>NC_143584.1:229501166-230701166 GCF_048544385.1 Mastigoproctus giganteus
GTTTTCCAAATTTCTTGTGTCATACAGTGAATTTACAACCTGATGTGGATCCTCAACAAACACTTTAACGTGCACATTGTTGACTGGCTGCTTCAAATAGTAGCAGTAACGGTGGCATGTGATGCAAGAAAGCAAGCGTATGAGCATATGAAGAAGCATCAGCATCATAAAAAAAAAAAAAAATTTCACACATCCATTGCCTCTAAAAGTTTGCCCAGTTCCTCCTTCAATTTAATTAACCTTTCAACTTCCACAACGACAGATGGAAGTTTGTTCCAGCAATTAACCACCCTCTGGCTAAAGCCAAATTTCCGCACATCTATTCTACATCTGTCTTTTCTTAATTTGAATTTATGACCCCTTAGGTTTGTAGTCTGAACAAGTAGAAGGATCCCATCAGAATTCAGCGTGCTCAACCCATTCAATGCCTTATACACCTCAATCAGATCACCGCGCAGGTGCCTAGTCTCCAGCCACTGCAATTTGCAGAACTTAAGCCTCTCTTGGTAAGAGGATCCCTTCATTCCCGTCACCAATCGTGTTGCTCTTCTCTGTACACGCTCAAGCAAATCTACATCCTTCCTAAAATGAGGCCTCCAGACCTGTACGCAGTACTCAAGGCGTAGCCTGACCATTGCCTTATACAGAGGGACAATCACCTCCTTTTCCCTACCACCAAAATTCCTATGTATCATTGACCAGATCCCATGACCTGCCCTGGCAACCTGTCTGCACTGCTCAGAAAACATCATAACTGACTGCAAAATTACTCCGAGGTCTTTTTCATTTTCAACCACCTTAAGCGTAGTATCACACAGTTGGTACGTTTCTTTTCTGTTATTGCTACCCATATGCAGTACTTTGCATTTGTCAAGGTTAAACTTCAGTTGCCACTTCTTAGCCCATCTGCCCAAATTATCTAGATCCTGTTGCAGTAGCACACTGCCATTACTGTTATCAACAACCCTGCCAACCTTTGTGTCATCTGCAAACTTCGACATTAAGCCCGATATACCTTCACCAATATCATTGATAAATATACAAAACAACAGTGGACCTAACACCGAACCCTGTGGGACTCCACTAATAACATTAGTCCAAGAAGAGCATCACCCATTCATTACCACCCTCTGTCTTCTCGCACTTAACCATCCTTTTATCCATTGTAGCAACTTACTCTTAATACCATTCTGCTCCAATTTGTACAATAGCCTTCCATGCGCAACAGTGTCAAAAGCTTTCCTGAAATCCAAGTATATGATATCAAAATTATGTTTTGCATCCAGTTCCTTTGTGACCACATCATAATAACCAATCAAATTTGTCAGACAAGACTTTCCCTTAACAAACCCATGCTGTGTCTGAATTATTGCTGCAGTCTTGTCTAGATGATCCTGCAATGCATCTTTAACCAGTGACTCCATTATTTTACCCGGAACAGAAGTAATGGAGTCACTGGTTAAAGATGCATTGCAGGATTATGAAATTTTTAGAATTAGTTAATAATTCATAAATAATTATTAATTAACGAATTATAATTCGTTATTCCTCAATAGAAACTGAGATACAGATAAGGTTAAATGCGAGAGATATGAAGCACTTTTCAAAGATATTTTCTACCTATCCATTAAAAAAAATTCGTGGGTTATGCTTGAAATGAGGAATAAAAATTATTCCTCCCGAAAACGTGAGATCATTCGTTGTTTGGAATATCGAAAAGAAACGAGTGTGGAAATCCGACCAACGTTACTTCGTGAAAGATGCGAAGAGCCGAAGCGCAGGTGGACGACCTCGATTATCCGAGCTTCTATTAACCGATGTTTCTATTAGCAAACATAGAAATGCTTCGAATCACGTAATCATGACTTAGAATCGCTGCCTTCGCATTTCATTTAAAAAAAAAAAAAAGGAAAGCTTATTAACCGACGCGTTTAGGACTGCATTGCTCAATGGAAGAGCAAAACTGCAACCATTAATACGAGTGCAGCGAATGAAACTTCTGTTGATTCACGTCCGACTACAAAAGGTGGTTTCGCGCATCTCCGAGATAAAGACGCCTCTCACTTCGCCACTCTTTGTTTCTTTCCCTTCGAGCACCCGTCGTGGGCTGACGCACTATATCAAAACACACGCACGCACACGAGCACACACACAAAGAGAGACACGACTTACCTGAGATGGGCGCTTCAGACTCGAAATCAACAGGCGGCACGAGACGAGGAGCGCGCAAGGTCGTGGCATCCCTTCGCTCGAGGCTTCTCAGATCGAGTCCTGACGTCACGCGGCAGAGAGGACCGAAGGGTGTGGCTCGTGCGGGCGATCAGCGTCCACGTGGGTGAAGCGAGCGAGCGAGAACTGCGAGCGTGTGCTCGCCTGCCTCATGTACGTGTCTCGCGAGATCGATATCGCCCGCTACTCGACTGAAGTGGGTCATTCATTTGGCGCGCACGAAGAAAAGCAGTTTGTTGGCCATTGTTTCGGTCCCCCCCTCTGTTTATATAAAAATTTGCGCGTGTGTACACTGGGAGTTCATCTCCGATTTAGAAATAGCTCCGCGCCGTAACGTGACAGCACGGTGTGCGGAGAGCCAAAACTCAAAGCGAATTACGAGAAAGAGTAAAAAACAAATAAATTCCCATCGTGCAACACCACTTGTACATTTATACCGATAAAAGAATTATTAGGCGAGGTTGGCGCATCACGGCCTAAGTTGCCGTGCGCCAGAAATATTCGAATCATTTCAATTCCCTCGTTTGATTGGTTGTCCGTTAACTGCAAAGCAGCAAAGGCTATGAGGCGATACGAGGGGTGGTCTATAATGACGCGAATTCTTCGGTCTGTTTGCTGGACGAAAGACTCCGTTCGCCAGATTTTCAGGGATGAAAAACGAATGGAAAACTAATTCCGAAGACGAAACATTGAAACAAAACACATTCTGAAGAAGGAATGTCAGGAAATTTCCAGACGCTAAGGCGATTCGATTTTTAATGCCAGTTTCTAATATTAGCGACGTTAATATCATTCATTTCATAAAAGAGCGCAAAAATATCTGTAAACTTATTTTTAGTTGAAGTAAAATTATCGCGTTCACAGAGAACACCTCGAGTGCCCATGACTGTGCCATTACTGATGATAACTAGGCACCTTCTGGTTACTCACCAAAACTATCGATATAGATGCCCGGTCAGTAGAGGAGCACCGCAGGGAGGCGTCCTTACCACCTTACTCTTCACTGCCTCGCTCGAACCTTTCTAGCATCACAGCAGGGCTTACTATCATGTGATGATCGAGCAACAGTCATCGATGAAGAGGCCATTCAGAAAACACAACTGGAAAGGTATCTAGCGTCGATCAGTTTATTTATTTAAACGGCTACAAAACAGCAAACAAACATGCCTTAGTGTGCAGCAACAACAAAGAAAGTTGCACAGCTCCAAAGCAGAGTCTCGGAATACAAATTTCATCGGGTAAAAAAGGAAAAAGTACATAAATGAAGAGAAAAATAAAACCAATTTAAAGGCTGAGGTAAGTGGTGCGGTTGGAGATTTCAGTTACCTCTTCAAATGCCCAGGGGTATTAATTATCTCCAAGTTTGCTTTATTACTGATCTTGCAGTCCTGTTGTAGTATTTGTAATATCCATAATTCGTTCTTGCATAGGATGGTTTTAGCACTGGAAGGTTTCTTAAAGCTGTTTTCGGTGCATTGAGGTTAATCTATGAGACGAGGTGAGGGCAATTTATGATACCATTTACCAGCTGGTTAAATAGGAGTAGATCGGCTTTGTATCTTCTTTCTTCCAGCGCTTCAAGTCCAAAGAGTATATACCACTCTTGGTAAGATTTCTCATTATATTGTAATCCACTTTTGCAACAAACGTATTGCATTGCTCTTTGTTTTTTTTTTTTCAGAACTTAATCACTCCAAATCAGCAGAAACGACTTTTACAAACAAAAGGTTGAAGATCAACTTCCAAAGTTATAGCACAGGTAAGCCTGTAGGGAAAAGTCATCACGCATAAGGACTTGGGCTCAACGTGGGATGAGGGGCAGACATTTCGTCAGTATCTCAACGTCACCAGAGCGAAGACCTATGCAGAAATGTGGATGCTAAGCCCAGAGTGTTAGTTCCTTAAAATGGCTTAATAGAATAAGTGGGAGGCATAACACCATTTCTAGGTCGGCCTTGGATTTCAACCCAAAATATTCAAATACGAGCGTGGTATCTTATGCAGGATGACACCTGAACGTCAGTTCAACTCCGCATTACTCCAAATATGAGCAAAACTTATAACCGTCGCATCGATGAGCCCAGATTGGATGACAATCTTCAATCGATGAGCCCAGATTGGATGACGGGTAATCTAGACCTGTAAGCAGTATGCCAGTATCCAGACTGTCAACAGACTAGCGATTGTCCTAGACAAGTTGTGCAAATCAATATTGTATAGATCGGAAGATCTGCAGGAAACCTTCATGTTGATGCAGCTGTCAGTCTATAATCCAGTGGACAGAGCCCAGGAGATCCAGCTACTGAAGGGTGTGTCAAGGTTCGCTCCTCGAACTGCATGGACAGTTAAAGCTGAGGCTACCCAAAGTTGTAAATACAATATTACCTATCGCCGTATGCCAGTCTAATTATGAGTTAAGATTGCTCATGTACTGGATGTAATTGATTTTGTATATTTTAGGAGAGTGTATACAATGTAAATAATTAATTGCAAGACGGATCAATGGCCGTGTAAGTGGGCAGGCCATATTTGTTGGTTCAATAACTTGACTTCAATAATAATCAATCAGATAGATGCAGGAACACAAATTCAAAACATTAACTATACTCAAAAATCAGATTTATTTTTTATTAAAAAAAAATAGAGGTACAGTTCCAAGAAACAAGCGTGGGTTCGAATTCCATGTGGACAGAAAGAACTTTTATCAACCTTTTCATAACGTGGCCAAGTGAATTTCTCCACAGAATTATTATCTTTCTCATATTGACTACATTAGCACGTTAACCATCTGCTCACAAACATCTTCAAATTGGAACTAAAGGATTATTAATATTTTACATGATTTTAAAAATAAGAGTATCTGACTAAAATATCTCTTGATTAATTAATAGTGGCATACTCTGAACTTGCGCAGATACCACAAATGCCAAAGCTTACCCTCGTGCATCAGATGACACAGCGATAAGAGCCCCAAAAGCCGAATGAATGCACTGGTCTCACAGGAGGTAGCTATTGTCAAGGATTGTGTGACTAGCTTCAGGAAATTGAGGTTTTTCATCCAGTAAATAGCAAACACAACCGAAGAATATACCCCCTCACCTTCTCAGTATTGAGTTTTTTGACTACACTTTTTTTTTGTAAGGAATATACCCATTTTTCTGCGATATCAAATGCTTCTCCAGGACATATAGGAGCGGAGGAGGAGAATAGTATTGCAATGTTGTCAAAAAGGGCAAATTCTGATTCTGCATTTATTTACTTGGAAAAATGCATACATTACAGCGCTTACACTATTTCACTTGTTGGTTGGTGTAAGGTTTTTGGCACATCAGCAACACGGGCCACATTGTTTCGTGTCTGTAAACTGCGTGTATCCTGTGGTGTATGTATTTGCGTATGTTTATTTCAGTAGATTTTTTTTTTCTCTTCTACACTGGGCTTCCCAGAGGAACTGACCCACTCACTGTAGTCAATAGTTAAAGAGTCTATTGCGGAGCCAGTAAGAGTCTATTACTGAAACTAGCCGGCTTTCCAGTTTATGGTCGAGTACCTAGAAACAGCTCTCCAGATGATTGCTGCTTCTGGGTAGCAGGAGGCCAGAACAAAACAAAACATACAAAACTAAAATACAAACATATTTTATGGAGTTACTGTGTCAGCACAATGACACGGGGCGGGGCTGGATTGACGTTCTAGGTGCAGCCCTAACAAAAACACATGGCAGTTCTTCGGTGGGTTCGGATAAACGGAGTTTCGGATAATCGAAGTCCAAATTTTTTGCGAATACGCACTTTTGGTTCTTCCGTGGATGTCTTTCCACCACGGTTGGTTCGTGAGCGGTCACTTTTGGCTTCCTTCTGTCGCCGACCCCTAGCAATGGGACTTTCCTTCATTCCTTCCTCCGTTTCACATGGGGTGAATACAAACTGACTAACTGTTGAATTGTAGTGGCGTATCTAGGTGTCATCGTAAGGGGAGGGCATCATTGAAGGGCGCCCAGGCTTGTCAGTATTTTTTAGACAGCTTCCTGCGTTCTTTTTCTTTAATTTCAAATTTTTGGTTAAGGGAGAGCATATCCTTCTGTCCACCCCTGAATTGTAGTGAGTGTGAACTCCGTACTTCGTCCTCCCCCAGTCACACGGCCTATCTTAAAGGTTTTGTTTTCTTTTATTAATCACAAGAACAGCATAAAGCCTTACATTTGTGATTTACAATTGTTTCTTAAATTTATAAACGCAAAACAATACAATCTCCACTAAATAAAACATTTATATGGAATTTAAATATAGATACAATAATTAATTAATTAAAAACAATGATATAATAGAACGATTAAAAGGGAAAACGTTAAAAAAATATGGATATTACATCATTATCAATTAGATAAATTTATTTTTTATTAGTTTAAATGATACATAAAACCTAATAAAAGAAAGTAAATTATTATAAACTATAAAACAGATTATAAAATTAATTTTTAATACTAATTTTGCTAAAAAAAGATATCAATATTGTTTTCATTTAGAAATGCTGCGATTCTGTTAAAATATTCAAATTTAAGATGATATGAAATAAATTGTTCCCTCAAGGGGGGTGGACAGTTAAAATTAACATAAGATAGGAGCATCAATTTTGCCTCGAAGGATAGAGTGTAATAGATTACAATCAAGCATATTTCTTCTATCTTTCAAGGTTGAAAGATAGAAGATAGAAAGATACACCAATCTTTACAATTGCGCACATAAAAGTGTAGATCTGACTTGTAAGCTAAAAACCTGATGAGGGATTTTTGCACCCGTTCTAACATATTAATAGTATTTTTTGCAAAGGGGCTCCAACCCGAGTTGTGTACTCCAGAATTGGTGGAATGAATGAAATATAAGCCAATTTTGGGGTTACAGGGGCCAATAAAATCGAAACAGGATCTTTTTATTAATCTAAGCATTGTAGATGTTCTGGCAGCAAGAACCATTACTGGTTCTTCATACCGCCAAAACCAAAATTTTGTGTATTCTTTGTGGACGGATTCCAAAGCGTAATTGTAACTAATTGTTGGTGAGAATGAGCGATGGTAATGGCGTACCATTTATCATATTCACAGATAGCCCAGGTTGAAGCTGGTCCCATTACACCCATATCGGCGAGCTTAATACGCGATTGGTTCAGCTATTTTAGTAATAATCAACCAAAAGCTTTTTCAAGATCTAAATAAATAATATCCATCTGTTTGCTGTCATCGAGTGCCTTCCTAATATCACTGTCAACAAATTTGCAACTGTCCACCCACCTGCCTTCTATAAAACCATGTGGGTGGGTGGGTGCGATGCATCTCATTATGAGAAGAAGCGGCGATTTTGTTTGCTTATGTATTCCACAATTTTAGCGAGTGAGTTTGATTTGTGGATTGGTCTATAAGAAGCAGGATTACTTTTATCGCCTTTCTTATATAAGGTAACGTAGTAGTGATCTTAAGATTGTTAAGTAAATGACCCGTCTTAAAAATAGTGTTTATGAAATGTAAGAGTTGTTTACGAGCATAGTATAGCAATTATTCCAAAAGGACATTGGGATACCATCCAGTTTACTATTGCAGTTGGTTGGGAATCTACCAATTGTCGCTTCTCATATTTGTGGGCTAATTTCGAAATTGCCGACGCGATCATTTCCCAACATATTCCGCAAAGTACGATTATTTGCATTTTTCGATGAATGCAGTTTTTCAAAGAGTTCCACGAGTTTCGATGAATGCAGTTTTTCAAAGAGTTCCACCATTTTATATGCCAACTTGGATGTCACGCCTTGGTCTCACATTATTGTCACCAAGAACATCCTCACTCTTGCAAAACTACTGACCGGGAGAGTCGACTCGCCGAAAACTGACCACCTGCTGACTCGGCTCCGCATGACGCAAAGGTTGGAGAATAGAACAACATCCCTTCCAATCAGTAGCGCGCTCACACAGCTGGAAAGCCTTCGGCGATTTTTTCCTTTGAACACCATTAAGATGTTCAACGATCTACAAGCAGACCCAGAAAGGCTTTGCGCAGAGAAGAGGTACAGGACCGAAGTGTTTCAAAAGGCATTACTCCATCTATAAATGTTGAGTGATGCCGACTGAGGGAAACAAAAGAGAATGCAGGAAATGAAGAACGAACTGGTCGGGACTGTTCTTGCTCCTGATATGTTTATATTGGACGTCTTCTCTTTCTGTGAACTCGATGTAAATAGTGGTGTAGATGTGAACATTCTCTAATTCCTTGAAAAATTGTAAATTATGCTTGTGCTCTCTTTCTATCTGCCTGTCATGTAAAATAAGTCAATGATGTGTATAATATAATTAATTAGACAATGTATAATTTAGAAAATGTATAATTTAGACATTGTATAATTTATAAAGACTGATTTGTATAAATTATAAATAGATAATTATGTATATAACGTATATTTGTATATATGAATGTGCACCCCTTGGTTAATAGCTGTAAGCGGGTGTCTCTTAGGAGAAAATAAAGAAAATAAAGTCTTTCCCATTTGGTAATAATCTTTTTGTTTTTTCCCCATTTGATTGCATTTCACATTTGGTCCAACGATTCCAAAATGAATTAAGCTTATTTTTCCGAATAATCGAACATTCCATTGAGGAGAAATATTTAATTCAAGCAACTTTCGAATTAATTTGCGTTACGTCTCGCATCGAACCGAAAACTTGTTGGATCGCGCTTACGAAACCAGTCGTCTGTGGTCACGTGTCGTTGCTAATTGGCATTTACACCTCCGGGAAGTACGAAATGCACGTGCTGACACACGCAATCTTTACTCCAAAATATCCCGCCTCGATACGAGTATTCCACCACTTATTTTTATTTATTTTTTTATCACGATTTCCATTTCTGTACGTCCCCCTCCCCTCCACGTTCGGGGTAACCTACGGAAGTTTCACGAACCCGGCGGAAATGAGAACGGCAAATGTGAGCGTCAGCCTACCTTTGGTGTCCCGCGATGGGTCGAAACGGAATCTCGCAAGCCGTAGGTCCCTCGCCGTTTTGTGACCCGACGTGACTGTCAACGTCTTCTGGGGTGTGACTATCGCCGATCGGTCTCCTGTAAACATCGATGCGCGAGCAACACTTGCCGGCACGTGTCCTGCGCGCGAACGCGTTGTCGAGCATCTGCGGCCGTCCTCATTTATTGAACGCGAAGGGTTGCGTGACGTTTGCAGGAGGACGTGAACCTCGCGCGCGAGGTGCCTTTACCTTAACCTCCGGATTGGACGAATGTCAAGCCGGGCTCGGAGAGCTCGGCGGAAGATTGCGACCGGGGAACATTCTTAAAATAAATTAAAGTTCGCGGCGGTAGCGCCGCGATGCGGCTCATAAGTACGGACGGAATATGCGGACCCGCGGATCGATAGCGTTTCATATTTCGAGCCTGGAAAGAGCGTGCGGCAGGTATTTGACGATGCGGATCGATGGAATTTGTTCGTGGCTTCGGGTGACGGTTTCAGTGGCGAAGGGGTGTTCGGATAAATAAATAATAAATAAGATCTTTATTGTACAGTACATCGGTACACGCAGGTACCACGACCATACAATACCCTTCACGGCACCATGCCAGGGGTTAACAAACGGCAGAGATAACCTCGCCGGAATTATAAAGATTAATTTTTAAAAAATTAATTAAAATTAAAAAATTAAAATATTAATTAAAATTAAAAGATTAATTAATAAAAAAAAAAAAAAAAAAAAAAAAGTACTCATAGCAGATAACATTGACTTGAAAGGAAAACTAATACAAAAATAACAAGTTGTGATAACAAAAGATTTTCCTCGAGTCCAGTTTTCTGAGAGTCTCTTGCCCCGCCAAACCGATCTGAGATCAGTTGGTAGTTGTGGAGACCACGTGCAGATCTAGGATGATCCGTCTATACTTTTTATCATCTCCAACGATCTCCAACGATGCCACGGCTCATTTAGCGAAGCCCCGCAGAAACAGCGGAAACCGTGCAATCTTTGAAAAATCGTCTCCGCCGGCATTTCTTTCGGTTCGCCTTCCCTTCGCAATGCAGCGGTGTCGCTACCGTAATTCTAATAAAAATCTTTTCGACTTTATTTGCAATAAAAGCGCGATTTATAAAATTTTCTTTTATTCCGAGACGCTGAAAAGGGGAGTGCGAGCGGCGTTGTTGTTCAGTTAGGTTCGTCAATGCGCAGCCTTCACTGAGTCTGACGTAATACGTTGACGCGCTCGATGACGGATTCTGTTATGGCGTCGTTCACAAATTTTGACTGTTTTTTTTTTTTTTTGTCATTTTGGAGATTCGTTTCAACTTAAAGCGTCACGCATTCGACGGTTTCGCGAGTGGAAGCGGAATATTTTCAAAAATCGTATGACGTAATTAAAACAGTTTCGTGAACGAGCAAAAAAGTTACTTTTTAATTTATATCGACGTTTATCAATGCGGAAACAGAATGGTTGTGAAGAGGCGTTTACGATGCAGCGAGTTTCAACGCGGGGCCCCGCAACCACTAATTTACGATTGTTTATTCGTGGCGATCCTAACACCGGCGGAAACAACTTTCCCCATTGGGATCGCTCGCCACAAATAAATCAGTTTGTGCGCGGTGAGCGGGAAATGTAAACTTATTAGGTGGATACCTTAGCGGCCAATTGAGCAAAAAATCACGATAAAAGAAAAGGTTATCAATTTTGCATTCGTTCAACCAAACTTTTCTTTTCATAACTTTTTTTTCGAGGTTAACTTTGAGTCGCTGCACTGGCGATTTATCATTTCGGTTTATCACTTCGGCATCCTCTGGTATCGAAGGCAGCCCAGTGCGGAAGGGTGGATTCATCGTTGCAAACAGCGATGGATTTCGCCAAGTTTTTATTTACAGAGGGAAGACAGAGACATTTGTAAACACTGTAACAAAAGTCAGTGTCTGTCCGTTCATTCTACTTGTTTTAGTACGGATTAAGCAGTTGTTGTTGTAGGGTTTCACAGCACCAGCGACTCAGGCCATATTGCTCTGTGTATATTGTATGTAAATTGCGAGTCTGAGGTCGATTTTCTGTTTATTGGACTAAAAACCCGAATTTCCAAGAAAAAAAAAAAAAAAAAAATGCTACCTTCGCTTGATACCGGATAACTTGGCCACATTGTGAAAAAGGCCCATAAAAAGTCGTCAGGTCATCGATGGAACTCGAACTTAGGGGTTTTCCACCCGGTGTGGGGAGGACGGCTATTCTATCAACTGTGCTACCTTGTCATTCTTGGGGAAGTTGAACTAGTGTTTCAGAGCACCACTACATAAGTTACTATACATACATGTCTATACATCATCATTCTCTGGGGAATCTAGAGCCGCACTCGCCCCAGGGAAAAAGAACCTTACTGGGCCCGCCTTTCCTCTCCAATTTAGTCCAATCTACACCCACATATACGTTGGCTGCTCGGTTTTTAAGGTTGCATCTCGACAGTTATTATTCAATGTTCCTCATGAAATGTATACTGTATTTTGTGATATTTCATGCTCCTGATATATTTGTCACCAGCCCTAACTCAACGCAAATCTCCTTGCCCTCGTTCAGACCGCAGTGATTTATTTGACTTTGAATTGCAATGCCTGGGTTCTCTCAGGACAGTACGCCACGTTTCCCTGCTTCGGTAGAGAGGTATAGATTCCACTGGCTATGTTCATCTCCCTCACGTATCCGATATTGGCTACTTTACTTTATCAGCGCTGTCCGATTAGGGTCAGCCACATGGATGGAACACTTTCACTTAGCACGGTTGGCACAGTCTCCTGGAGTAAGCCCTAGTTCCTGCATATCTTGCCGCACTCTGTTCTCTATTGTCATCTTTGGCCTGCCTCTTCTCCTTCGACCTGAAACTTGACAACTAAGCACATTCTTGGTAATGAGGGTAAACTCGCAGCGCTAGCCGCGCCTCCACCATCTAAGTCTGCTCTCCCTAATCTTAAAGTTAATGGGTGCAGTTTTCATCTCCAGTCTCACATCTTCATTCCGCCTTCTATCTCTCAGGGTTACTCCCAAACTCCACCTTAGCATTCTCATTTCTGCTGACATTAAAGCTGGTCTTCTTTTCTTTTGAGAGTCCAGCACTCCAAGCCATATAAGACACATGGTCTCACCACCTGTTTGTAAATTTTCGCTGGTTGGTGAAATTATCTGATGGGACGCTTTTTATTTGGTCTTTTCTTCTTGGTCTTTATAAGGAAAATAAGAGGGAAAATAGATATAATTTGTACTGCTAAGGGGGCTTTCAAGGCCAGTGTACTCAGGAGAGACTGTGGTATTCTTTTGTGTTTAAATTGCTACTGGAACACAGCACAGCAATAATACCTACCTTTAGAGGATACTGGTTTAATAGAGGGAACAACAATTATAATAAAATAATTAAGTTTAATTATCAAAAAAATAAAAATTAATTTGCAGTCATTGTCAATCCACCGCAGGATGGAGGCCTCCTCAACAAGTCATGTTGAGTGAATGAACCATACTCTACGGACCAGGCAGATCCAGTACGGATTGGCAGATAGACCGTATTTTGCAGTCAGGAGCTTGAACCCCGATCTGCTCAAAAAGCGTGTGCTATTGCTATCTTTAGTTATAAATTAAAAATAAGTGACTTGTGTGTGATAGCCTTATATCGAGATTCCTGGTATCACATAACAGGTAGCGTTAAAGTATACAGTAGGTCACGAAATATTGTTTCAACAACACTATACACTTTACCATTAGCACTAGTTGAGGCATATGATGCAAGAATGCAAGCTTATTTAGCATCAGCCAAAAAAAAAAAAAAAAAAAACCCTTCCCATTTCACTCCAAGTGTTTGTTCAGTTCAGCCTTAAATTTATTTAAGCTATCAACTTCCACAACAAGGGATGGAAGTCTGTTCCACCAATCAACCACCCGTTGGCTAAAGGCAAACTTCCGCACTTCTATTCTCCAACTGTCTTTCCTCAATTTGAAATTGTGACCCCTCATGTTCTTAATCTGAGCAAAGCGGAAGTATCCCGTCAGAGTTGAGCCTGCTCAAACGATTCAAGGCCTTATACACCTCGATCAGATCACCTCGCAGGTACCTACTCTCCAGGCGCTGCAATTTGCAGAACTTAAGCCTTTCTTCATAAGAGCAACCCTTTGTTCCTCTCATCAATCTTGTTGCCCTTCCCTGTACTCGTTCTAGCAACTCTACATCCTTCCTAAAATGAGGCCTTCAGACCTGTACAGTATACAGTACTCAAGGTGTGGCCTGACCATTGCATTATACAAAGGGACAATCACCTCCTTGTCTCTGCTAGTAAAATTTCTATATATCATTTGACAAAACTCCATGACGTGCTCTGGCAGCCCGTCTGCACTGCTCAGAGAACTTCATATCCGACTGCACGATTACCCCCAGGGCTTTCTCGACTTCCCTGAATGTAGTACCACACAGTTGGTACGTTTCTCTTGGGTTACTGCTACAGTGAAATGATATCAATCTCGAAGGAAGTGTTCGCAGGTGCCCGTATATTCCTTTCGTTTCGAGGCTTCCATCTTGACAAGGGCATATTCGAGAAGTGTAGCGCGCGAATCATAACTTGTGGCTCTTTTCCCTCTTTTTAATGTTCAACAACTTGTGTAGGCTTACAGTTCAACGTTGTGAGTTTTCTTTTTGCATTTTATAAGGCGAAATCATTTTGTGGCATCACCGAAGTCCTTTTTTTGTTTTTAAGTTGGCTTTCGGCAGATAACATTGAACTACGAGCGTCCTTTCTTTCCTGAGCCCGACTAACTGTTGATCGCCAGCTGTTCTTTATGAGAACGCAAAGTAGACGCAGTTTCTTTGCTAAGTCTGCGTCTGGCTTGCAACCCCCTCCGATATAAACAGAACGCTCTCTCTCTCTCTCTCTCTCTCTCTCTGAGCCACACGAATTTCCCCGAAAGATAACAAAAATTTCTTCGTTCTGTCAATTGCAATGGGGGTTACAGTTCATTGTCCTCTACAAACATGCATCGAAAGATCCTCGCAACTTTAATAGTTCAGTAACGGCGTCTTCGATCAAATCGGGGAGAATATCTTTCCACGAGGGCTCCATTTTGCTTCATCAAGTTCAATGATTTTAAGCCTTTAAATTTTGAGCAAACATTTCGAACTTTTTCGTTAGCTTTTGCTTCAGTTGGACACGTTTTTCTTCGCTAAGCCAGACTGCTAACTACCAAGAACCCAGAAACCCAAAAACTGCTCCCTTTACCCCATCATAGGTGGGTAAAGAGTGTGGGGACTAGGCACCTGCGAGGTGATCTCATTGAGGTGTATAAGGCCTTGAATGGTTTGAGCAAGCTTAATTCCTCTTGCTCAGATTGCGCACGTGAGAAGGAATAAATTCAAATTGAGGAAAGTCAGTTGTAGATTAAATATGTGGAAATTTGCTTTTAGCCATCGGGTGGTTGATTGTTGGAATAAACTTCCATCTGTCGTTGTGGAAGTTGACAGCGTAAATAAATTCAAGGAGGAACTGGACAACATTTGGAGTGAATGGATGGGTGAAACAGGAAGGATTTTTTTTTTTTTTTTTGGCTAATGCCACATAAGCTCGCTTTCTTTATCGCATGCTTCTGCTAACGCTAATGCTAAAAATTGGAACAAATCAAAAATCGAATTATTATATTAGGACCACCCGTAATCTCTTACATACACCCATACATGTTTGCGTGTGTTCTCTGGTCGATTTGCCTGTTTTGCTGGACGAAAAAAATCCCAGTTTCTGGGGGAAAAACCTTACGTTTTACGCCTGACACCGACTAACTCAGCCACGGAGTGAAAAAAAGGCCCACTAAAGTTCCTCGCATCATCAACGGGATTCGAACCCGCCCTTTTTCCGCCCGGTGTGTGAGGACGGTGACGATACCACTGTGCTACTCGCGCAGACTGGAAAATTGGAACAATCTATAATTGGACATAGCCGAGTGGTCGGCAGCTGCAGTACAGTAACACACGTTTTTTGAGTGGCATAGTGTTTTGTGGAAGGGGCCACCGATGGTTTTCCACATCTGTGCCATAGTACTTTGTGAAGAAGTACAGAATCTCTGCAAAAGCCAGAAAAGTGTAATGTTTCGTTTGTGTCAGAATAGCGTTATGTTCTGTTGTTGTGTCTCTGGCTACTTGGCCGCAGGACCCTTGTGGGACCCCACGTTGCCCGCTACCACTACTGGGAGGTGAGCCAAGGTACCCATCATACTTAGCTGGTCTCTCCGCTAGCGTTGCCCGAGCTTCCCGACGGAGGCCAAGTTAAAAAAAAAGAAAAGAAAAAGGGAAACATAGAAAAGGGGGTATAGGTACGACGGGACAGAAAGAGGGGAAAGGTGGGCGGACTGAAAGTTAAGGAGGAATCTAGCTACATCAGATACCTGTTTCTGCGCCGCCTCTGAAGACTAGAGTCATGCCTTATTCTTCTGCCCGGTTTGCCGGTTTGTGCGGTAGCACAGTAGTATCGTCACCGTACTCCCTACACAGGATGGAAAAGGCCCAGGTTCGAATCCCGTTGATGGCGCGAGGAACTTTAGTGGATTTTTTCACTCCGTGGCTGAGTTAGTTGGTCTCGGGCACATATATAGCAAGGATTTTTTCCCCAAAGACTGGGGTTTTTCATCCAACAAACAGGCAAATCGACCAGAGAACACACGCAATTTAGAAACAAAATAAATAATTTGGTTGGCCAGTTTGCTGCCTGCGCGTTAGCACAGTGGTATCGCCACCGTCCTCCCCACACCAGGTGGAAAAGGCCTAGGTTCGAATCCCGTCGATAACGCGAGGAAGTTTAACGGGCTTTTTTCACTCGGTGACTGAGTTAGTTGGTCTCAGGCATAGATTAGCAAGGTTTTTGCCCTCGGCAACTCGGTTTTTCGTCCAGTAAAACAGGCAAATCGACCAGAGAACACACGCAATTTAAGGACACAATGCACGGCTGATGAATAAAAATATTCGGGTGGCCTAATATAATAGTTTGGTTTTTTGCCCAGTTTGCCAAGATTTAAGACAAACATTATCTAGTAAAGTACATAATTTTTCTCCTGGAAATGGAAGATGTCTTATTGCAAATCAAAATGCTTACTCAGTTCAACAGGAATTTGCTGAACACATTTTTAATTATTGAATTGACTTTCTGCTCTCAACAAAACTACTTTTACGACCCTCCTGTGCTCAAGTTCAGCTTTATTTACTTGGGCTTCATTATTTCCTTAGCGTAGTGTTAATCTTTATTCTCTCTTTCTCTCTGTTCTGTGTCTTTTTTTTACCCCTTAATTATTTTATTTCTTTTTCTTTAATAATAATAATTATTATTATTTTAACATTTTATCTATTTAATTTTTTCTTTATTATTATTTTTTTCAATTTTTCTTTTTGAAAGTTAAATATTATTTTGTCCATTAAAATATTCTTATTCTAAAGTTGTTAATTATGCGTCCCATTTGGGGACAGTTTATTTATTTATTTTTTACGTTATACCCTGGGGCAGGACTCGCTAGTCTCCAGTTTATTAAAGAAAGGATTTTCAGCAGCTCGTACTCAGATTTGTACCCCAGGGTGTAAGGTGTAAGGTGTATTTAGGGTCAGACGTCACCAGGCGTTTCCCCCATCTTCGCGTAGTTTTCATTGTGGGTGTAGCAGTTCGCTGGAAATGCAAGAGATTTAAAGTGTATGGATATTATATATGTGTGATGTCGTGTACCATTGTTCATCAGGTCGTTTAGCCGCTGGACCCCTGCTGAAGCCCAACGTTGCCCTACATTCGCTCCGTGCAAGCAGACCAGGAAACCAGTATTTTAATTTCACTCTGGCAGGTCCTGCCACCAAATTTCCTGAGATTTTAGTGGCTATATATTTATTCATTTTTTTTTTCTCTTATCAAAACCCCAAACACAAGAGGTATTAGAACCTGTAGTACTTAGTACCGTGCTTGGGTTGGAGGTTGAGAAGACGAAAGAAGATATTTGTTGACATTGGACTTGAACTTCTGTAGATTGTAATTTTCAGGAAATACGTATGAAGGAATAAACGAGGAAGATGAAAAGTTCGTTCTGTGGGTTTGAAGTTGGACAGTAAATGGATGTTGGCAGTTGGCGGCACGTGTTCGGACTGTTTTGAAAGAGAGAGCGGGAATTAGAGAAGCCAATTCAGAAGAACAGTGCCCATGGAAGTATCTGTAGAAGAGGCATGCAGCAGAAACAGTACGTCTATGAGAAAGCGAGTGGAGAGACCTCTATTAGAGAGGAGTGATTAATTAACCTAACTGCCCTCTTCTGAATGGAATCAAGAAGCCTGAGAGAGGTTTTGGGGGCACCACCCCAGATGTGGGAACAATATTCCATGGCAGGGCGAATTTGCCATTTATACAGAGTGAGCAGCTGTTTGGAAGAAAAGTAACGCCGAGAGCAAAAGAGAAAACCAAGTTTTTTAGATGCAGAGGAAGCAATATTTGTAATGTGCTTGTGCCAAGAGAGATTAGAAGTCAGGGTAATCCCCAAAAGACATATATCATTTTGCCTAGAAATTGGAGTGTCACTAAAGATAAGCATAGGAGCAGAAGAATCCTTTTTGCAAATAAAAGACAAGACTGAGTTTCAGAAGGGTTGAAATCAACTAAGTTGTCTTTGCCCCACTGGAGAATTACCTGAAGATGGGCATATAAGGAATTGGTAGCAGATTTTCGAGAAGTTGAAGCTGATTGAGAAGGATAAGGTTTCTCAAAATGGAAAGTGGAAGGCAATGTGCTATCATCGGAAAACTATGGATAGGATTTCCAGTCAATGGAAGAAGGTCATTGATATACAAAAGGAAAAGAGTGGGGGAAAGAACTGAACCTTGGGGGACACCGGCATTAGTGGAGACGTTAGAAGACATCACCCTCAGTGAGCGATCAGAGAGAAAACTGGATAACCAATTACAAAAGACAGTTGGCAAACCATAAACCATAAGATGGAGCTTGTTTAGAAGACCTTTATGCCAAATACGATCAAAAGCCTTTGAGATGTCAAGAGCAACAGAAATTGCAAAAGCCTCATCATCTCGACCAGCTGGGTCGGTGTGACTAGAAAACGGAAGCCAGCTGGAATGTGAACATTAAAATCACCAAGGAAAATTACCTCACTCTCAGAAAACTTGGAGTGGAGAAAGTCTAATTGCAAAGAGAGGAAGTCAAAGAACTGCAAGTGATTAGCAGAGTTGGGAGAAAGGTAGAGACAGCACATGAATTTGACAGAATGAAGTAGTGAGATTTTAAGCCAGAGAAGATCAAAGAGAGGAGATTCCAAGTTACCAAATCTCTGACAGGGAATATCGGAACGGACATATGCACAAACCACCTTTGAGGCCAAAGAAATCACACAGCGAATAATTTGGGCATCTGAGATGAGTAGTAGTTGAATCAACTGATAACTGAGATTCTGTCAGAGGAAGTATATGGATTTGGCAGAGTGCAAGTGTAAATGGACATAGTTGAGATTAGAATTGAGACCACCTGTATTTGTGAAATGAATTAGGAAGTGTTTGGGAGGTTTAGATCTTTTCGCAGATAAGCTTACTCTATTAGTTTGACAATTCATGATGTATTCAATAGTGAGAAAAAGTGGGGGGACATGCTGTACGAGGTAATGAAATTTTTGGATATGGTGTACACATGGTAAGAATATACGCAGATTCTTGACATAACGTGGCCTCGACAGTGCCTCCTGCATACACACTACTCGGACTCCTTCCAGTCACTATCTGGCAGAGTAGAGGTAACCAGATTATATACGATTACATACTAGCCGATCCAGAAGCCTCCTAAAGAGTTACCAATAGGTTCGGTCCGGTATACCAATTAGCAGCCGGCCTGCGAACACCGTTTTAGAGCTGTACTCTCGAAATGTAAGGAATATTGGATCTCGCCATGACGTTCATCATAACCTCAAAAGTCATCAGTCGTACTGCATGATGGAAGAGATGGGGAAGGGTTGACTGGAACTTAGCTCAGGAGACTAAACATGTGTTCCACCACTTCAAGCCTCCAATAAGCAAAGTGCTGATATTGCACCGGTTGATGAGAGTCATCTACCACCTAGTACTGCCTGGTAACATAGAGGGGCGGCATTCCTCCATGTGGTGTGGGCGCCACACCTCGACCACTGCTTACGTTGTTTCACACCTCGGTGGTCACCCACCATGTACTTGTGCATGGAGGTTATACCCAGGATTACTAACAGTCCCACCATCGTGAAGGTACCAGCAGAGGATTTGGCTGTCACAGACCGTCCGGACTTCGCCAAAATTGGGTCCACTTGACTTGAGTTTCACCCGAATATCAGTTCCATCAGCGTTTTAGACTCCCAGGTAGCAAGTACAGCTTGTCTGGCATATCTGAGAGAATGTCTGTGACATGCTCGAGGACCTAAAAAAAAAAAAAAAAAAATTATACTGTATTATGTATAATGTATATATATACTCAAATTAACACCCTTCTCCTTGCAAAGAGGTCATGTGCGTACTGGGAAAGCGCTCGGTACTCCTCTTCCGTGTCAATGAAGTGATGTTCAAGTCCTCTGGGGATGTATGTGTTATGTTATTATTATTATGTAGTGTCTCTAGCATTAGTAGAGGCATTTGATGCAAGAAAAAAAAAAAAAACCCACTTCCACTTCACCCCTCTGTTCGTTCAAAATACCTGTCCAGCTGAGCCTTAAACTTATTTAGGCTATCAACCTCCACCACAAGGGATGGAAGTCTGTTCCACCAACCAACCACCCGCTGGCTAAAGGCAAATTTCTGCACATCTTTCCTACATCTGTCTTTCCTCAATTTGAATTTATGCCCTCTCAGGTGATTAATGCGGTTGGCAATGCAGGTATGGAGGGGATTGGTGTATCCAGACGCCTGGTATGCCTTTTCAGTGTCCCACAAGTGCTCTATGGGATTGATATCAGGGGAGTTCGGAGGCCAATCGATATGATGGAAGTCAGAACTGTGTTCCTCAAAACCACTTCTGCACAACAAGTGCCCGATGGCTCGGCGCATTGTCATCTTGAAGACACCATCTCCATTCGGGAAAAAGTATAACATAGCGGGATGTACACAGTCAGCAAGCAGTTAAAAATAGCGGAGACCACTGATTCGTTGTTCCACGTGCACCAGAGGTCCAAGTTCCTGAACAACCACCTCCACCGGCCTGCACTTTTGATACCATGCATGACGGATCAAGAGCCTCATATTGTTGTTGCTAAATCCGAACACGACCATCCACGGTGTGGAGTAAATAACGTGACTTATCCGACCAGCACACCTTCTTTCAGTCTTCTGACCCAACTTGCATGCTCTTTGGACCAGGCGAGTCTTTTACGACTATGAACCTTGGTTAGGAGAGGGTGCCGTAGGGGTCATCTGCTGGTATAGCCCATACGTGCGAGCGTGCGACGCATAGTCATGCCAGATATTGTTCCGGGTTGGCCCATGTTGTGGGTGGTCAACTCTTCAATAGTGCTGTGCCTGTTCGCCTGTATGAGTCGTCGGACCCCGGGCTAACCTCTAACACCAACCTTTCGCTGAACTTTGCAGTTTTGCTGTCGGATTTGATCATTTTGACGCGTCCTGGTGCATTTTAACTACGGTGGCTTTCGAACGCCACACCAATTCAGCAGTAAAGTGTAAAGTGTGTCAAGTGGCACCAGGGGTTTCCCTCGTCTCCGCGTTGCTTGCATTGTGATGGGTGTGCCAGTTTACTGGAAACGCCAGAGATTCAAAAGTGTGCGGATATTACATGTGTGGTGTCGTGTACCGTTGTTCATCTGGTCGTTCAGCCGCTGGACCCCTTTGGGCCTAACGCTGGCACAACGTTGAGCCTACTGAGGCCCAACGTTGCCCCACTTTCGCCCCGTGGAGGCAGACCAGGAAACACTAGTAACTTTTACTCTGGCAGGTCCTGCCACCTAATTTCCTGAGATTTCAGTGGCTAGGACCTAAAAAAAATTATGCGCTCAGTGGCAGGGAGGCGCTAGGAACGAGAGGCCGAAAGCAGTGGGTGAAGGTAATTTTAGATAGTTTAATTTAGATTGTGTGGAGCATTCATTTGCTTGCAGGTAGAGTGGGGAAAGACTGAAGACTAGGTGGGGAGGAAGGCAGAGACATGGAGCTGATAGGGAAGACAGCTCCAGTTACAGTAGGCATGCCCATGCTCCACCAGAGAGTATGAATGGGAGTGGCGGGGGGGGGGGGGGAGACGGCACCAGTTCAGCAGTTTGGAAAATCGAGGCACCAGCTCGTCGAGCACCTACAATCTGTCCTTTATCAAAGTCCAATAAATTCTTCCTTTTACCCATCACGCTCAGAATTTTACTACGTACTGAACCATTGACACCTTATCTAGGCTGCGTAGGTCGACTAACCCGCACTCTTCTACCTCACGTAGTCAACGGGTCGCATCAGTTTTCATAGGGTGGTCATAATTCAGTGATCACTTAGTGTATATTTCGTATAAATATCATTTGTTTTCGCAAGTAATGAACAATCACAATTTTGACATCTTTATACCACTCGAGTGTTTTGCAAAACAAGGAAGAAATGCTTCTCAATCGTTTTGCACGCAACACCACATTTTCCATAATACGGTACTTGAGAACGCCACATAAAATTTAATCACAAATAATGCGCGAAAGGGGCCGCTCTTGCCGGGTGTGTTGTTAATAATAATAATTCGGACTATCCAATGATTTATGCCGCAATTAATCGATTTTACTGCGCATCTTTTTGCCCGTAATACGAAGCAAGAGACGAACTCGCTTCTTTTCTCACGAGCACTTAAATGTGAAGAGAGTTACAAGTTGCGCCATCTGAAGTCACGTCTGCAATAACAAAATAATAAAATTCTACGCACGCAAGCGCCTTATGTCAGGAGCGCCATTTTGTTATTTTGTACCGGCTTTAGATCGTGGGGCGGATACCATCTCCATTGGTTGTTGTACGATGTTAGACTCTCGGCAATTTATGTTACTACGCCCCTTTGAAAAAAAATCTAATCTTGGCGCCTCCCCGCTTTATTTCATAAAATAATACAGACACATTTTTAAATGGTAAAAAAATGTATTAACACAAAAAATGAAAAAAACGTAATTGACAGAATAATAACGAGGTTTTACTATATACGTATATATGTTCATTTTTAAATTAATTTGTTTTTTTATGCGATGGATGTGCTTGTTTATTAGCGCAAAGTTTTATCAAATCTAGGTGTCATTGAGGAGAGTGCTACTCTAGCTCTTTTTCTACTACTAAAGGGGCTCGATATTTCGATTTCATTGCAGCTAATGCAGAAAATCCCGTTTCGCATAAATATGATGTTACGAATGGCAGCAGTACTTGCATCGCTTTGCTTGACAAAGTGTTATGTTCTTCGCTTCGATTCAACTAAAATTGAAATATGGTTTCACTCTGAAATTTTTGTTTCAACGAAGTATCGCGTGATAATTCTATCATTTTTTCCTTTTCAATAGTTGTCAATCCAAATTCATCGTCTTGTTCATCGAAAAAATGGATTCTATATCCACGCGAACTTTGTAAAATCAAGGTTTTCGAAATGATGTGAAAAGTGCATTAGCAAACCATCCAAGTGTTCAGTAAATAGATTTTTGTTTGCTTCAATATTAACTCTGGCGCAGAAATCATTTAAAAGTGGAAACGTGTCGAACTTATTTTTTTGTAAATTTGATTTCCATAGCTCCAATTTTTTTACGAATGCTTTCACTTTGTCCTTTTGAATCAGTGAATGCATTTGTGGTCCTCGCATTGATTTATTCAAAACACTCAATTTTCCAACAATTTCAACCAAATAGGCAAGTTTAACGATAAAGTTATCATTCCTAAATAAATTTGCCTCTTCATTATGATTTTCATCGAGAAAAATTTCAATCTCTTCTTTGAGTTCAAATACCCTTTGAAAACACACTTTTGCACGAGATAGCCAGCACACTTCGCAATAGTATAGAAGCGAGGTATAATTAGCTTCCATATCTTCACACAGCTTCGCAAACAATCTAACTTTTAAAGGACTGCTTTTTATGTAGTTTATAACTTTCGTAACTTTGGTAAAAATGTCTGCTGGTGTGTGAGAATATGGGCAGAGAGAGAATGAGACATTATGTAACACATAACATTTATTATAACAAAAGAAAACATGCGCTTACACTCCATCTAGCGGTTTGTGTAAAAGTAAAATTTGTATATATATTGCTTCTATGTTTCTGTTCATAACAACAATATTACATTGGCTATAACATACTGGATTCTGGTATAACTGGAACTATTCCTTCAATAGACTTATTGTTTGGCTCTGGTTTAACAAGCTACAGCATTCACAAAACATTTCAACATAGAACAGAACGGTTGGGAACAGAAGAACCTTAGGCAAAGTGCTTTTGGTGTGCTCATCACCTTATGAAAATTACATTTCTGTTAAACTTTTCGCGCCTCCTTTTGCGCCTCCCAGTTTGGAAATCGCTGTTGTAAACTGTCTGTAAATTGCGTGTGTTTTGTGGTCGATTTTGTGTTTGCCGGATGAACAAACCACAGTTTCAGGGAGAAAAAACCATGTTATCCGCTTCCGAGACCGACTAACTGAGCCACATTGTGAAAAAGATTATTTTTTGCTTTTCGCTCTGTCTGTTTGTGATATCTTAGGCGCGCGTTTATAATATTTATTTCTAACGAAATCATGTACCCAAGTAGAACTTCAACAGATCAAATTTGCATAATGTGAAAGGAAACTAGTCGCTGTATATACTGATGTAACCGCATCAGTTTAGTTTTGGTTCTACTACAGTTTTATGTTTTATGATGAGTGTAAATATTTTATGTTTACTGATGTAATCATTTTAGTTTAGTTTTAATGTTTTTAGCTATGGAAACAACTGTACTGTAATAACTTAACTGTTATTGAATTACGCGGTCTGTTTTCCACATTTCTTCTTGTGTCATATGAATTTGAGAGGATTTTCACCTCCCTCTTTCTTTCTTTTTTTTTTTTTTTTTTTTCCCTCCTCTTGAGTGCGGGATTTTCGCCTCCCTGGGTTTGGGTTTCCGCCTTGGGGTGGATTATCTGTCTTCTTCAGAGGACCGATAGAGCTGGCTGTTGCGACCTTCCTCTGCGTGGGCGGGATGGGTTGCTGTAGAGGCTGTCCTTGTTTTGCCTCATAAATTATAAATTCAATGCTCTGTATGAGTGTTACAGATTTAAACGGCAGAGTTAAACAAACGTTCCTGGTGCCACCGAACCCATGACTTACAATATATAGTTGCTGTGCCTCACAATTTTATGTAGCTTAAGAATGAGACGTTCGCTGTCGGTTGAAAATTCACTTCGTAGAAGTGAACTCCTGCAAAGTGACACGTGCCGATATGGACCGCTATTATATTCTGGTTCAATTACGCTCAAAGTTGCGGCTAACTTTATCATATCTTTCTGTTCTGAAATGCTGCACAGCAGAAAATACGCTCCTCGAACTTTCAATAACCCCAATGCGTTATTAGTACTTTTTCTTGTTTCCTCATAAGACAGAGAGAGAGAGAGAGAGAGAGAGAGAGAGAGAGGCCCACCTTAACGAATCCCTCTTAGAGAGGAACGATGTCAGCTTCTTTTTTCCCAACAGTTTTGTATACACCTCGAACTGAACCAAAAAATCTCGGCTAGAAACATAAGCTGTAAAAGAGAAAGAAAGAGAGAGAGAGAGAGAGAGAGAGAAAGTGAGTCACGATCATTTTGGTCAGTAATTGTTGCATCTTAAACTCCACAGCGGGTCCACCGTACTAGATGATCGCTTTAACGGTTCTCCCGTGGCCTTCATCTCGATGTGTTTTGAGCACTTTCGCTGCTGGCTCGTAGAAACTGCCCACACAAGCAGCGTGAAACTTTAAAATTAAAATACTGACAACTAAGGTAGTCCTTGGCACTTTCTGATCTCAAAGGTCCGAAACACGCTGTGAAGACTTATTTTGTGATACTGGGTAGGAATTAAGGTTGTGCCTATAATGTGATTAAAAAAAAAGAAACTCTCATATTCGGACCACCCAGGAATTACTTCATTTACCAGTATGTATTGTGTCATTATACGCATAAATTGCGTGTTTTCGTCTAGCAAAACAGGCAAATTTTGCTTGTTTTGCTGGACGGAAAACCGGAGTTTATGGGAGAAAAACCTTTGCTGTCCTCGCACCACACCGACTAACTCTGCACAGAGTAAATAAAAAAAAAAAGCCATAAAATGTTTTTGTTTCTACTCCATCACGGCAACAAGTTCAGAGGAGTTTACAATATTATCGTGAATACAATCGTTAATTGTATTTAGCAATCGCGCGAGCTTGAACCACGATCCACTCAAAGAGCTTGTGCTACCAGTGGTCTATCCGTATCATCGTAAGGGGTGGGCATTGCGACCAGGGTTTTTATTTTTTTTTAGAACGCATCCTGCATTCTTTTTCTTTAATTTCAAAATTTTCGTTAAGGGGAGGCATATTCCCCCTCTTCCCACCCCTAAATACGCCCCTGTGAGCTACTGCACCCTTGGTCCTAACCACTCTGCTATAATAGGATTAGAACAGATTAGAACTCTTAATAGGACAGCAGAGATACACGAAGTGTATCGAAGATTTCGGCACCTAAGAAAAGAAATTTTTCTTCCCAGTTTATAGCTGCATACGAGCTAGTTGTCCTGTGGGTGTTAATCCCTTTAAATTGTTAAAATTATGAATTATGCATTTCCTATAAACTAATCTCGTATCCTGTATACAGGGTGTCTCAAAATACACGGCATAACTTCAGGATTGAGTTTCTCATATGTAGACAATAAAAATATTTTATATCAACATAGTTCCAGAAATGCTTGGTTCCCGAGTTATTAATCGGAATGTCTTATCTCCCGTAGGTGATTTCCTTCATTACAAGGTACTGACAGAATCTGGTGGTTTTTCCATTCCGACCATGTACTCAAATCAGAAGCAAGCGGATATGTACTTTATGTACGGTTTGCCGGACGGCAATGCTCTGGAGGCTCGTCGTTCGTACCACGAAAGGTTCCCAGAACGAAGATGTCCAGACAGGAAAAGTTTGAAGGTATCCATCGCCGCCTTTGTGAACATGGGACCTTTACACCTCCTGAAGTAGAGGAGGAGATTTTAGATGTTGTGCATGCCACTCCACACACGCAGCACATGGAATCAGCACACGCAGAATAGCAATGCAACTGGCTGTTCGACGTTCAACTATTTGGAGAGTGTTGCGAGAACACCAACTGTATCCTTACCATCTGCAACGAGTACAGGCCTTGTGACCAGCAGATTATCTGCGAGTAATGTTCTGCCAGTGGTTCTTGCAACAGTGTGGTACAACTCCTCACTTTCCTGCCTTAGTGATATTCACAGATGAAGCACAGTTCACACCAGATGGAATCCAAAACTTTCGCAATCAGCATGTATGGGCTGAGGAAAACCTATATGCAATTCTTCCATCACATCACCAACAGTGGTTGGTGATGTGATGGAAGAATTGCATCACCAACCGCTGTTGGTGATGTGATGGAAGAATTGCATCACCAACAGCGGTTCAGCCTCAACATCTGGGTGGGTGTTTTTGGGCTCCATGTACTTCCAAACAAACTCACAAGGCAGGCGTACAGAAACTTTCTGGAAAACAACATGCCTGATTTCTGACGACACGCCACTGATCATTCGTCAACAAGCACACTTCGTACACAATGGCGCTCCGCACATTTCAGCCACCTAGCCCGCAATTACCCGAATTGAAGGTTTCGTGGTCGTTGGATAGGTAGAGGTGGACCAACTGCCTGGGCTCCACGCTCATGATTTAAACCCACTAGATTTCTTCTTGTGGGGCCATTTAAAGCCATTGGTGTATTCGACTCCGGTAGCTGATGTGGAAACTCTCCTCAATCGAATTGTGGCAGGTTGTGAGAAAATACGAAACATGCTAGGAATTTGGCATCGTGTTCGCGAGCCGATGTGAGGCCTGTATTCAGGCAGAAGGTGGACATTTTGAACAGTTAAGTGTCATAGACAGACCTTCAAAACTCGGAAACCAAGCATTTCTGGAACTATGTTGATATGAAATATTTTTATTCTCTCCATATGAGGAACTCATTCCTGAATTTTGCCGCGTATTACTTGAATCGAATTACCTGAATCGTGTATTAACTGAATATATACAATGACGTTAATTAATGCTCATTTTATGAATAATTTATTAATTGGACAGCAATCTTGGTATTGTCTGGTTAAAAGGAGTGCACTGAAGTTTTGGTTTTAAGTTTTGAGTTTTGTTTTCTGTCTGGCTAATCTCACTCAACTTGGAGTAGTTACTTTCTACCAGCCCAGGTCGAGATACCACTTTCATCAGCGTATTTTATCCGTTTTTATAAGGTTTTAAGGAAGTGATATCTTACATGTAAGGTAGAACTCCAGAACTTTCTGTATATAGTTTTGAAAAAACTGGATGTGCTACTTAGCGAGTTGATCTTAACGTGATATCATAAATTTAAAATGTAACAGCCAAAACATATTAACAGGAAAAAAAATAATAATAATAAATACATGTTTTCGGGGCACCATAATGCTGGCAGACTTTGATAACAATAATAATAAAGATTATAATAATTATTATAATTACTAGTACTGGTACTAGCACCCATCTCGGGAATGAAAAAAAAAAAAAAAAAAAGACATAAGAATATTATTTCTTATTTTTTGTCATATCGCGTTAAAAATCTTCTGATCAAGGATTTCAGTTTGTGTTTTTATTTTTTTTTGTTTTCGTTTTATTTAAAAATCAAGATTAGTAAATGTGTAAAAAGGATATGATTTGGGTTTCTTTCACCATGTTTGTTCAGAACTTTCTGGTACTGAAGATGGGAAAATATACGCAGCGATACGGAGTTTCCTAACCCTCGTGGGGCACAGTGGGTAGAATCGCCTTCCTATCCACACCGGGGTGAAAAGACCAGAGTGCGAATCCCCTCGATGACGTGATGATTTTTATGGGTCTTTTTCGCAACGTGGCTGAGTTAGTTGGTCTTAGTCGAGGGTAGGTAGCACGTTTGTTTCTCCCGGAAACTCGAGTTTTCCATCCAGCAAACAGAAAATCGACCACAGAACACACAATTTACAAACAGTACGTACGTTCATAGTTACAGTACAATACAGTACATAATTACAGTTACAGACAGTACATATGGCTTTAGTTGCTAACCCAACAACGGAATTTCCTTCTGTGATTCAATCCAACCATTGCTAATGGTATCTGTATTATTCATGACTTTTCAGCTTCATGTTTTATTAAGATAATACAATTTTTTATCTGATTTAAAAAAAAAAATTTTTTCATCATTCAAACTTTCATTTCTTGCTCTTTGTTTGAGAACTCTAAGAGTGAAATTATTGATGCATTTAAATCAGAGGTGTTAGTTTCTGACCACACGTTAACTGCGTATAGGTTGTCACAGTCCATTAACAAAATGTAAATAGAGATGGTAGACAGAGATAATGTTTCTTTATTGTAGTAGAAAAATATTGTCTATCAAGTAAAATATGTGTGTTAACCATCGACTGGCGTTCTAGTAACTGATATGACAGCCCAATCAGCAATTTCGTTTTGTTTTTCTTAGAGTTGGCAGTTGTTGTGTGCCCACTTTCTTTTTCTCCGCAATAGGATAATATTTTAAACGTGTGTCATTTGTGATTTGTTTTAGCCAATTGCATATACAATTATGTCATCTACATATATTTTCATTCGTTAAAGTTGATCAGTTTTTAGGAGTATCAGAGATTAAAGCCATTTTGCAACGTATACACTGTCTAAATTTCATGGTATTTTCTGCTTGTTGAACGAAAAACCAGAGTTTCCGGGAGAAAAACCATGCTACCCTCGCCTGAGACCGACTAATTCAGTCACGTTCGTTAAAGGCCCATAAAAATTCCTCGCGTCATCGACAAGATTCGAGCTGAAGTCTTTTCCACCCGATTTGGGGAGGACAGCGATTCTACCAACTGTGCTACCCACGAGGGCTATTTTCATGGCAAAAATATCATTTAAAAATATAATAAAAAATTATGGGTCTCGATGAGTGCTTTGTGGGACACCTCCGGAACACTGATTTTTTTTTTCCCCTAAGCTTGTTCGCTAGCATTAGCATCAGCAAAGGCACATGGTGCAAGAAAGCAAACTTATATAGCATCAGCCAAAAAAAAAAACACTTATTTCACCCATCCACTCACTCCAAATGTTTGTCAAGTTCTGCCTTGAATCTATTTAAACAATCAACTTCTACAACGATAGATGGAAGTTTGTTCCAGCAATCAACCACCCGCTAGCTAAAGGCAAACTTCCGCACATCTATCCTACAACCATCTTTCTTCAATTTGTATTTATGCCCTCTCAGGCGATTTTTCTGAGCAAAAGGAAGAATCCCATCAGCATTGAACATGCTCAAACCATTCAAGGCTTTATACACCCCCAATCAGATCACCTCGCAGGTGCCTAATCTCCAGAGACTGTAATTTCCAAAATTTAAGCCCTTCTTCGTAAGAGCAACCCTCTGTTCCATTCACTAATCTTGTTGCCTTTCTCCGTATTCGTTCCAACAGCTCCACACCCTTCTTAAAATTAGGCCTCCAGACCTGTATACAGTACTCTAGGTGTGGTCTGACCATTGCCTTATACAAGTGGATAATCACCACCTTATCTCTGCTAGAAAAATTCCTGTATATCATTGACAAGACACCATGAGCTACTCTTGCAAACCGTCTGCACTGTCAGAAAACTTCATATCTGCCTGCACAACCACCCCCAGGTCCCTTTCATTCTCTACCAATGTCAGTGTAGTACCACAGAGTTGATACGTTACTCTGGGATTACTGCTTCCCATATGTAGGACTTTACATTTATCAATGTTACACTTCATTTGCCCCCTGTCAGCCCATCTGCTCAACTTTTCTAGATCCCGTTGCAGCAGTATTCCATCATTAGTGTCATAAACAACCCTGCCAGCCTTCGTATCATCTGCAAACTTGGACATTAAGCCTGATATTATTTATAAATACAGAAAACAACAATGGATCCAACACCAAACCCTGATGAACTCTACTAATAACATTACTCCACGAAGAGCAGTGTCCATTGATTACCACTCCCTGTCTTCTCCCACACAACCCTCCCTTTATCCATAGCAGCAATTTGCCGCCAAAGCGACACAGCTCCAATTTGTGCAGCAGTCTTCCATGTGCAACAGTATCAAAAGCCTTTCTAAGATTCAAATATATAATATCAAAGTTATTCCCTGCATCCAATTCTTTTGTGACTACATCATAGTATCCAATCAAACTGGTCAGACAAGACTTCCCCTTAACAAACCCATGCTATGTCCGAGCTATAACTGAAGTCTTGCCTAGATGATCCTGCAATGCATCTTTAACTAGTGCCTCTATTAATTTCCCTGGAACAGAAGTTAAACTAACAGGTCTGTAATTACCTGTGTCTCCCTTTGATCCTTCGTTGTGGATTGGGTCACCTTTGCACATCTCCAGTCCATGGGTACCTCCCCTGAGTCCAGGGAAGCTCTCATAATTACGGCTAAGGATTTGGTCACTTCCTTTGCCGCCTCCTTTAATATAATTGGATAGATTCCATCGACCCTAGCTGCCTTTCTTGTGTTTACCTTCAACAGTTTCTCCTCTACTTTACTCTCAGTTATTACAAGATTACCTAGCTTATGCCAGAGTTGAATACACCTCTGGCATTCCCCTTCCTGAATAACTCCTCATGTGTGAATGTCGATGCAAAATACTCATTTAGTTTGTTAGTCCACTGGATATCGATGGTCCTACCTGAGCAGAACCATCGATATCCAGTGGACCAATCTGATTCATCCACTTCCTTCTAGAGTTTACAAGTAAAGAACTCTTTGTTGTTTTTCGTTGCATCCTTTGCCAAGGATTTCTCATAATCTTCCTTTGACTACCTAATCTCCTTTGTGACTTGGTTACAGACCAGCTTATATCTATCATAGGCTTCTGTGTCACATGTTAATTTATAAATATCCCATGCATTTTTCTTCTCTCTCTCACATGTCTAATTAGTTCATCTGACATTCCATTTAGGACTAAATCTTGAACAATATTTCTTTGTTGGTATGAAAAAGGGCAGTAGATTCCAAGACAAGTTCCCTGAAAGCTTCCCATTTTGAATTTGCTGTTGGTAACATCATCAGTTGGTCTCACTGTATAAAATTTAAATGCTGTCTCAGACCATCGTAGTCGCCTTTACGAAAGCAATACCCCTTCCCTTTACCCCTAATGGTAGTTACCTCTTTGAGTAAATCCCACTTCAGCACACTGTGATCACTGCCACCTAGTGGTTCATTTATCTGCAGATTCTTAATGCATGAAGAATCACTGCTGATAATCAAATCAAAAGTATTCCTCCCTCTAGTTGCCTCCCGAACATGCTGATGTAGAAAACAATCATCCAATAAATCCACAAAAGCCCTGCTAGTGTGTGAGTGACCAGCCCCCAAATTCCATTCAATATCTGGGAAATTAAAATCTCCCATTATAAGACACCCTGATTTACTGGCCCACTCTATTTCCCTGTACAGTTCCTTATTATACTCATCAGAGTCATTAGGCCTATAGCACACTCCTACTCTCAATTTTGATCTCCCAATGCTTATGTCACACCAAACTGACTCAACACTGCACTGTCCGGCGATGTCGACTGGCTTCACTTCCTTGGATTTTATGTATTTCTTAGCTAATAGCATAACTCCTCCTCCCTTCCTATTCTGTCTCTCCTTTCTGTACACATTGTACTCCCCAAATTCCAGTTCTGCATTCCTTATATCTGTGTGACACCACGTCTCTGATATCCCAACAATATCTGCCTTCGATGTTTTGAGCAATACCTCAAATTCATCAAATTTATTTACTAAACTCCTAGCATTGGTGTACACACAAGTATACATGCACCTGTTCTTTTTCTTAGCTACCCTAACACAACCCATGTGTTTACTTGTACCGCAATGACTCCCAGCAGTCTTTGAAATACCATGCATCTTGTTTTTCAGGCTTCTGCTCATTCCAATAGAAGCAGTGCAAGAATCACTTTCTCCTCTGCCAGTGTCTACTGTTAATCTATTAGTCCTTGTATTCCCCCCCCCCAAGATAGCTGTTTTCCGAACTAACACTGCTTCGATAGCATCAGCAAATATTCCCGCACCCTTTCTAATTAAGTGTATCCCATCCCTGTAGAAGTAGTCTCTGCTGTTAACCATACTGACTGCAGATTTTCTGAATGTGAAACATCTTTGCATAAGCTTGTATAATTTGCCTCTGATTTCATAACCGTACAATTGTTAAGCAATAAGCTTACACGTCATATGCCTTAATTCATACGCTACAGACAGCCCCTTTCAACTATATCTCTAACAAAGTAACATCTTATAAATGCCATCAATAGACTTCCCAATAAAACTACAATTGGTCCTGACGGCTTTGCTCTATTCATGGTTAAAGTGTGCCTTCATTGTGGAGCCTCTAGTATCAATTTTTAATCAGATATTAAATTCCGGAATCACTACAGGGTACAACCCATATCCAAAAGAAGAAATCTTAAGAAACCTAAGGACTTCAGACCGATCTGGGTGGGCTGAACTCTATTAAAAGTTTTTGAGAAAACTATCTTATCAGCACTGATCGACCAATGCTCCTCTCATAGACCGAAACATCTGCATACCGTGATCCCCAAAAGATACAAACCTATTGGATACCCTATTTAAAATGCAAACTGCTCTCAACAGTAAATCTCAGCTGGACGTCATCTTCCTGGATATTTCATCTGCTTATGATAAGCTCTCAATTCCCACTCTCATCTACATTCTGGAAAAATACTTTGGCATTACAGGAAGCCTGTTAAAAACATCAACCTCATTCTTACGAAAAGACAACTCATCATCAGCAATAAATCCTTCAAACAGGAGCGTGTTATAACGCGGGGAGTACTGCAGGGAGGTGTCCTGTTCGGTTTGTCGTTCGCGACCCTTGAACCTTTCCTCGCAAGGTACACTGATTTCTCATCGTATGCAGATGACCTCAAATTATATATAAAATCAAAAGACCCTGAACAGACCCACCTGATAAATCAACGAGTCGCCGTCCTATCTATTGCAGATAGGTCTGGAGCCAAACATATCTAAATCAGCCCAAATTACATTTACAAAAAAGAGAATCAAAAATGACATCGCAACGGAGTTCAGATAACGAAAGTGAAGTCTCACACCGTCTTCGGCTTGACTTGGGACGAGGGCCTCACTTTTCAGAACCATTTTTCTACTATGAAAACGAAGACTTTCTCGGCGATGTGGGCAATTCGACAAGAGCTGACGCGATTACTCAACGTCGATGTAGTCGGCGGATACGTCCGGCGGTGCCTACAACCTATTGTGATCACGTGTATGCATCACCAATCTGGCCGTCTGCTCCGACCTCGTACATAAACAGATTCCTGGCAGTCGAGTACTGGGCAATGCGATGGATGAACAGGGTCACGGGCAACGCATTCACCATCTCCAGGGCTGTTTTATATACCAATATAAAGATCACTCCCTGGAGAGTTCACATTGCATCCAGGAATATTCGTCTTCTGTCTCAGATGATAAGTGGTGTGATTGACGCCCCAGTCTTCACGGAGTTATCGCTACTCCACGTGCAGGACGCAGTAATGACAATCCCTACTTACCGTTGCATTCTACACTGTCCAACCTGTGTTGTCTGAAGAACTTCTTTCTGAACAGCGCAGTCACCCTTTTCAATTCATTGGCAATAGATCCTGTGAAATACTGTGAAGGCAAGCAGTAGAGAGTGAAGCCTCTCTGAAGCACACAGCTTGCTTGAACAATAGAAGTATAAAGAAGCTTGAACTAGAAAGAAGCTAGGAACTTGAACTTTATAAATAGGATGGAATGACTAAAATATAAAACAACTCTTGGACATCTACTTTTAAATGGTACTGTGAATAATTTCCTCTTCTAATGTTGCCGATAATTACATTTTATAAATAATACTGTAAATGATTTGCACTTTTGTAAATATTGTAAATAATTGCACTTTTGTAAATACTGTAAACATGTTTTGTAAATATTGTATTGTAAAAATTGCCATTCCTGTTTTTGTTTTTTTTTTTTTTTTTTTGATTTGGTAGTTGTTGGCGCATCGGCTTCTGTGGCCATATTGCACCTCCCAAGGTTTTTGCAGTACTTTGATCCAAGCCCGAGGCGGGAATCGAACCCGCGACCTTGGGTTGCCGGGCAGGTCCTGTTTTTGTGCACCCTTCTAGCCGGTCAGCTGTGTAAAAGGGGGTGAAAGCAATCACTTGCGATAATAATAAACGCATTTAATAATAATAATAACAATAATACAATACCAATACAATAGAATACAATTTTATTTATTAAGAGAAATCGTTTACAATAAATGAACTTGTTAAGAAAAGTAAATTTCTTGACAACAAGTTGTAGTTCTTCCTTTACAAGTTTTGTACAAATTTGTTATCTTACAGAAAAGACTATGAGGTCACTACACATAGTATATTCCACACTGTAAACACAGGTAGTTTATCTGCATATCAGTTCTAATCTACTGTGTCATTGAGTATCAAGAATTTTCTTATTAGGAATTTTAATTTGGAGATGGGATAACTTCTCCTGAGCCTGAAATCAATGCTAGCCAACAAGTTGCTTATTGTATTCATTGTGTGCCTATCTCCAAATCTATTTAGTATCCTAGGGTGAGGCAAAGTAATTGCTTTTATTAAAATAATAATAATAATAAATTAAATCTAAAGATACAATCAGAATAAAATTGTTATTATTTAGAATAACGCTAATTTTATTCAGCCATTAAAGTTTGAAATCCTGTAAGTGGAAGGATTACGTAATATCCGCAAGTAAAAGTTGTGTTTTTGGAATTTTGATGGGCATATAAATTCGAATTCAGTATAGAAAATATAACAATTTCAAATATAGCAGTTTCCAGTGTTATAATTCTCAATAATTTTGTTTAATGCAGAACTGTACACAGATCAGCCTGCAGTTAATCCAAATAGGAACCTACCTTTGTAAATAAGGATGAGTTTGCTCAATGGAGTGTGGCGTCCTAAGCCAAGTTTCCTTTCGAGTCCGTGCCCCAATCCTATTCATAAGTTGGAAAAGGTTTTTCAGTTAAAAAATAATATATAAATTTTATTTATTTTTTGTTAGTGCATCGGCTTCTGTGGCCATATTGCATCTCACAAGGTTTTTTGCATTTTCTTTTCTTATCCACGCCCGAGGCGGGATTCGAACCCGCGCCTTTAGGGTTGCCAGGCAGGCACTTTACCCACCCGGGTAGCCCGGTAGGTCGGTTGTAATTTTATTGTTGTTTAATTCAGTTAAATTCGCTAAAACCTTAAATAAAAATATAATTTATAAATTTAACAAATAGTATTAATTATTGTACTCGTCAAATTATCAGTTTCAAAGAACTGTTCGGGCCTTAACAGATCCTTGATCATTTCAACCAGGTCTAAATTTGGCGACGGCATTTCCAATTCATAAGGTTGCCAATACATTTAAACGATCTTATCATCGTGGAAAGCGGGTTGGTTTTGATTAACTTCATCTTCTCGTCTCGTCCTCCTGTCAGGAAGGGGTGTTAAAGGAGAGCCAGGCTAGTGCTTGGCTCAGGCCACCAGAATGGCTGCTATTCGTCCTTCATTCAGATTTTTTGTCTATCTTCATGGTTGCTTGGTAGGTTATCTTTGGTGTTATGCACATTTCGGCTTCTAGCCATTATGTGGCTAGTGTGCATTCAGATCCCGTCTTCTTTTGTACAAGTCTTCAGCAAACTTTGAGAAGACAATATATTCCTGCCTCCCGTCCAGGAGGTGTTGTTCTCTATCTCTGGGCAAAAAGGTGATCCGGGTGATTAGCTGGCAGCAGAGGTCATCATAAAGCTGGCATTCATGCATGAGGTGGTGCCAACTCTCCACAGCAGCAAGTAGGGTCATCTGTAATGCCCAGGGCTGTAAGCTTAGCCTTAAAGGCACCATGGCCTGTTGGCAGGAAGGTCGCGTGGAGTTCCGGCGTGAACCATGCTGGAGCCATTGGATAGAGTCTTCCAACGTTGGGGAAGAATCGTTTGGTGACTTCTCCCTTTGGGGATTTCTCCCATCTGTTTTTTCCAGGTTTGCATGAGGTCATTTGTAAGTCTCTTTTTCTCAATCAAACGGTTTTTGGTAGGATCTGCGTCGAAGCCGGCGAAGGTATAGGCTCTTCCCTTGGAGAATTCATATAATACTCCACATTTAGCTACTTCGAGGTCTAAAGGTAGGGTTCCCGCCAGCACCTGCAGCTCCTGGGTGCTAACTGTGCTACAGGCCCGGGTTATAGCGAGTAGCATGGCTCTATGGATAGAGTCGAGGATTCTGCGATTTACAGCCATGGTGACTTTGGGGTACCATGCTCCGGAAGCATAGGTAGCTATTGGCAGGAAGGCGGCTTTGTAAAACAGCTCGAGGGTCTTCTTTTTCAATTCGCAGTCCTTTTTGCGACTCTGGTAACAAGGGCTGTATAGCCCCGTATGTTCTTACGGATGTATTTCAAGTGTGCCTGGAAGGAGAGAGTGGGGTCCAATATTACTCCCAGTTATCTAAGGTCCTTGGACAGTCGTAGTGTGATACGATCAATCTTAATCTGTGGGGGTCTCCTGTAATCTAGGGCACCTTTGAGGAGCATGGAGTCCGTTTTGGTTGCAGAGATCCTAAGGATGTGGACAATGATCCATTCTTGTAGGATTTTAGTGGCATGATTTGCCTTTCTTTCCAGCTGGATTCTGCTGTTTGCCTCTATCATCAGGATGAGGTCGTCTGCAAAGGTTTGTTAAGACGCCTCTCCAATATCGGTATTTAGGAATTCATCCAAGACGATGTTCCATAACGTGGGTCCTAAAACGGAGCCTTGTGGACAGCCTCTGTTGATTTTTCTGTTGAGTATTTTATATGGAGCATTCACCATGATGAGTCTACTGGAGAGGTAGCTTTGGATTACTCCATAGAGGTTGCTTGACATCCCACTCCCCGGAGCCGTGCCAGGACGCTCGGCCACCAAAGGGTGTCGAACGCCCCAGCGAAGTCGCCCCAGGAAGTATTTGTTTTCTATGGCAGCTGCACGTGCAATGAGGTTCTTCAGGGCATCTACAGTCGACGTTCCCGGTCTAAAGCCACACTGGTTTGGGGACATTAGGTTTGCCTGTGTTCTGGTTAACAGGAGTCGTTCCAAGAGTTTACTGCAGACTGTTAGTAGGGCTATTGGTCTGTAGGAAGTCGGTTGGTCTGGTGGTTTTGTCGGGTTTTTAATTATGAGTTTAATATTTGCTTTTTTCCAGTCCCTCGGATAGGTCCCAGTTTGGAGACATAGATTGTAGAGGTTCAGTAGCATATCGGGGGCTAACTACACCACTTTCCTGATGATTTCGGGCTCCAAGAGGTCTGGACCCGGACATTTCTTACTTTTAATAAGGTGCACAGCCGCTTGTAATTCCTCTATTGTGAAATCCGGTTCCCTGTCCTCTGTTCGGTAGTCGTCATTCTCTGTGCACATCTTGATTTGTTGGTGTGTCTGCGGGTCTACATGAGGATGGAAGGTTGGGTCCAAAATATTGTTGACAGATGCCTCCCAAGAATTGGTAGCATCTCCCTGTGGTGTTATGGTGGTTGAAATTACCTCTTCCCTGGGGAGTTTATTAGTGGTTACTTTGTAGGCCACCCCTAGGGGACAGTGTTGCCAGTGGTTGCGACCAGATTTTCCCACGAGAGTTGTTTACTTCTGCGTATGAGCGAGGTGTACTGGTTTCTGACCTCCTTGTAGATTTCCCACAGTGCATCCACTTCAGGGGCAGGCCAGGAGCGTCTGGCACCCTGGAATGCTTTTCGTTTGTCCTGGACTTCTCTTCGGAGCCTCTGGAGCTCCGGACTCCACCATGGTACAGCAGCCGAGGCAGGTTTTCTTCGTTTTATGGCAGCATTCGCTGCTTTAGTGATGATCGCTGTGACTGTTTTTTGGAGTTGGTCAGGGTCTTGGTTTGTTTTAATTGCGGCTTGCTGTGTATCTTTTTCTGCTATTAGAGTGTCTCTCAATTGGTTCCAGTTTGCAGTGTTCAGCGCATATCTGTGCAGCATTTTTCTCTCAGGATGGTCTCTGTTGAGTTGAAAGATTAGGACCCTGTGGTCGGACGTTGTCCAGGCATCCTGAACCGTCCAGTCTGTTATATTGCCAGCAATGTTCCTAATGGCTAGGGAGACATCGATGGTTGATTACCATCGTAGGTTGCAGTAAGTCGGTAGTTCATTAGGTTGGTTTAGCACTGTTATTGTTGATGTTGCTAGGAATTCCTCCAGGCGCTGCCCATTCCTTGTCCCCTGCCTGTGCGGGGTATGGCTGTACCTGCAGTTCACGTCCGCTCCTATTATTAGTTTTTGATCAGGGAGGATATTTGTTACATGTTCTAGGTATCTTGTAGCCATCGTTATGTCCTCTCCAGGGCGGCAATAAAGGGCTACGAGGTAGAAGGCTCCCAGTGCTGAGATAAGCTGTGCACAGACTGCCCAGGCCATGCAGAGGTGAGTGATCCTGGTAACTGTTATATCTTGGTTTCTGACCACAATAGCGGCCCAGGGGATTTCATTTTCAGGCTGTATGATCTTGTATTGTAGGGGGTATCCCCTTACTTGATTGGCGGCTGCGTATGGTTCTTGGAATATGATGATGTCTATATTTTCGTCGTAGGCTTTCATCCTAACCTGGTCGGCCACTACCCTGGTTCTATGAGCGTTTAGCTGGAAGAATTTGATTACTTTAATGTTGAATTATTTATGGTGTGGTGCCATAATCTGTTCTGGATTGGGTCAAGCTCTTGTATTTTTGGTATATAGGACACATGCTGTCTCTGAGGGAATGGGAATGCCTCCCATTCCCTCAGAGACAGCATGAGGGAATGGGAGGCATCCATTTTCTGAGTTCTGCAGTTAGCACAAACGGCGTCTGTGCTCTTATTTGGGCAATCGGTGAAGTTGTAGCCCTTGCCAGCGCAGTGGCTGCAGGTTCGCACAGCCTGGGAGCATGGGTGCAATGTGTGTCTGAACTTGCAGCAGTTGTAGCATTTGATGATAGCCACATGTTCGCGGAATCGGTGGCCACCCCAATGTATATAAACTCTAGTCTGATTCATAAGTATTTGCCAGACTACCGGGCTCAGTTCTACAGACCAGTTGACTGTGCTCGCGGACTTGGTCTTGATGGTGTGCTTGGGTGTCACATGATCATTTAGATTTTGATCTGGCAAATGTTTGGACAGATTTCTGTCAAACAATTCTCTTGCGACCTCCTCGGGTTTGATACCTTATCTAGGTCGTATATAAGGATGGAGGACCCCTTACTTCTTGAGGGTTCAGCTCTGAGCCCCAGGGTTGCGATCTTGGGGTTGGCTATTATTTCGTTTATTTCCTCTGTGGTCTCTGTTTCGATGACCACCCCTGGATTCCTTGTCATTCGCACCGATTTTATTTTCGTGGTCCTTAGGTCATCGAAGAGTTTATCAATTATTGCCTGCTTAATGCCTTCACTAGAATGTTTGTCCTCTTTATTAAGGGGTCTCAACACTAAAGGTTAGGTGGCCTAGTGGTGGATTTCTCCTTGGCTTGCATTGGTTGGGTGGCTGTGTGGTCACACTGAGCCGGTGTCCTTAGCGCATCTGCATAGGAGGGAGCGCGCTGTGGCATATTTTTTGCTCCTACTTCCTTATAAGCCTCCAGTTTTCCTGTGGCTATTTCAGATTCAAAGTATGTTTGGAATAAAACGAACCCCATTTTATTCCATAAAGTAACAATTTGGCCTCTGAGGCCTGCAGAGATTCTGTTGCTCTGGTCCCTAAATAGGTCTTCTAGGGATGTCTTGAGAGTGCATGCTTGATCCAAGAGGGGTCCCTCTGGGAGTGCAGGGTCTGCGGTGGGAATCCTTCGGCTTCCCACCCCAGACCCTTCGGTTTCAACTTGTTTTCCTGGTTGTAGGGAGCCAGGATCATCATGAGCGTCCTTTGGTTGGCTCTGGCTTCTAGTTGCTCTGTACGAATTAGAGACTATTTGATTTTGATTTTTTCTTTTAGCCAAAGGTGCCGGTTTAACTTGAGTATGGAATTGGTGTTCAGGGTTAACTTGTTTGCAGTCAGAATCAAGTTGTAGCACCTCAGGCTGGTCACTGTCTTTTTCATGTGGTTCTCCCACCATGTTTGTATCCATTCCGGATTTTCGAAGTTATCCGGATTAGTGAGTTCTAGACGCGTTATTTTGTTAGAGGGCTCTAAGAGCTGTTGGAGAATATAAACCGCTAGTCCGTGGGTTTGTATTTGTTGCCGTGTGATCTGCAGGCAAAGATTTGGGCTCTCCCCCACTGGCAGTTGTTGTTGTTGTTATTTGGTTTTTAGGAGCATTAGCAACTAAGGCCATATTGCTCAGGGATATGTGGTGGTCATTCCCTGACCTTTCCGCATCCTCCGTATTTGGTGGTGACGGGCTCGAACCCCGGTCTAATCAAGAAGCGTGTGCTAAGCACGGCTGCTCCTTCCTATCTGTCTACGGAGGCGCGCCCCCCACTACCAGTATGGGGGGAACAGCCTAGTATATAAGTGGCCCTAGGGAAACGGGGTTAATTTCTCTGGGGGGTTTTGTTGCCGCAGATAACAGTAGTGACATCAGTTTTTGCACTACATGTATATTTGCTAAGATCCATTCTGTCCACGGTATGTCTATTGCAGAGGGGGGGAGAAGACACAAAATACATGTTTCACTAGCACAGTAACGGTAATTCATGTGGACATGTGTTTATGTAAGGGGCGGCTCCTAGAACGTCAGTTAAACTCCGCCTCGTATCTCTGTGAAGAACAATATCGCTACAAATAGGCCAGATATGTGTGTGACGGAGATTTGTGTGTGTTCTGTTGTTCTGTTCTGGCCTCTTGGCTACCCAGAAGCATCAGTCACTTGGACAGATGATTCTGGGTACTCGTCCACACCACGGGAAGATGTGTCAGTTCCAGTAGATGGGACACCTATGGTCTCAGAGTATGAGACAACAAAAGAAAAAAAAAATAATTTTCTTCTCTGGGGCTCACTCCAGAGGGGGGGTAGGAACCCCAGAAGGAAGAGAAAGAAAAGAATAAAAATAATTAACTAAGATAACAAAACAAAAAAATATATATATATATAAAAATAAATAAATAAATAAATAACGGTAATTCAGCACAGATGATGGAGCGCTATTGCAGCTCGGGTTTGGCACAAGTTGGGGCACCGCCCCAGTCAAATGCAGGGTATTTAAGTGGCCGCCGCTTTATATTGGCGCCTCTCTATATCGTTGCTGCCAGCCACATGGTGATCACTGCGGTCTCGCAAACAAAGGATATTAGATGATAACGCAAATAGCCTGCTAAATTCCCAGTTGAAATTTAAAAATTTCTTACCATGGGAGTCCACTAGTTGATTTCTTTAGGTGAGAACACTCTTTGGGGCAATAACTATAATTAAAACGCATATTTAAGCACATTTTTCATGAGCGTTGATCAGCACGTCCGACTAGTAAGGCAGTCATATTGGCCCTCTAATTGCTTATATAGACTTCCTTTTTTTTAAAACTGTTCCCGTGTTTCTTGTTGATTGAGAATGATATTTTTCCCCTGTTTCTCTTAAGGTTTTCGGTGCCCCCTAAAATTCGGCACTCTGAGCCAATGCCACGTTGGCTCATCCCTTAAACCAGCACTGAGTTTAAATGTACTTAACCCATGTCGGCAACTTCCTTCTCAACATAACAACAACACTGAGTTCACTTAAAAACTTAGAAAACACATTCTTATTATATTTTACTTCCATGACAGAAACTGTATCCAACCCTCCAGAATTCTTGGACTTTAAAGTCCTTCTCCCTTACACGATCAGTCCTCAGCCCAACACGAAAGGCTTTCTGAATTTACTAATGATACAAATATAGCGATTAATACGACACAGATTGCTAGTCTCAAAAGTCGTATTTCCCTTTCCCATCTCGATGCCATCACATCGCAACCATACCCTATTGAAGTAGACTATACAGTAACCATTAATAACGATGCTCACAATTCTAATCCTATTACAAAATTGTCTAACTGTGCGATTTCCTTTCCCTGCCAACTCCTTTGCAAGCTAATGGTTCCGCGAGCAAAGAACGCATTAATCATGTAGAATCGTTTAGGAACAATAAAGAATCTTACTCTAATGTGACAAAATCTCCACCTATCATCACCTAAAATTTCGATGAAAATAACTTAATAAAAATTCCTAATCGTGCAAATTAAACATGTTGAAATCAATAACTCCGAAAATAAAAACTTTTATACAAAGATTTGTATCTACAATAGTCTAACCCCAGGGGCTGACATCTGTTGAGTATGGGTTTGGCACACCCAGGGTCCTGAGTTGGATATCATCATTTTTCTTTTCCTTGGTAATTCCCTTCTACTTCTGACTCTTTTTGTTCTCTCTCTCTCTCAGAGTAACTCAGAATTTTTTTTTTTTTTTTTTTGGCTGGTGTAACAAAAGCCTCAAGCTTCTTTGCATTATATGGCTAATGACGATAATAAGAATAAGGTCCAGCAATTACAGAGAAAAACATCACGGATTACGCCCTCCCCAAACCTGCTGGAAAAGACCTACGTTCGAGTCCCGTTGATAACGTGAAGAATTTTTATGGGCCTTTTTCACAACGTGGGAGGGTTAGTCGGTTTCAGGCAAGGATAGCGCGGTTATTACTCCCGGAAACTCGGGTTTTTCTTCCAGGAAACAGCAAATTGACCACAGAATGCCCGTAATTTACAGTCAGTATACGTGGAGCAAAATGGCCTTAGTCATTGATGCTCGTAAAACCCTAATACAGTGGTTTTCGACCTTTTTTTTTTAATAACGGCACCCCTAAGTAATTTATTTTATTCTGTTGCACCCCTACTCAATTTTCTGCCTGTTAGATCCGACTCTGTGTGTGTGTATATATATATATATTCTCCTTACGAATTTTCCTTACCTTTGTCTTTGGTTTTTCCACCTTCATAGCGTTCTACTTACTTCTGTAAGGTCATCCATGATCTGTATGTATTACTTTATCAACACAATTTTGTATTGGCAAACTTTATTCTAAATTATATTCAAAATTTATATTAGTTTTACCACGTGGTTTTTTCGCACGTGTACCTTGACATACAGAACATGTCGGAAACAGAAGTAAGAGCATTGCTGTCTTTTTCATTATTTTGGTGGATGACCTCTGAAGAAGACACTAAAATTATGAATGACACCGCAATGCTATTTCCACCTTGGTCGTCTCTTCAAAATTCCATTTGGTTTATTTTTTCTTTTGTTATATTTATTTTAATTTCGATTCCTATCTTTCCCCCCCCCCTTTCGGTCAACACATATATCGCTCCCAGGGTACACCGTATTTTCATTAGTCTAATTCTAAGCATAAATATCTACTTACTATATTTTACACTAATAATAATAATTCTTTATATATACGTTATGGTTGTAGGGTATTTTTGCGTTAGCAGTGACCCTGATCCATATTTCATGTTAACGTAATACTGCTTATCTAATCTTATCTAAATCTTAATTTCTCCCCCCCCCCCCACATATACCAATAGCTTCTCCATTCTATTATTCTATAAGATTATATTCTCTTTATACTGTGGCACGACCACCAGGTAAGTGGAGTTTCCAATAAATCAATCAATAAATACAAATGTAAATAGTATTTAGCAGTCACGAGATTGAACCCTAGTCCACTCAAAGAGCGTGTGCTACTGCACTCGCACTCCTGACCACTGGGCTACGTCAAGCCTAATATTAAATATTAAAAAATATTTAATATTAGGCTATTAAAAATATCTAATAAACAAAACCGCTGCCCTAATACAACAACAACAAGGTATAAACAGAATATTTATTTATTTAATATTATTCATTTTCTATTGTAATGCTGTCCTAGACCCTGCGAACCTATTCTACTTCCATCGGTGATGTAACAAATACCTTTAGAAGCAGCCCAATTTAGTGACCGTGACTGTTATGGTGGTGGTGGAACAGCAGCTTTAATTTCACTTTCGAACATTAGCAAAAAACTGGTGTTGCTGCGAGTTCATAAACACGAGTTCTTCTCTAACGTTCGAAAGAAAGATTGCCACCACACCTGGTCACTATCGCTAAACTGGGAATGCTTTTAAAAGTATTACGTAGGAATTTTCAATTTAAACGCGTTTAATTATTTAACGTTAGTTAATAATAAAAAGCAATTTCATTAATCCGGGTCACACTTGACAGCGCTTTTTGTTCTAATCAGTTTATCTCTTTGCCGTTTAGAACAGGGTTATTTTACTCCATTTAAAGTGTCCCACTGTTACAAACTCATAGGGTATCAGCTTGCAGCGTTACAAGAGGAATAAAAACTCGTTAACATAATAGCATCAACCATATAATTTAATCAGCTTTCATTTTGCACCAATGCAACTTTAACGTTAAGAGGCATCAGTATATTTTGTCTAGTGTATTTAGGTTCCCAGGATTTTTCCTTTCATAGCACACTAAGTCTCATCCAGTCTTCATGCAGCACACTGCCATTCCCTTTCCTTCTGATATGTATTTGATGCCTATTGTAATTCACATATTTCTTGAACTTAATGAGAATCAGATCTGATGTCCTAGATCTGGTTCTCAACAAGGAGCCTAAGGCGGTGAACCAAAAGCAGGTAATGAAAGCAGTACTATAAAATGGGTTGTGTCTCAGGAAACATATGTGGTCAGAGGTAAAGGGAAAGCTAAAATGAAGTGAAATAGTTAAGTTCAGTTAACTGGAAAGCCTACTGTATGCTGTTAGATATAAATATGCTACGTAATTTTTCAATTAAAATGTGTAATCCCTCCTATAGCCCTGATTCATTTCATGAATTTTCTTTGATAGAGATTCAACCAGACCTCATAAATTATTTATTTCAATATTAGTTTCATTCTTAGTTTCACTTTCCGTTTAAGATAGTCACATATTCTCTATAAGATGTAAATTTGTGACTTGGCTGACATGACGTGCCGTGTAGATGTATGTGCATGTATGTGTTAGCGTGTGCTGGTGTTTATATCTGGCCTATTACCCGTCAGGGAGCAGCCATCACCTGGACAACTGATGCCCGGAATTTCTATGGACTTTTTGCACAACGTAGCTGAGTTAGTCGGTCTCAGGGGAGAAAGAATGAGTTTTTTTCTTCTCCCGGAAACTATTTTTCGTCCAGCAAACAGAAAATCGTCGACCACAGAGCACGCAATTTACAGACAGTATACACGGCCCGATGGTGCGTAAGTGCACGTGAATTCAGTGACCAAGTTCAAGCACGTGAATGCTAAATACGGTGCTGTTTCTTGTAAAAGCCTAACTTCCGAACGCTTCCGAAACAAATCTGACGCGTTCGGGTTGTCCCGTAGTATAAACAGAAAATTATTTATTTTTTAATTTATGCTGCTGTATAAATAACGTGTAACAGGCTGTTACACATTCCAATTGGAACACGTATAGCTTGGAAAGCAAGGAAAGCAAATTTACATTGGAAAGGGAGGATACGGATACAAAGTCATTAAACTTTCTAAATTTCAAGCTTACTCGGGACTCGAATAAAATCCAATTTAGCATCGATCGAAAACCTACGAACACCGGTACGCTTCTACATTATAACAGCTATCACCCTTTCACCTACAAAAGATCGATTATCTTTAATCAATTTCTAAATGCCTATAAATATTCAACGACGGAATCTGCTTTGGGCTCAGGAATACAAATATTAACTAGCAGGTTCTTAAACAGGGGTTATCCCCTTGCCACAATAAACCGAATTATGGTACAGGCTAAGGATAGGGTACAAAATACTACACCAACCAACAATAGGAATATCAAAAAATACTTTATTTCTGTCCCATATGTTGAACAGTGACACAAACAGCTTAATAGATTCTTTAAAGATACCGAATTTAAAACTGTGGCCAGGCCAATACGGAAATTACACACTATACTGAACAATCGCTCGGTTCTTTCCGCGTTCGCAACACAAATTAATGACCTGATATACAACATTTCTTGCCGTGATTGCGACTCGTCTTACCAAGGTTCGACGCGGTTTTCTCTGAATATTCGTGTAAATCAACATGAGCCTCAGTTCGTGCTTCTCGTTCAGTAGCGTCAGAATTAGCCTTTCATGCCATTAACGAAAATCATATTTTTTTATTTAACGAGGCCAAAATACTTAAAGTCCAACGTAATTATGCGCGACTATTAATCGCAGAAACCGTAGAAAAAAAATTACACGAGAAATCTGTTAATGTTCGGCGGCCATATTTGATCTCCGATGCGTGGACCTTTACGCGCATGCGCGAAGACAAATAATCATATTTAAGTTTCGGGTTCAACCTTGTTCAGTAATTTTCATTCCTGTGATCACAACATACGGTCGAAAAGCGTTGTCAGCTTCAGGAAGAAAAACCACTTTGAAGATTTTCCTTAGATCCTTTTTAATATTTTTAATTGCGTTAAATTGATTTTTAATTGTGTTAAATTGATTTTTGATTATTTATTTTTTACACTAATGTAAGTTTTCGATTTTTTCGTTTTAATTTCTAGAGAGTATCATACGGAAGTGTTCTACGTACTATGTTGAGGTAAACTCCTCTTATTATTTTACAAATACTGTATTAATATCAACGAAGAACGTATTGAGTATTACAGCTCTGATTCATACTATCTTATTTAATCTATAAACTTCCACAATGACAGATGTTTGTTCCAGCAATCAAATACCCGCTGGCTTAAGGCAAATTTCCACACATCTATTCTACAACTGTCTTTCCTCAATTTGAGTTTATGCCCCTTCAGGTTATTTTTTACAGGTTCTTAATCAGAGGAAGAATCCCATCAGCTTTGAACCTACTCAAACCAGTCAAGGTCTTATATACCTCAATCAGACTACCTCGCAGTTGCCTAGTCTCCAGACGCTACAATTTTCAGAACTTAAGCTTTTCCTGATAAGAGCACACCTTTGTTCCACTCAACAGTCTTGTTGGCCTTCTCTATACTCGGTCTAACAACTCTATATTCTTCCTAAAATAGGGCCTTAAGACCTGTAGGCAGTGCGTAAGGTGTGGCCTGACCATTGCCTTATACAAAGGGATAATCACAGGGATTATACAAAGGGATAATTCCTGTATATCATTGACAAGACCCCATGATCCGCTCTTGCAGCCTGTCTGCAATGCTCAGAAAACTTCATATCTGACTGTGCATTTACCCTCAGGTCCTTCTCATTCTCCACAACCCTCTGTGTAGTACAACACAGCTGGTACATTTCTCTGATATTACTGCTACCCATATTCAGTACTTTGCATTTGTCAATTTTAAACTTCAGCTGTCACTTCTCAGCCCATCTTCCCGACTTTTCGAGATCCTGTTGCAGTAGCATACTGCCGTTAACAACCCTGTCAACCTTTGTGTCATCTGCAAACTTCAACATTAAGCCTGATATATCTTCAACACTATCACTCATAAATATACAAAACAATGGGGGCAGCACCGAACTGACTCCACTAATAACATTTGTCCACAAAAAGCAGTGTCCATTGATTACCACTCTCTGTATTCTACCACTCAACCGTCCTTTTATGCAGAGCAGTAACTTGTCCTTAATGAAATACTACTCCAATTTGTACAGTAGCCTTCAAAAGCTTTCCTGAAATCCAAGTATATGATATCAAATTTATTTTATGCGTCCAATTCTTTGTGACTACATCATAGTATCCAATCAAATATGTCAGACACGACTTCTCCTTAACATACCCATGCTGTGTCTGAATTATTAGTGCAGTCTTGTCAAGATCATCCAGCAATGCTTCTTTAACCAGTGACTCCATTATTTTCCCCAAAACAGTAGTTAAACTACCAGGTCTTTAATTACTTATTATTATTATCTTTCTATACATTAAATTAATTTTCCTCCAATTCAGCTAATTTATTCAGCCAATGGAAGAAGAGATGCGGATTATGTGGTAATACATAACAAATACTAAAATACGTAACAGAAGCTTGTTTTACTGTGCTGAAACAAGCTTCTCTTTAAGCTTTGTTACGCGCTATGTTTATCTAACATGACCACGCAGTATCATTCTTGATTTCCATATGTAACGTAATCATGTATTCATAGCAGTGGAAGAGACACACAGTGTTAGAAAGCTTCTGTGAATATTTTATTGTACTTTATCAAAAGAAGAGAGCGCAGCGATCAGGGGGAAAAGCCCTTTAGCTATTATTATTATTATTAGCCATATGGTGCAAGGAAGCCTGAGGCTTATGCTGCACCAGCCAAAAGAAACATTTTGGCTGGAGAAAGAGAGAGAGAGAGAGAGTAGGGAATCACCAAGAAAGAGAAGAATGATGATATCCAGCTCAGGAACTAGGATATATGGATATATGGTGAGTCAAGCCCATACTCGCCAGATGTAAGCCCCTGGGCTTGTATCACTCTTTGATTCCCTTCTGTGAATTGGAGATACATACGCACATCTCCAGTCCGTGGCGACCTCCCCTGAGACCAACCATACTCTCATGATTATGGCTAAGGGTTTGCTTACTTTCTTTGCCCTCTCCTTTAATATAATTGGATAAATCCCATCGATCCCAGGTGCCTTTCTTAGGTTCAATTTCAACAATTTCTGCTACACTTTGCTCTCAGTTATTACAAAATTTGGCTCCCTGCCAGAGTTTGGTAAGCTTCTGGCCTTCACTTCCATACAGACTTCCTCATGTGTGAATGTAGATGCAAAATACTCATTCAGTTTGTCAGCTCAGCAGGTTCAATAATCGAACCGTCGATGTCAAGTAGACCAACCTGATTCGTCCCCTTCCTTCTAGAGTTTACATAAAGAAGTCTTTACTGTTTTTCTTTGCATCTTCTCCCAAAGATTTATCGTAATCTGCCATTGCTTGCCTAACCTCCTTTGTGATTTCATTACAGACTATCTTATATCTACCATGGCGCCTGTGTCTCCTTATTATTTATATGCATCCTATGCATTTTTCTTCTCTGCCGTGAGTCTCATTAGTGCCATCTGCTGTCCATTTAGGCCTAAACCATGAACAGTGTTCCTTAGTTGGTATGAAAAGCCTAGTAGCTTCCAAGATTACTTCCTTGAATGCTACCTATTTAGAATTTGCAGTTGGTAGCATCACCAGTTGGTCCCACTGTATAGAATTTAAAAAATCTCTCAGACTACGTACTGTAGTCACCTTTACGAAAGGAAAAACCTTTTCCTTTACCCCTGATAGTAGTTACATCTTTAAGTAAATCCCACATCAGTACACTGTGTTCACTACCACCTGGTGGTGCCTCTTTCTGTAAATTCTTAATGAATGAATAGTCACTGCTGATAATCAAATCAAGAGTATTACCCCCTCTGATTGCCCCTCGAACATGCTGCTTAGAAAACAATTATCCGATAAATCTGCAAAAGTCTTGTTAGTCTGTGAGTGACTAACCCTCAAGTTCCAGTAAATATCTGGAAAGTTAAAATCTCCCATTATAAGACATTTTGATTTACTGGCCCACTTTATTTCTCTTTATAGTTGTTCATTGTACTCATGAGAGTCATTCGTCCTATAACACATTTTCCCTCATTTTTGATTTCCCAGTACTTATTTCACATCAGACTGACTGAACATTGCGCTATCCACGAATGTCAACTGAACTGTACATCAATATCACCTTTTTTTCCCCCTTAAGAGATATCTCTGCTACAATGTCAGAAACTTTTGCCCCTTATTGGTTTCCCTGACATGTGGTATATGTCAGGGAAACGTGCAAAAAATATTGCCCGTTTCCCTGACAATTGAGTCACCGACAATAACTAGTTCCTTTGGAACAAGCACGTTCTGTCCTGAAGATTGCTGCTGTGTTACCTGATGCACAAGAGTGAGCTCTGCAGTTGAGTTGGGCAGCTGAGAGTTTGAGGGCCCATTTAATTCCTTCGAGGGCATCTACCCTATACCTCAAATTCTCAAGTACCCCCCATCAGAACGCTGAGTTGGTGCCTAATTTCTCGAGCCTTTCGGCACCTAGCACTCACAAAGACATCCTCCTTGGCTATGTCATGTCCTGTTAAAGAAAGTTCTGCAAACATTTCGCGGTCTGCTCGGTAGCACAGTGGTATCGTCACCGTTCTTCCCACACCGGGTTTAAAAGGCCCCGTTTCGAATCCCGTCGATGACGCCAGGAACTTTAGTGGGCTTTTTTCACTCCGTGGCTGAGTCAGTCGGTCTCAGGCATAGATAGCAAGGATTTTTCCCCTAGAAACTGGGGGTTTTATATAGAACAAAATCCCAGTTTCTAGGGGAAAACCCCAGATTCTGGATTTGAATTTATGCCCCCTTAGGTTCATAATCTGAACAAGTGGAAGAATCCCATCAGAATTCAGCGTGCTCAATCATTCAAGGCCTTATACACCTCAATCAGATCACCGCGCAGGTACCTAGTCTCCAACCGCTACAATTTGCAGAAATTAAGCCTCTCTTGGTAAGAGGATCCCTTCATTCCCCTCACCAATCTTGTTGCCCTTCTCTGTACACGCTAAAGCAAATCTACATCCTTCCTAAAATGAGGCCTACAGACCTGTACGCTGTACTTAAGGCGTGGTCTGACCATTGCCTTATACAGAGGGACAATCACCTCCTTTTTCCAGCTAGCAAAATTTCTGTATATCATTAACAAAGCCCCCATGACCTGCTCTTGAAGCCTGTCTGCATTGCTCAGAAAACTTCATATCTGACTGCACAATTACTGCCAGGTGTTTTTCATTTTATACCACCCTAAGTTTAGTACCACACAGTTGTTACGTTCATCTGGGGTTACTTCTACCCATATGAAGTACTTTGCATTTGTCAATGTTAAACTTCAGTTGCGACACATTCCAGCACCTCATCTTCCCAAATTTTCTACATTCTGTTGCAGGAGCACACTGCCATTAACAACCCTGCCTACCTTTATATCATCTGAAAACTTCGACACTAAACCTGATATACCTTCATCAATATCATTGATAAATACTGAAAACAACAATGGACCCAACACCGAACCCTGAGGAACTTCAATAATAACAATTGTCCACAAAGAGCAGCATCCATTGATTACCACCCTCTGTCTTCTCCCACTTAACCATCCTTTTATCCATTGTAGCAACTTACCCTTAATACCATTTTGCTCCAATTTGTACAATAGTCTTCCATGCGCAACAGTGTCAAAAGCTTTCCTGAAATCCAAATATATGATATCAAAATTATTTTTTGCATCTAGTTCCTTTGTAACCACATCATAATATCCAATCAAATATGTCAGACAAGACTTTCCCTTAACAAACCCATGCTGTGTCTGAATTATTGCTGCAGTCTTGTCTAGATGATCCTGCAATGCATCTTTAACCAGCGACTCCATTATTTTACCCGGAACAGAAGTTAAACTAACTGGTCTGTAATTAATCGTGTCACCCTTCGATCCCCCTTTGTTAATTGGGGATACATTTGCACATCTCCAGTTCGTGGAGACCTCCCCTGAGTCCAAGGATGCTCTCATAATTATGGCTAAGGGTTTGCTTACTTCCTTTGCTACCTCCTTAAATATAACTGGATAGATCCCATCCACCCCATATGCCTTTCTTATGTTTAACTTCAACAACTTCTTCTCACTTTGCTCAGTTATTACAAAATCATTAAGCACTCTGCTACAATTTGATAACCTTGTGGCATTTTCAAACCTTAATAACTCCTCATGTGTGAATGTAGATGCAAAATACTCATTCAGTTTGTTTGCTATTTGAGCAGGATCATCAACAGTCGAACCATCGATTTCAAATGGACCAATTTGATTCATCCCCTTTGTTTTAGTTTATATAAGTAAAGAAATCCTCGCTGTTTTTCTTAGAATCCTTTGCCAAAGATTTCTCGTAATCTGCTTTCGCCTGCCTAACTTCCTTTGTGAATTGATTACAGACTAGCTTATATCTGCCATAGGCTTCTGTGTCGCCTGATAATTTATATGCATCCCATGCATTTTTCTTCTCTATTACGAGTGTCATTAGTTCATTAGATAACCATTTAGGCCTAAACCTTGAACAATATTTCTTAATAGGTATGAAAAGTTTAGTAGCTTCCACGATTAATTCCTTGAATGCTTCCCACTTAGAATTTGCTGTTGGTAACATTATCATCATCATAGTTAAGTTAAATATTTTGGATTGTTAAATCGACTTTTAAATCTGGAATTTCTTAACTATTTAACCTTTCAGAAGCTTGACAGATTCACTATGGTAAAAGCAGATAAAGTAATTATTCTAACTATCATCATCATCATCATCATCATCATCAGCCATTTTCAATCCACTGCAGGATGAAGGCCTCTCCAGCAACTTTCCAGTTCGTTCTGTTTTGAGCACTGCCCATCCATTTAATACCCACAAACTCATGAATTTCATCTATCCATCTCTGCCTTTGTCTTCCAGGTTTTCTTCTAGCTCCTCTTGGATACCATTCTGTAATTTTCTTAGTCCATCTGTCATCATATCTTCGAGCTCGAACACGGACTAAGGAGTCTAACATGTGCGCGAGTCATTGGGTCTTGAATAAGCCCAAAGGCGCAATGAAAGTGAAGGCCGACGTTCGCGTCGGCTGCGTTGGGATCCCGTGCCGCGAGATCGGCACTCGAGCATCAACGGCCCGTCCCACCTGCATTGTCGGTGGGGCGGAGTGAGAGCGTACACGTTGGGACCCGAAAGATGGTGAACTATGCCTGGGCAGGACGAAGCCAGAGGAAACTCTGGTGGAGGTCCGCAGCGGTTCTGACGTGCAAATCGAACTATCAATGCTATCGCTAATTTGAAAAATTCTGAAGGAAATTATGAAGGTAAGATTGAGAGCATTGAGAACAAAATTGTTGAAGTGGAAAGAATTTGAAGGAATCGAAAAGTAAGAACACATTTAAAAAATTACCTCACTACAAGTTATTAAATGCATAGTGTTATCCTCAAAGGATAAGTTATTAAAGAAACAGGGTGATTTTAAATTAAATAAAGAAAACTAGTCGCACCATTGAAAGAAATTTTAAACATATGCTACCGGAAATCGTGGAATGTGAAAGAACTTTCGTCTCGGTGGCAAGACGGTAAAAATCGAATAAGAAATTTGTTTTGTGATAGAATATGAAATAAAAATTAGTGATTTTAGAGATTTTGTCGAAGACAGTTTATCTTTAAAATCGAGTGAAATTCCCTCTTCAATTAAGGAAGCCAGAAATATCTTTGAAACCATTGCGATTAGCAGTTCTGAAGTTGAGCCAGCTTTCAGCATAATGAATAATATTGAGTGAATGAATGGATAATGTTGACAATTAAACACGTTGCAGATTATGATGACCATACGTCTAAATGGAAAATCATTGCTTCAATTTGATCCGGACCGTTATGTCAAATCATTCCTCCGTAATAATACTCAGCTATTGAGCAAAGAAGAAGATCGAAAACAAATATTAATAAAGAAGTAAATTGTATATGGCAATTTTTAGAATAAAATTTCCTTGAATATTTGTACAATAATTTTTTTCATGTAATATAACCCCAGGGGCTCACATCTGGTTAGTATGGGCTTGGCACACCCAGGGTCCTGAACTGGATGTCATCATTCTTCTCTTTCTTGATGATTCCCTTCTATTTTTGACACTCTCTCTCTCTCTCTCTCTCTCTCTCTCTCTCTCTCTCTCTCTCTCTCAGAGTAACTCTCAGGCTTCCTTGCACCCTGTAACTAATAATAATAATAATAATAATAATAATAATAATAATAATAATAATAATAATAATAATAATCTGTGATTTTTTGTACCTTTTCTAGAACAGTTTGTTTTTTATGTAATATTTGTTTTTATATTGTAGTGATAATTCGTTATTTGTAATATGTGGAATATTTTCATGTTATTTTTTATTCGCAATATTAAAATTTTATCATGAAAAAAAAAAATGTATCCATTATATTTCCCTAGTTGTAAAAAAAAGAATAAAAAAGTCGCGCGTCTGCTGAGCACGCGCGGTAGATTGTTTAATGTGAAACATCCTTCGCGTTTCTTTTACATACATGTATTTCGATTTGTATATATTGCTTATGAAATAAAACAGCTTTTGTAATGTAAATATTTTATTGATCATTCACAAATTTCCACAATTTCTGGAAGACACGGCACGGTACAATGGATTTATGATAACTAAAGTAAAAGACGTATAGAGTGTAGAGTGTGTTTAGTGTCACACGGCACCAGGGGTTTCCCCCATCTCCGCGTAGTATACATTGTGGGTGTGGAACAGAACACTGTCAATGCCAGGGGTTTAAAAGTTTATGGGTTTTGTGTATGTATAGTGTCGTGTACCGTTGTTCCTCTGGTCATTTAGCCGCTGGGCCCCTAATGGGTTCCAACATTGTCCACCGCTGCCCCGTGGAGGCAGACCAGGTACACCAGTATTATAGTTATTTACTCTGGCACACCTAATTTATTGAGATATCAGTGCCTAGGACCTAAAAAAAAAAAAAAAAAGAACGCAACAGATAGGGGTCAGCCAAAAGGATTACTGTTTATGCAACTGACGTTGTTATTAAGTTTTTGGGTGTAGGGCTCAGGGAATTTAGAGATTGTTCAGATGCTGGTTATAAGTTAGAGAAGGCGGAGGGAGACTGAAGGCTGGGGGGGAAAGACAGAGATAAGGGGTCCATAGAGAAGATGACCCCCAAATCAGTGGAGCAGGCCCATGCCCCACTAGAGGGAAAAGAGGGATGGCGAGGGGGCAGGCGACCAGGGGGTAACTTCTCCCCTGCCTGGTTGGTGGAGAAAAAGAACCACGCAAGGGAGCGTGGCAAAGAAAGCTTATGGCAGCAGCTGAGCTGTGCTTTGGAGTGTTACAGCTGGGACGAAGGTCCCATCCCATCTTGTCTTCTTTTTCAGAGTCTGGCAAGGCTGCCACACTTGGGACTGTACGTAATGTGTCCCGCCCGATGTATACTTGTCACTACGAATTCGGAGCTTTCAAGTCTGGTCGTCAAGTGTGTGGTTATCACTAGACTGTATCACTAGTACGGGTCTCACCGCGGATTTGTCCCTTTTGTTAAGTGAAAATTAGAGATGTATGTTCACTGCAGTCTGACTTGGGGGCGGTTTCAGGGCTTCTGTCCATTTGGTCACTGGGTCAGCAGAGCTGTATAATATCACAATTTGTAAAGAGTCTAAATCAGGAAGGTCCAAAACAGTGTTGTCGTTCATGGAACAGAGGTCCCATCCCATTAACGATGGTAGTCGTTGACAGTCCAGCTTGAATTTGGGCAAGACGAGTTAATCAGGTGTACGTTCGTTCCAGCGGTAGGATCTTCTTCTTGAGAAGAGTTCCTGGCAGTATTGCGAAAGGCCTTGTACTCTCTGTCGCTGTCCAACAAGTAATGCTCCTGGAGTTTTGGATTGAAGTTAATTCTGTTAATCAGAATGCAGCGAAGGTCTTCATATAAAGGGCAGTCGTACATTAGGTGAGACCAACTCTCCAGCTCTCCACAATGGCAAAAGGGATCATCAATAATTCCAAGACTTGAGAGTTTGGCTCTGATGGATCCATGACCTGTTAGCATGAAAGTTGTGCACAGGCCAGGAGAGAACCATGAAGGAGACTTGGGATGTACCTTGTTGATATGTGGAATAAATTTCCTAGTGATATCTCCTTTAGTAGAGTTAGCCCATCTATCTTGCCATATCTGCTGTAAATGGAGGCTAAGGCGCTTATTTTTAGCAATCAAGTTATTAGTGGGATCAATGGTGTACGTGGGTGTTGTTGTCATAAGGCACCAGGGGTTTCCCCCATCTCCGCATTGCTTTCATTGTGGTGAACCAGTTCACTGGGAAATGCCAGAGATTTAAAAGTGTGTGGGAATTGTTCATGTGTTGTGTTCTGTACCATTGTTCATCTGGTCATTTAGCCACTGGACCCCTATTGAGGCCCAACGTTGCCCCACTTATGCCCCGTGGATGCAGACCAGGACCCCAGTAGCTGTAGATTCACTCTGGCAGGTCCTGCCGCTTAATTTCCTGGGATTTCAGTGGCTAGGACCTTAAAAAAATATAAATAAATAAATAAATAAAATAAAATAAAATAAAATAATAATAATAAAAATAAAATAAAAATAAATAAAATAAATAAATAAAATAAAATAAAATAATAATAATAAAAATAAAATAAAAATAATAATAAATAAATAAAATAAAATAAAATAATAATAATAAAAATAAAATTAAAAAAAAATAATAAATAAATAAATAAAAATAAAAAATAAAACATAAAAAAATATATAAAAATAAAATAAATAAATAAAGAAAAAAATATACAAAAATTATAAATTCTGCGCTATCGTAGGGGTAATATCGCTTTGGTTTGCTAGGCCAAGTTTTGGGCATAAGGTAATTTTATCATGTTAAGGTTTTGATGTGTGGGGCTTTCACTATGATGAAGGTAGAGAGTGGAGGAAGACTGAAAATTGGGGGGAAAAGACAGAAATATGGGGCCAATAGAGTAGATAGCCCCAATTTTCAGTGGGGCATGCCCATGTCCCACCAGAGTAGAAGTTTGGGGGTGGAGGAGAGGGAACATAAAACGTCCCCTCCCCCAAGGAAGTGGGAATAATAGGTGAAGATCGCCATCAGATTGTTTGCAGCTGTGCTGCGTTTAGTCTGTTCTCTACTCTCTGTGCTGCGTTCTGTTCTGTTTTGTCACACATGGGGGCGAGCCCCGTCCTTGCTTTTCTTTTCCGTGTGATCAGCACTCTTCTTGTCCAAGTACTGGTCCCCTGAGGGGTTTCAGTTTTCTGTCACATTTGGCGGCGATTTTTGTCAATCTCTATGTACGTTGCTGTAGATAGCTATTAGTGTTTTTCTCCTGGTGAATAGGTCTTGGGCATATTGGGAGGGCGCCCTATATTCATCCTCAGTGTCCAGGAAGTGGTGCTCCAGTCCTTTTGGGAGGTATCTCAACCTTGTTATTTGTAGCCCTCTGAGCTCTTCATAGTGTTGACAATCATAGACTATGTGGCTTCAGCTTTTGCTTTCTCCACATATACAGTTGGGGTCCTCAACGAGATCAATGGTAAAGTGTAAAGTGTAAAGTGTGTTTAGGGTCAAACGGCACCAGGGGTTTCCCCCATCTCCGCGTTGCTTTCATTGTGGGTGAACCAGTTCGCTGGGAAATGCCAGAGATTTAAAAGTGTATGGATATTGTATATGTGTAGTGTCATATACCGTTGTTCATCTGGTCGTTTAGCCGCTGGACCCCTACTGAGGCCCAACATTGCCCCACTTTCACCCCGTGGAGGCAGACCAGGAAACACCAGTAGACCAAGATTTACTCTGGCAGGTCCTGCCGCTTAATTTCCTGAGATTTCGGCGGCTAGGACCTAAAGAAAACAAAAAGAGAGAAAAAAATATATATGTATATAAATATTTATTTTTGGTAAATTCGATGAGGAATAACGCTAAATTTTTTAAAGGCCGAGTGTATGGGCGCAAAACGTAATTTGGAGATGATTAAATCAATTCTGACGTGTAAGGCATTCGCTTGCATATGTGCAGGTTGAGTGGGTGGGGAGACTGAAGTCTGGGGGGAAAAAGACAGAAGTATGGAGTCGAGAGAGGAGGCAACCCCAAGTCACAGTGGGGCATGCCCATGCCCCACCAGAACGGAAAGTGGGAACGGCGAGGCGAGAAGGGGAGGAGAGAGTAAGACCATATCCCCCCACTGGGGATATGGGTATTAAAGATGAAGGTGACTAGGGTGCCCTCTTCAAGTCGCCAAATGGCGTTTGGCAGCTGTGCTGCGTTAAGTCTCTTTTCTTCACTGTCGAGTCGATTTCAGTCCAGTCGATCATGGGGTAAGCCCAGTCCTTGTGTTTTTCACTTACTTGTCTCAAGGTTTTTCTCTGTAGTAACTCCATTGGACAGTATTTTATGGTCTTGTATAGTTTAACTTGTGGTGGTCTTTCGTTAGACACGATTTATGGTAATTAGCAGTTTTCTCCTCTCGAAGAGGTCCTGCGCATATTGAGAAAGTGCTTTGTATTCCTCTTCTGTGTCAATGAAGTGGGAGTCCAGTCCTTTCGGAAAGTAGTGTATCTTTATGATCAGGGTGCCTCTGAGATCTTCGTATTCTGGGCAGTCGTAGACCAAGTGGTTCCAGTTCTCGATCTCTCCACACGTGCAGTTGGGGTCCTCAACAAGGCCGAACCTAAGCAGCTTCTCCTTAAAGGGACCATGACCAGTAAGGAGCGAAGTCAAGTGCTTCCCCGGAAAGTACCAGGCCGGTTGCTTGGGGTAAATTTTGCTAAGGTCAGGGAGGAATTTTCTTATGATTTCTCCTTTTGTTGTATTGGTCCATCTTTGTTGCCACTCCCGAAGTAGGTAGGCCTGTAATCGAACTTTTTCTGTTTTTGTACTACTCGCTGGGTCAATTATGAAATCCTGGAAGGTGGCAGCAACCCCCTTGGCGTGCAGAAAGAGCAAGCCAGCTTTTACAGTCTCCAAATCGAGGGGGAGCGCTTCAGCAAGCACCTGCAACGCCAGTGTGTTTACTGTTCTACATGCTCGTGTGGTTGTTAATAAAATGGTCCTTTGTATCATATCCAGAGTTCTCCTATTGACTGCAAGCGTCGTTTTGCTGTACCACACTGCAGCAGCATAAGTTATCGCAGGTATGAAGGTTGCCTTATAATACAACATTAGTGTTGTTTTTTTTAATCCCCAGTCTTTTCTCGTAACCCTCGCCACCAGTGCCGAGTAACTTCTTATCTTCGTCCTTATATATTGTAGGTGAGGTTGAAAGGATAAGTTTTTGTCTAGGATAACTCCTAGATATTTCATTTGGTTGGAAAGTTTAATGGTCACACCTTCTATTTTAATTTGGGGTGGACGCCGTATTTGCAGGGTTCCTTTTAGTAGAATAGATGTGGTTTTCGTCGGTGAAATTTTTAACTGGTTTCTTGTAGCCCAGTGTTGTATTTTCTGTAGAGCTTGGTTTGCGGTGGTTTCCAGTTGGGCTCTTGAGTCAGCCTCAATGGTAAGAATAAGGTCGTCCGCAAAGGCCTGGTCCCCGACCAGCCCCAGGTCCAGGTGGTTCAGGAGCTCGTCGAGAACCATGTTCCAAAGGAGTGGCCCCAAGACAGACCCCTGCGGGCAGGCCCCTGTGTACAGATCTTGTGACTTTTTTGGTAGTTGGCATTTATTTCTACTTTCCTGCAAGATAGGTAGTCCTCCATTACCTTGTATAGGTTGATAGGGACTGCAGCCACCCTTAGTCTGCCTAGGACGCTCGGCCACCATAGTGAGTCGAACGCCCCGGCAAAATCAATTGAAATGACTAGTAGGTATTTTTTCTGCATTCCGAAGCAGGTTTCCAAATGCATCCACTGTGGAGGAACCCGGCTTAAATCCGAACTGATTCCTAGCCGCTAGGTTAGGAATCAGTTCGGATTCCTAACCTAGTTTGTCCTCTCATAGTGGTTATTGATTCGCTTGTGTAGCAGTTTCTCATATAGTTTGCTGACCACTGAGAGCAGTGCGATAGGTCTATATGACTCTGGGCAGTCCGGTTTTTTGTTAGGATTTTTAAGTAACAACTTGGTGTTTGCTGTTTTCCATGCTGTGGGGGATTTTGCCTGTTTCCAGGCATCTGTTGTATAGAGTAGGTAGTAAGTGCGGTGCAAATTCTGCAGTTTTCTTCAAGATCTCTGGTTCAATCATGTCCAGTCCTGGGCATTTGCGATTTCTGATCTTAGTGGCAGCCTCACTGAGCTCCTCCAGGGTGAAGGGGGGTTCGATTGCCGAGGTGTTATAGTTTGTGTTGTCCTTGCAAATTTCGTGTTGTTCTTGCATGGTTAATATTGCTGGTTCCTTGAAGATTTTGTCCAGTATGTTGTCCATTGACTGCTCCCAGGTGGTCGTTAGGTTTCCCTCCAGTGTCCTGGTAGTACTAATGACCTCTCCCCTGGGGAGCTTATTGGTTATCACCTTGTAGACTATGTCCCAGAGGTCGGTGTTCCGACCAGGAACACCGACCCCTGGGACACTAGGCGCTCCCAGGAACGCTTCTTACTTTTTTTATGGTGTCTGTGTAACGGTTCCTAGCTTCTCTGTAATGGTGTCTCAGGACCTCCACCTCATCTTCGGGCCAGGTTCTGCCAGCTCTCTGGAAGTCTTTTCTTGTGTTTTGCATTTGTCGTCGTAGTACTGCAATTTCTGGTATCCACCAGGGTACTGCGCCAGGTTTCGGGTTTTTTCTTTTTATCGATCGATCACTGATGTTCAGTAATAATTTTGTAGTTTCCCTCTGAAGGTCATCCGGGTCGCTCCAGGAGTTTATGTTTTCCAGATTGTGTCTAATTGCCGTGGTGAGCATCTCTCTATACAGTGTCCAGTCTGCATTTCCAACTGCATATCTCTTTTGTGGTTGGTTTGTTTGAGTTATTCTTGTTAGTTGTCTTTCAACTGAAAAGGTTATTGCCCGGTGGTCTGAGGTGGTCCATGCTTCCTCCACCCTCCAATCAGTCACATGTCCGGCCATACTCCTTGTGGCCAGGAAGACATCAATTGTGGCCTCCCAGAGGGTGCTCGAAAATGTTGGAAGATGGTGGGGCCGATTTATTATAGTTAGATGGGATCCTGCAAGGTAGTCTTCTAAGAGTTGTCCATTTCGAGTTCCTCGCCTGTCTGGGGTGACGCTGTGCCATGCCGGGGAGCGACAGTTGACGTCAGCTCCAATAATGACTCCTTGGTTTGGTAGGGTATCCTGTAGGCATCGGAGGTAGTTGATTGCAAAGTCTATATCTTGTCCCGGTCTGCAGTAGAGTGCCACGACATATAGGGATCCTAATGCTGTGCCAAGTTGTGCACAAGCAGCCCCTGGAGTACACAGCTGTGTGATTTTAGTTGCGCTGATGTTGGTGTTTCTTACAAGAATGGCAGCCCACAGGGTGTCGTCATCCATGTGGATCACCTTATAATTGTGTGGGTACCCTGCGACCTGCTTTAGGTGTGTATACGGTTCCTGGACTATAATGACATGCAAGTTTTCGTCTTCGGCTTTGATCCGTATCTGGTCAGCCACTGCTCTGGCCCGTTGTGCGTTAATTTGGATTATTTTCAGCATATTTGTGTTATAATTCTTAATTCTCGTTCCCATAGTTGATCCTGCTTTGGTATAAGGTCTTGGTTCGTTGGTATGTAGGGCATTTTGGGTCCCTAAGTGAGTGCTTGTGGTCTAATTTCATAGTCTTGCAGTTAACGGGTTCCTTATCTTTGTGGGGGCAGGCGTTAAAATCGTGGCCCTTTTCATGTTGGGGTGGTTTGCGCACACATGTGTGTGTTGTGTGGCCAAACTTGCAGCAACGGTAGCATTTCAGTCTGATTACTCGTTCGTGATAGCGGTAGCTTCCCCATTCAATGAAAACCGTTGTTTGGTCTTTCAAGACCTTCCAGGCTTCTGGAGTAAGCTCAACTACCCAATTTTTATTTATTCCGTTTCTCGCTTGTATGACGTATTTGAGTATTACTGTTTCTTGTGGGTCCTTTCCCGGGATTTTCCTCTGTAAGTTCCTGTGGTACAGCTCAGACGCTAGTTGGATAGGTGTGACATCCTTGTCCACGTCATAAATTATTATAGCCGGACCTTTCCTTTTTTGGTGGCTCAGCTGTTAGGCCCAAGGCAACAATCTTGGGGTTTTCAATTATCTCTTGCATCTCTCGCTTTGACTCGGTTTCGATCACGAGTCCTACGCTCCTCAGTTTGCGTATTCCTCTTATTCTTGTTTTCTGGAAGTCGTCCTTCATAGTGCTTATTAGTTTGTTTTTGAATTCGTCACTTGTATCAACTTCCTCGGTGTTTTTGGGTCTTAATATTACAAGGTTAGGCGTTTGGACAAGCGTTTTTTTTCCCCTGGTTGTTCCTTGGCTGGTATATTTATTACAGTTGGTGGATTCCTCAGCGCATTTGCGTAGGTAGGGGCGCGCTGTTGCATTCGTGTGCCCCTACATTCCAGGTAGGAATTTAATTTGGCCGCGTTTCTTTCTGCCTCGCTGTTGACCTTGTGGAGGACTGTTTCTAGTTTAGTCCAGTTTCCCACAATCTCGCATCTGAGGGCTGCCGTGATTCTGTTCGTTGACTCTTTTAGTTTGTTTTCGAGCTCTACCCGAAGGGCCAGTACCTGGTCCAGCACAGTGCCTTCCGGCAGCCTGGGGTAAATGTTATTATTATTATTATTATTAATAGCCATATGATGCAAGGAAGCCTAAGGTTTATGCTGCACCAGGAAAAAAAAAAAACTTCCCGAGTTACCCTGAGAGAGAGAGTCAAAAGTAGAAGGGAATCACCAAGAAAGAGAAGAATGATGATATCCAGCTCAGGACCCTGGGTGTGCCAAGCCCATACTCACCAGATGTGAGCCCCCGTTCTTCGTTGTTTTCTGTTCGTACGTCCTCTTTATCTTGTTGTTCTTCGAGATCAATGGTGTGGTCCATGAACGTCACCAGTGTGCCTTTTGATAGTTGGTAAAAGGACCACGCAACGTATCACCTCCATGTCCAAAGGAAGGGCGCCTGCCAGCACCTGAAGGGCATGGGTGCTGACAGTACGGCAGGCCCTGGAAATGGTGAGGAGGATAAATCTTTGAATAGTTTCGAGCTTCTTTCTGTTTACTGCTTTTTTTGCTCTCGGATACCATATCCCTGAAGCGTATGTAATCGCCGGTAGAAATACTGCTTTGTAGAATAGCGAGAGAGTGCGGCGGTTGAGGCCCCAATCCTGACGCGTAACTCTGGGACTAAGGCAGTATAGTTCCTTAACTTTGTCTGCAGGTGTTTCAAATGTGGGAGGAATGTAAGTCCTGAGTCCAGGATTAGAGATATATACTTACTACTGCAACGTATCTAAATGTGTCTGCACCTAACAACGTATCTAAATGTCGGGGCATCTAAAAATGGAATGCCCCGAACGGCTGCGTTCCGAAAATGCGAGATGAAATAAGAAATTTTTGACAAATCTTTGTATTGTTGCAGTCACATGACAAATACTTGCAATCATACTTACTGCAGTAGTAACTGCAGGAACTATGATTGTGACGTCATGCTATTCAAAAATTCCAAAAAGTTAGAACTCGAGCTATCGTACTGGTCATGAAAATGCGTCACGCGCTCTAATCATACTAGTAGTGAGTTCTCCACACATACTAGTGGTCTAAGCGTTGGAAGCGCCTCTGTCAGATGCCGCGGAAGACGTCACTTCCGTGACCGATCAGATTTACTCGGTAGGTACCCTCCCCAAAGTATGTGTCACATCAAAAAGTCTTCAAAAGTGCGAACCCAATGCTAAAATATTCGCAGCTCACCACTGACTGTAACTGCAGAGCCTGCATCATCACTAGGTATTTGTAGGCCTCTCCCTCTGCCATGGCTTCGATCTCTTTACCAGTCTGCAGCTGGTAGTTTCGGTTAACTAATTTTCCCTGGTGCAAGGAAAATTAGTGGTTCTTGCATTTGTCTAGACCAAATTCCATCCTAACATCATTGCTGAATTCTTCGGTGATCTGGTGTAGTTGATGAAGGTGCTTCTCGTTTCCCTCATAGAGCTTGATGTCATCCACGTACATCAGGTGGGTGAGGGTGTAGAGATTTTTCCTTCCTTCTTTGAGGTTATATCCGTACTTGCTACTGTTGAGCATGCTGGATAACGGGTTAAGTGCTAGACAGAACCCCAATGGGCTCAGGGTATCTCCCTGAAAGATTCCTCTCCTAATGGGGATTGCCTGGTTGTGATGTTTGCGACCTTAATAGTGGTATTCCATTTCGCCATCGTTTCTCCTAGGAAGTTTGTCACTATCGGATTGGCTTTGTAGAAGTTCGCCGCCTCTATTAGCCAGCTATGATGCACAGAGTCGAAGGCCTTGCGTAATCGATGTAGGCTGTGTACATGTTGCGGCTCCTCTTGTAGGCTTGCTCCATAACCGTGGTATCTACGGTTAATTGCTCGTTGCATCCTTTCTGCTGTTCGGCCATTATGTTCTTGCTCTCCAAGTGATCTGATATCTTCCTGGTTAAGCAGTTGGTCAGGATCTTGAACATTATTGGTGGGAGGTAGGTGATTGACCTATATTTCGCTGGGTTTCTTGTAACTTCATCTTTAGGTTTCAGATATGTGATTCCTTGAATGAGAAACTTATTATTATTATTATTATTATTATTATTATTATTGCTGCTCTTATATTATTTCCACCTCGTGAGGGGTATTGCTACCAAGTACACAGGGTGGTTGTTGTTATGTCTGACGTTACTGTTGGTCGAGAAACTCTCTGACAATCCTCAGGTGTTCAGAATTGCGACTTTCTGGAGTTCCTTGTAAGTGTTCGCTGGAAGACCTATTGCTACTAGGCTGTTATGTAAGGTCTTTGGCACCATACCTGTGGTTGACACGATGATCGGGATGGTTGTTACTTGTAGCATATGGCATATCTCTTTGATCTCCTGTCTTAGGTTCGTGTACTTTCTGAATTTTTCCACATGGGTTTTCTGCAGGTTGCCAGTGTTGGATACCGCTATTTCAATCAGATAGGTAACCTTTTCCTTCTTGTCCACAAGGGTTATGTCCGGTCTGTTGTGCGGGATTGTCCTATCCGTTATTATGGCGCGGTCTCAGTACAGCTTGTGAGTTCGGGTCTCTAGTACTGCCTGGGGTTCGTACTTGTAGTATGGTTTTTTCTTTGGTCAACTGGTATTTCCTCGCTATCTTCTGATGTATTATCCTGGCTTCTAGTTCGTGTCTACGAGTGTATTCAGTCTGGGTGATCACCTTGCACCCTGCGGTGATGTGTTGGATCGTTTCTGAGGCCAGGAGGTGGCATCGTCGACATGTGTCATCTGACATTCCAGGCTCCTTTGTGATGTATTTTCTATAGTTTCTGGTGTTGATTACCTGGTCTTGGATGGCCAGCATGAATCCTTCAGTCTTGGGGAAGAGCGTCCCGCTTGTGAGCCATCTATTGGAAGCAATGTTATCGATGTGATCATGATGCTCATATCTGGTGAGTATGGGTTTGGCACACCCAGGGTCCTGAGCTGGATATCATCATTCTTCTCTTTCTTGGTGATTTCCTTCTACTTCTCTCTCTCTCTCTCTCTCTCTCTCTCTCAGGGTAACTCAAATATTTTTTTGGGCTGGTGCTGCATAAGCCTCGGGCTTCCTTGCACCATATGGCTAATAATAATAATAATAATAATGGAGGTCATTATAGTGTCTGCCATGGAGTGTCTCCTTTTCCCATCTTTCTAACTTCGTTTCTTGTACCGTCGGGGCGGGAAGGGTTTCCTCGTTTAGGTTGAGTGGGTTATATCACTTATCTATCTTCCTTATGGGAAGATAGATAAGTGATATAAGTGATATGGCCTGGTGGAGTGGTGCTGTGTTGTTCTCGGAGTAATCCTTCAGGTTAACTATCGCTGTTTTCTGTTGTTCTATCAGGTCTATCAGGCCCCTTCCTCTCTCTTTCCGATGTTTTGTTATTCTCTCCACTGCTGACTTCGGGTGGTGTAGGAGACTCTTGGTCATCATCGTCCTTGTCTTTCGAATGATATCTTCTAGCAAGGCGCCTCCGTAGCCAGGTGGGAAGAAGCAGCAGTGCCTAGCACACGCTTCTTGATTAGACCAGGGTTCGAGCCCGTCACCACCAAATATGGAGGATGCGGAAAGGTCTGGGAATGACCACCGCATATCCCGGAGCAATATGGCCTTAGTTGCTAATGCTCCTAAAAAAAAAACAAATAACAATAACAATATCTTCTAGCTCGTGTTAGTCCAATCTATGACCCCGAATGTGTATGTTAGTAATGGAGCTGCATAGGTGTTTATGGCTTTAACTGTATTCCCTCCGTTCAATTTTGTTTTCAGCAGGCTTCTTAGTCTCTGATGATATTTTTCGGTCAGGCACTTCTTGATTTCCTTGTGTTCCAACTGCTCAGCCTGTACCATCCCTAGGTATTTGTAGGTCTCTCCTTCTGTCATAGCTTTGATCTCCTTACCAATCAGCAGCTGGTAATTCCGGCCAACTAATTTTCCCTGATGCAGTGTATGGGTTTTGCATTTTTCTAGACCAAATTCCATCCTGATATTCTTGCTGAATTCTTCGGTGATCCGGACAGGTTGCTAGAGTTGTTTATCGGTTGCTGTGTAGAGCTTGATGTCATCCATGTACATCAGATGGGTGAGGGTGTACAGGTTCTTTCTTCCTTCTTTGAGATTATATCCATACTTGCGGCCGTTGAGCATGAGAGAACCATAGTGGACTCAGCGCATCTCTCGAAAGATTCCTCTTCTAATGGGGATTGGCCTGGTTGTGATGTTCTCGACCTTAATGGTGGTACTACATTTCGCCGTTATTGCTCCTATCTGATTGACCTTGTAGATCTTCAGGGTCTCTATTAGACAGCTATGAGGTACGCAGTCGAAGGCCTTGCGGTAATCGATGTAGGCCGTGTATAGGTTGCGGTGCTGCATAAAGGCTTGCTCCATAACTGCGGTATCTATGGTTAATTGCTCCTTGCATCCTTTGCTCCTCCACTTGCATCCTTTCTGCTGTTCGGCCATTATGTTCTGACTCTCTAAGTGGTCTGATATCTTCTTAGTTATGCAGCTGGACAGGATCTTGTACATCGTTGGGAGGCATGTGATTGGCCTGTATTTTGCCAGATTTCTTGTATCTTCATCTTTAGGCTTCATATATGCGACTCCTTCAGTGAGAAACTTCGGGATTGTCTCCGGGGGCCTTGTTATTCGAGTGAACTGCTCTGCTAGGTGTTTGTGTGTGTACAGGTGAGCTTCTTGTACCAGTAGTTGTGGATGTTTTCAATTCCTGGGGTCCGCCAGTTGTGGGTGTTCCTGATTGACTGTTTTACTTCTTCTTCTCGAATCTCCCACTCTCTCATCTCTTGTATGTCCTTCGTTTTCTTCCGTTCTACTTCTTTCCAGGATGCTCTTCTGTTATGTCTTACTTCACTGCTCCAGATATTTCCCCAGAACACTTCGATTGTCTTCTTCTCGGTGGTCCATTTCCTGCTTTCTCATCTTCACCCAGTTTCCTGTAGAAGGGTCTTTGGTCCTCATCGAAGATTCGTTTGTTTATTTCCTCTGGGAATTCTCTTTGTATCTGTGCAGTCTCTTGCTGATTTCTCTAATTTCTGGTCTCATGTTTGCTGTGGACGCTGTCTCTCCTGAGGATGCTCTTCACCTTTCCAATCAATTTCTCACTGGACTGTTGGTACTGGGTCAACTGACTTATCTTGACTATTAATTCTTCTATCTTCTGCTGAAAGTCTTCTTTCCCAACCTGGCGGTTCCTTCTGCTTCTGGTCTCTCGTTTCTTTTATTTGGCCTCTGCTTAGGTATCACGTGGGTTTTTGCGAGGTCCATTCCTTCGAATTTTGTTAGGTCCTTCTTCCACTCGTCTTCTATTCTGGATAGCATGACTTCGTCTCTTTCCACTTCAGCTACTCTGCGTTGCATTTCTTCTTGCTGTTCCTCCTCTTGTTCTATGGTATGTTGTTCCTCCTTTGGTTCCATATTGACCATATTCTTTGTACTTGCTAGCAGATCGCTGACATCCTGCTTGATTTTTTCCAAGATGGCAGGAGCTATTAGGTTCTTTGTGACGATGGTCCTTCTCTGGTCTGCTAATCGCTGTTCGGTGACCTGAATATCCAGGTATCGTTCCAACCACTTGGTATGTAATCGCGATCTGTACATTGTCATATCGGTCTCTAGCCTGGTTATTTCGTAGTATGCTCGCATGATGTATGTATTCATTTCAATGCTCCACTTCATGCGTTGGCGTTTTCTTCCTTCCTGGGTGGTCACTAGCGCAATTGCAAAGGAAACACTGCCAGTTGGTGAGGCTGGATAGTCTTGCCCTTCTCTTGTGGTAGCCTTACGGGGGACAATCCCGCTTGCTTCACTGTCTTGCTCGGGAGATTGTCTCCAACTTTTCCAACCGACCCCTAAAGCCTGAACCTGAGTCACTTTATCCTGCGCCCCACTCGATGCAGTATGAATAATATTTATCTGCGACATCAACCATCTATGGAGGTGGACTTGTTTAGCTTCGGCTTATGTCCAGTACTCTATTTATTTATTTAGTTCTCGCAAGTGACACCAGACGGCGCCACTGTCCGCCTCAGCCGTCACTCCTACCTTGGTGAAGTTAAGTCCAATGCTGTAACTTTCGCGATGTTTTTTTTTTTTTTTTTTTTTTTTTTATCATTTAATATTATTATGTCAGTCTCCCAGCGTAATAGAGCCACGTTCTCTTCCACCAATGCGGGATTCGAGCCCGGGTCCATCAGGCTGGTAGTCCAGTGTCTTAAACACTGGGCCATCATACCCCTCATTATCATTATTATTATTATTGAAGTAAAAAATACAAAGGGAAAATCAAATAATGTAAAGAGAGGAGTACCTTAGGGCACTCATGCAGGGCCAATCATGTTCAGCATCTATATAAATGTCATATTCGAAGTAATAAAGAACTCCTTTATAAAAATTTATGCAGATGATATAATATATACAATTGGAAAGAACCTGAAAAAAATGGCTAAAGATTTACAGCAGGATGTAATACATTTACAAACTTGGTTGCATGATAATAAATTAGCACTCAGCTTTGAAAAAATAAAATTTTTGGTAATTAGACCTCCTCATCAAACCTTGGACATGCATCCCTCTATCAAATTACATAAACATGAATGCCTACATGATCAGAATTTCCAGAATTCCAAATGTCTAACTGTGGAAGAAGTTTCAAATCATTGTTATCTTGGGTTATGGATTGACTACAGTCTAAGTTGGGCAATGCATATAACAAATTTTTACAAAAAAATGAGATTTTTATGTGTACTTTTTTACTACATTAAGAATAAGTTAAATCTTAGAACAAAAGTTACCTTATATTATGCATTAGTGGACTCCCAACTCAATTATTTAGTAAATGTATGGGCACGATCAAATATAACTGAAATAAGGGTAATAAACAACTTAATTAACAGAATTTTGAGACTTTTAATGGGGACAATGATGATATTCAGATTTGGAATGACCTGAATAAGAGAAGGCAATGTTTGTTTTAATATAAAATACTTTATCCAGTTCAAAAACTGAAGTTAAATTTAATCTTGAAAAATCATAACACTATTTTTGAAGAGTCAAATCTGCAAAGAAATGTCTCACATAATTTAAGGAACCCTAAAGCAATTGTTTTGCCTCATCCTAGGGAACTAAATAGATTTGGAGATAGGCATACAATGAATATAATAAACAACTTGTTGGTGAGTGTAGATTTCAGGCTCAGGAGAAGTTATTCTAACTCCAAATTAAAATTTTTAATAAGAAAATTTTTGATACTCAATGATTCAGTAGATTAGAATTGCTATGCAGAAAAATTTCTATCTCAGCTTGCAGTGCGGAATGTACTATGTGTTGTGGTTTCATTATCTTTTCTGTTAGATAACAAATTTGTATGCAAAAACTGTTGTAAAGGAAGAATTACAACTTGTTGTCAAGAAATTTACATTTCTTAACAAGTTCATACATTGTAAACAAATTCTCTTGATAAAAATAAATTGTATTATTATTATTATTATTATTATTATTATTAGCTATATTGTTTAAGGAAGCCTGAGGCTTATGCTGCACCAGCCAAAAAAATTAAATTCTCAAGTTACCCTGAGAGAAAGAGAAAAGTAGTAGTAGTAGTAGTGGCATGTGATGCAAGAAAGCAAATGTATGAGCTTATGCAGCATCAGCCAAAAAAAAAAAAAAAAAATCACACCATTCCCTCCAAATGCCTGTCCAGTTCCTCCTTAAATTTATTTAACCTGTCAACTTCCACATCGACAGATGGAAGTAGAAGGGAACCACCAAGAAAGAGAAGAATGATGATATTTAGCTTAGGACCTTGGGTGTGCCAAGCCCGTACTCATCAGATGTGAGCCCCTGGTGTTGTTTCACAACGTGGCTGAGTTAATCGGTCTCAGAAGAGGGTAATGTGGTTTTTTCTCCCGGAAACACTGGTTTTTCGTGCAGCAAACAGAAAATCGACCACAGGACACACGCAATTTACAGAGTATACATGGAGCAATATGGCCTTATTTGCGGATGCTGCTAAAACCCTAATATAACAACAGGAACGACAAAAAAAAAAAAAAAAAAAGGACCAGAAGACTTAAAAATAAGAAGATAGACTCAGGCACGTCTTAATTGAAAACACTGTATGGCATACGACGAAGACGTTGTATTGGAACTCGGATCAGAGCAGTCTGTGAGCCAAAAAATTTCCAAATATGTGAATAGTGTACTGGCTCAAATCGTTCTTGTGAAAATTGGAACTCAGTTTATAGTTTCGCTATCTGTCACCATGAGCGCTGTTGGTATGTTGCAGATTTAGTTTTTGGTTGACGTTTGTTGTTGGTTTTGGTCGAAATGAATGTTTCATTTCGTTGTCTCATTACGAAATTTAGGAGATATTTTTCGACTGTAAAATGTTCTGGGATCTAAGCTTTGTGTAATACTACTGATCAGCTCAGGTATGAGTCCTTAATTTCTTTATTGTTTGATGTCAGTGGCGCCCCATAATTTCAAAAGTGGAGATTATGGTAGGGGGCTGGGAAAAAAAATATTTTTATAATTGTTGGGGGGGCGGCTGTAGGCAGTAATCCGAAAATCATTTAGCGGCAAATTTTAATTTCGAATTTAGCAGCAGTAAAAAACAAAACAGCAATCAGCATTGCTGACTGTAGTTTTGTTAAGGACACTACTGACACATATCATCATTCTTCTCTTTCTTGGTGATTCCCTTCTACTTCTCTCTCTCTCTGAGTAACTTGGGAATTAATTTATTTTTTTTTTGGCTGGTGCAGCATAAGCCTCAAACTTCCTTGCACCACATAGCTAATAATAATAAAAAAATGACACTATGCTGCTGCAACAGGATCTGGAAAGGTTGAGCAGATGGGCTGAGAGGTGGCAAATGAAGTTTAACATTGACAAATGTAAAGTACTACACATGGGAAACAGCAACCCCAGAGCAACGTATGAACTCTGTGGTACTACATTGACAGTGATAGAGAATGAAAGGGATCTGGGGGTGGTTGTGCAGGCAGATATGAAGTTCTCTGAGCAGTGCAGATGGGCTGCAAGAGTAGCTCATGGTGTATTGTCAATGATATATAGGAATTTTTCTAGCCTCATTTTAAGAAGGATATAGAGCTGGTGGAACGAGTACAGAGAAGGGCAACAAGATTAGTGAATGGAACAAAGGGTTGCTCTTACGAAGAAAGGATTAAGTTTTGCAAATTACAGTGTCTGGAGACTAGGCACCTGCGAGGTGATCTGATTGAGGTGTATAAAGCCTTGAATGGTTTGAGCATGCTCAATGCTGACGGGATTCTTCCTCTTGCTCAAATACTCGCCTGAGAGGGCATAAAAAAATTCAAATTGAGGAAAGACGATTGTAGGATATATGTGCGGAAGTTTGCCTTTAGCCAGCGGGTGGTTGATTGCTGGAACAAACATCTGTCATTGTAGAAGTTGATAGCTTAAATAGATTCAAGGAAGAACTTGACAAACATTTGGAGCAATTAGATGGGTGAAATAAGGGTGTTTTTTTTTTTTTTTGGCTGATGCTATATAAACTTGCTTTCTTGCATCATGTGCCTTTGCTAATGCTAATAGAAGCAATTTGCCTCCAATGCCACATTGCTCCAATTTGTGCAGCAGTCTTCTATGTGCAACAGTATCAAAAGCCTTTCTAAGACCCAAATATATGATATAAAAATTATTCTTTGCATCCAGTTCCTTTGTGACCACATCATCAATATCATCAGCCATTTTCAATCCACTGCAGGATGAAGGTAGTAGTAGTAGTGGCATGTGATGCAAGAAAGCAAGTGTGTGAGCTTATGCAGCATCAGCCAAAAAAAAAAAAAAAAATCATACCATTCCCTCCAAATGCCTGTCCAGTTCCTTAAATTTATTCAACCTATCAACTTCCACAACGACAGATGGAAGTTTGTTCCAGCAATTAACCACCCGTTGGCTAAAGGCAAATTTCCACACATCTATTCTACATCTGTCTTTTCTTAATTTGAATTTATGCCGCCTTAGGTTCGTAGTCTGAACAAGTGGAAGGATCCCATCAGAATTCAGCGTGCTCAACCCATTCAAGGCCTTATACATCTCAATCAGATCACCGCACAGGTGCCTAGTCTCCAGCCACTGCAATTGGCAGAACTTAAGCCTCTCTTGGTAAGAGGATCCCTCCATTCCCCTCACCAATCTTGTTGCCCTTCTCTGTACACCCTCAAGTAAATCTACATCCTTCCTAAAATGAGGTCTCCAGACCTGTACGCAGTACCGGAGGCATGGCTTGACCATTGCCTTATACAGAGGGACAATCACCTCCTTCTCCCTGCTAGCAAAATTCCTATCTGACTGCACAATTACTCCCAGGTCTTTTTCATTTTCTACCACCTTAAGTGTAGTACCACACAGTTGGTACGTTTCTCTGGAGTGGAATAACAAGCTAATTGGTCTATAATTTCCAATTTCTGATTTATCTGATTTATCTCCTTTCTTATGCAGCAAAACTATGATTGCATTATTCCACTCCTTAGGCGTCACACCTATTCTAATGCATTTGTGAAGAGTCTTGCCAGTTTTTGTGTCAAGTCTCTTCCTCCCAATTTTAACAACTCTACAGTAACTTCATCTTCCCCCGGGGCTTTCCGATTCTTCATTTTCTTCAGTGCATATTCTACCTCATCAGGAAGAATATCGGGTATGTCGTATGTGTTGCTAATTTGCGATCCATCGTCCCCTCTGCTGGTATCATTCCCTCGCTCCTTGTATAATTCTCTATAGTAGTCTTCTGCTATTTGAATTATGCCTTCTCTGCTATTTGTGAAGAATACCATCGCTATTCTTCACTTTCAGTATCATTTGTCTTTCTGTATTACTGCTCATGACTGCTGATTTAAGCCCTTTGTTTTCCCATAATGCTTGTTCTACTTTTCTTGTGTTAAATCTTCCTATGTCCTCCCTGAGTCTCTTTCTAATGGCTTTGCATAACTCAGTATACTCAAATTTTCTCCTTGTCAGTGTTTATCTTGCTCTTCATTTGTCACCTTCAGTTCATCATGACAAGTGTTTCTTGACTAATTTTTTCTTCTTTGGATTTCTTTTTCTATAGATTTCTTGGGCTTTATCACTTTCAGAAAGTTGCAATATTCCTCGTCAATATCTTGGTCCTGAGCAGTCTGCAGAAGCTCAAACTTGTTCTTAATTTGTAGTGCTTTTTCTCCCTTCTCTTATCTCAAAGACCTTTGTATTATTTACTCGAGTCAGTTTTTTCCCTTTCTTTTCTTACATCTATATCAAGTGTGCAACTTACCATTCTGTGAATACTTCCAACATTTACCTTGTTCAGGATAGTAACATCATTCACGATATATCTTCTGTTAGTGAGGATGAAGTCTATTTCATTAGTTGTTAATCCATTTGGACTCTTCCATGTCCGCTTGCTGTTCAGCCTTTTCTTTGAAAAAAGTGTTCATTACCGACAATCCTCGAGATTCTGTAAATTCTACAAGTCTTTCACCTCTATCATTTCTTTCACCAATTCCAAAATTTCCTATAGTTGCCCTTTCTGCACTGTTTTGTCTTTTTCTAATCTTAGCAATGAAGTCACCCATAATGATAGTGTAGTGGGTTTTCTGCTCATCTTGAAGCCTCTCAATTTCGGTGTGCATCTCTTCATCATCATGGCTTGATGTTGATGCATAAATCATTATAACCTTTAGCTTGTACCTCTTAGAAATTCTGAGTCATAGTATCCAATCAAATTGATCAGACAAGACTTCCCCTTAACAAACCCATGCTGTGTCCCAGCTTTAACTGAAGTTTGGTCTAGATGATCCTGCAGTGCTTCTTTAACCAGTGCCTCCATTAATTTTCCTGGAACAGAAGTTAAACTAACAGGTCTATAATTACTTGTGTTGCCCTTTGATCCACCTTTGTGAATTGGGGTCACATTTGCACATCTCTAATGATATCATTAGAGAATTTACTAATGATATTAAGAGTAGGAGACCAGTGGAATTACTTAACAAGTACAGGTCACTGTTGAAAAAAAGCCGTGAATTAGGGTTGAATTTGAAAGTGTCTGCAATTTTGCCCAGACACAATGGGGGGGAGTATATGATGAGAGCCTTGTTGATCAATTCGGCCCTGGAAAGATTGTGCAAGGCTCAGCCTGGTCTGTACTTGTTATTAACAGGAGGGACTGCTTCTACAGGGATGGGATACACTTAAATAGAAAGGGTGCAAGAATATTTGCTGATGCTATCGAGGCAGTGTTAGGTGGGTCGGAAAACTGCTAGCTTGGGGTGATACAAGGACTAATAGACTAACAGTAGCCACTAGCAGAGGTGAAAGTGATTCTTGCACTGCTTCTATTGGAATGAGCAGCAGCCTGGAAAACAAGATGCAGAGTATTTCAGAGATTGCTGGGAGTCATTGCGGTACAAGTAAACACATGGGTTGTGTTAGGGTAGCTAAGAATAGGAACAGGTGCATGTATACTTGCGTGTACACCAATGCTAGGAGTTTGGTAAATCAATTTGATGAATTTGAGGTATTGCTCAAAACATCACGTATACAGTCGTGATGAGTGGTCCTCTAGGTAACTCAGATCACAATGTGGTGATGGTCTGTTCTCCAATGGAGCTGCTCTCTCGTGGCCATTCTCAACTTCATGTTGATTGGCATGAATGCAAAATGGGATGAGCTGCGAGGTTCTTTTCTTCTTTTCCATGATTGGATTACTGTTTTAAATCTTCTGATGTCAATATTGCTCAGATTGTGTCAGTGAAATTATTCTAGTAGGAAAGAAATACTTTATTTCCACTACAGATAAAGGAAGCACTAGGTGGCAGTGATCACAGTGTGCTGAAGTGGGATTTACTCAACAAGGTAACTCAACAAGGTAAACGTGACTATGGTGGTCTGAGACAGTATTTAAATTCTATACGGTGGGACCAACTGATGATATTACCAACAGCAAATTCAAAATGGGAAGCATTCAAAGAATTAATCTTGGAACTACTAGGCTTTTCATATCAACTGAGAAATATTGTTCAAGGTTTAAGCCTAAATGGATGTCAGATGAACTAATGAGACATGTGGCAGAGAATAAAAATGCATGGGATACGTATAAATTAACAAGTGACACGGAAGCGTATGATAGATATAAGCTGGTCTGTAACCAAGTCACAAAGGAGGTTAGGCAGGCAAAGGCAGATTACGAGAATCTTTGGCAAAGGGTGTAAAGAAAAACATCAAAGAGTTCTTTACTTATGCAAACTCTAGGAGGAAGGGGATGAATTAGATTGGTCTACTGGATATCGGGTTCAACTGTTGATGATCCTACTCAGATAGCTAACAAACTAAATCAGTATTGTGCATCTACATTCACACATGAGGCAGTTATTCAAGGAGGGAAATGGCAGAAGTGAAATAATCTCTGACAGTGGGCTAGATGATTTTGTAATAACTGAGAGCAAAGTGGAGGAGAAATTGTTGAAGATAAACATAAGAAAGGCACCTGGGGTGGTTGGGAGCTATCCAGCTATATTAATGGAGGCAGCAAAGGAAGTAAGCAAACCCTTAGCCATAATTATGAGAGCTTCCTTGGATTCAGAGGAGATACCAATGGACCGGTGAAGTGCAAATGTTACCCCAATTCACAAAGGAGGATCAAAGGGCAACACAAGTAATTACAGACCTGTTAGTTTAATTTCTGTTCCAGGGAAATTAATGGAGGCACTGGTTAAAGAAGCACTACGGAATAATCTAGACAAGACCAGTTATAGCTCGGACACAGCATGGGTTTGTTAAAGGGAAGTCTTGTCTAATCAATTTAATTGGATACTATGATGTGGTTACAAAGGAACTGGATGCAAAAAATAACTTTGATATCATATATATGGATCTTAGAAAGGCCTTTGATACTGTTGCACATGGAAGACTGCTGCATAAATTGAGGCAGTGTGGCATTGGAGGCAAATTGCTGCTATGGATAAAGGGACGGTTAGGGGGAGAAGACAGAGAGTGGTAATCAATGGACTCTGCTCTTTGTGGACTAATGTTATTGGTGGAGTCCCCCAGGGTTCAGTGTTGGGTCCGTTGTGTTTTTTTACTTATTTATTAATGATATTGATGGTTGTATACTAGGCTTAATGTCCAAGTTTGCAGATGATACGAACTTCGGCAGGGTTGTTAATGACACTAATGATAGTATGCTGCTGCAACAGGATCTAGAAAAGTTGAGCAGATGGGCTGAGAAGTGGCAATTGAAGTTTAACATTGACAAATGTAAAGTACTGCATAAGGGAAGAAGTAACTCCAGAGTAATGTCTCAACTGTGTGGTACTACACTGGCAGTGGTAGAGAATGAAAAGGACCTGTGCGATATTATGCAGGCAGATATGAAGTTTTCTGAGCTGTGCAGACTGTCTGCAAGAGTAGCTCATTGTGTCTGTCTTGTCATGTAGACATGTATAGTATCTTATGTAGGACGGCACCTGAACTTCAATTCATCTTCGCCTTTGTACACTGTGATGATTACAGAAAGCACTGTAAAAGGCCAGAAATGTGTGTAACGTTATGTTCGTGCAGTGTGTGTTGTTGTGTTGTTTAGTTGTTTCTGGCCGTTTTGTCACCAGGCAGTCGATCACCTGGAAAGCCTGCTCAGTGTCCGTCTACATGACAAGACAGACACAATGAGCTACTCTTGCAGACCGTCTGCACAGCTCAGAAATTATTTATTTATTTTTTTATTTTTTTTTTCACTTTTAATTTGTATTTATTTATTTATTCATTTTTGCTGGTTCCCTGGGTTTGGGCTGCCCGATGGACAGGATTTTATTATCTAGTTTTTATTGTCTGTCTTGTCAATGATATACAGGAATTTTTCTAGTAGGGATAATGAGGTGATTATCCCCTCGGGGATAATCTCCTCATTATCCCTACTATCAGGCCACACCTTGAGTACTGTATACGGGTTTGGAGGCCTCATTTTAAGAAGGTGTAGAGCTGCTGGAACGAGTACAGAGAAGGCAACAAGATTAGTGAATGGAACAAACAGTTGCTCTTATGAAGAAAGGCTTACCTTTTGCAAATTACAGTGTCTGAAGACTAGGCACCTGCGAGGTGATCTGATTGAGGTGTATAAAGCCTTGAATGGTTTGAGCATGCTCAATGCTGATGGGATTAATCCTCTTGCTCAGAATAGTTGGCTGACAGGGCATAAATTGAAATTGAGGAAAGACATTTGTAGGAGAGACGTGCAGAAGTTTTCCTTTTGCCAGCATGGGATTGATTGCTGGAACAATCTGCCTTTCTAGAAGTTGATAGCTTAAGTAAAGTCAAGGCAGAACTAGACAAAAATTTGGAACGAGTGGATGGGTGAAATGAGAAGGGGGTGTGGTGTTTTCTTTTCTTTTTTTTTTTTTTTTTTTTGGCTGATGCTATATAAGCTTGCTTTCTTGCATCATGTGCCTTTACTAATGCTAACTTAAAATCCCATCCTTTATCTAAACATTGGTTTTCCAATAAATGCACTAAGGATAAAGATAAGAATGTTGCTTATTGCAATTGGCTTGTATCCAAATCTGCAGGTTCAGTTTCTATCTATACTTAAAACATGCAACAATTTTAAAGCAGTCATTAATCAGTCCAGACTAGATTTTGAACAGGCTAAGAGTAGAAAACTTTCTTCTTGTCCAAACAGTATTTGAGCATTCTGGTCTCCTGCCAGAGCTATTTGCCACACCTTTTGTCCATATCTACTATGTCAATACAAGATGGTTCTATTGCCACCTCAACTATAGATAAAGCTGTCCTGCTAGCATTCTACTTTTTTTCTAACTCGTATTGGTAATCTTGTCAAACCACCTTCACCATTTCCAGACTCCATTCAATTCCTCCTGTGGTCTTCCATCAAAAGGATGAACAGTGTTAATGCCATGGAAGCAAAACCTGTGCTCCTGTTCTGTGTCGCATTTTTTATACTTTCTTATTCCACCAGTATTTTCTCTTCTACTTTTAAATTTGCTCATATCCAGCCAGTTCCTAAAAAAAAGGTTTACGAATACCCGCCCCCCCCCCCCCCTCTCTCTCTCTCTCTCTCTCTCTCTCTCTCTCTCTCTCTCTCTCTCTCTCTCTCTCTCTCTCTCTCTCTCTCTCTCTCTCTAGTAATGGAGAAATTCATTAATCTTCAACTATGTAGAAACCTTCCATCTGATCATTGATCACATGGAAGGATGACAAACTTCCACACAATGATATGTGGAAGTTTGTCTTCAGCATGGGTGGTTGATTGCTGGAACATGCTTCCATCCATTGTTGTGGAAGTGGATAGTGTGAATAAATTCAAAGAAGAACTGGACAAACTATTGGAGGGGATGGATAAGTGAAATGGGATTTTTTTTTTTTTTGCTGAAGCTGTGCACCTATCAGCCAATACATTATAACCACCTACCTAACATTATGTTAGTCCTCCACATGCAGCCAAAACAGCTCGTACCCAGCGAGGCATGGACACTACAAGATTTCTAAATGTCTTGTGGTATCTGGTACCAACACTTAACCAGCAGATCCTTTAACTCAATCAAGGTCCATGGTTGAGATGCTGCAGATCAGAGTTGCTGTTCCAACACAAACCATGGATGCTCAATGGGATTGATGTCTAGGGAATTTGGAGGCCAGGGCATTTACCTGGAAGTCTTCCTCATGTTCCGCGAACCAGTCTCAGACAATCCGGGCGGTGTGGCATGGTGAATTATCCTGCTGAAAGACGGCACCACCAGAGGGGAAGACTGTTGCCATGAAAGGTATACCTGGTCAGCAATAATGTTTAGGTAGGTGGTAGACATCAGAGTGTCCAGCACATGGATGACTGGACCCAGGGTATCCCAGCAGAGCATCGCCCAAAGCATGACACTGCCTCCACCGGCTGTCTTCGTCCCACGGTGCATCCAGGTGCCATCACTTCTCCAGGTAAATGATGCATACATACCCAGCCATCCACATGGTGCAACAGGAAATGTGATTCATCGGACCAGACGACCTTCTTCCAATCACTCAACATCCAGTTTTGATGCTTGTGTGCCCATTGTAGGCACTCACAGCGGCCTGCAGCTATGCAGCCCTATTTTCAGCAGAGTTAGATGTACTGTGCATTGTGACGCATTACTCCCATCATCAGCATTCCAATTACCAGCGAGTTGCACCACAGTCATCCTTCTGTTGCCACGTACTATCTGGGAGAGCCTTCACTCACTTCGAGCATCGATGAGCCGTGGTCATCCAACACCTCGCCAGCGGTTCGTGGGTTTTCCCTCCTCGGACCACTTTCGGTAGGTACTAACTGTGGCTGACTGAGCATCCCACCAGCCGTGCCGTTTTGGATATGCTCTGACTCAGTCTGGCCATTACAATTTGGCCTTTGTCAAACTCGCTTAAGTCCGCTGCCTTTCCCATCTGAAGAACAAGAGTAACACTGATTAACGGAGCTAAGTATCAGGTGTTTTTTATACCGTGTCCCGACCCACGCATGCACCGTAGTTCACCCGCAGTTGCTTCGATTTGCATAACGACTTGCTGGTCATAATGTTTTGGCTCATCAGTATATAAGTTTGCTCTCTTGCATCATTTTTCACTATTAATACTAATACTATAACTTCAACTTCTGTTTTTTTTTTTCTGGAACAACCTCCCTTTCCTACATATTTCCTGAAAATTACAATCTACTGTTAGCATTTGCAATTCAAGTCGAATGCTAACAATATCTTATGATTATGATTATAAGACATACGGTGCAAGGAAGCCTAAGGCTTATGCTGCACCAGCAAAAAAAAAAAAAAAAAATTCCTGAGTTACCCTGAGAGAGAGTCAGAAGTAGAAAGGAATCACAAAGAAAGAGAAGAATGATGATATCCAGCTCAGGACCCTGGGTGTGCCAAGCCCATCTTCTTTCAACTTCTCAACATTCAACCCATGCACGGTACTAAGGCAAGAGGATTCCAGAAGTTTATTAATCTCTAAAGGGAAGCTAAATGATTTTGTGATAACTGAGAGGAAAGTGGAAGAGAAATTTAGAAACTAAACATAAAAAAGGCCCACGGGGCAGATGTATACTATCCAATTATATTAAGGGAGGCAGCAAAGTAGGTAAGCAAACCCTTAGCGTTAATTATGAGAATATCTGAATACCTATGGACTGGAAATGTGTCAATGTATCCCCAGTTCACACGGAATCAAAAGGACATCGAATTACAGACCTGTTAGTATGTAAGATTAGAATGGAGACAAGGGAATTTTCATGTATATGTATACAATGAAGAAGAAAGCTTATTTCAGATCAGACCCTTGTGGGGTGTGGGAAAACCAGCTGATGTTGCAGATGAATTGAATAGGCACTTTGCATCAGTCTTTACTGACGAAAGACCCTTCATGCTGAGAAGAGGCTGGGTGAGTGAGGCTGAGCCATATGAAATTAATGATGTCATAATTACAGATGATTGTTTATTAGAAAAACTTTTGACAATAAAGGCAAGTAAGACTTCTGGAGTTGATGGCATATACCCGTTAGTTTTGAGGAAGCGCATGGGGAAGTGTATTAAACCATTGAGGTTAATTGTGAGGGCGACTTTTGGCTCTGGGTAGATTCCTTTGGATTGGAGAAGTGCCAATGTATTACCAATATATAAAGGCAGTTCTAAGAGTGAAGTTGTAAGAGTCAAAGGTAGAAGTGAGAAATTATAGACCTGTAAGTTTGACTTCTGTTCCAGAGAATATATTGGAGTCGAGTCAGTGGTGAAGAATGCAGGATCATCTTGGCAGGAATGAAATTATTACATTAGAATCTCAAAAATCTGGCACTTTTTGAATATTTCTCTGAAGGTAATCGGCTGAACAAGACAAGGAAAATAGGCTATTTATGCACATTATGTTTCATACATCAATTTCTTTCTGATGAAATCAATCATTTTGTGAGTTACCCTGATATCCATATACTGTACATGTAGTACAGCCACTACCCAACTTACGTAAGGGTTGCGTTCTGTGGAACTCTATGTAAGTCGGAATTTCCCTAAATGCTTATGCAGCACTTGCAAATTTGATTGAAGCAAAAAAGAAATGTTCAACGAACATGTAAATAGAATTCTTTTCTTTTTTTTTTTTTTTTTTTTGGTAGTTGTTGGTGCATAGGCTTCTGTGGCCATAATGCATCTCCCAAACTTTGATCCAAGCCCGAGGTGGGAATCAAACCCGCAACCTTCGGGTTGCCAGGCAGGCACTTTACCCACCCGGCTAGCCCGGTCGGCTTTTGTGAGTCATTGAATGGTACAATAGTTCATATATAGTAATAAAATAGTACAGTAGTCTGCATTTAATTTTTAAGCAATTCATTTGCTGAAATCATATCACACTATTTAGCATTAGCATTAGTAGAGGCATTTGATGCAAGAAAGCAAGCTTATGCAGCATCAGCCAAAAAAAAAAAAAAAAAAAACCACTTCCACTTCACCCCTCTGTTCGTTCGAAATACCTGTCCAGCTGAGCCTTAAACTTATTTAGGCTATCAACTTCCACAACAAAGGATGGAAGTCTGTTCCACCAACCAACCACCCGCTGGCTAAAGGCAAATTTCCGCATATCTATCCTACATCTGTCTTTCCTCAATTTGAATTTATACCCTCTCAGGTGATTATTCTGAGCGAGAGGAAGAATCCCATCAGCATTGAGCATGCTCAAACCATTCAAGGCTTTATACACCTCTATCAGATCACCTCGCTGGTGCCTAGTCTCCAGACACTGCAATTTGCAAAACTTAAGCCTTTCTTCGTAAGAGCACCCTTTTGTTCCATTCACTAATCTTGTTGCCCTTCTCTGTACTCGTTCCAGCAGCTCTACATCCTTCTTGAAATGAGGCCTCCAGACCTGCATACAGTACTCAAGGTGCGGCCTGACCATTGCATTATACAAGGGAATAATCACCTCCCTATCCCTGCTAGAAAAATTCCTGTATATCATTGACAATACACCATGAGCTACTCTTGCAGCCCATCTGCACTGTTCAGAGAACTTCATATCTGCCTGCACAACCACCCCCAGGTCCCTTTCATTCTCTACCACTGTCAGTGTAGTACCACAGAGTTGATACATTGCTCTGGGGTTGCTGTTTCCCATGTGTAGTACTTTACATTTGTCAATGTTAAACTTCATTTGCCACCTCTCAGCCCATCTGCTCAACCTTTCCAGATCCTGTTGCAGCAGCATAGTGTCAGTAGTGTCCTTGACAACCCTGCCTACCTTTGTATCGTCTGTAAACTTCGACATTAAGCTTGATATACCATCATCAATATCATTTATAAATACAGAAAACAATAATGGACCCAACACTGAGCCCTGAGGGACTCCACTAATAACAGTAGTCCACGACGAGCAGTGTCCACTGATTACCACTCTCTGTCTTCTCCCCCTCAGCCACCCCTTTATCCACAGCAGCAACTTGCCTCCAATGTCACACTGCTCCAATTTCTGCAGCAGTCTTCCATTTGCAACAGTATCAAAAGCCTTTCTAAGATCCAAGTATATAATATCAAAGTTATTCCCTGCATCCAGTTCCTTTGTGACTGCATCATAGTATCCAATCAAATTGGTCAGGCAAGACTTCCCCTTAACAAAACCATGCTGTGTCCGAGCTATAACTGAAGTCTTGTCTAAATGATCCTGCAGTGCTTCTTTAACTAGTGCCTCCATTAATTTTCCTGGAACAGAAGTTAAACTCACAGGTCTATAATTACTTGTGTCAGCCTTTGATCCTCCTTTGTGAATTGGGGTCACATTTGCACATCTCCAGTCTGTGGGTACCTCCCCTGAGTCCAAGGAAGCTCTCATAATTATGGCTAAGGGTTTGCTTACTTCCTCTGCTGCCTCCTTTAATATAACTGCATAGATCCCATCCACCCCGGGTGCCTTTCTTGTGTTTATCTTCAACAATTTCTCCTCCACTTTACTCTCAGTTATTACAAGATTCTCTAGCTTACTGCTAGAGTTGAATACACCTCTGGCATTCCCCTCACTAAATAACTCCTCATGTGTGAATGTCGATGCAAAATATTCATTTAGTTTGTTAGCTACCTCAGCAGGATCATCAACAGTTGACCCATCCATATCAAGTGGACCAATCTGATTCATTCCCTTCCTTCTAGAGTTTACATAAGTAAAGAACTCTTTGCTGTTTTTCTTTGCATCCCTTGCCAAAGATTTCTCGTAATCTGCCTTCGCCTGCCTAACCTCCTTTCTAACTTGGTTACAGATCAACTTGTATCTATCATAGGCTTCTGTGTCATGTGTTAATTTGTAAGTATCCAATGCATTTTTCTTCTCTGCCATATGTCTCATTAGTTCATCTGACATCCACTTAGGCCTAAACCTTAACAATATTTCTTAGTTGGTATGTAAAGCCTAGTAGCTTCCAAGATAAGTTCTTTGAATGCTTCCCATTTTGCATTTGCTGTTGGTAACATCATCAGTTGGTCCCACTGTATAGAATTTAAATACTGTCTCAGTCCATCGTAGTCGCCTTTACGAAAGCAATAACCCTTCCCTTTACCCCTAATGGTAGTTACCTCTTTGAGTAAATCCCACTTCAGCACACTGTGATCACTGCCACCTAGTGGTTCATTTATCTGCAGATTCTTAATGCATGAAGAATCACTGCTGATAATCAAATCAAGAGTATTCCTCCCTCTATTGCCTCCCGAACATGCTGATGTAGAAAACAATCATCCAATAAATCCACAAAAGCCTTGCTAGTGTGTGAGTGACCAGCCCATAAATTCCAGTCAATATCTGGGAAATTAAAATCCCCCATTATAAGACTCTCTGATTTACTGGCCCACTCTATTTCCCTGTACAGTTTCTTATTATACTCATCAGAGTCATTAGGCCTATAGCACACTCCTACTCTCAATTTTGATCTCCCAATGCTTATGTCACACCAAACTGACTCGACACTGCACTGTCCAGCGATGTCCACTGGCTTCACTTCCTTGGATTTTATGTATTTCTTCACTAATAGCATAACTCCTCCTCCCTTCTTATCCAGTCTATCCTTTCTGTAGACGTTGTACTCCCCAAATTCCAGTTGTGCATTCCTTATATCTGTGTGACACCACGTCTCTGATATCCCAACAATATCTGCCTTTGATGTTTTGAGCAATACCTCAAATTCATCAAATTTATTTACTAAACTTCTAGCATTGGTGTACACGCAAGTATACATGCACCTGCTCTTCATCTTAGCCACCCTAACACAACGCATGTGTTCACTTGTACCCCCATGATTCCCAGCAGTCTCTGAAATATCCTGCATCTTATTTTTCAGGCTTCTGCTCATTTCAATAGAAGCAGTGCAAGAATCTCTTTCAACTCTGCCAGTGGCTATTGTTAATCTATTCGTCTTTGTCTCCCCCAAGCTAGCAGTTTTCCGACCCACCTAACTCTGCCTCGATAGCATCAGCAAATATTCTTGCACCCTTTCTATTTAAGTGTATCCCATCCCTATAGAAGCAATCTCTCCTGTTAACAAGTACAGTCCAGGCTGAAAAAAATTCTACCCCTTGAGCCTTGCACAATCTTTCCAGGGCCGAATTGATCGACAAGGCTCTCATCATATACTCCCTCCTATCGTGTCTGGGCAGAATTGCAGACACTTTCAAATTCAACCCTATTTCACGGCTTTTTTTCAACAGTGACCTGTACTTGTTAAGCAATTCTGCCGGTCTGCTACTGTTGATATCATTAGTGCCAACGTGTACAACTATATCACCTTTTGTGCCCTTAAAAGATGATATCTGCTCTACAACGTCATCAACCTTTGCCCCTGGCAGACATACCCTGGTCCTGTTCCACCTATCCTTTTTACAAAGCATGTTCCCCGTTTCCCTGACAATAGAGTCACCAACAACTACTAGTTCCTTTGGGACCAGTGCATTCTGCCTTGGGGGTTGCCGCTGTGTTGCGCGATGACCAAGTGCAAGCTCTGGCGTTGATGTGGGCAGCTGAGAGCTTGATGAGCCCCTCAATTTAGTTCCTTCGAGGGCATCCACCCTGTCCTTCAAGCTCTCATATAGGCCCATAAGAACGCTGAGTTGTTGCTTGATTTCGTTGCCTATTTATACATCAAATCAAAAAATATTGGATAATCACAACACCCATACTGAAAGCATTCGAACCCACAACCATTATTAAACAAGTATGTTAAACCACTAGACCAGTTTGTCAGTACAGGTTAGCAATTTGGTGTAGTGCTGGTGACTGTCATTCTATGATAATTGTAGGAATGGAACTACTGTATTCTAAACACTTAGGGTATGTACATAACCTAAAAAAAAAAAAAAAGTAATTTTTTAAAATGTGGAATGTGCTCTTTCCTTTGTATGCCAGATTAATGAAGTACTATTGTATGTGGAAATCACCACATAGAATTAAGGGGAAATCATGTCTGATCAATCTGATTAGCTACTATGATGAAGTATCAAAGGAACTGGATGCAAAAAGTAATTTAGACATCATATACTTAACTTCAGTAAAGCTTTTGTCTGTTCTGCATAGAAGACTGCTGTACAAATAGGAGTAGTGTTGCATTGGGGGAAAGTTACTGTTATGGATAAGGGGGAATGGTTGAGTGCTCTTCTTGGACTAATGTATTAGTGGAATCTCTCAAGGTTCAGTTCTGGGCTGCTTACTATTTTCAGTATTTATTAACAGTACTGATGAAGCCATATCAAGCTTATTTTGTAAGTTTGCAGATGATACAAAGGTTGGTAGGATGGTTAACAGTAATAATTAGGGTATGCTACTGAAACAAGATCTAGAAAAATTAGGCTGATGGGCTGAGAAGTGGCATTTGAGGTTTAAAAATGATAAGTGCAATGTATTACATTATGAGCTGTAATCCCAGAATAGCACACTATTTGGCTGGTATCAAATACAGTGTGGGTGGAGGAAAAAACAGACCTGATGTGATTGTACAGTCCAACATGAAGTTCTCTGAGCAGTGTATGTAATCTGTTAGGACCGCTCGTGGGGTTCTGTTAATGACATTTTGAGAAGATTGTGGATCATTTGAAATGGGTGCAGGGAAGAACAATGAGATTAGTCTTGGACACAGAAGTATTATGGTACTCTTACCACAATAGACTTCAGTTCTGCAAATTACAGCACTTGGAAACTTAGGTACCTAAGGAGACCTGATAGAAAGCTTTAAATGAATTCAGTTAACTAATTGCTGATGGTGTCCTTACTCTTTATTGGACAAAACACACAAATAAGCATAAACTTAAATTGAAATAGGATGGCTACAGGGTAGGTGTGTGAAAATTTGCCTTCAGCCATAATAAGGACAGAGGGGAAATAGGCTAGGGAGTAATGTTTTGTTGGATCAAAATTCCATCTGGTATTGTGGAAGTTGATAGTTTGAATAAATTTAAGGAAGCATTAGACAAATTATTAGAGCAGATAGATAGATAGACAAATGTAGTGGGTATTTGCTTTTATTTTAGGCTGATGCTGCATCAACTTGCTTCCTTGAATCATTTGTCACTACTTTTTTTTTCTTTATTTTGTTTATAATCTCTGGAGTATAAACAAAAAAAAAAAGAGTTCTTGTTTATGCTCCAGCACAACCACCAGTTCAGTCAGAGGAGTTTACAATAAGGCATGAATACATCTGTTAATCATATTTAGCAGTCACATGAACTTGAACCACAATCCACTGGAAGAGCATGTGCTACTGCACTCTTACTCCCCATGTCCACTCAGCTATTTCATGTTTGTTTTTATTTTAAAATTTCAAGTTTAGCCTTTGTATTGAATTGAATAGTCTCTATTAATCATAATTTACATATTTTAACCATTCCTTCTTGCTTGCTGTATCTGTTTTTTTAACTCATTCTTCCTATTATGCCTCACTTCTGTCAGTTTACATCTTGAAATGGGCATGCCATGCTAAAATGAGATTTTCCAAAATATAGACACAATGAGTATAATGAACCAAAATATAGTGTGCTGAGGTGCAAGTTTATATGATCCCACTCCCAAATTCAAAAAAACAAAAAACAGTAGTATCATGCCGTGCAAGCAAGGTTAAATAGCATATTTTTGTGTTGAATATAGTATTCAACATTTTTTAATCGTAACTTATTGAGTGGTTATTTGTGTGTGTTCTTAAAAACTTAGATTTGAAAATTATCTTAATTTTTAATTTCTTTGACTTAAATTTGCTCTCCAGAAGTAAGCTATCCAAAGTAGAAATACTCATCAATTATCAGATTAATGTGAAACATGAACATTAGAAGGGAAGAGTACATTTATATTAAGCAACTTGGAGTGGACTTTAGTCCGTGGATCATATCAGGAGTATATAGTAATAGTATTCAAATTATTATTTAATGGTGCCAGTGCTTGTCACTGATATCCATATACTGTACATGTAGTACAGCCACTACCCAACTTACGTAAGGGTTGCGTTCTGTGGAACTCTATGTAAGTCGGAATTTCCCTAAATGCTTATGCAGCACTTGCAAATTTGATTGAAGCAAAAAAGAAATGTTCAACGAACATGTAAATAGAATTATTTATTCAATTTTTTTTATCTCATGTGCAGGAAAAATTACAAAAGTGTACAAAATTACAAAAATTTCAAAATTATAAAATTACAAAAAGAGAGAGGAGATAGGCATAAATGTCAGCAAGTTTTACCTTTTGAGCGTCGTTGCCAGAATTAACTTTCCAGCTGATAAGCTGGAAAGTTAATTCTGGCAATGCTGCGGAAGTTGAGGGCTGTGCAGATTTAGAAAGGTTTTTTCTAACACATCACAAAATTTCTCTGTACCTGCAGAATCGGCACTGGCAACTTCACCACATACTGTAATGTTTTAGAAACCAGCGCGATACTTGAACCTATTAAACCACCCATTGCTTGCCACGAACTTGGCTTGGGGTTCGCCATACTTATTCTTAATATCTTCATAAATATTCTTGCTTTTGCTTGAATGGCCACTTGCTTCTGAATCTGATTTTCCATCCATATTATTAATAGCTTTTCCCTCTTCGATATAGCACCTGAATGCTGTTTGTGATCACTGTTGAACTTAAATGCCTTTATCCTTTAACATGTTCTTTTATATGTGCACTGTCCCTTAAAATAGTATTCACTGTTGAAGCAATGAGACCTAATTCCATGCAGTACTTCTTAATTAATTATCTTCATTTCTAAATCAATTTCGTTTTGTTTCCTAGCACTGCCAGCACTTGTACTTTCCATTGGTCTCTTTCCCTTCACCATTGTAATAAATAAATAAGAATGAAGGGAAGTTTCTGAAAATTTACTTATGTTTTTTATATGATTGAAGATTTCAGTGAAGGGGAACTCATTTCACCATAATACCGTAACGTAAAAACCCACACAGTTCCAGTTATCGGTATTATCGCAAGTGCAATAAGATCGAGTTTACTACCCATTTATAATAGATTGCACTAACAAAAAGCCCAATAAACCAGAAAGTGCAAATTGTTTTTATTGTTTTATGGTAGTGATCTCCAGAAATGTGTTTTAGAAAATATCACAAAGGTGTTCAAAATTGATTCTTATAACGGAATATATGATAACGATGAACGTGTAGTGCAATTATATAACTATATAACTAAGCTGTTTATCTCTCTAAAATGACCTTTTCTTATTATTATCATCATCATTAGCCATGTGGTGTAAGGAAGCCTGAGGCTTTTGCTGCTCTAGCCAAAAAAAAAAAAAAAAAAAATTTGTGAGTTACCCCGAGTGAAAGAGAAATAGAAGGGAACCCAAAGAGAAGAATAATCATATCCAGCTCAGGACTCTGGGTGTACCAAGCCAGATGTGAGCCCTTGGTGTTCTTTAGAGAGATAAATAGCTTAGTTATATAGTGAAAATTTCAACTTCCAAGGTTTTTGGAGGTCTTGGAATGAATTACCAAAAAAAAAAAAAAAAAAACACAATGTGTTATTGGGTTCACTTTATATTTTCATGATACCTCCATATATTCCTAAGGGATGCAAAATATGTTTCCGCAATTTTTTTTTTAAGTTTGCACCAGCCTGCAAAAACTTACATAAAGTCGAATTTCTGCAAGTCGAGTATTATGTAAGCCAGGGAGTTGCTGTATTTCGTTTTGTATGTAGAAATCTGTTCATGACTGATTTGCATATTGTGTAGGCTGTAAAACCTGTAAAACACCCTGTTCGCTCCATCTGTCATGGACTAACTACAACCTTAACTGAAAATGTTAAAAAATTGCTCTAGCCATTGATGGAAATCAAACTCAGACTCCTCCAAATGAGAGAATAGATGATATATCATGTCGACTAAGCCACCTTGGAGGACAGTAATAATATACTTCTCATTTTTATTTATTTATGTTGAGTGGCACCCGAGAAAGCGCTTACAAACTATAAGAGAAATCTTAGATTAATAGTATTGACAACATATGTAGAGTTGGTGTTATTTACCTATATATTGATAACAGAGCAACATAGACTAAAATAGACTGTTTGCCATCTAGCCAGCCAAATGTGGAGTGTACCCAAGAGAAAACTGATCATTTGGATGCCCTTGAACAAAAAATAATGTAAAAAAATATATATTATACATATAATATTTTACATTCTGATACACTATAATGTAAAAAAAAAAAATCTTAATTTTTTTGCAGAGGAATATAGTGAAAAAGGAATCCCTAATTTTTTTGTATTTTTTTTTTGTTATAACTGTTAAAAATTCAGCAAGTTTTTTTAATTGTTCCCTTTGATTATTATGATATAAATATTCTACTTTGTGAATGCTCATGATTTTTTCTCTCTCTTGCTTTCTCTTTCCAGAATTCATGGCAAGTATAAGTGATACTGAAGATAATGAACATGCAGTGCAGTATTTCATGCAAGTTTTGTGCATCAGGAAAAAGATTCTGTCCAGTGTCCTCTATAAGGAGCTTGAAGATGCCCCAGATCGGGTTAAGTCATTTATTAAAAAGAACTATCGGGGCACTAAGTTCAAAAGTTTTTTTGTAAGAAATTCTTGTGTATTCTCTGTCAGGAATAAATCTGATAAAATTTCACTAACGTGGAACATAATTCCAAAAAAACAGTTCCCATCCATTTTATTGATTTCAGACAAAGTAAAACTGAAGATGACTTCGAAGGAACCATATCTGAACTCTCAGAAAACTGATAACCAGTATGGAGATGGAGTTCCTATTCCATGTATAGATGAAGATACTTCGCTTGATTTACTGAATTTTCAACTTTTATATTACTTTTGTTCGCTACTTCGAAGAAAAAATGCCGTGACAATGGCTAAAGTATCAATGTGGTGTGGAAAGATTCCTGAGAAACTGAAGGAATTTTTTGATCTTTTAAATGGAAGGAGACCCTCTGATAAAGCAAGACTATTTTTAAGTGCTTTTCCACAGTTCATAAATATGGAATCCCGTGCAACTGTTTCATTCCATGAGTATGATGGAAGATTATTTCTTTGCTATTTTTTAGGTGAAATTCTAGAAAACTTATTGATAGATGCAGTCAGTAAAGGATGTAATAATATAACCAGTTTGTGTGAACATGTAAAGATAATCCTTTACATATCAGATAGAAGAGACCTTGTCTTTGGCATTAGTGAAGGAATATTATTGGATTATGTAAGGGGAAATCCAGCATTTGTTATAAATGGTAGAAATGTTCATCTGAATCACCTGCTATTTACCACTGAAACAAGGAGTACTATTGGAGATTCCAGTAATATTGCAACTGTTAGTAGTGTTGTGTGTAAAAATCTTTTGCTTTCAAATCCTGAAACTCACTGTCATAGACATGCAGGTAGTGATAACGATAATGCTTATATGGATCTTAAGACTGTGGATAAATTTCTTTTATGTGGGGGGGAAGTTGCAAAAGCAGAAATTGAAGAAAATATTGCTGTAGATGATGCAAAAGGAATAGTGAAAGAAAATATAAGGTTTAAAAATATTAAAAAATTGGATCTGTCTTTGGATTTCTCAAGGCTCAAGATTGAAAACAAAGTTTATGAAGTGTTTGGGCCAGAATTGATAAAATGGAAAGGTTCAGTTGAATGGGTTGGAAAAAATATTGGCTTAATTAGATCAAGGTTTTGTTTATATAAAGAATGCGAGACAGATTTTATGGTTTCTTTTCATAAGGACTCTTATTTATGTAGCCATAAAATTGTAAACCTTCAGCACCATCTGAAAAAGGATGATCACGTTACCTTTAATGCTGTCTACAACATTGGAAAAACTGTCCATTCTGATGGCAATTGCTGGAGTGCTACCATCGTTCATCTTTCTGATAAGCAGAGTTCCTTTGACACTCTAAAAAGAAGAGAAAAAGTGAGAGAGCCAGTTCATCAGTCATTGCAGAAGAATTTTGGAAGTAGAACTTCCATCCGTAAAGATCAACGTACTTATGATGGTGAAGTCAGAATATTAGCAAAAGACTGTGGCATACTAAAGTGTGAATATAATGAAGATTACCACTTCATTTATTTTGAAAAAGATGTGTTTCATTTTTATGATAATGGTAACCACATAGTTATTGATGATCTTAGACATGTCATAAAAATAGGAGATAAAGTGCAGTTCAGGCTTGTTAATTCATTTAAAAATGATATTAACATTGCTTCTTCAGTACGAAAGTTTAGCCGGGAAAATGATCTGAAAACTTTGTGTACAGTTGAGAATGACGAATTTGCCAATTCTGTGCACACGGAAAAAGAAGAAAACTTATCATCTTATGCTTCTCAGCAGAATGGTGTCAGTGAAAAGCTTAACATTTTTAAAAATGGTTTTGTTTTAAATGATTCTAGTCCCCTCCGACAGCTTACAAGGAGCATGGCAGCTAACTCCATTTTGAAATGTAATTGTTGCTCTCAGCCACAGAACAAGTTGAGTCTTGCCATGAAGGACATAGAGTGCCAGACATTCTCCACTGGTGAAATTATTGCTATAAACTTAAACCTTTAGCAGGGTCATGCTCTGTTTAAATATTGATGTACAATTGCAATATGAGTGCACGTTACAATATTTATATTTTATAATATAATAATAAAATAATTTAATACCACTGGTAAAATAAAACAAACTTGAACATAGCTGAATGGAAATAATTCTATTCCCTATTATTTTTTGATTTGAGAGGCAATTGTTAAATATTGATGTTTTTATGTACTGTGGACAAGGTGCAATTTTGCATATTGTTCAAGTCTAAAAATTATAAGATGACTTTTTATTCAATTTCAAATATTTAAATGAAAGCAAATTGACTCTTATTTCTTTTCATTTTTTCCTCTGTTGAAAAAATTTTAATTGATGTGATAAGTACTACTTAGGATAATTTTCCAGCCTGTCTTCAGCTAATGTTTCATAGTATTCATCAGACTTTCAAAAAGCAGGTCTGAAAAAGATCCAAAGCTTAATTAAGCATTTGTTATATGAAATAAAACTTTTTCAATGTGGGATAGAGTTGTTTACCTTTAATTTTATTTTTTTTGGTAATAATGATCTACTGTGAAAGGGTATTCAGAATGTGTAAATGTCCTGAAAGTCAAGGCTACTTGTGATTTTGTATCATTTCACCAAATTACGTAGTGCAGTTCATCAACCAAGCTGCTAACTTGGGAATGTTCTATGTAAAAAATAATAATTTGATGAATTATTGTAGCATTAGCATTAGTAGAGGCATATGATGCAAGAAAGCAAGCTTATGCAGCATCAGCCAAAAAAAAAAAAAACACTCCCATTTCACCCCTCCGTTCGTTCGAAATACCTATCCAGCTCAGCCTTAAATTTATTTAGGCTATCAACTTCCACAACAAGGGATGGAAGTCGGTTCCACCAATCAACTACTCGCTGGCTAAAGGCAAATTTCCGCACATCTATCCTACATCATCTGTCTTTTCTCAATTTGAATTTATGCCCTCTCAGGTGATTATTCTGAGCAAGAGGAAGTATCCCATCGGCATTGAGCATGCTCAAACCATTCAAGGCTTTATACACCTCTATCAGATCACCTCACCGGTGCCTAGTCTCCAGACACTGTAATTTACAATACTTAAGCCTTTCTTCGTAAGAGCAAACCTTTGTTCCATTCACTAATCTTGTTGCCCTTCTCTGTACTTGTTCCAGCAGCTCTACATCCTTCTTGAAATGAAGCCTCCAGACCTGTATACAGTACTCTAGGTGTGGCCTGACCATTGCCTTATACAAGAGAATAATCACCTCCTTATCTCTGCTAGAAAAATTCCTGTATATCATTGACAAGACATCATGAGCTACTCTTGCAGCCCATCTGCACTGCTCAGAAAACTTCGTATCTGCCTGCACAATTACTCCCAGGTCCTTTTAATTCTCTACCACTGTCAGTGTAGTACCACAGAATTGATATGTTGCTCTGGGGTTACTATTTCCCATATGTAGTATTTTACATTTGTCAAAATTAAAATTTATTTGACACCTCTCAGCTCATCTGCTCAACCTTTCCAGATCCTGTTGCAGCAGCATAGCGTCAGTAGTGTTCTTAGCAACCCTGCCAACCTTTGTATCGTCTGCAAACTTGGACATTAAGTTTGATATACCATCATCAATATCATTTATAAATACAGAAAACAACAATGGACTCAACACTGAACCCTGAGCGACCCCACTAATAACATTAGCCTACGATGAGCAGTGTCCATTGATTACCACTCTCTGTCTTCTCTCCCTCAACCATCCCTTTATTCATAGCAGCACTTTGCCTCCAATGCCACACTACTCCAACTTGTGCAGCAATCTTCCATGTGCAACAGTATCAAAAGCCTTTCTGAGATCCAAATATTTATATAATATCAAAGTTATTCCCTTCATCCGGTTCTTTTGTGACTGCAGTATTCAACCAAACTGGTCAGGCAAGACTTTCCCTTAACAAAACCATGCTGTGTCCGAACTATAACTGAAGTCTTGTCTAGATGGTTAAGTGGGAGAAGACAGAGGGTGGTAATCAATGGGTGCTGCTCTTCGTGGACTAATGTTATTAGTGGAGTCCCACAGGGTTCGGTGTTGGATCCACTGTTGTTTTGTATATTTATCAATGATATTGATGAAGGTATATCAGGCTTAATGTCGAAGTATGCATATGATACAAAGGTTGGCAGGGTTGTTAATGACAGTAATGTTAATGTGCTGCTGCAACAAGATCTAGATAATTTGGGCAGATGGGCTAAGAAGTGGTAACTGAAGTTTAACCTTGACAAATGCAAAGTACTGCATATGGGTAGAAGTAACCCCAGAGAAACGTACCAACTGTGTGGTACTACACTTAAAGTGGTAGAAAATGAAAAAGACCTGGGAGTAATTGTGCAGGCAGATATGAAGTTTCCTGAGCAATGCAGACAGGCTGCCAGGGCAGGTCATGGGGTTTTGTCAATGATATATAGGAATTTTTCTATCAGGGAAAAGGAGGTGATTGTTCCCTCTGTATAAAGCAATGGTCAGGCCACGCCTTGAGTACTGTGTACAGGTCTGCAGGCCTCATTTTAGGAAGGATGTCGATTTGCTTGAGTGTGTACAGAGAAGGGCAACAAGATTGGTGAGGGGAATGAAGGGATCCTCTTACCAAGAGAGGCTAAAGTTCTGTAAATTGCTGTGGCTGAAGACTAGGCACCTGTGCGGTGATCTGATTGCGGTGTATAAGGCCTTGAGCACGCTGAATTCTGATGGGATCCTTCCACTTGTTCAAATTACGAACCTAAGTTGGCATGAATTCAAATTAAGAAAAGACATGTAGAATAGATGTTCGGAAATTTGCCTTTAGCCAGCGGGTGGTTAATTTGTGGAACAAACTTCCATCTGTCGTTGTGGAAGTTGATAGGTTGAATAAATTTAAGGAGGAACTAGACAGGCATTTGGAGGGAATGGGGTGATTTTTTTTTTTTTTTTTTGGCTGATGCTGGATAAGCTCATACACTTGCTTTCTTGCATCACATGCCACTACTACTAGATTATCCTGCAGTGCTTCTTTAACCACTGCCTCCATTAATTTTCCTCGAACAGAAGTTAAACTCACAGGTCTATAGACTTGTGTCAGTCTTTGATCCTCCTTTGTGAATTTGGGTCACATTTGCACATCTCCAGTCTATGGGTACCTCCCCTGAGCCCAAAGAAGCTCTTATAATTATGGCTAAGGGTTTGCTTACTTCCTTTGCTGCCTCCTTTAATATAACTGGATAGATCCCATCCACACCGGGTGCCTTTTTTTGTTTATCCTCAACAATTTCTCCTCCACTTCATCTAAGTTATTACAAAATCATCTAGAGGTGAAGAGTTTACTTCACCTCTGGCATTCTCCTTCCTGAATAACTCCTCATGTGTGAATGTAGATGCAAAATACTCGTTTAGTTTGTTAGCCACCTGAGCAGGATCCTCAACTGTAGAACCATCGATATCCAGTGGACCAATCTGATTCATCCCTTTCCTTCTAGAGTTTACATAGGTAAAGAACTCTTTTCTGTTTTTCTTTGCATCCTTTGCCAAGGATTTCTCATAACCTACCTTTGCCTGCCTAATCTCCTTTGTGACTTGGTTACAGACCAGCTTATATCTATCATATGCTTCCATGTCACCCATTAATTTATATGTATCCCATGCATTTTTCTTCTCTGCCACATGTCTCATTAGTTCATCTGACATCCATTTAGGCCTAAACCTTGAACAATATTTCTTAGTTGGTATGTAAAGCCTAGTAGCTTCCAAGATAGGTTCTTTGAATGCTTCCCATTTTGAATTTGCTGTTGGTAACATCATCAGTTGGTCTCACTGTATAGAATTTAAATACTGTCTCAGAGCATCGTAGTCGCCTTTACGAAAACAAAAACCCTTCCCCTTACCCCTGATGGTAGTTACCTCTTTGAGTAAATCCCACTTCAGCCACTGTGATCACTGCCACCTAGTAGTTCCTCTATCTGCAGATTCTTAATGCATGAAGAATCACTACTGATAATCAGATCGAGAGTATTAGTCCCTCTATTGCCTCCCGAACATGATGTAGAAAACAATCATCCAATAAATCCACAAAAGCCTTGCTAGTGTGTGAGTGACCAACCCACAAATTCCAGTCAATATCTGGGAAATTAAAATCCCCCATTATAAGACTCTGATTTACTGGCCCACTCTATTTCCCTGTACAGTTTCTTATTATACTCATCAGAGTCATTAGGCCTATAGCACACTCCTACTCTCAATTTTGATCTCCCAATGCTTATGTCACACCAAACTGACTCGACACTGCACGGTCCAGCAATGTCGACTGGCTGAACTTCCTTGGATTTTATGTGTTTCTTAACTAATTGCATAACCCCCTCCTCCCTTCCTATCCTGTCTCTCCTTTTGGTACACATTGCTCTCCCCAAATTCCAGTTCTGCATTTCTTGTATCTGTGTGACACCATGTCTCTGATATCCCAACAATATCTGCCTTCGATGTTTTGAGCAATACCTCAAATTCCTGGTTCAAATTCTCAAATTCCTCAAGTTCTGTGTTCAAATTACTGTATATGTTTTATGACTCATATTCTGTAAACTTTTTCAGTAATTAACTTATTCCCAAACCATATTCAGTAGTAAAATGGTGAAATTCTAAAGATTCTATCCTTAGAATTTCACTTGTTTTTTTTTTGTTTTTTGTTTTTTTTTGTTCCACCTAAGGGTTCCTTTTGCCTTCCAAGCAAACAAAAGAACATTTCTGTGAATTAATTGCACTGTTAATAACAGCTAATTTCCTAAAAAAGGAAGTTCTGTATTCACCTAATTAAGCTAATCTTTTTACCAACCCATTCTGCTGACTGGCTGATCAGTTTGGGTCCAAACACTATGTATATCTTTGAGGAGTCTACCATCTGTACCATCTGTTATGATAGTCATTGGCCATGTCAGAAACAAAGTAGATTTCTCCAATAAATGCAAGTGAGAAAGTATCTGCTTTTTGATCAAATGGAAGTAATCATCAAAATAGGTGTGGGAACATTGGGACTTTAGAGACTGAAGGGAAGGTTAATGAAATACCAGAGCTGGTAAAACAGAAAAAGTTTAATTGAAATGAGTTGGTAGAAATGTTGGCATAATAATTAGGTAGCTAACAAACAAAATGAATATTTTGCATTGACATTCACACATGAGGAGTTATTCAGACAGGGGAATGCCAGAGGTGTATTCAACTCTGGCAGTAAGCTAGATAATCTTGTAATAACTGAGAGTAAAGTGGAGGAGAAATTGTTGAAGATAAACACAAGAAAGGCAGCTAGGGTGGATGGAATCTATCCAGTTATATTAAAGGAGGTGGCAAAGGAAGTAAGCAAACTCTTAGCCATAATTATGAGAGCTTCCCTGGAATCAGGGGAGGTACCCATGGACTGGAGATATGCAAATGTGACCCCAATCCACAAAGGAGGATCAAAGGGAGACACAGGTAATTACAGACCTGTTAGTTTAACTTCTGTTCCAGGGAAATTAATGGAGGCACTGGTTAAAGAAGCATTGCAGGATCATCTAGACAAGACTTCAGTTATAGCTCGGACACAGCATGGGTTTGTTAAGGGGAATTCTTGTCTGACTAATTTGATTGGATACTATGATGTAGTCACAAAGGAACTGGATGCAAAGAATAACTTTGATATCATATATTTGGATCTTAGAAAAGCCTTTGAAACTGTTGCACATAGAAGAATGATGCACAAATTGGAGCAGTGTGGCATTGGAGGAAAATTGCTGCTATGGATAAAGGGATGGTTGAGTGTGAGAAGACAGATTTGTTATTTGGTTTTTAGGAGCATTAGCAACTAAGGCCATATTGCTCCGGGTATATGCGGTGGTCATTCCCTGACCTTTCTGCATTCTCCGTATTTGGTGGGCACGGGCTTGAACCCCAGTCTAATCAAGAAGTGTGTGCTACACACTCCTGCTCCTGCCCACCGAGGCGCCGGGAGAAGACAGAGAGTGATAATCAATGGACACTGCTCTCTGTGGACTAATGTTATTAGTGGAGTCCTTCATGGTTCAGTGTTGGGTCCATTGTTGTTTTCTGTATTTATAAATTATATTGATGATGGTATATCAGGCTTAATGTCCAAGTTTGCAGACGATACGAACGTTGGCAGGGTTGTTAATGACAGTACACTGCTGCAACAGGATCTAGAAAAGTTGAGCAGATGAGCTGGGAGGTGGCAAATGAAGTTTAACATTTACAAATGTAAAGTACTACGTATGGGAAGCAGTAATCCCAGAGTAATGTATCAACTCTGTTGTTACCACACTGACAGTGGTAGAGAATGAAAAGGACCTGGAGGTAATTGTTCAGGCAGATATGAAGTTTTCTGAGCAGTGCAGACGGTTGGCAAGAGTAGCTCATGGTGTCTTGTTAATGATATACAGTATAAGAATTTTTCTAGCAGGGATAAGGAGGTTATTATCGCCTTGTATAACATTAGCATTAGCATTAGCAGAGGCATATGATGCAAGAAAGCAAGCTTATTCAGCATCAGCCAAAAAAAAAAAAAAAAACCACTCCCATTTCACCCCTCCGTTCGTTCGAAATACCTGTCCAGTTGAGCTTTAAATTTGTTTAGGCTATCAACTTCAACAACAAGTGATGGAAGTCGGTTCCACCAACCAACCACCCGCTGGCCAAAGGCAAATTTCCGCACATCTATCCGACATCCGTCCTTCCTCAATTTGAATTTATGCCCTCTGAGGTGATTATTCTGAGAAAGATGAAGAATCCCATTGGCATTGAGCATGCTCAAACCATTCAAAGCCTTATACACCTCTATCAGATCACCTCGCCGGTGCCTAGTCTCCAAACTCTGTAATTTGCAAAACTTAAGCCTTTCTTCGTAAGAGCAACCCTTTGTTCCATTTACTAATCTTGTTGCCCTTCTCTGTACCCGTTCCAGCAGCTCTACATCCTTCTTGAAATGAGGCCTCCAGACCTGTATACAGTACTCAAGATGTGGCCTTACCATTGCCTTATACAAGGGAATAATCACCTCCTTATCCCTGCTAGAAAAATTCCTGTATATCATTGACAAGACACCATGAGCTACTCTTGCAGCTCGTCTGCACTGCTCAGAGAACTTCATATCTGTCTGCACAATTACCCCCAGGTCCTTTTCATTCTCCACCACTGTCAGTGTAGTACCGCAGAGTTGATACGTTGCTCTGGGGTTACTGTTTCCCATATGCAGCACTTTACATTTGTCGATGTTAAACCTCATTTGCCACCTCTCAGCCCATCTGTTCAACCTTTCCAGATCCTGTTGCAGCAGCATAGCGTCAGTATTGTCCTTAACGACCCTGCCAACCTTTGTATCATCTGCAAACTTGGACATTAAACTTGATATCCCATCATCAATATCATTCATAAACACCGAAAACAACAACGGACCCAACACTGAACCTTGAGGAACTCCACTAATAACATTAGTCCACGTTGAGCAGTGTCCATTGATTACCACTCTCTGTCTTCTGCCACTCAACCATCCCCTTATCCATAGCAGCAATTTGCCTCCAATGCCACACTGCTCCAATTTGTGCAGCAGTCTTCCATGTCCAACAGTATCAAAAGCCTTTCTAAGATCCAAGTATATAATATCAAAGTTATTCCCTGCATCCAGTTCTTTTGTGACTGCATCATAGTATCCAATCAAATTGGTCAGGCAAGACTTCCCCTTAACAAAACCATGCTGCGTCTGAGCTATAACTGAATTCTTGTCTAGATGATCCTGCAGTGCTTCTTTAACCAGTGCCTCCATTAATTTACCTGGAACAGAAGTTAAACTAACAGGTCTATAATTACTTGTGTCAGCCTTTGATCCTCCTTTGTGAATTGGGGTTACATTTGCACATCTCCAGTCTATGGGCACCTCCCCTGAGTCCAAAGAAGCTCTCATAATTATGGCTAGGGGTTTGCATACTTCCTTTGCTGCCTCCTTTAATATAACTGGATAGATCCCATCCACCCCAGGTGCCTTTTTTATGTTTATCCTCAACAATCTCTCCTCCACTTTCCTCTCAGTTATTACAAAATCATCCAGCTCACTGCCAATGTTTACTGTACCTACATCATTCTCCTTCCTGAATAACTCCTCATGCGTGAATGTAGATGCAAAATACTCGTTTAGATTGTTAGCCACCTGAGCAGGATCCTCAACTGTTGAACCATCAATATCCAGTGGACCAATCTGATTCATCCCTTTCCTTTTCAAGTTCAAGTATGTAAAGAACTCTTTTCTGTTTTTCTTTGCATCCTTTGCCAAGGATTTTTCATAGTCTGCCTTTGCCTGCCTAATCTCCTTTGTGACTTGGTTACAGACCAACTTATATCTATCATAGGCTTCCATGTCACCCATTAATTTGTATGTATCCCATGCATTTTTCTTCTCTGTCACATGTCTCATTAGTTCATCTGACAACCATTTAGGCCTAAACCTTGAACAATATTTCTTAGTTGGTATGTAAAGCCTGGTAGCCTCCAAGATTAGTTCCTTGAATGCTTCCCATTTTGAGTTTGCTGTTGGTAACATCATCAGTTGGTCCCACTGTATAGAATTTAAATACTGTCTCAGACCATCATAGTCGCCTTTACGAAAACAAAAACCCTTCCCTTTACCTCTGATGGTAGTTACCTCCTTGAGTAAATCCCACTTCAACACACTGTGATCACTGCCACCTAGTGGTTCATTTATCTGCAGGTTCTTAATGCATGAAGAATCACTACTTATAATCAGATCAAGAGTATTGCTCCCTCTTGTTGCCTCACGAACATGCTGATGTAGAAAACAATCATCCAATAAATCCACAAAAGCCTTGCTAGTGTGCGAGTGACCAACCCACAAATTCCAGTCAATATCTGGGAAATTAAAGTCCCCCATTATAAGACTCTCTGATTTACTGGCCCACTCTATTTCCCTGTACAATATCTTATTATACTCATCAGAGTCATTAGGCCTATAGCACACTCCTACTCTCAATTTTGATTTCCCTATGCTTATGTCACACCAAACTGACTCGACACTGCCCTGTCCATCGATGTCGACTGGCTTCACTTCCTTGGACTTTATGTGTTTCTTAATTAATAGCATAACCCCTCCTCCCCTCCTGTCCTGTCTATCCTTTCTATACACATTGTATTCCCCAAATTCCAGTTCCGCATTACTTATATCTGTGTGACACCACGTCTCTGATATCCCAACAATATCTGCCTTTGATGTTTTGAGCAATACCTCAAATTCATCAAATTTATTTACCAAACTCCTAGCATTGGTGTACACGCAGGTATACATGCACCTGTTTCTATTCTTAGCTACCCTAACACAACCCATGTGTTTACTTGTACCCCAATGACTACCAGCAGTCTCTGAAATATCCTGCATCTTGTTTTTCAGACTTCTGCTCATTTCAATAGAAGCAGTGCAAGAATCACTTCCACCTCTGCCACTGGCTACTGTTAATCTATTAGTCCTTGTATCCCCCCCAACTAGCAGTTTTCCGACCCACCTAACACTGCCTCGACAGCATCAGCAAAAATTCTTGCACCCTTTCTATTTAAGTGTATCCCATCCCTGTAGAAGCAATCTCTCCTGTTAACAAGTACAGTCCAGGCTGAAAAAAATTCTACCCCTTGAGCCTTGCACAATCCCTCCAGGGCCGAATTGATCGACAAGGCTCTCATCATATACTCCCTCCTATCGTGTCTGGGCAGAATTGCAGACACTTTCAAGTTCAACCCTAATTCACGGCTTTTTTTCAACAGTGACCTGTACTTGCTAAGTAATTCCGCCGGTCTCCTACTCTTAATATCATTAGTGCCAACGTGTACAACTATATCACCTTTTGTGCCCTTAAAAGATGATATCCGCTCTACAACGTCATCAACCTTTGCCCCTGGCAGACATACCCTGGTGCTATTCCACCTATCCTTTTTACAAAGTATGTTCCCCGTTTCCCTGACAATAGAGTCACCAACAACTACTAGTTCCTGTGGGACCAGCGCATTCTGCCTAGGGGGCTGCTTCTGTGTTGCCTGATGACCAAGTGCAAGCTCTGGCGTTGATGTGGGCAGCTGAGAGCTTGATGGGCCCCTCATAAGGCAATGGTCAGGCCACACCTTGAGTATTGTATACAGGATGTAGAGGATATAAAAGGATGTAGAGCTGTTGGAATGAGTACAGACAAGGGCAACAAGATTAGTGAATGGAACAAAGGGTTGCTCTTACGAAGAAAGGCTTAAGTATTGCAAATTACAGTGCCTGGAGACTAGGCACCTGCGAGGTGATCTGATGAGGTGTATAAAGCCTTGAATGGTTTGAGCATGATCAATGCGGATGGGATTCTTCCTCTTGCTCAGAATAGTCACCTGAGAGGGCATAAATTCAAATTGAGGAAAGACGGTTGTAGGATAGATGTGCGTAAGTTTGCCTTTAGCCAGCGGGTGGTTGATTGCTGGAACAAACTTCCATCTGCCGTTGTAGAAGTTGATAGCTTAAATATATTCAAGGCAGAACTTGACAAACATTTGGAGTGAGTGGATCAGTGAAATAAGGGTTTTTTTTTTTTTTTTTTTTGGCTGATGCTAAATAAGCTTGCTTTCTTGCATCATGTGCCTTTGCTAATGAAGTCAGTGTTAGTTTATATGAAACTTTCTTATAGTTAATTAGTAAATGATCTTTATAATACAGTAACGAGGAAACCCAGAATGACCTTGGTAACTTTGAAGGGAACTTCTGCTTATATCTTTGTTTTTTTGACTGCTATATTTGGCATTTTATCTGGAAAAAGAAGCAAATAAATAGTTTTTTAACTGTATAGATTATTAGTTTTACCTTTGTCTTGGTGCAAAGTGTCTGGAACCAGAAAATCCATATGGGCTTTGCAGCTAGTATGCCAAAACCTTAGTTAAAAATGGACTTTATATTTTTTGGCAGTTTATGGCTTTGTGTATGTGAGAGAGAAAGAAGAAAGAAAAATTGAGAATATTGTCCATATTTTCCAGATTAAGCAGCATGTACAACAGTGCTGTAGTTGTAAAATTAACAGAAGGTTTACTTTGAAAGCTACGAAAAGCAGAGAGAGAGTGAGTATACTGTGCATATCAGGCTTATTAATCGAATTTGCTTTGGTTGCATAGAATAAAACAAGCTATATTTTAACATATTATTCACTATTTTGGTAATCAAATTCTAATAAATTTATTTTTTAATTTTCAGTAAATATTTTAATAATAATTGTTTTTTCAAGTCTATGAAAAACCAGAAGGTATATGCTATTCACCTAAAAAAATCTAGAGGGTATATGGCATATACCCTCTACTACAACTCTGTCGTACAAGATTGAGCCCAGGACCACAGTAAACCCTATTCCAGGACACTATGTTTAGTTGCATTCATTCATTTTCTGTCATCTGTATGTGAAACTAATTGTGATAATATTAGTAGTAAGCAGGTAATATCATCTTAGTGCATGATGCTTCATAATGCATTCAGACATGTGTGAATTAATTCACAAGTGCCTGAATAGCATTGTGGATATCAGAGCATTGTTCTACATGAATTGTTTAGCCACCCAGAAATGCAAAGCAGAATTTAACTGTCATTCTCCTAAAGTTGAATTTTGATATTATGCCATCATGAAAGATGGTAGCACCAGTGAGATGAGGCACAAGTGGATGGTGACTTCAGAAAAATAACACGAATAAATGCCCATGTTCTTTGCTGTTCTAAAAGACAACTGCTTCTCTTATCAAGGTACGTTTGTTGTGGTGTGAAAATGAAGATTACACAGAAGACATTTTAGGTTATCTGCTCCAGGAAGCATTTTCACAATTTGCAAAAGTGCTTTATCATTTTTCTGTTATGATTTATTCACATCTAGTCTTAAATCGTATATTACATTTTTTTTTGACTTACTGTCTCTATCTGGAACTTCAGTGATATTCTTGGGGAATGAGGCCTGATCAGCCATTTACACAGGCCACTGATACCATTACATTCAGTATATTTTTTTGAATACACACAGGTTATTCTTATTCTTATGACAATGTTTAACAAGTCTGAAGGTTGTTGATTTAGAGATTATATAAATAACTGTTACATATTGTGTTGAAGAAGTGTGTTTTTTTTATTATTATTATTGGTTTAGCTTGTTTAATTGTTATGTACTACTGTATTAGTTTTCTTTTTGGTGCCAAATTAATATGTTTAGAATTATGCTAGGGATGCACCATACTACTTAATTGTAAAGCAGTTAAGTTTTTTTTTTTTCTTTTTTGCTGACCTTTAATATCAGTATCTATTTTTGTGTATTTACTATTGAAAATTCTACTTGTCATTGGATTTGCCAACATTATAATACCATTTGCCAACTTATATGCATATTGACCATAGTTTTGTATGGTCAGTAAGCATATCATAAGCAAAGGATTTCAAAATAATACTTCTGCGTTATGAAAAATAAAATTAGATTTATAGGATTTGTTTCGTTGGATAAAATCACGCATGCCTCTGAAATATACCAGGCAAAAAAAAACTCAACTAAAATTTATTTATATAATTTTATTTATTTATTTATATATAAATATATAATTTAAAAAAAAAAAAAAAAAATATATATATATATATATATACAGAAAAAACTTGAGATTCAACTATAGACATATAAAACAAAATTGAATTTATGGGAAGTTTTTTTTGCTGATGCTGTATAAGCTTGCTGCTTGCTTTCTTGCATCATTTACACAGCTGATGGTCAATCTCAGAAAGCGCTATTGTATGTGGATGAGCTACATATACCTGAAGAAACTTTCAGAAGTGGTGCCTACTTTGTCAGTTTTTCTGTATTTACATATGCTAACACAAAGAATTTGATAATACCAACTCATTTAATACTTATTCCATACTCCCTGTAAATAAGGAGGTAAATCATATTCCTGCACAAACAGTAACTGTGCGGAAATTTGCCTTTAGCCAGCGGGTGGTTGGTTGGTGGAACAGACTTCCATCCCTTGTGGTGGAGGTTGATAGCCTAAATAAGTTTAAGGCTCAGCTGGACAGGTATTTTGAACGAACAGAGGGGTGAAGTGGAAGTGGGGTTTTTTTTTTGGCTGATGCTGCATAAGCTTGCTTTCTTGCATCAAATGCCTCTACTAATGCTAATGCTAATGTAACTGCAAAGATGGGGTGGGGTGGGGTGTAAGCAGGGCTGTAGTGGACGGTATATATTGTATACCTTCTGGATTTTTTAAAATGAATAGCGTATACCTTCTGGTTTTTGAAAGCCTTGAAAAAACAAATATTATTAAAATATTTAACGTTATAACACTCATTACTAACATTCATAGGTATACCTTTTGCTAATTTTATGACTACAGCACTGGGTGTAAGACATCAATGCTAAAAAAACCAAAAAGAAAAAAGAAATAAGGTGGCAAGATAATAATGGCAAGAGGCAGAATCAGAAAGGAGCAGAACAGGAACTGTTCTTTTGTGTACCTCATTCTTATTCAACTCGCACTGTTTGTAATTCCTGGACTGCTGAGTTGGAAGCACATAAGCTGTCTATTTCACAATTAAGTCTATTTAATAATTAAGGATTAGTATCAGTATAGAAGGCAAGAAGGAAAGCTTATAAAAAAAAAAAAAAAAAAGCAAAAAAAAAAAAAAAAACCTCCCACATCACCTGACCATTCAATAATTTGTCTAGTAGTTCTTCCTTCAATTCATCAACTTTCACAACTACAGATGGGAGTTTGTTCCATCTGTTGTGAAAAGGATTGAGCAAGCTCAATGCTGATTGGATTTTTTCTCCTCCTCAGACTGCACACATTTATCCTGCAACCATACTTCCTCAACTTGAATTTATGGCCCCTTCATATGTGCAGTCTGAGGAGGAGAAAAAAAGCTTGCTCAATCCATTCAAAGCCTTAAACACCTCAATCAGAGATCACCTAGCAAGTGCTGCAATTTGTAGAACTGAAGCTTTTCTTGATAAGACCCTGCTTTTGTTCCCTTAGCAATCTCAATCTCTCCACCCATTCTAGCAGATCCACAACTTTCCCAAAATGAGGCCTGCAGACTTGTGTGCAGAACTCAACACAACCTAACCATTGTATTGCACAATGAATTAATCACCTCCTTATCTTGTATATCATTGACAAAACACCATGAACTGCCCTTCCCTGTCTGCCACTGATCAGAGAACTTCATATCTGATTACACAATTACCCATCTTTTTCATTTTCTACTACCCTGTGTGTAGTACCACATAGTTGGTATGTTAATATTGGGATTACTGCTACCCATTTGCAGTACCTTAAATTTGTTTGGCGCATTATAGCCTTACTTCTTAGTTGCTAATGCCCCAATAAAATCCAAATCAAATCAAACCTTAAATTTGTCAATATTAAACTTCAACCACCATTTCTCATTCCATCTGCCTAATTTTTCTAGATCTTGTTGCATTAGCTTACCTTGATTACTGTCATTAATTTCCCTGTCAACCCTTGTATCATTTTTGCAATCATGGGGGGGGGGTGATGAATTTTTATTTTATTTACTGGGGGAATAGTAGCTAATAAATCTCTTTTAACTTTTAGACCCCCCTCTCTTAACTTTGTATTTCCCAGTTTATTTTCCCCCTAATTTACCCCCTTCCACATTAACACCTGACTTGTATACGGCCCTTTACGGTGCTCCCATTGTACTTTTGTGCCCTGTCCAGCTACCCCCCGTTGTTACGCTAATCCTCCCCTACTTAACTGTACGGTACAGAGCGATCACAACCTAAGCTGAAAATCGTCATATATAAATAGTATTATTTAATATATATATATATATATATATATATATATATATTGTTATAAATTTTATTTTCCCTAGGATGAGTGTAACTGGGTTCTTACATACCTTGCTGGGCGCCTCCGTAGCCAGGTGGGAAGGAGCAGCAGTGCGTAGCACACGCTTCTTGATTAGACCGGGGCTCGAGCCCGTCACCACCAAATACGGAGGATGCGGAAAGGTCAGGGAATGACCACCGCATATCCCGGAGCAATATGGCCTTAGTTGCTAATGCTCCTAAAAAGAAAAAAAAAAACCAAAAAAAAAAACATACCTTGCTGCCCTCCCCTTAAAATTTATATCTCGTATATAAATTTTCTACAGGTTCACTGGTAGTGCGTCTTCTTCCATGGCCTGCTTATTAACAACAACTCTAAATCCCCCTATTCCTTTTCTATGTACCCGGTGACTCCTTTATTAGCCCTTCTTAATATTCTATTTACAATTATACACATGTACATTAATTAAATGTATAGTTAGACTTCACTAAACTATTCCCATCCCATACTTTCATCAAATACTGCTCCTAAATTCATTTTGTTCAGCAGGTCACTGCTGAACAAAAGCCGAGAATTAGGGTTGAATTTGAAAGTGTCTGCAATTCTGCCCAGACACGATAGGAGCGAGTATATGATGAGAGCCTTGTCGATCAATTCGGCCCTGGAAAGATTGTGCAAGGCTCAAGGGGTAGAATTTTTTTCAGCCTGGACTGTACTTGTTAACAGGAGAGATTGCTTCTACAGGGATGGGATACACTTAAATAGAAAGGGTGCAAGAATATTTGCTGATGCTATCGAGGCAGTGTTAGGTGGGTCGGAAGACTGCTAGCTTGGGGGGAGACAAAGACCAATAGATTGACAGTAGCCACTGGCAGAGGTGAAAGAGATTCTTGCACTGCTTCTATTAGAATGAGCAGAAGCCTGAAAAACAAGATGCATGGTATTTCAGAGACTGCTGGGAGCCATTGCAGTACAAGTAAACACATGGGTTGTGTTAGGGTAGCTAAGAATAGAAACAGGTGCAGGTATACTTGTGTGTACACCAATGCTAGGAGTTTAGTAAATAAATTTGATGAATTTGAGGTATTGCTCAAAACATCAAAGGCAGATATTGTTGGGATATCAGAGACGTGTCACACAGATATAAGGGATGCAGAACTGCAATTTGGGGAGTACAGCGTCTACAGAAAGGATAGACAGGATAGGAAGGGGGGAGGGGTTATGCTATTAGTTAAGAAACACATAAAAACCAAGGAAGTGAAGCCAGTCGACATTGCTGGACAGTGCAGTGTTGAGTCAGTTTGGTGTGACATAAGCATTGGGAGATCAAAATTGAGAGTAGGAGTGTGCTATAGGCCTAATGACTCTGATGAGTATAATAAGGAACTGTACAGGGAAATAGAGTGGGCCAGTAAATCAGAGAGTCTTATAATGGGAGATTTTAATTTCCCAGATATTGACTGGAATTTGGGGGCCTGTTACTCACGCACTAGCAGGGCTTTTGTGGATTTATTGGATGATTGTTTTCTACATCAGCATGTTCGGGAGGCAACTAGAGGGAGTAATACTCTTGATTTGATTATCAGCAGTGATTTTTCATGCATTAAGAATCTGCAGATAAATGAACCACTAGGTGGCAGTGATCACAGTGTGCTGAAGTGGGATTTACTCAAAGAGGTAACTACCATTAGGGGTAAAGGGAAGGATTATTGCTTCCGTAAAGGCGACTACGATGGACTGAGACAGTATTTAAATTCTATACAGTGGGACCAACTGATGATGTTACCAACAGCAAATTCAAAATGGGAAGCATTCAAAGAACCTATCTTGGAAGCTACTAGGCTTTACATACCAACTAAGAAATATTGTTCAAGGTTTAGGCCAAAATGGATGTCAGATGAACTAATGAGGCATATGGCAGAGAAGAAAAATGCATGGGATACTTACAAATTAACACATGACACAGAAGCCTATGATAGATACAAGTTGATATGCAACCAAGTTACAAAGGAGGTTAGGCAGGCGAAGGCAGATTACGAGAAATCCTTGGCAAGGGATGCAAAGAAAAACAGCAAAGAGTTCTTTACTTATGTAAACTCTAGAAGGAAGGGGATGAATCAGATTGGTCCACTTGATATTGATGGGTCAACTTGATGATCCTGCTCAGGTAGCTAACAAACTAAATGAATATTTTGCATCGACATTCACACATGAGGAGTTATTTAGCAAGGGGAATGCCAGAGGCGTATTCAACTCTAGCAGTAAGCTACAGAATCTTGAAATAACTGGGAGTAAAGTGGAGGAGAAACTGTTGAAGATAAACACAAGAAAGGCACCCGGGGTGGATGGGATCTATCCAGTTATATTAAAGGAGGCAGCAAAGGAAGTAAGCAAACCCTTAGCCATAATTATGAGAGCTTCCTTGGACTCAGGGGAGGCACCCATAGACTGGAAATGTGCAAATGTGACCCCAATTCACAAAGGAGGATCAAAGGCTGACACAACTAATTATAGACCTGTGAGCTTAATTTCTGTTCCAGGAAAATTAATGGAGGCATTGGTTAAAGAAGCACTGCAGGATCACTTAGACAAGACTTCAGTTATAGCTCAGACACAACATGGTTTTGTTAAGGGGAAGTCTTGCCTGACCAATTTGATTGGATACTATGATGCAGTCACAAAAGAACTGGATGCAGGGAATAACTTTGATATTATATACTTGGATCTTAGAAAGGCTTTTGATACTGTTGGACATGGAAGACTGCTACACAAATTGGAGCAGTGTGACATTGGAGGCAAATTGCTGCTATGGATAAAGGGGTGGTTGAGGGGGAGAAGACAGAGAGTGGTAACCAATGGACACTGCTCATCGTGGACTAATGTTATTAGTGGAGTCCCTCAGGGCTCAGTGTTGGGTCCATTATTGTTTTCTGTATTTATAAATGATATTGATGATGGTATATCAAGCTTAATGTCCAAGTTTGCAGACGATACAAAGGTAGGCAGGGTTGTCGAGGACACTACTGACACTATGCTGCTGCAACAGGATCTGGAAAGGTTGAGCAGATGGGCTGAGAGGTGGCAAATGAAGTTTAACATTGACAAATGTAAAGTACTACACATGGGAAACAGCAACCCCAGAGCAACGTATCAACTCTGTGGTACTACACTGACAGTGGTAGAGAATGAAAGGGACTTGGGGGTGGTTGTGCAGGCAGATATGAAGTTCTCTGAGCAGTGCAGACGGGCTGCAAGAGTAGCTCATGGAGTATTGTCAATGATATACAGGAATTTTTCCAGCAGGGATAAGGAGGTGATTATTCCATTGTATAAGGCAATGGTCAGGCCACACCTAGAGTACTGTATACAGGTCTGGAGGCCTCATTTCAAGAAGGATGTAGAGCTGCTGGAACGAGTACAGAGAAGGGCAACAAGATTAGTGAATGGAACAAAGGGTTGCTCTTACGAAGAAAGGCTTAAGTTTTGCAAATTACAGTGTCTGGAGACTAGGCACCAGCGAGGTGATCTGATAGAGGTGTATAAAGCCTTGAATGGTTTAAGCATGCTCATTGCTGATGGGATTCTTCCTCTAGCTCAGAAAAATCACCTGAGAGGGCATAAATTCAAATTGAGGAAAGACAGATGTAGGATAGACGTGCGGAAATTTGCCTTTAGCCAGCGGGTGGTTGGTTGGTGGAACAGACTTCCATCCCTTGTGTGGAGGTTGATAGCCTAAATAAGTTTAAGGCTCAGCTGGACAGGTATTTTGAACGAACGGAGGGGTGAAGTGGAAGTGGTTTTTTTTTTGGTTTTTTTTGGCTGATGCTGCATAAGCTTGCTTTCTTGCATCAAATGCCTCTACTAATGCTAATGCTAATGCTAAATACATTTGCTGTAGCCTGTTTGTCTCTTTCAACTTGAGGGCCCTTTCCCCCTAGGAAGTTTCAGTTCTGTGTTTCCATGGCTCTTCGATTCTTTTCGGCTCTGTTGATTTATTTAATAAGTTGTCATTCTCATCACTTCCACTTTATGCGTTTTCTGCCCGCAATTCTTATCTTTCTCCTTTACTTCTAATGTTCCCATGTGTAGTGTTTTGGTTCTATTCTGCCGTATGGATTCCTTCTTTCACCCTTTCACATCAATTTCTTCAGTCTCTTTCCACTTCTTTTCTTTCCTTTCCAAAGATATAAAACAACAATGAGCACAGCACTGAACACTGGGGGACTCAAATTAATGCCACACTATGTCTCCGTAGCCAGGTGGGAAGGAGCAGCAGTGTGTAGCACACGCTTCTTGATTAAACCGGGGTTCGCGCCCGTCACCACCAAATACGGAGGATGCGGAAAGGTCAGGGAATGACCACCACATATCCCCGGAGCAATATGGCCTTAGTTGCTAATGCTCCTAAAAAAAAAACCAAATAACAATAACTGCTCCATACAGCAGTCTTTTATGTGCAACTGTATGAAATGCTTTCCTGAAATCCAAGTATATGATATCAAAATTATTTTTTGCATCCAGTTCCTTTGTTACTGCATCATATCCAATCAGAGTGGCCAGACAAGATCACCTTGTAACAAAATCTGTGCCAGACTGCATTGAAATTGCATTCCTGTTTAGTTGGTCCTGCATTACTCCTTTAACTAGTCACTCCATTATGTGCCCTGAAACAGAAGTTAAGCTAACAGGTTTGTAATTACCCATGTATCCTTTTGACCCCCCTTCCCCTTTGTGAATTATGGATACATTCACACATATCTCTAGTTCATAGGGACCTTCCCTGAATCCAGAGATGCTCTCATAATTACGGCTAAGGGTTTGCTTACCTCCTTTGCTGCCTCACTTAATATAATTGGATAGATAACATCCTCCCAAATGCTATATTTACCTTGAACAACTTCTCTTCCACTTTCCTCTCAGTTATCAAAAAATCCTGTAGCTCCCTGTTACAGTTTTATAAACTTCTGCTTATGATAAATATCCCATTCCCTAAAGAATTCTTCATGTGTGAATGTAGAGGGAAAAAAAAATGATTTAGTTTATCAGCAACGTGAGCAGAATCACGAACAGTTAAATACTGACATCAAGGGCTAAAATATGATTCAAGCACTTCCTTCTTCTGTAAATGATACAGGTAAAGACGTTTTTGCTGCTTTTTTGAATTTTTTCCAAAGACTTATCTGCCTCAGCTTGTCTAACCTTCTTTGTGATTTTATTACAGACTAGTTTATATCTACCGTAGGCTTCTCTATCAACTTCTTTATATGCATCCCATGCATTTCATTTTTATTTTTGCCACAAGTCTCATCAGTTCATCTGATATCCATTTAGGTTTGAATTGTATTTCTTAGTTGGCATGAAAAGCCTTGTAGCTTCTATGATTGCTTACCCGAATGCTTCAACTGTTTAAGAGAACACTCTAATCACCTTAAGAAAGCAAAAGCCCTTCTCTTTACCCTTGACAGTAGTTATGTCTTTAAGTAAATCTCACATCAGTACATTGTGAACACTCCCACCAGTAGGTAATTTTAACTGCAGATTCTTAATGCAAGAAGAACTTCTGCTGATAATCAGATTAAGAATATTGCTTCCTCTTGTTGCCTCTTTAATATGCTGTGAAAACTAGTCATCCAGTAAATCCACCAAAGTTTTTCTAGTGTGTGAGTGACCGACCATAAGTTGCAGTGAATATCTGAAAAGTTAGAATCTCCCACTATAAGACATTCTGATTTACTGGCCCACTCTATTTCTGTTTCATTCTTTGTTATACTCATCATGGTCATTAGGCTTATAACACTCTTACCCAATTTTCGTTTTCTCATTGCTTACATTTAGGTCCCATTGCACAAAACTGACTCAGCATACTGGATGCGCTGCCTTAGATATAATATTCTATGTAAATAAGCATACCACTCTCCTATCCTTTCCGTTCACATTGTACTCCCCATATCTGCATTTGATGACTTAATCGGTACTTCAAATTCATAAAATTTATTTATTATGCTCTAGCATTAGTGTACATGCATGTAAATATACACGTGTTCTTACTCTTCGCTACCTTAACAAAGCCCATATATTCACTTGTATTGTGACGTCCCTGAGCAGGACTTGAAATGCCCTGACACCATGCTTTACATGCTGCATGTTCCAATGGAAGTGGTGCAAAAATCACTTTCACCTCTGCCTGTGGCTCTAGTTAATCTATTAGTCTGTGTTCCCTCAAGCTACCAGTTTTCTAAGGTACCTATAACTGCCTCAATAGTATCAACAAATATTCTTGTGCTTCTTCTGTTTAAAGTGTATCCCATTCCCCTTTAAAAGAGTCTCCTGTTAAAAATCACAGATCATTCTTACTCCCTCCTATTGTGTGTGAGCAGAATTGCAAACACTTTCAAATTAATCCCAACATTGCCCTATATTTGTTAAGTAAGTCCTCAGATCTCCTCTTCATACTGTTAGTGCTGACATACATTACCTTTCATGCCCTTATAAAATGATATCTGCTCTATTTTCCCCTGACAGCTGCACCCTGGTTCTATTCTACCTATGCTTTTTGCACAATATATTTCCCGTTTCTTTAGCAATAGGCCACTGATAACTGTCTCCTGTGAGACCAGTCTATTCTGCCTCGGTAATTGCTGCTGTGTTGCCTGATGCACAAGTGTATGATCTAGCATTGAGTTGGGCAGCAGGGCCCTCTAGCAGAAGCCCACTTCCAATTTCTGCTCCTACCATCCCGCGCACATGCACGTGGGGACCAAAGGTGCCCGTGCCCACATGCGGGGGGGTGGCAGGAGCAGAAATCAGAAGTGGTCCCTCTGCTAGAGGGCCCTGTACCCTTGAGAAGTACAGTTGCCACTAGAGCGTGCCGTGTTAGTGACAATTTGGGCCGCAAGAGTACACCGTCTGTCTGACAACCCACATCCACAGTTCCTCCTGCTTTTGACATTAAAGTCTATTTCGGTTTTTCACATCACATAAGGAGCTAACACCAGCGAGGAACTTTGTCAAGAAAAAAATTCTAAGTTGAGGTTTTGATCCCGCATAATGTCGATAAGCTTTTAATCTCAGATAACAAAGCACTAACTTTAAGCACAGTTTGTGAATCAGATGAACAACTCTGCATTGGTCTCAAAGCAAAGTTCAGATTCTAAGGAGTCATTATAATCCAACAAGCACATTCTATGATAATTATTTCTGAAATGACCCTTTTTCAACTGTCTGCTTAGTGTCTACAATGTTAAATTTTGTTTTTTTTGAAATTGTGTGAAGATCTTTAAAGTGTAAGTGCATTTCTGAAGGACAACTTACATTAACTTCACTCAACTTCAATGGTCGCAGAAAGTTCGTTGTCTTAGTTATCTTTCAGTAAAAATACATAGGCCATAAAGCGTCAGTACATAAGGTTTGAAAATTGTGCCCATTCTGTGGTGATCCACACCTACTGTTCCTGTTGCTTTTGAATGTTCAAGTCTATTTTTCAGCTTTACATACACACTTTGCCTGGACTGAAATTCTAACTTTTATTCTTGTGGTGAGAACTAAAATGTCTAACTTAACCCTGGTAATTCCACTTTAGCATCTTGTGTTAACAACTAAAACCGTAAAATTAGAGAAAGAGAAAACAATGTCTCGATCTGCCCACTTATGTGTTTTTAATCGTGATGTGATTTCATGTCACGAAGAATTTCTTTCATAGTAAGAAGAACCACATTTTGTCCTTTTTCTCTGATTTCAATGGTGTGGATTGAGCTTGAAGTTATATGCAAGCAGGAACCATAGAAACTTTTGCACACATGAACAGAATGCAAGTTCATATTGTCACCATGTTTTCTGAAACTTAATTTCGAAAGTTTGAAAAATCAGACTGAACATGCAATCTCTTTAAACAGTTAAGTTTAACTTCTTTAGCAGTTAATCTTAAAGTTTATTCTGTCATCACTTAACCTTAAAATTTAAAAATTGAAAGCTCTATTTTGAATTTCTTTAAAACCATGGTAACATCCTAAATTTTGAAAATCATCCACTTGTTCAGAAAATAAATGAATCGACACCCCAAAACAACTCACTGTGTGTGTGTTAAAATAAGTAAGCGAATGCATTGGGCTCAAACAAAAGTCCAGATTCCCCTGAGTTCTTAAAATTCAATTTTCACCCTCCCCATATTGAAAACTAGGAAGCTTGACTTGAATTTTCTTCAAACTGTTACCCCTTCAGCTTTTTTCATTTGCAAGTTGTTTTCAGTTATCAATAACTTACAGTCAAAAGAAAACTGCATACAAAGTATTCTTCTGGTAATCATTTGACTACATTAATTCTTTTCAGTGGAGTCAAACTAAATCCCGACAATAAAGATTTAAGAGTCCAACACAACTCCTGTAACCTGTGAAAGATGGGGGGGGGAAAGGATGTAAACTTTCAGCTTTTGAATGAACAAAAAAAAATTAGTATTGATTTTTTATTATCAGGGTTTTTCAGCAAAAAATCACACACAGCTAGGTTCCCACCATTTACAGGAACTCCCCAACTTACATAATACTCACTCACGGAAATTCGACTTTACATAAGTTTTTCCCGGCCCGTGAAAACTAAAAAAAATCGTGGAAACGAATTTTGCATCCCGTAGGAATAAATGGAGGTATCGTAAAAATATCGAAATGTGAACTCAATAACAGATTGTTTTAGTATTATTATTATTTTGTAATTCGTTCCAAGTCCTTGGAAGTTAAAATTTCACAATATTACTAAGCTATTTATCTCTCTAAAAGGTCATATTTATAATGGATATTGCACTACCCGTTCATCATTATCATACCGATGGTTCGACTGTTGATGATCCTGCTTAGATAGCAAACAAACTGAATGAGTATTAGTAGTAGTAGTAGTAGTGGCACTTGATGCAAGAAAGCAGTGTAGGAGCTTATGCAGCATCAGCCAAAAAAAAAAAAAAAAAAAAAAAAAATCACACCATACCCTCCAATTGCCTGTCCAGTTCCTCCTTAAATTTATTTAACCTATCAACTTCCACAACGACAGATGGAAGTTTGTTCCAGCAATTAACAACCCGCTGGCTAAAGGCAAATTTCCGCACATCTATTCTACATCTATCCTTTCTTAATTTGAACTTATGTCCCCGTAGGTTCGTATTCTGAACAAGTGGGAGGATCCCATCAGAATTCAGCGTGCTCAACCCATTCAAGGCCTTATAGACCTCAATCAGATCACCGCGCAGGTGCCTAGTCTCCAGCCACTGCAATTTGCAGAACTTAAGCCTCTCTTGGTAAGAGGATCCCTTCATTCCCCTCACCAATCGTGTTGCTCTTCTCTGTACACGCTCAAGCAAATCTACATCCTTCCTAAAATGAGGCCTCCAGACCTGTACGCAGTACTCAAGACGTGGCCTGACCATTGCCTTATACAGAGGGACAATCACCTCCTTTTCCCTGCTAGCAAAATTCCTATATATCATTGACAAAACCCCATGACCTGCCCTAGCAGCCTGTCTACATTGCTCAGAAAACTTCATATCTGACTGCACAATTACTCCCAGGTCTTTTTCATTTTCTACCACCTTAAGTGTAGTACCACACAGTTGGTACGTTTCTCTGGGGTTACTTCTACCCATATGCAGTACTTTGCATTTGTCAAGGTTAAACTTCAGTTGCCACTTCTTAGCCCATCTGGCCAAATTATCTAGATCCTGTTGCAGTAGCACACTGCCATTACTGTCATTAACAACCCTGCCAACCTTCGTGTCATCTGCAAACTTCGACATTAAGCCTGATATACCTTCATCAATATCATTGATAAATATACAAAACAACAGTGGCCCCAACACCGAACCCTGTGGGACTCCACTAATAACATTAGTCCACGAAGAGCAGCACCCATTGATTACCACCCTCTGTCTTCTCCCACTTAACCATCCTTTTATCCATTGCAGCAACTTACCCTTAATACCATTCTGCTCCAATTTGTACAGTAGTCTTCCATGCGCAACAGTGTCAAAAGCTTTCCTGAAATCCAAGTATATGATATCAAAATTATTTTTTGCATCCAGTTCCTTTGTGACCACATCATAATAACCAATCAAATTTGTCAGACAAGACTTTCCCTTAACAAACCCATGCTGTGTCTGAATTATTGCTGCAGTCTTGTCTAGATGATCCTGCAATGCATCTTTAACCAGTGACTCCATTATTTTACCCGGAACAGAAGTTAAACTAACTGGTCTGTAATTATTCGTGTCACCCTTCGAACCTCCTTTGTGAATTGGGGATACATTTGCACATCTCCAGTCCGTGGGAACCTCTCCTGAGTCCAAGGATGCTCTCATAATTATGGCTAAGGGTTTGCTTAGTTGCTTTGCCGCCTCCTTTAATATAACTGGATAGATCCCATCCGCCCCAGGTGCCTTTCTTATGTTTAACTTCAACAATTTCTCCTCCACTTTGCTCTCAGTTATTACAAAATCATTAAGCACACTGCTACAATTTGATAACCTTCTTCCATTTTCAAACTGTAATGATTCCTCACGTGTGAATGTAGATGCAAAATACTCATTCAGTTTGTTTGCTATCTGAGCAGGATCATCAACAGTCGAACCATCGATGTCAAGTGGACCAATCATATTCAGCCCCTTCCTTTTAGAGTTTATATAAGTAAAGAAATCCTTGCTGTTTTTCTTAGCATCTTTTGCCAAAGATTTCTCGTAATCCGCGTTTGCCTGCCGAACCTCCTTTGTGACCTGATTACAGACTAGCTTATATCTGCTACAGGCTTCTGCGTCGCCTGATAATTTATATGCATCCCATGCATTTTTCTTCTCTGTCATTCATTTTTCATCTACATTCACACATGAGGAATTATTAAGGTTTGAAAATGCCAGAAGGTTATCAAATTGTAGCAGAGTGCTTAATGATTTTGTAATAACTCAGAGCAAAGTTGAGGAGAAATATTTGAAGTTAAACATAAGAAAGGCACCTGTGGTGGACGGGATCTATCCAGTTATATTAAAGGAGGTGGCAAAGGAAGTAAGCAAACCCTTAGCCATAATTATGGGAGCATCCTTGGACTCAAGGGAGGTCCACACGGACTAGAGATGTGCAAATGTATCCCCAATTCACAAAGGGGGATCGAAGGGTGACACGAGTAATTACAGACCAGTTAATTTAACTTCTGTTCCGGGTAAAATAATGCAGTGACTGGTTAAAGATGCACTGCAGGATCATCTAGACAAGACTGCAGCAATAATTCAGTTTGTTAAGGGAAAGTCTTGTCTGACAAATTTGATAGGATATTATGATGTGGTTACAAAGGAACTGGATGCAAAAAATAATTTTGATATCATATACTTGGATTTCAGGAAAGCTTTTGACATTGTTGCACATGGAAGACTACTGTGCAAATTTGAGCAGAATGGTATTAAGGATAAGTTGCTACAATAGATAAAAGGATGGTTGAGTGGGAGAAGACAGAGGGTGGTAATCACTGTGTGCTGCTCTTTGTGGACTAACGTTACTAGTGGAGTCGGTGTTGGGTCCACTGCTGTTTTGTATATTTATGTGAAGGTTTTGACCTCAGGGGCTCACACCTTGTATGGTTTGGCACACCCAGGGACCTGAGCTGGATATCATCATTCTTCTTTTTCTTGCTGATTCCCTTCTACTTCTGACACCCTCTCTCACTCACTCACTCACTCACTCACTCACTCACTCACTCACTCACTCTTTCTCTAAGGGTAACTCAGAATTATTATTATTGTTTTATTATTATTATTTTTTTTTTTTGACTGGTGCAGCAAAATCCCCAGGCTTCCTTTCACCATATAGCTAATGATAATAGTAAATAATAATATCAGGCTTAGTGTCAAAGTTTCTAGATGATACAAAGGCTGGCAGGGTTGTTAATGACAGTAATGGCAATGTGCTACTGCAACAGGATCTAGAACATTTGGGCAGATGGGCTGAGAAGTGGCAACTGAAGTTTAACCTTGACAAATGCAAAGTACTGCATATGAGTAGAAGTAACCCCAGAGAAATGTACCAACTGTGTGGTACTACACTTAAGGTGGTAGAAAATGAAAAAGATCTGGGAGTAATTGTGCAGTCAGATATGAAGTTTTTTGATCAATGCAGACAGGCTGGCAGGTCATGGGGTTTTGTCAATGATATATAGGAATTTTGCTAGCAGGGAAAAGGATATGATTGTCCCTCTGTACAAGTCAATGGTCAGGCCACGCCTTGAGTACTGCGTACAAGTATGGAGGCCTCATTTTAGAAAGGATGTAGATTTGCTTGAGCGTGTACAGAGAAGGGCAACAAGATTGGTGAGGGGAATTAAGGGATCCTCTTACTAAGACAGGCTTAAGTTCTGCAAATTGCAATGGCTGGACACTAGGCACCTATGCGGTGATCTGATTGAGGTGTATGAGGCCTTGAATGGGTTGAGCACGCTGAATTCTGATGGGATCCTTCCACTTGTTCAGATTACGAACCTAAGGGGGCATAAATTCCAATTAAGAAAAGACAGATGTAGAATAGATGTGCGGAAATTTGCCTTTAGCCAGCGGGCAGTTAATTGCTGGGACAAACTTCCATCTGTCATTCTGGAAGTTGATAGGACTCTAATGCATTAAGGGCTTATGCCTCAAGCTGCGAAAGAGTTAAGACTATGTATATCTTAGTGCACTTGCATCATTTATACCCAGACAATTATAGTTTATCAAATTTGCAATAGCGGCATCGTTTAAATTACATCTCATATCGTGAATACTTTCACGACGAGTTGCCATGACATTGCACTACTTCAAATAAGTAATACTTCACCCGAAGGAGAAGACCGTTGTTACTTATTCTCAGAGGACACCACCACCCAGAGGACACCGTTTCAGGGCTATTTGACCCTTCTTCGGTGGGTGGATAGGTACCCAAGTGATGTAATGATGACAAAACAGTTAGCATTAGTTTTAGTAGAGGCATTTAATGCAAGAAACCAAGCTTATGCAGCATCAGCCAAAAAAAAAATAAATAAATAAAAAATAACCACTCCCACTTCACCTCTCTGTTCGTTCGAAATACCAAGGGATGGAAGTCTGTTCCACCAACCAACCACCCGCTGGCTAAAGGCAAATTTCGTCACGCCTATCCTACATCTATCTTTTCTCAGTTTTAATTTATGCCCTCTCAGGTGATTATTCTGAGCAAGAGGAAGAATCCCATCAGCATTGAGCATGCTCAAACCATTCAAGGCTTTATACACCTCTATCAGATCACCTCGCTGGTGTCTAGTCCCCAGACACTGTAATTTGCAAAACTTAAGCCTTTCTTTGTAAGAGCACCCCTTTGTTCCATTCAGTAATCTTGTTGCCCTTTTCTGTACTCGTTCCAGCATCTCTACATCTTTCTTGAAATGAGGCCTCCAGACCTGTATACAGTACTCTTGGTGTGGCCTGACCATTGCCTTATACAAGGGAATAATCACCTCCTTATCCCTGCTAGAAAAATTCCTATATATCATTGACAATACACAATGAGCTACTCTTGCAACCCGTCTGCACTGCTCAGAGAACTTCATATCTGCCTGCACAACCACCCCCAGGTCCCTTTCATTCTCTACCACTGTCAATGTAGTACCACAGAGTTGATACGTTGCTCTGGGGTTGCTGTTTCCCATATGTAGTACTTTACATTTGTCAATGTTAAACTTCGTTTACCACCTCTCAGCCCATCTGCTCAACCTTTACAGATCCTGTTGCAGTAGCATAGTGTCAGTAGTGTCCTTGACAACCCTGCCAACCTTCGTATCGTCTGCAAACTTGGACATTAAGCTTGATATACCATCATCAATATCATTTATAAATACAGAAAACAATAATGGACCCAATACTGAACCCTGAGGGACTCCACTAATAACATTAGTCCACGATGAGCAGTGTCCATTGATTACCACTCTCTGTCTTCTCTCCCTCAGTTGTGAAGTATATCTTCACAATATGAGAGATGCCTGATGGTGTATGATATAAGCTAGGTTAACTTAAGAAGAAGGGCCATATAGCCCTGAAACGGTCCCGTCTGGGTGGTGGTGTCCACTGAGAATAAGTAACAACAGTCTTCTCCTTCGGGTGAAGCATTACTTATTTGAAGTAGTGCAATGTCATGGCAACTCGTCGTGAAGGTATTAACAATATGAGATGTAACTTAAACGATGCCGCAATTGCAAATTTGCTAATCTATAATTGGCTGTGTATAAATGAAGTTGATAGGTTAAATAAATATAAGGAGGAACTGGACAAACATTTAGAGGGAATGGTTGTGTGAAATTTTTTTTTTTTTTTTTTTTTTTTGGCTGATGCTGCATACACTTGCTTTCTTGCATCACGTGCCACTACTACTGCATGTTCCCGTTATAAGAATCAATACTGAACGCCTTTGTGATAATTTTCTAAAATTCTTTTCTGTAGGTCAAGACCAAAAGACAATATTCAGTTTCCGGTTTATTGGGCATCTAATTATAAATGAGTAGTAAACTCGACGTTATTGCATTTGCGATAATACCAATAACTGCAATTGTGTGGGTTTTTACGGTATTATGGTGAAACGTGTTCCCCTTCACTGAAATCTTCGATTATATAGAAAACAAATTTTCAAAACTTCTCTTCCTTCCTATTTACGTATCACAATGGTGAAGGGAAAGCGACCAACGGAAAGTGTAAGTGGTGGCAGTGTTAGGAAACGAAACAAAATGCATTTAGAAATGGATATGAAAATGATTAAGTACGAAGAACGACAAAGTTTATCATTTATTGCAAGGGATTATGTCTCGCTGTTTCAACAATGAATACTATTTTAAAGGACAGTGCACATATAAAGGAACATGTTAAAGGATAAACGCACTTAAGATCAACAGTGATCACAAAACAGCGTTCAGGTGCTATATCGAAGATGGAACAGCTGTTAATAATATGAATGTGAAACACATTCAGAAGCGAGTCCCCCTGAGTCCAGTGGCCAATTAAGCAAATGCAACAAGTATTTATAAAGATATTAAGGAAAAGTACGGCGAACCCCAACTCAATTTCGTGTAAAGCAATGGGTGGTTTAATAGGTTCAAGTATCGCGCTGGTTTACACAACGTTAAAGTATGTGGTGAAGTCGCCGGTGCCGGTTCTGCAGCTGCAGAGAAATTTTGTGATGTGTTGGGAAAAATTATAGGGCCACGCTCTTGCTTGGGGCTAATGTAGCGCGAGATTACAGATTAAAATCACTGCTTGTGTACCATTCTGGAAAGCTTCGTGCATTTAATGACCAATAAAGCCACCCTACCCATGCATTTCCAATCGAACCAGAGAGCATGGATAACAATATCTGTCTTTGAAGATTGGTTTAAATGCTGCTTCATTGCCGAGGTTGAAAAATATTGTAAAGACAACGACGTTCCCTTCAAGATTTTGCTTCTATTAAATAATACTCCTGGACATCCTACGCATGTAGATGATTTCAATTCGAACGTGAGAGTCATATTTCAACTGCAAAACACTACTTCATTCATCCAACCTATGGATCAGGGTGTTATTTCGAATTTAAAAGCATGCTGTTTACACACAACATTTCCTCAGGCATTGTCTGCAGTAGATAATGAGAAAAAATTTACGTTATTGTTGTTGTTGTTAGCCATATGGTGCAAGGAAGCCAATGCTGCATCAGCCAAAAATATTTTCTGAGTTACCCTGAGAGAGAGAGAGAGAGAGGGGGGGGGGGTAAAAAGTAGAAGGGGAATCACCAAGGAAGGGAAGAATGATGAGATCCAACTCAGAACCCCTGGGTGTGCCAAGCCCATGCCCACCAAATGTGAGCTCCTTAAGAGACTTTAGGAAATCTCACAATATTTAACACGCCATCTTAAACATTAATGAGGCCTAGGCGGAAATTACTAAAAGTTGTTTAAATGGTGCGTGGAAGAAAATATGCCCACGGCGCGTAAAAGGCTTCGAATTATTTTAAAAAGACTAATATGAAGCGGTTACAGATACAATTGTAAAGGTTGCAGAGCTGCTTCAGTTGGAGGTTGATGACAAAGAGGTGGAGGAGTTGATAGAGGAAGAAGAGAAGGAATTATCTAACAAATAACATATTGACTTGCAGGCAGCAATAGTGAAAGAAGAAAATGCTGACGAAGCTTAAGATGAACCAAATGAGGAGCCGAGACACTTCATCACCAGAGAGATGGCAATGGCATTTCTTGAAAAATGCATCGACAATGGCGGGGTTTGAGAAGATGGATCCTAAGAGCAAACGATTCTTAAAAGTTAACAGAAGGGTGAATGATATGTTTGTTTGCTACAAAGAAATCTACGATGAAAAAAAAAAAAAAAAGCCACCGTCCAGCCCTCCATTAATATGTTCTTTCGTAATGTTGAGAGGCTTCTAAATCTCCGCAGCGGTGCACTAATCAGCTGAAGACGTCAATTCTGGCAACGATGCTCGAGAGGTAAAACTTACTGACATTATGCCCGTCCCCTCTCTTTTTTTAATTTTATAAATTTGAAATATTTTTAAATTGCACGTTTTTGTAATTTTTCCTGCGCATGAGATAAAAAACTGAATAAATACTTCTATTTACATGTTCGTTGAACATTTCTTTTTTGATTCAATCAATTCAGCGAGCACAATGAAGTGTTGCACAAGCATGGGAAAATATCGCTACTTACGTAAAATTCGACTTACGTAGTGTTCGTTATTGGTTTTTAGGAGCATTAGCAACTAAGGCCATATTGCTCCGGGATATGCGGTGGTTATTCCCTGACCTTTCCGCATCCTCCGTATTTGGTGGTGACGGGCTCGAACCCTGGTCTAATCAGGAAGCGTATGCTACGCACTGCTGCTCCTTCCAACCTGGCTACAGAGGCGCCTGACTTACGTAGCGTTCTGCTTAACGCAACCCTTACGAAAGTCACCCGAGGTCAAGATAGAACTCGGTGCCGGAAATTAATGAATAACCCCAGGGGCTCACATCTAATGAGTATGGGCTTGGCACACCCAGGGTCCTGAGCTTGATATCATCATTCTTCTTTTTCTAGGTGATTCCGTTCGAATTCTCTTTCTCTCTCACTCGGGGTATTTCAGAAAATTTTAGTTTTGGTTGGTGCAGCATAAGCCTCAGGCTTCCTTGCGTCATATGACTAATAATAATAATAATAATAATAATAATAATAATAATAATAACTGGCCATCCAATACCAGGTAATCAACACCAGAAACTATAGAAAATATATAGCAAAGGAGCCCGGAATATCAGATGATACATGTCGACGAAGCCGCCTGGCCTCAGAAACGTTCCAACACATCACTGCGGAATGCAAGGTCTATGAGGATCTATGAGTGTACTGAGACTGAGTACACTCATAGACACGACCAGGTAGCCAGGATGATACATCAGAAGATACCGAGGAAATAAAGAAAGTGTACCATACTACAAGTACGAACCCCAGGCAGTTCTAGAGACTCGAACCCACAAGCTGTACTGGGACCGCGCCATAATAACAGATAAGACCATCCCGCACAATAGACTGGACATAGCCCTTGTGGACAAGATGGAAAAGGCTACCTACCTGATTGACATAGCGGTGCCGAACACTAGCAATGTCCAGAAAACCCATGAGGAAAAAATTAGGAACTACACGAACCTGAGACATGATATCAAGATGATGTGGCATATGGAAGAAGTATCAACCATCCCAATCATCGTGTCAACAACCGGTATGGTACCAAAGACTCTACATAGCAGCCTAGCAGCAATTGGTCTCCCAGCGAACACCTACAAGAAACTCCGGAGAGTCACAATCCTGAACACCTGTAGGATAGTCAGAGATTTCCTGTACCGACATTAACACCAGACATTACAACCACCCTGTGTACTTGATAGCAGTACCCGTCACGGAGTGGAATCCCCCAATCAGGGAGAAATAACATAAGAGCAACTACAACAACAACAACAACAACTACAACTACAACAATAATAATAATAGGTATTGCTCAAAACATCAAAGGCAGATATTGTTGGGATATCAGAGACGTGGTGTCACACAGATATAAGTAATGCGGAACTGGAATTTGGGGAATACAATGTGTATAGAAAGGATAGACAGGACAGGAGGGGAGGAGGGGTTATGCTATTAATTAAGAAACACATAAAGTCCAAGGAAGTGAAGCCAGTCGACATCGCTGAAATGGGCAGTGTCGAGTCAGTTTGGTGTGACATAAGCATGGGGAAATCAAAATTGAGAGTAGGAGTGTGCTATAGGCCTAATGACTCTGATGAGTATAATAAGATATTGTACAGGGAAATAGAGTGGGCCAGTAAATCAGAGAGTCTTATAATGGGGGATTTTAATTTCCCAGATATTCACTGGAATTTGTGGGTTGGTCACTTGCACACTAGCAAGGCTTTTGTGGATTTATTGGATGATTGTTTTCTACATCAGCATGTTCGTGAGGCAACAAGAGGGAGCAATACTCTTGATCTGATTATCAGTAGTGATTCTTCATGCATTAAGAATCTGCAGATAAATGAACCACTAGGTGGCAGTGATCACAGTGTGTTGAAGTGGGATTTACTCAAGGAGGTAACTACCATCAGAGGTAAAGGGAAGGGTTTTTGTTTTCGTAAAGGCGACTATGATGGTCTGAGACAGTATTTAAATTCTATACAGTGGGACCAACTGATGATGTTACCAACAGCAAACTCAAAATGGGAAGCATTCAAGGAACTAATCTTGGAGGCTACCAGGCTTTACATACCAACTAAGAAATATTGTTCAAGGTTCAGGCCTAAATGGTTGTCAGATGAACTAATGAGACATGTGGCAGAGAAGAAAAATGCATGGGATACATACAAATTAATGGGTGACATGGAAGCCTATGATAGATATAAGTTGGTCTGTAACCAAGTCACAAAGGAGATTAGGCAGGCAAAGGCAGACTACGAAAAATCCTTGGCAAAGGATGCAAAGAAAAACAGAAAAGAGTAACCCCAGAGCAATGTATCAACTCTGCGGTACTACACTGACAGTGGTGGAGAATGAAAAGGACCTGGGGGTAATTGTGCAGGCAGATATCAAGTTCTCTGAGCAGTGCAGACGAGCTGCAAGAGTAGCTCATAGTGTCTTGTCAATGATATACAGGAATTTTTCTAGCAGGGATAAGGAGGTGATTATTCCCTTGTATAAGGCAATGGTTAGGCCACATCTTGAGTACTGTATACAGGTCTGGAGGCCTCATTTCAAGAAGGATGTAGAGCTGCTGGAACGGGTACAGAGAAGGGCAACAAGATTAGTGAATGGAACAAAGGGTTGCTCTTACGAAGTAAGGCTTAAGTTTTGCAAATTACAGAGTCTGGAGACTAGGCACCGGCGAGGTGATCTGATAGAGGTGTATAAGGCTTTGAATGGTTTGAGCATGCTCAATGCCAATGGGATTCTTCATCTTGCTCAGAATAATCACCTCAGAGGGCATAAATTCAAATTGAGGAAGGACGGATGTCGGATAGATGTGCGGAAATTTGCCTTTGGCCAGCGGGTGGTTGGTGGAACCGACTTCCATCACTTGTTTTTGAAGTTGATAGCCTAAACAAATTTAAAGCTGAACTGGACAGGTATTTCGAACGAACGGAGGGGTGAAATGGGAGTGGTGTGTTTTTTTTTTTTTTTTTGGCTGATGCTGAATAAGCTTGCTTTCTTGCATCATATGCCTCTGCTAATGCTAATGCTAATGCTAATGCTAATAATAATAATCCATCGCGCCCAGTGTCTTAACCACTGGTCACGATGGCCCAGTGGTTAAGACACTGGACTACCAGCCTGATGGACCAGGGGCTCGAATCCCGCATTGCTTGAAGCGAACGGGGCTCTATTTGGCTGGGAGACTGACATAATAATATTAAATAATAAAAAAAAAAATTCGAAAGTTACGCTATTGGACTTACCTACCCCAAGGTCGGAGTGACGGCAGAGACAGATAGTGGGACCATCTGGTGGCACTCACGAGAACTAAATAAATAAATAAGGTACTGGACATAAGCCGAAGCTAAACAAGTCCACCTCCATAGATTGAGTGATGTCGCAGATAAATATTCATCATACTGCATCGAGTGGGGTGCAGGATAATGTGAATCGGGTTCAAGCCTTAGAGATCGGTTCGAAAAGTTGGAGAGTCTCCTGAGCAAGACAGTGAAGCAAGGGGCACTGTCCCCCGTAAGTCTACCACAAGAGAAGGGCAAGACTATCCAGCCTCACCAACTGGCAGTGTTTCCTATGCAATTGCGCTAGTGACCACTCAGGAAGGAAGAAAACGCCAACGCATGAAGTGGAGCATTGAAATGAATACATACATCATGCGAGCATACTACGAAATAACCAGGCTAGAGACCGATAGGACAATGTACAGATCGCGATTACATACCAAGTGGTTGGAACGATACCCGGATATTCAGGTCACCGAACAGCGATTAGCAGACCAGAGAAGGACCATCGTCACAAAAAACCTAATAGCTCCTGCCATCTTGGAAAAAATCAAGCAGGATGTCAGTGATCTGCTAGCAAGCACAAAGAATATGGTCAATAAAGTAGCTGAAGTGGAAAGAGAAGAAGTCATGCTATCCAGAATAGAAGACGAGTGGAAGAAGGCGCTAACAGAATTCGAAGGAATGGACCTCACAAGAACTCACGTGGTACCTAAGCAGAGGCCAAATAAAATCCTGTAACAAAACATCTCAATCGGCAAATAATGCCACATTACCTTGACAACAATGATGCAACGCTGAAGGCTATGCACACAGCCATATACTGTGCTGGCATAGCAGCCACTAGGATTAATGGAAAAGAAACGAGAGACCAGCAGCAGAGGAACCGAAAACAGAAGGAACCGCCAGCTTGGGAAAAGAAGACTTCAGCAGAAGACAGAAGAATTAAGAGTCAAGATAGGTCAGTTGACCCAGTACCACAGGGTAGTAAAAATAAGAAATTGACTGGAAAGGTGAAGAGCATTGTCAAGAGAGACAGCGCCCACAGCAAACATGAGACCAGAAATCAGAGAATAGGAGAACACTTAGACACACTGAAGCAGAACCTCCTCGCACTCAGCAAGAGACCACACCGATGCAAAGAGAGCTCCCAGAGGAAAATAAACAACTGAATCTTCGATGAGGACCAGAGCCTTCTACAGGAAACTGGGTGAAGATGAGAAATCTGGAAACGGACCACCCGAGAAGAAGACGATCAACGAACGACATACAAGAGATGAGAGAATGTGAGATTCGAGAAGTAAAACAGTCGATCAGGAACACCCACAACTGGCGGACCCCGGGAATTGATAACATCCACAACTACTGGTACAAGAAGCTTACCTGCACATACAAGCACCTAGCAGGGCAGTTCACTTGAATGATAATGCACCCGGAGACAATCCCGAAGTTTCTCACTGAAGAAGTCACATATCTGAAGCCTAAAGATGAAGTTACAAGAAACCCGGCGAAATACAGGCCAATCACATGCTTCCCAACGATGTACAAGATCCTGATCAGCTGCATAATTCAGAAGATATCAGACCACTTAGAGAGTCAGAACATAATGGCCGAACAGCAGAAAGGATGGAAGCGGAGGAGCAAAGGATGCAAAGACCAATTAACCATAGATGCCGCAGTTATGGAGCAAGCCTTCAAGAAGCACTGCAACACGGCCTACATCGATTATCGCAAGACCTTCGACTCCGTGCCTCATAACTGGTTAATAGAGACCCTGAAGATCTACAAGGTCAATTCGATAGTGACAATCTTCCTAGTAGCTACAATGCCGAAATGGAGTACCACCAATAAGGTAGAGAACATCACAACCAGGCCAATCCCCATTAGAACAGGGAGATTCTCTGAGCCCACTATGATTCTGTCTAGCACTCAACCCGCTATCCACCATGCTCAATGGCAGCAAGTTTAGATTATATCTAAAAGGAGGAAGAAAGAACCTGTACATCCTCAGCCACCTGATCTATATGGATGACATCAACCTCTACGGGGCATCCGAGTAGCAACTCCAGCAACTACTCCGGATCACCGAAGAATTCAGCAACACATCAGGATAGAATTTGGTCAAGACCAAATTCTATCCTGACGTCCTTGAGGTTGTCACAGACATTCTCTCAGATATGCCAGACAAGCTGTACTTGCTATCTGGGAGTCTAAAACGCTGATGGAACTGATATTCAGGTGACACTCAGATCAAGTGGACCCAATTGCGGCGAAGTCAGGACGGTCTGTGACAGCCAAATCATCTGCTTCCACCTTCACGATGGTGGGACTGTTAGTAATTCTGGGTATAACCTCCATGCAGAAGTACATGGTGGGTGACCACCCAGGTGCAAACCAACGTAAGCATGGGTCGAGGTGTGGCGCCCACACCACGTGGAGGAACGCCGCCCCTCTATGTTACCAGGCAGTACTAGGTGGTAGATGACTATCATCAACCGGTGAAATACCACCACTTTACTAATTGGAGGCTTGAAGTGGTGGAACCCATGTTTAGTCTCTAGAGCTAAGTTCTGGTCATTCCTTCCCTATCTCTTTCATCATGCGGTATGATTGATGACTTTTGAGGTTATGATGAACGTCGTGGCGAGATTCAATATTCCTTACATTTCGAGGGTACGGCTCTAAAATGGTGATCGCAGGCCGGCCGCTAGTTAGTACACCGGACCGAACCTATTGGTAACTCTCTAGGGGGCTTCCAGATCAGCTAGTGTATAATCTTGCTACCTCTACTCTGCCAGATAGTAACTGGAGGGAGTCCGAGTGTAGTATGGGAGCATTGTCGAGGCCACATTACGTAAAGGATCTGGGTATATTCTTACCACGAGTACGCCATATCCAAAAATTTCATTACTTCATACAGCATGTCCCATCCACTTTTTCTTACTATTGAATACACCATGAATTGCGAAACTAATGGAGCAAGCTTATCTGCGAAAAGATCTAAACCTCCCAAGGACTTCCTAATTCACTTCACAAATATACGTGGTCTCAATTCCAATCTCAACGATGTCCATTTCCACTTGCAATCTTCCAAACCCCATGTACTTTTTCTGACAGAATCTCAGTTATCGGTTGATTCAACTACTGCTCATCTCAACTGCCCAAATTATTCGCTGTATGATTCCTTTCGCCTCAAAGGTGGTACTTGTGCATATGTCCGTTCAGATATTCCCTGTCAGAGACTTGGCAATTTGGAATCTCCTCTCTTTGATCTTCTCTGGCTTAAAATCTCTCTACCTCATTGTGTCAAATTCATCTGTTCTCTCTACCATTCTCCCAACTCCACTAATCACTTGGAGCTCTTTGACTTCCTCTCTTTGCAACTTGACTTTCTCCAGTCCAACTTTCCTGACAGTGAGGTAATTTTCTTTGATGATTTTAATGTGCACAACTCCAGCTGGCTTCCGTTTTCTAGTCACACCGACCCAGTAGGTCGAGATGCCGGGGCTTTTGCAATTACTAATGACCCAGCACAGATTGTTCATTTACACACAATAATACCGGACAATCCTAATCATACAGCCAATACGCTTGATCTTTTTCTCACAATTAACCCTTCTAAATACACGGTCGAAGTGAGAGGTCCGTTAGGCAGTTCAGTTCACAACTTGGTGATTGTCTCTTCTCCAATGGACCTTTTATCTCATGGCAATTCCCAACCTCGTGTTGTTTGGCATTACAAGAATGCAAAATGGGATGGCTTGCGAGACTTCTTTTGCTCTTTTCCTTGGTCGGATTACTGTTTCAAAACTTCTGATGTCAAGGTTTGCTGAGATTGTATCAGTGAAATTATTCTTGCAGGAATGGAATCCTTTATCCCACACTCCACTTAAAAATCTCGTCCTTTATTTAAACATTTATTTATTGTTTATTTATTGGAAACATTTATTGGAAAACCTTGGTTTTTTCAAAAAATGTGCTAAGGCTGTTCAAGAGAAGAATGTTGTATATCGTAACTGGCTTGTTTCTATTTCTTTAGTTTCATTTTCTGCCTACACCAAAGCTTGCAACAATTGTAAAGCAGTTATTAATCGGTCCAAACTAGAGTTTGAACAGGCTAAGAGTAGAAAACTTGCTTCTTGCCCTAATGGTAGCCGAGCATTCTGGTCTCTTGACAAAGGTATTGGCCGCAACTTTTGCTCATCTCTGCTCCCACCTCTGTCCAAACCAGATGGTTCTGTTGTCACATGAGCCAAGGATAAAGCTGACCTGCCAGCATCCCATTTTTCTTCCAGCTCATGTATTAATAATCTTGGTAAAATGGAGGTAAAACACCTCCCACCATTCCGAACACGCTACATTCAATGCCTCCTGTGGTCTTCCGTCAAATTGATATCAGAAGGATTATGATGAATCTTGATGCTAAGAAAGCTCCAGGTCCTGATGGTATTTCTCCACTTGTTCTCAAAACCCGTGCTCCTGAACTTACTCCTATTCTTTGCCGCCTTTTTTCACTTTCTTATTCCAAAGGTGCTTTTCCTTCTGCTTGGAAATTTGCTCATATCCAGCCAGTTCCTAAAAAGGGTGACAAATGCCTCCCATCCAATTATCGTGCCATTGCAATTACTTCAACTCTTTCTAAAATAATGGAGAAATCAATTAACCGCCAACTCTTAAACTACCTAGAAACCTTCCGTCTGATCAACGATCGCCAGTATGGATTCCGTCAGTGTCGATCCACTGGTGATATTCTGGCTTATGTTACCCATTTATGGACTAATTCAACGGAAAGGTTCGGTGAAACACAAGTAGTTGCTCTTGACATCTCAAAGGCTTTTGATCGTGTTTGGCATAAAGGTCTTCTAAACAAGCTTCCATCTTATGGTTTGCCACCTGTTTTTAGTAATTGGTTATCCAGTTTTCTCTCTAATCGCTCACTGAGGGTGATGGTAGATGGCTCTCTGTCTTTTAACTTCTCCACTAATGCCCGTGTCCCCCAAGGTTCAGTTCTTTCCCCGACTCTTTTCCTCTTGTATATTAATGACCATCCTCCATTGACTGGAAATCCTATCCATAGTTTTGCCGATGATAGCACATTGCATTCCACTTCCCATTTTGAGAAACCATGTCTTGCTCAATCAGCTTCAACTTGTCGAAAATCTGCTACCAATTCCTTAAATGCGGATCTTCAGTTAATTCTCCAGTGGGGCAAAGACAACTTAGTTGATTTCAACCCTTCTAAAACTCAGTCTTGTCTTATAACTCGCAAAAATGATTCTTCTGCTTCTATGCTTATCTTTAGTGACACTCCGATTTCTAGGCAAAATTATATATCTCTTTTGGGGATTACCCTGACTTCTAATCTCTCTCTTGGCACAAGCACATTACAAGTGTTCGTTCCTCTGCATCTTAAAAACTTGGTTTTCTCTTTCGCTGTCGGCATTACTTTTCTTCCAAACAGCTGCTCACTCTGTATAAATCGCAAATCCGCCCTGCCATGGAATATTGTTCCCACATCTCGGGTGGTGCCCCCAAAACCTCTCTCAGGCTTTTGATTCCATTCAGAAGAGGGCAGTTAGGTTAGTTAATGATTCATCTCTAACAGAGTCTCTCCACTCGCTTTCTCATAGACGTACTGTTTCTGCTGCATGCCTCTTCTACAGATACTTTCATGGGCACTGTTCTTCTGAATTGGCCTCTATAATTCCCGCTCTCTCTTTCAAAACAGTCCGAACACATGCCGCCACCAGCTGACATCCATTTACTGTCCAACTTCAAACTCACAGCACCAACTTTTCATCTTCCTTATTTATTCACTCAACTGCCGTTTTCTGGAACAACCTTCCTTCATACGTATTTCCTGAAAATTACAATCTACAGAAGTTCAAGTCCAATGTCAACACATATCTTCTTTCGTCTTCTCAACCAACAACCCAAGCATGGTACTAAGTATTAGAGGTTCTAATACCTCTCGTGTTTGGGGTTCAAATAAGAAAAAAAAAAAAAAAAAAACAGACAAATGCAAGATCCAGAGACTGCACCAGGGAAAATTAGTTGGCCGAAACTACTAGCTGCTGACAGGTAAAGAGATCGAAGCCATGACAGAAGGAGAGATCTACAAATACCTAGGGATGATGCAGGTTGAGCAGTTGGAACACAAGGAAATCAAGAGGTGCCTGACCGAAAAATATCACCAGAGACTCAGAAGCCTGCTGAAAGCAAAACTGAACAGAGGGAACACAGTTAAAGCCATAAACACCTATGTAGCTCCAGTAATAACATGCATATTCGGGGTCATAGATTGGACTAAAATCGAGCTAGAAGATATCATGCGAAAGACAAGGATAATGATGACCAAGAGTCGCCAAAACCATCCGAAGTCAGCAGTGGAGAGAATAACAATAGCTCGGAAAGAGGGAGGAAGGGGCCTAATAGACCTGACAGACAACAGAAAACAGGAATAGTTAAGCTGAAGGATTACTTCGAGAACAACACAGCACCAATCCGCCAGGCCTATAAGGAAGATAGATAAGTTGTATACCCCACTCAACCTAAGCGAAGAAACTCCTCCCTCCCAAACAGTGTGCGCCAATAAAACCCAAACCAAACCAAACCCAAACAGTGCAAGAAAAGAAGACAGAAAGATGGGCAAAGCAGACACTACTGGAAGACACTACAATGATCTCCATCAAGATCACATCGATGGCATTGCTTCCAATGCATGGCTCACAAGCGGGACGCTCTTCTCCGAGACTGAAGGATTCATGTTAGCCATCCAAGATCAGGTAATAAACACCAGAAACTATAGAAAATACATCGCAAAGGAGCACGGAATGTCAGTTGACACATGTCGACGATACCACCTGGCCTCAGAAAAGATCCAACACATCACTGTGGGGTGCAAGGTGATCACCCAGACTGAGTATCCTCATAGACACGACCAGGTAGCCAGGATAATACATCAGAAGCTAGCGAGGAAATACCCGTTGACCAAAGAAAGTGTACCATACTACAAGTACCCCATGCAGTACTAGAGACCTGAACTCACAAGCTGTACTGAGACCTCACCATAATAACGGATAAGACCATCCCGCACAACAGCGGACATAACCCTTGTGGACAAGATGGAAAAGGCTACCTACCTACCTGATTGACATAGCGGTGCTGAACACTAGCAATGTCCAGAAAACCCATGAGGATAAAATCAGGAAGTACACGAATCTGAGACAAGATGATGTGGCATATGGAACAAGTATCAACCATCCCAATCATCGTGTCAACAACTGGTATGGTACCAAAGACTCTACATAGCAGCCTAGGAGCAATTGGTCTTCCAGAGAACACCTACAAGAAACTCCGGAAAGTCACAATCCTGAACATCTGTAGGATAGTCAGAGATTTCCTGTACCTACAGTAACACCAGACAATACAACCACAATGTGTACTTGGTAGCAATACCCGTTACGGAGTGGAATCCCTCAATCAGGGAGAAATAATATACGAGCAACAATAATAATAATAATTCAATACAATACAATACAAATTGATTTATCATTTGAATTTCTTTACAATACAAGAACCCGTTAAGAAAAGTAAATTTCTTGACAAGTTGCAATTCATCAGTTAAATCAGTTTTTGCATACAAAATTTTTAGATAACAGAAAAGACAATAAAGTCATTACATATAGTACATTCCACTCTGTAAACAGAGGTAGTGATTGATCCGCATTGAAAATCTATTCTACTGTATCATTGAGTATCAAAAATTTTTTTACTTGGAATTTTAATTTGGAGATTGAATGACCTCTCCTGAGCCTGAAATCAACACTTGCCAACAAGTTATTTAATGTGTTCATTGTATGCCTATCTCCAAATCTATCTAATACCCTAGGGTGATGCAAAACACTGCTTTTGGATTCCTTAAGTTGTGTGAAACATTTCTTCAAATTGTGAAGTTGAATGTTGAATCTTCAAAGTGTGAAACTTTGAAGATTCAACTCTTCATAAATAGTGTTAAGAATTTTCAAGAATAAATTTAACTTCAGTTTTTGAATTGGATATAGTATTTTGTATTTTAATAAAAATTGCCTTCTCTTATTCAGGTCATTCCAAGAGTTTGTTCCCATTAACAGTTTCAGAATCCTGTTTAGTAAATTGTTTATAACGCTTATTTCAGTTATATTTGCTCTTGCTCATACATTTACTAAATAATTGAGTTGGGAGTCCACTAAGGCATAATATAAGGTGACTTTTTTTCTTTGCTTTAATTTATTTTTAATATAATAAAAGAAGTACACATAAAATCTCATTTTTTTGTACACATTTGTTATTTGCATTGCAACTTAGATTGTAGTCAATCCCAACTTAGATTATAGTCTATCCATAACCCAAGGTAACAGTGATTTGAAACTTCTTCAACTGTTAGACAATTGAAATTCTGGAATGTAGGCATTCATGTTCATGTAGGCATTCATGTTTATGTAATTTAGCAGAGGGATGAATGTCCAGAATTTGGTGAGGGGGGGGGGGTCTAATTACCAAGAATTTGGTTTTTTCAAAACTGAGTGCTAATTTATTGTCATGCAACCAATTTTGTAAATGTATTACATCCTGCTAGAAATATAATGCCATTTTTGTTAGGTTCTTTCCAATTGTATATAAGATTAAATCATCTGCATAAATTTTTAAAAAGGAGTTCTTAATTACTTCGAATATGTCATTTATATAGATGTTGAACATGATTGGCCCTGCATGGGTGCCACGGGCACCCATAATAATAATAATAATAATAATGAATCAGCAATCATAGGGTTTTGTCAACGTGGGAATAGTACAAACACTCTTTAGTCCGCAGTCCGCCTGTAACTATTTCGGTAGTTCGATCAAAGTTGGCGTGTGATGGTAGTTTCCTTAATACCATTGATAGGATGCAACGGTTTTCTGGCAAGTTACAGGATATCAGGCGTAATTATTTTATTATTAATAGCCATGTGTTGCAAGGAAGCCTGAGGCTTATGCTGCACCAGCCAAAAAAAGAGTACCCTGAGAGAGAGAGGGAGAGAAATAGATAGGAGGGAATCACCAAAAAAGAGAAGAGTGATGATACCTAGCTCAGGACCCTGGGTGTGTCAAGCCCCTCACCAGATGTGAACCCCTGGGGTTAATCTGAATAGCTGCTGAAAATGACTAGTCTGTAAACAGTTCTAGGGATCTCATTGGCTGTAATTTTCGTTATTTCTAACAAACTGATTGACCCAAGAAGCTGTAGGTTTGAATCGTTGTCTAGGGTTTATTGGGTGTAAATCTAGGGGCCACGTTGGCTGAAATTTTTTGTCATTCCTAACAATAGGATTGGCGCTAGATTCTGTAGTTTGAATCCCATGGTTGCACTCAAAAGCGTAACCTTTTTGATCGTGGCTTCAAAAGTTCTCTTTATGTGTCTATTACTGCTGATATTGCTCTAGACTTTCTTCTGTTTAACGTGCTGTATGATATGCAAAATTTGAGTGCTGCGGTAATTCTAATTCAGGCAGTGATATAGACCTCAGGGAAACAGCCGGACGAGACTACCTGCATATCCCGGTCGTTTGGTCCGGGTTATATCGGTGTGTTTTTCACCACCACGATACACACCCCCATATAGTTCGACTCCAAACAGCGTAAGTACCAGCAATGAAGGCGATGCATCCTCCGGCGATTCATCCAACACTGAGCGCGAGATGACGGCTCCTTCATCCCACATTATTGTTGATGCTGTATTTGAAGAACAGTCACAAAGATCCACAGACAGTGCTTTTTCGACATCAGGTGCCTCGATTGTACCCATCGTTTGGAGGGATCAAAGTGTTGAGGTAATTACAGTGAACGATGGCTACAATCCTCAGTCCCATTTAGGCTAGGTCTCATGTTTTTTTTTCTTTTGCTAAAAATTATTTATGACAATTAAACGTTTCATCGTTATCATTCTATGTTTTACATTTGGTATGCAAATTATTTATTTATGAAAATTAAACATGTTTCACTGTTATCATTTAAGGAAAACTATTAATTTCATATTGATAAGAATTTTTTTTTTCTTTTAAAGCTAAAACCAGAAAACTTAAGGCCGGAAAACAAACTTATTTCTTGCTACTCACCTTTTTCTTGGTATGATTTTTTCCTACCAACTTGGATTGGTTTTTTTCAAGTTTCAAATATGACCAACCGATGGAAACTAGCAATAACCATTTTAATTGAGGGTTAAATTGGTATAGTTTTACAAACATTGCTATAAGTGTTTACTTAAGAAGGAGATGTTAAATTTGCATACACTTTAATTACACACAAAGGGGGATCAAAAGGTGTCATCAGTAATTACAAATCTGTTAGTTTGACTTCTGTTGCAGGGAAAATAATGGAGTCACTGAGAGTGATTCCATTATTGAGTAAAAAAATTTGAGTACCCAGAGAGAGAGAGCGAGAGAAAGTAGCATTAGCATTAGTAGAGGCATTTGATGCAAGAAAGCAAGATTATGCAGAAGCAGCCAAAAAAAAAAAAAAAAAACACTTCCACTTCACCCCTCTGTTCGTTTAAAATACCTGTCCAGCTGAGCCTTAAACTTATTTAGGCTATCAACCTCCACCACAAGGGATGGAAGCCTGTTCCACCAGCCAACCACTCGCTGGCTAAAGGCAAATTTCCGCACGTCTATCCTACATCTGTCTTTCCTCAATTTGAATTTATGCCTTCTCAGGTGATTTTTCTGAGCTAGAGGAAGAATCCCATCAGCATTGAGCATGCTTAAACCATTCAAGGCTTTATACACCGCTATCAGATCACCTCGCTGGTGCCTAGTCTCCAGACACTGTAATTTGCAAAACTTAAGCCTTTCTTCGTAAGAGCACCCCTTTGTTCCATTCACTAATCTTGTTGCCCTTCTCTGTACTCGTTCCAGCCGCTCTACATCCTTCTTGAAATGGCCTCCAGACCTGTACACAGTACTCTAGGTGTGGCCTGACCATTGCCTTATACAAGGGAATAATCACCTCCTTATCCCTGCTGGAAAAATTCCTGTATATCATTGACAATACTCCATGAGCTACTCTTGCAGCCCGTCTGCACTGCTCAGAGAACTTCATATCTGCCTGCACAACCATCCCCAAGTCCCTTTCATTCTCTACCACTATCAGAGTAGTACCACAGAGTTGATACATTGCTCTGGGGTTGCTGTTTCCCATGTGTAGTACTTTACATTTGTCAATGTTAAACTTCATTTGCCACCTCTCAGCCCATCTGCTCAACCTTTCCAGATCCTGTTGCAGCAGCATAGTGCCAGTAGTGTCCTTGACAACCCTGCCTACCTTTGTATCGTCTGCAAACTTCGACATTAAGCTTGATATACCATCATCAATATCATTTATGAATACAGAAAACAATAATGGACCCAACACTGAGCCCTGAGGGACTCCACTAATAACATTAGTCCACGACGAGCAGTGTCCATTGATTACCACTCTCTGTCTTCTCCCCCTCAGCCACCCCTTTACCCACAGCAGCAATTTGCCTCCAATGTTACACTGCTCCAATTTGTGCAGCAGTCTTCCATGTGCAACAGTATCAAAAGCCTTTCTAAGATCCAAGTATATAATATCAAAGTTATTCCCTGCATCCAGTTCCTTTGTGACTGCATCATAGTATCCAATCAAATTGGTCAGGCAAGACTTCCCCTTAACAAAACCATGCTGTGTCCGAGCTATAACTGAAGTCTTGTCTAAATGATCCTGCAGTGCTTCTTTAACTAGTGCCTCCATTAATTTTCCTGGAACAGAAGTTAAACTCACAGGTCTATAATTACTTGTGTCAGCCTTTGATCCTCCTTTGTGAATTGGGGTCACATTTGCACATCTCCAGTCTGTGGGTACCTCCCCTGAGTCCAAGGAAGCTCTCATAATTATGGCTAAGGGTTTGGTTACTTCCTTTGCTGCTTCCTTTAATATAACTGGACAGATCCCATCCACCCCGGGTGCCTTTCTTGTGTTTATCTTCAACAATTTCTCCTCCACTTTGCTCTGTTATTACAAGATTCTCTAGCTTGCTGCTAGAGTTGAATACACCTCTGGCTTTCCCCTCGCTAAATAACTCATGTGTGAATGTCGATGCAAAATATTCAATTAGTTTGTTAGCTACCTGAGCAGGATCAACAGTTGACCCATCAATATCAAGTGGACCAATCTGATTCATCCCCTTCCTTCTAGAGTTTACATAAGTAAAGAACTCTTTGCTGTTTTTCTTTGCATCCCTTGCCAAGGATTTCTCGTAATCTGCCTCGGCCTTCCTAACCTCCTTTTAACTTGGTTACAGATCAACTTGTATCTATCATAGGCTTCTGTGTCATGTGTTAATTTGTATGTATCCCAAGCATGTTTCTTCTCTGCCATATGCCTCATCAGTTCATCTGACATCCATTTAGGCCTAAACCTTGAACAATATTTCTTAGTTGGTATGTAAAGCCTAGTAGCTTCCAAGATAAGTTCTTTGAATGCTTCCCATTTTGCATTTGCTGTTGGTAACATCATCAGTTGGTCCCACTGTATAGAATTTAAATAGTGTCTCACTCCATCGTAGTCACCTTTACGAAAGCAATAACCCTTCCCTTTACCCCTAATGGTAGTTACCTCTTTGAGTAAATCCCACTTCAGCACACTGCAATCACTGCCACCTAGTGGTTCATTTATCTGCAGATTCTTAATGCATGAAGAATCACTGCTGATAATCAAATAAAGAGTATTCCTCCCTCTAGTTGCCTCCCGAACATGCTGATGTAGAAAACAATCATCCAATAAATCCACAATAAATAATCCAAGTAGGAGGGAATCACCAAAAAGAGAATGATGAGGATTCTGAGTTGGGTATCATCATTCTTCTCTATTTTGGTGATTCCCTCCTACTTCTCTCTCGCTCTCTCTCAGGGAACTCAAATTTTTTTTGGCTGGTGCAGCATAAGCGTCAGGTTTCCTTGCACCATACGGTTAATAATAATAATAATAATAATAATAATAATAAAATAACTCCTCATACTCTACCTCGACATCGAAGCAGCTTTTGATGCCATTCAAGTACCTGCCCTCCTATGACTGCTTGAAGACCACATCTCCATTGCAGGGAGATGCATTGCACTTCCTCTCACCACTCCTTTTCAACCATATTCCATTATTCTCCATTATTCAAAAACAAAAACCTACACCAAGCAAATATCTACAGGAGTTCCAAAACGGGAGTCCTCTCTGGCCTCTTTACTACCATTATCTTCCCTTTTATAAGCCAGAGACCATATGCATTCATTGTCTTAGACGGATGATTTAAAAATACTGACCACCATCCAAGCAAATGCAGATCCCTGTAGGATCACAGAGGAAATTAACAGTGTGATCCTTGCACTAGCGGGCTCGCTTAAACAATTTGGCCTTAACATTAACCTGGCTATGTCTAAGTGCATGCTCTACTCCCTGAAAAAAGAAACAACCATTTCACCCAATATCGGTGATTCCATCGTGGCTATGCCATATTATTGTAATTTGGGGATTATCTTTGATACAAAACTGGGATTCAACCAGCACATTGACAAACTCATGTCATGAGGCACACCTGAAATGGACAGCAAAACAACAACTGCATTATGTCTCAGATAGGATCATCATAATCATCATCAGCCATTTTCAATCCACTGCAGGATGAAGGCCTCTCCAGAAATTCTCCAGTTCCTTCTGTTTCGAGCACTGGCCATCCATTTACCACAAACTCATGAATTTCATCTATCCATCTCCGCCTTTGTATTCCAGGTTTTCTTCTAGCTCCTCTTGGATACCATTCTGTTATTTTCTTAGTCCATCTGTCATCATGTCTTCGAGCTATGTGTCCTGCCCAAAACCATTTTAGTTCTTTAGTTTTGATAAGAATGTCCTTTACTTGAGTTTGCTGCCTAATCCATATGTTTCTCTTCTTATCTAACAGTCTGATTCCCAATATAATTCGTTCCATACTTCGCTGTGTAGTTCTCAGCTTCTCTTCCATTCTTTTGGTGAGGGCCCAAGTATCACTTCCATAAGTCATGGTGGGGAGTATACAGTGGTTCATTATTTTACGTTTCAGACAAACGGGGGTATTACTCTTCAGTATGTGACTATATTTCCTGAATGCTATCCATCCAAAATTTATTCTTCTCTTGACTTCTAGCCATTTATCATTATTACAGCTAATAACTTGTCCCAGATAAGTATATGACTCTACCTTTTCAATTACTGCTCCTTCAATCGTTATTTCCCTTTCTGTGGCATACTTGTTCATCATTACTATTGTTTTAGCCATATTCATCTTTAGTCCAAAATCCTTACTAACTGTGCATAACTGATTAAGATTTTCCTCTAATTCTTTGGGATCGTGACTTATGACCACAATGTCATCTGCAAATCGTAAATGGCTTAGGCACTCTCCGTTCACATTGACTCCTTTCTGCGACCAGTCTAATCTTCTGAAAGCTTCCTCAAGGGCAGCAGTAAACAGCTTCGGAGATATTGTGTCTCCTTGTCGAACTCCTTTCTCGATTTTAAATTTCCTACTGTCTTTGTCTAGTCTAATAAAGGAGGGAGCACTCTCATATATTTTCTTCAAAATTATAATATATGGGGTATCTATGCTTTGTCTTTCCAATGCCCTAAACATTGCCTTATGCTATATGGAATCAAGTGCCTTTTCATAATCCACAAATGCCAGGCATAATGGTGTTTTATATTCATTTGCTTTCTCCATTAGCTGTGCTATTACGTGAAGGTGATCCATAGTTGAGAATCCTGTCCTAAAGCCAGCTTGCTCTTTCAGTTGATTCTCATCAAGTATTCTTTCTAATCTGTTAGTAATGACCCTTGTGAACAACTTGTAGATGTGGGATAACAAGCTAGTTGGTCTATAATTTCCAATTTTTTTTTTCTTCTCATTTCTTATGCAGCAAAACTATGATTGCATTATTCCACTGCTTAGGCGTCACACCTTTTCGAATGCACTTTGTGAAGAGCGTTGCCAGTTTTTGTGTTGTCTCTTCCTCCCAATTTTAATAACTCTACAGTAACTTCATCTTCCCCCGGGGCTTTCTGATTCTTCATTTTCTTCAATGTATGTTCTACCTCATCAGGAAGAATATCGGGTATGTCGTATGTGTTGCTACTTTGCAATCCATCTTCCCCACTGCTGGCATCATTCCCTTTCTCCTTGTATAATTCTCTATAGCAGTCTTCTGCTATTTGAATTATACCCTCTCTGCTGTTTATAAGTACACCATCGCTATTCTTCAGTTTCAGTATCATTTGTCTTTCTGTATTACTGCTCATGGCTGTTCATTTAAATCCTTTGTTTTTCCCTTAATGCTTGTTCTACTTTTCTTGTGTTAAATCTTCTTATGTCCTCTCTGAGTCTCTTTCTAATGGCTTTGCATAACTCAGTATACTCAAATTTCTCCTTGTCCGTGTTTTTCTTCCTCTTCATTTGCCGTCGTCGGTTCATCATGACAAGTTTCTTGACTAATTTTTTCTTCTTTTGATTTCTTTTTCCCTATAGGTTTCTTGGGCTTTATCACTTTCAGAAAGTTGTAATATTCCTCGTCGATATCTTGGTTCTGAGCAGTCTGCAGAAGCTCAAACTTGTTCTTAAGTTCCAGTACATACTGCTTTTTCTCCTCTTCTGTTATCTCAAAGACCTTTGTATTATTAACTCGAGTCAGTTTTTTCCTTTCCTTTCCTACATTTATATCAAGTGTACATCTTGTACATCTTACCATTCTGTGATCACTTCCAACGTTTACCTTATTCAGGACGGTAACATCATTCACAATATATCTTCTGTTAGTGAGGATGAAGTCAATTTCATTAGTTGTTAATCCATTTGGACTCTTCCATGTCCTCTTTCTGTTCACCCTTTTCTTGAAAAAAAAAAAAAGTGTTCATTACTGACAGTCCTTGAGATTCAGCAAATTCCACAAGTCTTTCACCTCTTTCATTTCTTTCACCAATTCCAAAATTTCCTATAGTTCCCCTTTCTGCGCTGTTTTGTCTTTTTCCAACCTTAGCATTGAAGTCCCCCATAATAATAGTGTAGTGGGTTTTCTGCTCATCTAGAAGACTCTCAATTTCGGTGTACATTTCTTCAACCTCTTCTTCATCATGGCTCGATGTTGGTGCATAAATCATTATAATCTTTAGCTTGTACCTCTTAGAAATCTTGAGTATTAGTCTTGACACCCTTGGTGATGTACTTTTGAATTCCAAAATGTTGTTTTTAAAATCTTTATGGACCAGAAACCCAACTCCACCTTCACTCCTTTCACTGTTTCCATTGGTGTACAGCAGATTTCCACTTGATAAACTTATAAGTGATTCATTTCTTCTTCTTGTTTCAGCCAAACCGATGATATTCCAATTCACATTTTCTAATTCCTTTTCCAGCTCTAATATCCTGTCTTCACCGATGAGTGATCTTACGTTATAACAGGCCAAGTTCAGTTTCCGTGCTTGGCAGCCTGGTCGTACCCAGAGATTCTTAGCACCCAGATAGGATCATAGCAACAAAATATGTCAGGACAATTATATACTCCCCTCTATTTTATGCAGCCGAAATATGGGCATCATCAGCACCTATGCTCAGAATACTTATTTGGGCAGCAAAATATTGGCTCCTCAAATGGGTAACTACAAGCATAATTACCACCCCATGCTCTTTCCACTGCAATGGCCCAGGTGCTGGGAATCCCCAGGCTGCCCTTTCTCATTGATGAAAAAAGACTGGTAATCACTGTAAAGATTCAGCCCATCGCAACTGTCTAGACGGAAGTGAAACTCTTCCGGTTGCTCCCAGTAAGTAATACTCTACGTTGGTATTCTACAAATGTGCAGTGCACAAGGAAAAGTCTTCTTTCTTCACATCTAAAGACAGCATACCCTTCGTCACCACTTGGAGACCCCTGTGTGAATTAACCAATGAGCATAACGAAAAATGAGCCTGGCACTGCTCTTGCTGTTCTCTCCCATGAACTGTGAGGATAATAATCACCACTGCAAATTGTATATCTATCTTATGATTTAGTTTAAGTTTAATGTTTTAAATCTCACAGTGCACCATCTTTGTAATGTAATTTGTTAATGACAATTCTCGTCACCTTATTGTCTTATGTTATTTAATATTTTTTTAACACCTATCTGTAAACCTCTGGCTTTTTGGCCATGAAGGGAAAGTGCAACAAGTTAACCCTGTAACCAGTTACAATCAAATGCTGTTGCATTAAAGATTCTCTCTCTCTCTCTCTCTCTCTCTCTCTCTATCTTACTATTTCGGAGGACGAGGTCATGATTTCCTTCGATGTTGTCTCCCTATTCACTTCTGTTCCAGTGCTGCAGGTCATTACCTGTACAAGACAACATTTGGATGGAGATGCCACCTTGGACAAGAGGATCTCGCTCTCTACCTATATTTGTACGGCCCTCAACATGTGTTTGACTGGCAGGATGATCGTGTTCAACGACTCTCTGCTCATCCAGGTTCACGGCACTGCTGTGGTGTTCCTGACAGTTCTATCATAGCCAATATTGTTGTGGAAGAACTGGAGAGTCGAATATTTTCAAATATTCTGCCCATCCCCATCACTCTCTGGTGACGATACGTTGAAGATATCTTCGCGATTGTCCCTCGGGGATCGGATGCTCAACTACTTCAATATCTTAACTCCCTGTCACTTATCCAGTTTACTGTCGAGCTGGAAGCAAATAATATCCTTTCTTTTCCGGATGTTTTAGTTCAGTACATGGGCTTGCGTTTTGAAATTTCGCTTTTAGAAAACACATGTGCCAATTTAAAACTATGAGTCTGCACATGCCGCTGGTCATTTACACATGGCATGCTCCTTGTTTATCCATGCTTGAACCCATTCTAGCTCAACAGATGCCAAGAAAAATAGAGATTTCCAAAGTAAGGGCGGATCTGTCCAACTGTTGTTATCCAACTGATATTCCCTACTACCCAGGCATGTGGAAGCATCTTACAAAGTGACACTGCTCTTTGTGGACTAATGTTATTAGTAGAGTCCCTCGGGGTTCAGTGTTGAGTCCATTGTTGTTTTCTGAATTTATAAATGATATTCATGATGGTATATCAGGCTTAATGTCCAAAGTTGCAGATGATACGAAGGTTGGCAGGGTTGTTAAGGACACTACTGGTGCTATGCTGCTGCTGCTGCTGGAACAGGATCTGGAAAGGTTGAGCAGATGGGCGGCAAATGAAGTTAACATTGACAAATGTAAGGTACTACATATGGGAAGCAGTAATCCTAGAATAACGTACCAAATCTGTGGTACCACACTGACAGTGGTAGAGAATGAAAAGGACCTGGGGGTAATTGTGCAGGCAGATAAGAAGTTTTGTGAAGAAGATAAGAATAAGCAGTGCAGACAGTCTGCAAAAGTAACTCATGGTATCTTGTCAATGATATATAGGAATTTTTCTAGCAGGGAGAAGGAGGTTATTATAGCCTTGTATAAGGCAATGGTCAGGGCCACACCTTGAGTATTGTATACAGGTCTGGAGGCCTCATTTTAAGAAAATTTAGAGCTGTTGGAATGAGTACAGAGAAGGGCAACAAGATTAGTGAATGGAACAAAGGGTTGCTCTTACGAAGAAAGGCTTAAATTTTGCAAATTACAGTGTCTGGAGATTAGGCACCTGCGAGGTGATCTGATCGAGGTGTATAAAGCCTTGAATGGTTTAAGCATGCTCAGTGCTGATGGGAGTCTTCTTCTTTCTCAGAATAATCACCTCAGAGGGCATAAATTCAAATTGAGGAGACGGTGGAAGGATACATTGTGAAAGTTTGCCTTTAGCCAGCAGGTGGTTGATTGCTGGAACAAACATCCATCTGTTATCGTAGAAGTTGATAGCTTAAATAGATTCAAGGAAGAACTTAACAAACAAGTTTTTTTTAACGTATCAACCACAGAGTTGAGGTCAGATGTAAACTAATGAGACATATGGCAGAGAAGAAAAATGCATGGGATACATATAAATTAACATGTGACACAGAAGCCTATGATAGATATAAGCTGGTCTGTAACAAAGTTACACAGGAGGTTAGGCAGGCGAAGGCATATTACGAGAAATCTTTGGCAAAAGATACAAAGAAAAACAGCAAAGAGTTCTTTACTTATGTTCGATTTACGAACATTCACTATTTACGAACATTCACTATAACTTTGACATTGAAAATGTCAAAGTCTCCAATTTGGCAAAGGATGCAAAGAAAAACAGCAAAGAGTTCTTTACTTATGTAAACTCTAGAAGGAAGGAGATGAATAAGATTGGTACACTTGATATCGATGGTTCAACTATTGATGATCCTGCTCAGGTAGCTAACAAACTAAGTGAATATTTTGCATTGACATTCACACACATGAGGAGTTATTCAGCAAGGGGAATGCCAGAGGTGTATTCAACTCTGGCAGATAATCTTTTAATAACTGACAGTAAAATGGAGGAGAAATTGTTGAAGATAAACACAAGAAAGGCACCTGGGGTGGATGGGATTTATCTAGTTATATTAAAGGAGGCAGAAAAGGAAGTAAGCAAACCCTTAGACATAATTATGAGAGCTTCGTTGGACTCAGGGGAGGTACCCACCGACTGGAGATGTGCAAATGTGACCCCAATTCATAACGGAGGATCAAAGGCTGACAAGTAATTATAGACCTGTGAGTTTAACTTCTGTTCCTGGAGTTAGGTCCTTGAGGTTGTCACAGACATTCTCTCAGATATAAGACAGTTGTAGGCTGAAGTGCAGAAATTTGCCTTTAGCCAGCAGGTAGTTGGTTGGTGGAACAGACTTGAGTGGTTTTTTTTTTTTTTTTTTTGTCTGATGCTGCATAAGCTTGCTTTCTTGCGTCATATGCCTCTACTAATGCTAATACTAATGATACGTTACTCTGGGATTACTACTTCCCATATGTAGTAATTTACATTTGTCAATGTTAAACTTCATTTGCACCCTCTCAGCCCATCTGCTCAACCTTTCTGGATCCTGTTGCAGCAGTGTACTGTCATTTGTGTCCTTAACAACCCTGCCCACCTTCGTATCGTCTCCAAACTTGGACATTAATCCTGATATTACCATCATCAATATCATTCATAAAAACAGAAAACAACAATGGACCCAACACTGAACCCTGTTGTTGTTGTTTTGGGGGCTTTACGGCGCAAGGACAGCAAAGGCCATAATGCACCTAACTATGGTGGTGTTATATCTTGAATTGCATCTGTATAGATGCTATTCAAATTTATATTGTGTTGTATAGTTTTATATGTTTGAGGAAATCAAAAATTTTGGACACATGTGGTGTGTCTCCTAGTAGATCAGAAATGCTGAGAGAGGTGTTCGTCCTGGGAAATGGGATAAACATAGCTTGTCGCTGAATGCTGTACTTGGGACAGTCAATAAGTAGATGTTGGACAGTGAGCTGAGTGTTGCAGTTTGTACACAGTGGTGGGTCAGTGGCTGCCAGCAAATAAAGATGTGTCAGGTGTGTGTGGCCTATCCTTAATCGGGCTAATACAACTTCTTCATGACGGTTCTCACGGATACTAGATCTCCATGGTTTTAGATATTTTTTTACGCCAAGTAGCTTATTGTTGGCTTGATTCTGCCAGATATGTTGCCATAGTTCAAGGCATCGCTTATTTATAATGCACTTATAGTCAGATATAGGTGTAGTGAAGGATTGGTCTATAGGATCGGTAGCAGTTTTGCAGCTAGGTCGGCCTGTTCGTTTCCGGAAATGTCAGCGTGACCAGGGATCCAACATAACAGAACCTGTTGTTTCTTCTGGTTTAACTTGGTCAGAGTATTCCAGATCTGTCTAAGTAAGGGGTTATCATTTTTTGTATTGTGTTGTATAGCTTGGATAGCACTAATGGAGTCGGTATAAATAACGCTGTGCAGTATAGTTCTTGAGAGTGTGTAGTCTAAGGCTATGTGGATAGCACAGAGTTCTGCAGTATAGCTACTACATTCAGTGGGGAGTTTTTTGGACAAAGTGATGTTAGGAAATACTGCTGCTGCACCAACATGCTTTTCAGTTTTAGATCCATCTGTGTAGATCGGTGTGTACTGGCCGTGCTGGGTTCTCAGTGTAGCATGTATTTGAAGCAAGTTCTGTTGGGACGTGGTGTGTTTTCCCCAGGCTGTGAATGAAAAGTCACACGGCGGTATATGATACATCCATGGTGGGACTGCATGAGAGGCAGTAGGCTGTATCTTACTCAGGTCAATTTGCCAGTCAGCTTGTAGTGAGCGAAGACGTATCCCAGTTGGTGGGTTTATTGATGGGTAGGCTCTATAAAGGTTTTCCCATTTAGGATAGAAAACACCATTCCAAGTGGGGTGGTTTGGATGCCCTTTGAGTTTTGCGGCATAATTTAATAAAAGCATTTGTCTCCGTAGCTGTAAGGGTGTTTCATGCACTTCGGTATATAGGCTCTGAACCGGTGATGTACGGTACGCCCCCAGTGCAAGACGAAGAGCGCTGTGGTGTACAGGATCAAGCCAACGTAGAGCGCTTGGTCTAGCAGAGCTATATACGACAGAACCATAATCCAGACGTGACCGTATTAGTGCACGGTAGAGATTTAGCAGCGTGTAACGGTCAGCTCCCCACGTTGTGCCCGATAGAACTCTTAAAATGTTAAGCTTTTTAAGACAGTTAGTCCGGAGCATTTTTATATGATCAAGGAAAGTGAGTTTTTGGTCGAATATCACACCCAGAAAGCGAACACTAGGGACCACTGATATGACCTGATTTTCTAGTCTAAGTTCCGGATGTTGGTGTAGGTTACGCTTTCTACAGAAGTGTATCCCAACTGTTTTTTGGTGTGAGAGACGAAAACCATTGTTTTGGGACCATTTAGCTATTTTGTTGATAGCACATTGCAACTGCCTTTCTATCATTCGCATGTTAGGCGAATGGCAGGCGATACTGAAGTCATCAGCGTACAGGGTAGTGGTTATCGTTTGTGGTAGGTCCTGTGTTATGGAATTCATTATTATATTAAAGAGAGTAGCACTTAGCACTGACCCTTGTGGTACTCCTTCTTCCTGGATGAATTTTGAAGATAAGTGGTTGTGAACTCTAACTTGAAATGAGCGGCAATGCAGGAAGTTTCTAATAAACTGTGGTAGGTGTCCGCGAAATCCCAGATCGTATAGGGTTCGCATAATACCATATCTCCAAGAAGTGTCAAGGGCTTTTTCGATGTCAAAGAAGACCATTGCAAGATGTTCTTTTCGGACGAAGGCATCCCGGATGTTTATTTCTGTCTTGATCAAAAGGTCATGGGTGGATCTACCTTCCCGGAAACCACATTGCACAGGATTTAGGAGATCATTTTGAGCTAGAAACCAGGTTAGTCGGGCGTTAACCATTTTTTCCATGACCTTGCTCATACAGCTAGTGAGTGCAATAGGTCGATAATGTTGCGGATTTGTAGGGTCTTTGCCTGGTTTTGGGAAAGCCAGAATGTACGCATGGTGCCATTTGTCGGGGAACATGTTTTCTTTGAATATTCTGTTATAGAGGAGTAACAGAGTCTTGAGAGCCGGTTCGCTGAGTTTTGCTATCATGATGTAGTGGATTCCATCTGGCCCTGCTGCACTGAGTTTAGTAGACGATAGAGCATGATGCAACTCTGACATTGTGAAGGGGAGATTGTACGTAGAAATTGATACTGATTCAAAATTGATACGTTTTTTTTCAGCTTGTGCTTTGTGTGCCTGAAAATATTGCGAGTATGATGTTGCGGCTGATATATTCATGAAAGTTTTACCCAGCGTGTTTGCGATATCCTCAGGTTTTGTAATATCATGGCCATTGACAGTGAGCATGGGACAGTTGACACGTGGGTGTTTTCCGTACATCCGCTGTATTTTTGCCCATATTGTTTGAGTTTTTGTCATGCTTGTAATTGTGGATGCGAAGCGTCTCCATGCTTCCCTTCTACTAGTCTGCCTGACTCGTTTTGCCTTTGCTCTTGCCTGTTTAAAGCAGATGAGGTTTTCTGTTGTTGGGAACTTCCTGAAGACGTTCCATGCTTTGTTCTTCTGTTTTTTAGCTGCATTACATTCATCATTCCACCACACGTTTGATTTGGCCGATATTTTTGTGGATTGTTTTGGAATTGCTTTGGCTGCTGCCTGCAGTATTTGATTAGATATGTATTCTACTGCCAGGTTTATGGATGTCTGTTGGATCTGGTTTTCTTCTAGTATTGCTAGCTGCTTGTACACATCCCATTCAGCTTTTGGAAAGTTCCATTTAGGGATCCGATAAGAAAGGTGGGGAATGCTTGTGTTAATGTGACATATCACAGGATAATGATCACTGCCCAGCGGATTGCTGTGAATGGTCCATCCAAATAGTGGATATATGGTTGCTGTGCACAGGGAGACATCAATAGCTGATGTAGATCCTGTCGGAAGATGTGTATAGGTGTGAGCCCCATTATTCAGAGTTATCAGATTCTGTTGATCGAGTAATTTTTCAATGATTTGTCCACGCTTGTCCAGATTGTGGTTTCCCCACAGCGGATGGTGACTGTTGAGGTCTCCTAAGATACAGTAGGGTTTGGGAAGTTGTATTACTAATTCTTCTAAATCGGCATAGCTTATATTTTGGTTAGGTGGCAAGTATAGTGAGACTATGGTTAAATCAAAGTTAATATTGACTCGTGCAGCAACTGCCTCAAGGTTTGTTTTTAGCGGGAGTGGCTTTGAGGGTATCTGGGCATTGATGATCAATGCTACTCCTCCATGGGCAGGATTGTTTGAATTTTGTGCAACACGATCTTGACGATGTATTATGTATTTCCGAAGGGAAACATTTATATTTGGTGTCAGATTGGTTTCCTGTAAGCAAAAGGCAATAGGGTCATATTGTGAAAGAAGATCTTGGATGTCGGACAAGTTACTGCGATAGCCTCTGCAGTTCCACTGTAAGAAAGTAAGCATTATTTGGGTTTAGTGGAACCCTCGACTTCTTTTCGAGGGACAGAAGATTTGCCTCGGTCAAGTTTAACTTTCCCCTTCTTTGGGAAGTAAGGTTTCCCTGTATCCATGTCCTCATTGGAGAACAGTTCTAGAACCTGTTCGTCGTGATTCAAATTGTCTTCTGAGTCCATGTATTCTGTTTGGTTTGAGTCAGGAGTAGTAGATACTGTGGTATTCTGTTGAATGGCATCAGGTTGTACTGAGATTGGCGTATTTATGGCTTTGGTATGTTTGTTTTTCGTATGGGGCGTTGGTACTGGGGACAGCAATGACCTTGCCCATTCAGCTAGTGATTTGCTTGGTGGTATAGTTACTTCCGTTTGGGTAGAAATTGATATGTGTTTTGTGGTTATTTGTGCATAAGTGGGCTTACTAGTATTTGGAACCGGTAGGGATTTTTTGGCCTCTTGGTAGGTTACGTTATGTTCGGTTTTGTACCGCTGTATCTTTTTTTCACGCTGCCAAAGGGAACACTCTTTGGAATATGCTGGGTGTGCCTCTTTACAGTTCAGACAGATTGGTCTTGTGGCTGTGCAGTCAGTACTAATGTGTTCAGTGGATCCACACGTGGCACAGGCAGCTACTCCTCTACAGACTGTCTGTGAGTGCCCAAATTTTTGGCATTTATAGCAGCGTAGTGGGTTCGGGATGTACGGTTTAACTCGGCAGTTAAGGTAGCCTGCTTTTATCACTGTTGGTGGCTTGGGATTGTCAAAAGTAAGTATTATGTTCCGTGTAGGAACTAGTGTGCCATCTTTCTTTGTCATAATTCGTCTGACATTAATGATTCCTTGGTCGTGTAATTCTTGTTTTAGTTCTTCGTCTGACACGTTCATGAGGTCCCATTCGGTGATGACACCTCTTGACGTGTTCAGGGAAATGTGGGGTGAAACGGTGATAGAAGTTCCACCAAAAGTTTTCAGTTTTTGTAATTGCTCAGCCTGTCGAGCAGTGGCAACTTCAACTAGTAGGTCACCTGATCTTAGACGACGAACTGTCTTTGGAGTTCCTATTGTGCTTTCTAGGCATTTCAGCACTAGAAATGGAGAGAGCTTTCCAACTGGTTGTTCTTCAGTTGAATGAATAATCAAGAAGGTTGGAGTTCGGATTCTGCCTACGTCAGTCTTTTGAAGTTTTGCTGCGACAGAACCAGACTCCTCTTGTTCTTGCCGTGTCAAGGTTTCTTCTATGCACCCAGTGTTTTTCTGGGTTTTACGGACTTCTTGCTCCATTTCGCCCTGGAAGGGAGACCTTTTCCCCTCCAGGTTACCAGCCCCGCCACGTGGAGGCAGGAGCAGTGCCACCTTTGTGACCAAGCGGTAGTGGGTTAGTAGTAATGCAAAATAAAAGAAAAAGAAGAAAGAAGGTTACTTTTCCTCCTGTTCAAGTAAAGTGATTTCTTTACTTAAGCTTATGTGATTGATTGTTAGTGTAACGCTGTAAATAAAGAAGACGATTTTATTTATTCAAGAGAGCGCAAATTCACTGGCAAAGACACTTGATCACAAAATCGCTTGGCACCTGGGGCCCACTGAACCCTGAAGGACTCCACTAATAACATTAGTCCACGATGAGCAGTGTCCATTGATTACCACTCTCTGTCTTCTCCCACTTAACCATCCCTTTATCCATAGCAGCAATCTGCCTCCAATGCCACACTGCTCCAATTTGTGCAGCAGTCTTCCATATGCAACAGTATCAAAAGCCTTTCTAAGATCCAAGTATATGATATCAAAGTTATTCCCTGCATCCAATTCCTTTGTGACCACATAATAGTATCCAATCAAATTGGTCAATCAAGACTTTCCCTTGACAAAACCATGCTGTGTACAAGCTATAACTGAAGTCTTGTCTAAATGATCCTGCAGTGCTTCTTTAACCAGTGCCTCCACTAATTTTCCTGGAACAGAAGTTAAACTAACAGATCTATAATTACTTGTGTTGCCATTTGATCTGCCTTTGTGAATTGGGGTCGTCACATTTGCACATCTCTAGTCCATGTGTATCTCCCCTGAGTCCAAGGAAGCTCTCATAATTATGGCTAAGGGTTTGCTTACTTCCTTTGCTGCCTCCTTTAATATAACTGGATAGATCCCATTCACCCCGGCGCATTTTTTATTTTATCTTCAACAATTTCTCCTCCACTCTCCTCTCGGGTATTACAAAATCATCTAAAATTCACCTGTGGCATTCCCCTCCCTGAATAACTCCTCATGTGTGAATGTAGATGCAAAATACTCATTTAGTTTGTTAGCCACCTAAGCAGGATCATCAACAGTTGAACCATCAATATCCAATGGACCAATCTGATTCATCCCTTTCCTTCTACATCATATTGTGATGTATCTGAAAGAAGTGCAGTATTTCAAGGTTACTCTGTGCTTCCTGGAAATTATATGATAACAAGATTGTACAAAATTGTCTTTTAATTATGTAATGGGACTGGTGTTATGGTATGTTTTGTGTAATATGGGTAACCCAAAGTCCATTAATGTGACTTTGAATGATGAACTTCTTGTACTTTTCCAAATACAGAATATAAATGAGGGTATTTCTCCTTCTCCCGACATGTGCTGCACTGTTATTTTATTTTTCCTTTTTATTTTATTCATTAATGTACAAGTACAAAATACAAGAATAATCCTATTTACAAAACATACAAAAAAGTTTTATATACAAAAGAAACAAAAACATTACAAAATAAAAAGCCACATCTTACCTTACATACATAAAAATAGCAGTGTGGTACATTTTATATATAAAAGGCCTGAAATACATGAAGACTGCTCAGAAACATACCCATACATAAACAAAAAATCAATGGATTTTACACTGCAGAGCAGTGTAATTTGTGATGATTGTTAAGGTGATTGTTAATGATTTGTGATTGTTAAGGTGAATTGTGATGGGATTACACTGCATTGGGATGGGATTACACTGCAGAGCAGTGTAATCCCATCCCAATTCACCTCAACAATTTACGTTAAACAAATCAGTCTTCTTCATTTTAAAAACCAAATAGACTAAAAGAAAACTTTATATGGTAGCATATTCTGTGCATGCATGACTGAAAATTTCAAAACTGATCTAAATGTTAATAACTGAACCAAAGCTTTTAAGTCTCTACAAAACTAAGGTTTAGCAATAGATAATTGCAATTTTCCTTTGAAATTCTGTTTATCGATTAAGTTAGTAAATAAGAAACAGTAACAAACTTGAGAATTAATATTTTTGAATTATTTCTAATATACCTCACTAATCATTAATATTTTTATATTATTAATACATACAGGAATTTACAAGACTATATGAGATTAATATGAAAATTAATATAGGAGGATAAAAAAGGCTGAAATATGTTTGTTTAGCTAACTAGTTCAAACATTTTATATTATCATGTATTTAAAGAAAGAGGGCCGGTTTTTTAGCAATTTTTAGAGGCAAGGCACAAGTAAAAAATGGCTTTACATTTCATCGCCAACGAGGTGCATTTCTGTCTTTTGCACGAGCACCACTGCGGTTCCCATCACCTTTCTGTTTTCCTCCATCCCTTTCTGATGAGGTGTCTGATAAACCAGCATCTTCATCACACCTAAAAAAGAATGTGGAGGAGGGTGGTAGAATGAGACCAACGTTCTGAAAAGTAAAAGTGACAGAACCTTTCTAGAACACAATGGTTATCTGAAACCTATACAATGGATGAATAATGGTTATTACAAGCATGATTTGCTTTGTATAAATATTCTTTAATCTTTTTATTAACTTGTTGGTATATCTTTACCATATTAAAATCCACTCACATTAACTTCAAGGCCAATTTTTATAAAGTTTCAAATCAATTGATTGAGAATTAGAAATGGAAGATGCCACAGAAGTGTGCTACTCATGTGAGAACACTGCTTAAAATTTAAATCAAACAAAGAATGAACATAATTATATTAACATTGAGATTATTGACTGGGCACAATGCACGGCACAGAACCCAGGGCCTACAAAGCTTCCAAAGGCCTAAAGGTCTTTGGTAATGACTGCAAAGAAAAGAAGCAAACACTTCTTTACATACGTAAACACTAGAAGAAAGGGATGAATCATATTGGTCCACTAGATAGGTTACAGTTTTGATGATCCTGCTCAAGTTGCTGAACTCAATAGGTATTCTGCATGTACATTCATACACATAAAGAATTATAGGGACAGTGTTGCCAGAAGTGTTTAAAATGACCAGGAGCTAAATAATTTTCTTATAATTGAAAGAAAGAAAAATTGTAGTAGTAGTAGTGGCAAATGATGCAAGGAAGCAAGCAGCTTATATAGCATCAGCCAGAAAAAAAAAAAAAAAAAAATTTACGCACTTCACCCATCCATACACTCCAAGATTTTAGTCTCATTCTTCCTTGAATTTATTCAAATCACCCACTTCTGCAACAACAGTTAGAAGCCTGTTCCAATAATCAACCACCCGCTGGCTGAAGATGAACTTGCGCATATCTATACTCCAACCATCTTTCCTCAACTTGAATTTATGCTTCCTCATGTGTAGTCTCAAGCAAGAAGAAGAATGCCATTAAAATTCAGCTTACTCAATTCATTCAAGGCTTTAAACATCTCTATCAGATCTCCCTACAGGTGCATAGTCTCTAGACATTGCAATTTAGAGAATTGAAGCCTTTCTTGATAAGAGCACCGTTTTGTGTAAGGCTTCCAGACCTGTATACAGTACTCAAGATTTTTAAAATAACTAAATGCACAAGGCATAATACATTAAGAGTTTAATATCTATATAATATCGGTGTGTAGATACACCATAGACAACTCTTAAGAAACTGTAGGCATCATTTGCTCTTTCTCATATTGTGCTCTGCCTCCACGATGAGTTGCCATGATATTGCATTAGCATTAGCATTAGTAGAGGCATTTGATGCAAGAAAGCAAGCTTATGCAGCATCAGCCAAAAAAAAAAAAAAAAAAAAACCCCCACTTCCACTTCACCCCTCTGTTCGTTCAAAAAATCTGTCCAGCTGAGCCTTAAACTTATTTAGGCTATCAACCTCCTCGACAAGGGATGGAAGTCTGTTCCACCAACCAACCACCCGCTGACTAAAGGCAAATTTCTGCACGTCTATCCTACATCTGTCTTTCCTCAATTTGAATTTATGCCCTCTCAGGTGATTTTTCTGAGCCAGAGGAAGAATCCCATCAGCATTGAGCATGCTTAAACCATTCAAGGCTTTATACACCTCTATCAGATCACCTCGCTGGTGCCTAGTCTCCAGACACTGTAATTTGCAAAACTTAAGCCTTTCTTCATAAGAGCACCCCTTTGTTCCATTCACTAATCTTGTTGCCCTTCTCTGTACTCGTTCCAGCAGCTCTACATCCTTCTTGAAATGAGGCCTCCAGACCTGTATACAGTACTCTAGGTGTGCCAGAGTACTATTGCACTACCTTGAATAAGTAACGCTTCACCAGGGTATCTGCCCACCCACTGATGATAGGCCAATAGCCTTGAAACATGTCTGGGTGGTTATACTCACTGAGAATAAGTAACAATAGTCTTCTCTATTAGTGAAGCGTTACTTATTCGAGGTAGTGCAATATCATGGCAACTCGTCGTGAAGGCAGAGCACAATATGAGAAAGAGCAAATGATGCCTACAACAACTACTTTGTAGTTTCTTAAGAGTTGTCTATGGTGTATCTCCACACAGATATTATACAGTACTCAAGATACAGCCTAACCATGGCCTTGTACAAACACATAGTCACCTCCATATCCCTACTAGCAAGGTTTCTGTATATCATTGAGAAAACCCCATGAGCTGTCCTGGCAGCATGTCTGTACTGCTTAGAAAATTTCATACCTGACTGCATAATTAGTTCCTTCAGGAATGGAACCCAGTCGTAAATCCGAGGGCTACCTGTATTGAAAACAACAATGGGCCCAGAACTGAAACCTGGACTAATGGACTAATACCATTAGTCCATGAAGAGCAGTGCATATTGTTAACCACTCTCTGCCTTCTTTGACTTAACCATCCCTTTATCCACAGCAGTCTTTTATGTGCAACGGTATCAAAAGCCTTCCTGAAATTCAAGTACATATATGATGTCAACATTATTTTTAGCATTCAGTTCCTTGGTCACTGTATCATAGTAACCTATCAGATTGGTTGGACAAGACTGCCCCTCAACAAATCCATGTGTAAGTGCAGTATAATTGCCTTCCTGTCCAGATGGTCCTGATTTTTTTTCTTAAACCAGTGATTCCATTATTTTCCCTGGAACAGATGTTAATCTAACAGGTGTGTAATTACTCATGTCACCAACTGAACCCACTTTATGAATTGGGGATGCAGTTGCACACCTCCAGTCCATAATATACACCTGGAGTTAGTGGAATCTATTCATTTATATTAAGGGGGCAGCAAAGGAAGGAAGTAAGCAAATCCCTAAGCCATAATTATGAGAGCATTCTTGAATTCAGGAGGGTCTCCATATACTACATACAGATCTGGAGGCCTCATTTTAGAAAGGACATTGATCTGTTATAACGAGATTAGCAGGGGGAACAAGGATGTTCTTATCAGGAAAGGCTTCACTTCTGCAGACTGAAGCATCTGGAAACTAGGTGCTTGTAAGGGGATCTGACTGAGGTCTTTATGGCTTTGAATGGATTGAGTTAGCTCAGTGCTGACGGAAACTGTACTCTTTAGCATTAGTTGAGACATATGATGCAAAACAGCAAGTTTATATAGCATGTACTGAGACTACAAACGAAAAAAAATAAAAAAACCCCTTCCAATTTCACCCTTCAAGTCACTCCTTGTTCAATATTTTAAGCTATCAACTTCCACAACAACAACAAATGGAAGTCTGTTCCAGCAATCAACTACCTGCTGGCTAAAGGCAAACTTCTGCACATCTATTCTACAACTATCTTTCCTCAATTTGAATCTATGGCCCCTCAGGTTTGTAATCTGAGCAAGCAGAAAATCCCATCGGCTCAATGCTGATGGGATTTTCTGCTTGCTCATTCAAGGCCTTATACACTTTAATCAGATCACCATGTAGGTGCCTCGTCTCCACAGATGCTGCAACTTGCAGCACTTTAGCCTTTTTCAGGGGCGGATTCACAGATTATAGATTAACAGTAGCTGCAGGCAGAGGCGGAAATGATTCTTGCGCTGCTTATATTGGAATGAGCAGCAGCCTGGAAAGCAAGGTTCTGCGAATTTCAGAAACTGCTGGGAGTCATAAAACAAGTAAATACATGGGCTGTGGTGGAGTAACTAAGAGTAAGGACAGGTGCATATATACTTAAATAAATTTGATGAATTTGAAATGCTGGTTAAGACATCCAAGGTGGATATTGTCGGGATATCAGAAATGTGGTGTCACTCAGATATAAGAAATGCAGAATTGGAATTTGGGGAGCACAATGAGTACAGAAAGGATAGACAGGATTGGAAGGGAGGGGGGTTATGCTGTTAGTTAAGAAACACAAAATCTAAGGAAGTGCATCCAGTTGACATAGATGGACAGTGCAATGTAAAGTCATTTTGGTGTGCCATAACCACTGAGAAAGCAAAAATGAGGGTAGGAGTTTGTTATAGGCCTAATGACCCTGATGAGGACAATGAACAATTGTACAGAAAAATAGAGTGGACCAATATATCCGAGTGTCTTTTAATAGGAAATTTTAACTTTCCAGATATAGACTTAAGCTTGCTTTCTTGCATCAAATGCCTCTACTAATGCTAATGCTAATGCTAGACTGGAACTTGTGGGTTGGCCACTCACATACTTGCAAGGCTTTTGTGGATTTATTGGATGATTGTTTTCTACAGCAGCATGATAGAGAGGCAACAAGAGGGAGTAACACTCTTGATCTGATTATCAGCAGTGATTATTCATTCATTAAGAATTTACAGATAAAGGAACGACTAGGAAGCAGTGATCACAGTGTACTGATGTGGGAGTTACTTAAAGATGTAACTACCATCAGGAGTAAAGGGAAGAGTTTTTGCTTTCATAAAGGCAACTACAGTGGTATCAGAGATTTTTAGTTTCTATACAGTGGAACCAACTGATGATGTTACCAAAAGCAAATTCTAAATGTGGGATGCATTCAAGGAAGTAATTTTGAAAGCTATTAGGCTTTTTGCTAAAACTAAGAAATACTGATCCTTGAAGTTGTCACAGACATTCTCCCAGATATATTAGACAAGCTGTACTTGCCTAACTGATATTTGGGTGACATTCAACTCAAGTAGACCCAATTTCGGCAAAGTCCAGGCGGTCTGTGGCAGTCAAATCCTCTGCTTGCACCTTCACAATGGTGGAACTGTTAGTAATCCTGGGTATAACCTCCATGCACAAGCACACTGTGGGTGACCACCCAGGTGTGGACCAATGTAAACAGGGATCGAGGTGTGGTGTCCACACCACATGGTGGAACCAGGTTACCAGGCAATACTAAGAGGTAGATGACTCTCATCAACCAGTGCAATACCACTACATTGTTTATTGGAGGCTTGAAGTGGGTTCCACCACTTCAAGCCTCCAATGTTTAGTCTCCAAAGCTAAGTTCCGGTCAACCCTTCCATCATGCAGTATGACTGATGACTTTTGAGGTTATAATAAACATCATGGCGAGATCCAATCTTCCTTACATTTCAAGGGTACAGCTCTAAAACGGTGATTGCAGGCTGGCCGCTAGTTAGTACACCAGACCAAACCTATTGGTAACTCTTTAGGAGGCTTCCGGATCAGCTAGTGTATAATCTTGCTACCTCTGCTCTGCCAGATAATGACTGGATGGAGTCTGAGTAGTGTGTATGCGGGGGGGGGGGGGGACATTGTCGAAGCCACATTATGTCAAGGATCTGGGTATATTCTTACCATGTGTACACCATATCCCAAAAATTTCATTACTTCACAAGATGTCCCACCCACTTTTTCTTACTATTGAATACACCATGAATTGTCAACCTAATAGAGTAAGCTTACCTGCGAAAATATCTAAACCTCCCAAACACTTCCTAATTCATTTCAAAAATATACGTGGTCTCAATTCTAATCTCAACGATGGCCATTTCCAATTGCAATCTGCCAAAGCCCATGTACTTTTTCTGACAGAATCTCAGTTATTGGTTGATTCAACTACTGCTCATCTCAGTTGCCCAACTTATTCGCTGTATGATTCCTTTAGCCTCAAAGGTAGTACTTGTGCATATGATCGTTTCGATATTCCCTGGTAATTTGGAATCTCCTCTTTTTGTTCTTCTCTGGCTTAAAATCTCTGTACCTCATTGTGTCAAATTCATCTGTTGTCTCTACCATTCTCCCAACTCCACTAACCACTTGGAACTCTTCGGCTTCCTCTCTTTGCAACTTGACTTTCTCCAGTCCAATTTCCCAAGAATGCCAAAATGGGATGACCTGTGAGATTTCTTTTCTTCTTTTCCTTCTTCAGATTACTGTTTCAAAACCTCTGATGTCACTGTTTGCTCAGATCGTGTCAGTGAAATTATTCTTGTAGGAATGGAATCCTTTATTCCACACTCCACTTTAAAATCTCGTCCTTTATCTAAAATTTGGTTTTCCAATAAATGTGCTAAGGCTGTTCAAGAGAAGAACGTAGCATATCATAATTGGCTTGTTTTCAATTTCTTGTTTCCTCTGCTAATGCCAATGCCCTCATAATTAACTTCAATGGTTCAATAAATTCCCTGGTGGCATTTCTTAAAATTACTAGGTATAAGCCATCAGCTCATTTGAACAAAGGTGGTGCAAGGATTTTTACCAGTATCACTAAGGTATCAGAGTTCAGGGAAACTGCTAGGGCAAAGGTAAAGAAAGCCAACATGAGAACGACAAGAAATGTCGGATAACCTACGTGGAAAATTAGTTTCCCGATACAGCACTCTAGCACTACTGGCTTGGTAAACAGATGGTAGGTGTTATCGGTCTGCAGCAAAGTTGAGAACGATATATTGATTGACAGGTAGGCATGGCAAACAATGTACTGATTGGTGCGCGAACACAACACACGATAACATCGGTTTAGTATCACTTTAGTAGCACTCAGAAGCACTAATGGTAACTTTCCCTAATGAACGCTTTCCATAATGGTGAAAAAAAGGTCAGGTTACCTCCACTTGAATCCCTTGGGAGCTTGACCCCGTCCTGAAGTGGAGGGGGGGTAACCTAACCTTTTTTATTTAGAATCACAGTCATATTTAGAAATACATTCATAAAAAAATAAATTTTTTTATGACTGTATTTTTATTTTCTTGTTCAATAACATGCCCTAATGGTGAAAAAAGGTCAGGTTACCTCTACTTGAATCCCATGGAAGCTTGAACCTTTCCCGAAATGGAGGGGGTAACTTAACCTTTTTTCTTTAGAATCATGGGTGGACTAGTGCATAAATTGTTTATTAAAAAAATATTAATTTTTTTTATTATTGTACTTTTATTTTTAAGGTCAGGTTGCGAAATATAACGAAAAAATAAAGAAACCTTTTCCTTTTTTCGTAACCAAACCTAAATCAACAGTATAGTAAAAACACTCGTGAACTCCAAAAATCTGCTTTTAATAATGAGAAAAAACCATAATGAAGAACATAAAAATGAACAGAACAAAACTTTTATTAATTTAGTTTTCATCAAAAAATCAACCATTTTATTTTCCTTACAAATTTCTTCCATCTTTAAAAGATTCATCACTACTATTACCTATTTACCGTTCATTATAAAACTATTCTGCACCGTTCTTTATTCATAAATACACATTATAATGCCAACCAATGACTACACAGTAGCTTGTCCTCTGTCGTGCCCACCACCAATCATGTCATCGTTTGCTACGCCTGCCTATCAATCAATATATCCTTCTCGATTTCGGCTCCAGACTGATAACACCTACTGTCTGTTTACCGAGTGAGCAGTGCTAGAGTCTGATGTTGGGAAACTAATTTTCCGCGTAAGTTATCCAATGTTTCTTGTCGTTCTCGTGTTGGCTTTCTTTACTTTAGCCACTGCTAGTTAGTTCAGAAAAGGGTACTCGAGATCCATGTTCATCTGATGACATGGGCCAAAGTAATGCTTACACTCACCTCAGGAATTCTTGTTTGTTTGTTGCCACAATAGCCAATGTTGATAGGATATCCTGAGGGTATCAATGTTTCAAATCATAGGGAAGATATAGTTTAGAATACAAACCTAAATAACTTCAAGGGGTGTCAGGATAGTAAAGTATAGAGGATTACTCAGTCTCAACGGTGTCTAGAGTAATATCAGAATGTTGTCAATAAAATGGCCGAATTTGAATTCCTGGTTAGAACAACTAATACTGATATAACAGGGATAACAGAAACATGGTGCCACCCTCTCACCGGAAATTTGTGATGATGAGTTCCCCTATGGTATGTATAATGTATTTAGGAAAGAAAAGGAAGATAGAACGGATGGAGGGGCCATGCTTTTTTATCAAAAGCAGCCTGAGTGCAAAAAAGAACTTTCGCTGAGTCTGAAGTTGTGTCTACCATTATAAGAATCTATGTGGTGTGAGTTGGTTTGAACCAAAGGAACAATGAGTGGGAGTAATCTACAGACCAGAAGATTGTGAAGAATATGACGACAGTCCTTACATGCAGATGGAATAGGGAAGCAAGCGTGAATCTCTTTTAATGGGTAACTTTAATCTCTCTAAGATTGATTGGAATAAGTGGGAGGAGAACTCACAAAGAGAAAAACATTTTTGAATAAACTCGATGATTATTATTTGTATCAGCATGTTAGAGAAGGTACTAGGAGTGAGAATATTCTTGACTTCATCATTACTAATTACCATTAGCATTAGTAAAGCACATTAGCGCATGATAAAAGAAAGCAAGCTTATATAGCATCAGCCAAAAAAACAAAACAAATCTTCTAACTGCATCCATCCACTCAGTCCAAATGTTTGTCTAGTTCTGCCTTGAATCTATTTAGGCTATCAACTTCTACAATGACAGAGATGGAAGTTTGTTCCAGCAATCAACCACACGCTGGCTAAAGGCAAACTTCCGCATATCTATCCTACAACTGTCTTTCCTCAATTTGAATTTATGCACTCACATGTGATTATTCTGAGCAGGAGGAAGAATCCCATCAGCATTGAGCATGCTCAAACCATTCAAGGCTTTATACACCTCAATCAGTTCACCTCGCAGGTGCATAGTCTCCAGACACTGTAATTTGCAAAACTTAAGAGCAACCCATTGTTCCACTCACTAATCTTGTTGCCCTTTTCTGCACTCGCTCCAGCAGCTCTACATCCTTTCTAAAATGAGGCCTCCAGACCCGTATACAGTATCAAGATGTGGCCTGACCATTGCCTTATACAAGGGGATAATCACTTACTTATCCCTGCTAGAAAAATTCCTGTATATCATTGACAAGACACCATGAGCTACTCTTCCAGACCATCTGCACTGCTCGAAAAACTTCAGATATGAAGTTTTTCAAGCAATTACCACCAGGTCCTTTTCTTTTTCTCTCATTTGAAAGGCACCCGGGGTGGGTGGGATCTATCCATTTATATTAAAGGAGGCAGGAAAGGAAGTAAGCAAATCCTTATGAGAGCTTCCTTGGACTCAAGGGAGGAACCTATGGACTGGGGATGTGAAAATGTGATCCCAATTCACAAAAGATGATCAAAGGGCGACACAAGTAATTACAGCCCTATTAGTTTAACTTCTGTTCCAGGGAATTAATGGAGGTACTGCTTAAAGAAGCACTTCAGGATCATCTAGACAAGACTTCAGTTATAACTCTGACACAGCAATGGGTTTGTTAAGGGGAAGCCTTGTCTGACCAATTTCATTGGATATTATGATGTGGTCACAAAGAATAATTTTGATATTATTTATTTGGATCTTAGAAAGGCTTTTGATACTGTTGCACATGGAAGGCTGCTGCAGAAATTGGAGCAGTGTGGCACTGGAGGCAAATTGCTGCTATGGATACAGGGATGGTTGAGTGGGAGAAGACAGAGAGTGGTAATCAATAGACACTGCTCTTCATAGACTAATGTTATTAGTGGAGTCCCCCAGGGTTCAGTGTTAGGTCCATTTGTTGTTTTCTGTATTTATTAATGATATTGATGATGGTATATCAGGCTTAATGTCCAAGTTTGCAGACAATATGTAGGTCGGCAAGGTTGTTAATGACAGTAATGATGGCATGCTGCAACAGGATCTAGAAAAGCTGAGCACATGGGCTGAGAGGTAGCAGCTGAAGTTTAACATTGACAAATGTAAAGTACTGCATATGGGAAGAAGTAACCCCAGAGTAACGTATCAACTGTGTGGTACTACACTGAGAGTGATAGAGAATGAAAAGGACATGGGGGTAATTGTTCAGGCAGATATCAAGTTTTCTGAGCAGTGCAGACAGGAATTTTTCTAGCAGGGATAAGGAGGTGATTATACCCTTTTATAAGGCAATGGTCAGACCACACCTTGAGTACTGTATACAGGTCTGGAGGTCTCATTTTAAGAAGGATGTAGAGCTGTTGGAATGAGTAGGGCAACAAGATTATGAATGGGAAAAGGTTGCTCTTATGAAGAAAGGCTTACGTTTTGCAAAAAACAGTGTCTGGGAATAGGCACCTGCGAGGTGAGCTGATTCAGGTATAAAGCCCTGAATGGTTTGAGCATGCTCAATGCTGATGGGATTCTTCCTCTTGCTCAGAATAATCGTCTGAGAGGGCATAATTTCAAATTGAGGAAAGACAGTTGTAGGATAGATGTGCGGACGTTTGCCTTTAGCCAGCGGGTATTTGATTGCTGGAACAAATTTCCATCTGTTGTAGAAGTTGATAGCTTAAATAAATTCAAGGCAGAACTAGACAAACATCTGGAGTGAGTGGATGGGTGAAATGAGAAGGGTTTGTTTTTTTGCTGATGCTATATAAGCTTGCTTTTTTGCATCATATGCCACTATTAATGCTAATACTAATATACACTAGTAAACAATATTTCCTCTCTATCTATCCCAATGTGCCTTTTCAAATGATAATGCTAATCTGGGAAATTAAAATCCCCCATTATAAGACACTGATTTACTGTCCCACTCTATTTCTCTGTAAAGTTGTTTATTATATTCATCAGAGTCATTTGGCCTATAACACACTCGTACTCTCAATTTCGCTTTCTCAGTGCTTATGTCACACCAAACTAACTCAACACTGCACTGTCTAGCCATGTCGACAGGCTGTACTTCCTTGGATTTTATGTGTTTCTTAACTAACAGCAGCATAACCCCTCCTCCCTTCCTATCCTGTCTATCCTTCTTGTACACATTGTACGACCCAAATCCCAGTTCTGCATTCCTTATATATGTGTGACACCATGTCTCTGATATTCCAACAATATCTGCCTTTGATGTTTTGACCATCACCTCAAATTCATCAAATTTATTTACCAAACTACTAGCATTGGTGTATACATGCACCTGTTCCTATCCTTAGCTACCCTAATACAGCCCATTTATTTTCTTGTTCCGCAATGACTCCCAGCAGTCTCTGAAATCCCCTGCACCTTATTTTCCAGGCTGCTGCTCATTCCAATTGAAGCAGTGCAAGAATCACTTTCACCTTTGACAGCAGCTACTGTTAATCTAATAGTCCATGTATCCCCTCCAAGCTAGCAGTTTTCTGACCCACCTAACACTGCTTCGATAGCATCAGCAAATATTCTTGCACCCTTTCTAGGCGCCTCCACAGCCAGGTGGGCAGGAGCAGCAGTGTGTAGCACACGCTTCTTGATTAGACCGGGGTTTGAGCCCATGACCACCAAATACGGAGGATGCGGAAAGGTCAGGGAATGACCACCGCATATCCCCGAAGCAATATGGCCTTAGTTGCTAATGCTCCTAAAAACCAAATAACAAACAAACAAACAAACAAACAAACACCCTTTCTATTTAAGTGTATCCCATCCCTGTATAAGCAGTCTCTCTTGTTAACAAGCATAGACCAGGCTCAGAAAAATTCTACACCTTGAGCCTTCCACAATCTCTCCAGGGACGAATTGATCGACTAGGCTCTCATCCTATATACCCTCCTATCGTTTCTAGGCAGAATTGCAGACACTTTCAAATTCAACCCAATCTCATGGCTTTTTATTAACATTGACCTGTAGTTGTTAAGTAATTCTATTAACTCTTATGGTTCAATTTTCATAGTGAAGGAACCTATCTCATTTAAATACATTATAATTCTTCCTTAATTTATGCTACTTCAGCTAACGAACCTGAGGACGTGGAACGTAACCGCAGAGTAAATTGGGACCTACCTTTATTTGGATTTCAGGAATGCTTTTGATACTGTTGCACATAAAAGACTGCTGTACAAATTGGGACAGTATTGCTATGTATAAAGGGCTGCATGAGTGGGAGAAGACAGAGAGTGGTAATGAACAGACACTATTTTTTGTGGACTAAAATTATTAGTTGAGTCCCTCATGGTTCGGTGTTGGGACCATTGTTGTTTTCTATATTTATCAATGATATGATGAAAGTATATCAGGCTTAATGTCCAAGTTTGCAGATGGTACAAAGATTGGCAGTGTTGTTAATGACACTCATGACGGTACGCTGCTCCAACATTATCTAGAAAAGTTGAGCAGCTAGACTAAGAGTTGGAATTTTAACATTGGTATGCAGTTTAACATTAACAAATGCAAAGTACTGCACATGGATAGAAGTAACCCCAAAGTAATGTACCAACTTTGCAGTACTACACTCAGGATCGTGGAGAATGAAAAAGACCTGGGAGTAATTGTGCAGTAAGATATGAAGTTTTCAGAGCAGTACAGACAGGCTGCCAGAGAGCTTGGGTCTTGTCAATGATATACAGGAACTTTGACAGCAGGGATAAGTATCCCCTTATATAAGGCAAGGTTTAGTCAGGTCACACCTTGAGTACTGCATACAGATCTGGAGGCCTCATTTTAGGAAGGATGTAGAGCTGCTGGAATGAATACAGAGAAGGGTAATGAGATTGGTTAGGGGAACAAAGGGGTTGGTAGTTGTTGGCGCACCGGCTTCTGTGGCCATAGTGCACCTCCCAAGGTTTTTGCAGTACTTTGATCCAAGCCCGAGGCGGGATTCGAACCCGCGACCTTTGGGTAGCCAGGCAGGCACTTTACCCAACAAAGGGGTGCTCTTACCAAGAAAGGCTTATGTTATACAATGCAGCTTCTGGAGACTAGGCTCCTGCGAGGCAATCTGATTGAGGTGTATAAGTGTGAATGGTTTGAGCAAGCACAACGCTGATGGTATTCTTCCTCTTACTCAGGTTACAGTTGAGGGGGGCATAAATTAAAATTGAGGAAAGACTTGCAGAATTGATGTGTGTAAATTTGTTTTTAGCCAGCGAGTCGTTGATTGTTGGAATAAACTTCCATCTGTCACTGTGGAAATTGATGGCTTAAATAGATTCAAGGAAGACGTGGACAAAATTTTGGATTGATTGGATAGGTGAAATGGGAATTTTTTTTTTTTTTTTGGCTGATGCTATATAAGCTTGCTTTCTTGCATCATATGCCACAATTAATGCTAATGCTAATATGCACTAGTAAACATTATTTGCTCTCTATCCATCCCAAACGTGGGCATACATTTTTGTTTTCTGAAACCTATTTGTTTCCATCATGCACCCAGCTGCAATTGTTAAAGAATAAGAAATAATGGAAGAAAGTTCTGTATGTACTAATGCAAGGATCTGCTTATTATGACTAAATGATTAAATTTTCTAACATGTTAGTATATTTAAGCAGGCCTTTGAATGGTTTGAGTATATGATGTTTATTTAAAAATTAACTTTGTTTGCATAAAGTTAGGTAAGCCATATGTTAATACAACTATATATATAAACTTACAGTATTTCAAAATTGCCTAGTGTTGACTTGTCTGGTATTTTATTCCATCTTGCACTATTAATAAAAAATATATATATTAATTTTATATCATTTTTAAATATATAATTTAAAAAATATATTATTTTAAAAATTATATTACTTATTACTTATAATTATATATAGGGGAAGCTATAAGTTTTGCCTTATGCCTACCAAACAAATAAGCATATTATATCTTAAAGACATGCACACCAAAAATCAACATGGGGTAGGATTAATTTTTTTCCCCATTTTCAGAAATTAAATTATTATTTTATGGTTATGCTTAACCTAATGAAGAAAAATCAACACTTTAACACAGTATACAATACAACATTTTATTACAATTAATTATGCTAGGCACTTTCATCAGCAGTGGAATAAATGCAATAACAAAAAGAGTTACACTGTAATGATGACTGATTAAAAGGTTCATGGAAATATGGGAGTTTGCGATTCAAAAATCCTAAATAATAATAAATCAGTTTATTGATCAAAATGTTATACATATTAACAATAACCTGCTCTGCATGGCACAGTAGTCAGAAGGGTTAACAAAGAAGTGATTCCCAACAACATTTCAATTCAATAATAGTAAACTGAATCAAATTTTTCAAGTTACAAACTATTTCAGAAATGAAACCAAAACTGAGGATGGCCATAGCTACAGGTGCCAAATGGAGTTAAAGACTTAGAATAAACTGAACCCATAATTTATTTTTAAAATATGCCATTCATTATTATTAAAATTAATTATTACAAAAAACCTGTCACTTTTGTATAAAAGTATTATTTTACAAACAATAATTTAATAATAATTTTACTTAAAAATTTAATTATATTTATGAACACAAAGCCACATTTCTGATATTCTAAGAATTTTGGCCATAGATATCAAAATTTCTAGTTACACTTCTGCACCTGTGCTGAGTTGAGTGCACACACACACATACACACACACACACACACACACACACACACACACACACACACACACACACACACACACACACACACACACAGGAACCATTGCCAGTGGTAAAGATGGGAGCTGCAATAAAGAAGGTTACATTAGGCAGTAGTGGTTCTTTAACTGATGCTTTGTAGTGTACTTTGGCTACTGGAAGAAGTGTCACTAATTCCACCATTATTATGGCTCCATAAAATCTACAGTGTTATTATTTTAGATTTACAGATAGGAAAACAAAGTTCACATGCATCACTGTGTGTATGTGTGGTGTAAGTCAATATAAGGCACAATTTGGCCAACAACAATACCAAATGGAAGTTTGTTCAAACAATCAACTAACCACCGGCTGAAAATAAAATTTCTACACATCTATCCTGCAATCACCCTTCCTCAATTTAAATTAAGGAAGGGTGATTGCAGATCTCTTTGCAGGTGCCTAGTTCCCAGATGCAGAACTGAAGTCTTTTATGGCAAGAGTACCATTTTCTGTCCTCGATTGCTTTTTTTTTTTGCACCCATTCCAAGAGATCTACATCTTCCTTAAAATGGGATTTCCAGATATGTATGCAGAACTCATCAAGATCAGTCTAACCATTGCTTTATACAGTGGAATAATCACTCCTTGTCCTTGCTGGCAAAATTCCTGTATGTCCTTGACAGTACCCCATGAGATGTCACAAGCAGCCAATCGACATTGCTCAGAAAACTTCAGGTTAGACTGGACAATTATCTCAGAATTATACATTCTGGGATTACTGCTGCTTCTATGCAGCTTTGCATTTATCACTGTTAAACCTCAGCTGCCACTACTCATTCCATTTGGCAAATTTTTGTAGGTCTTGTTGCACCATCATATCCCAATATCTAACTTAACCACTCTGCCAAGCTTTTAAATTTGTTATAAATATTTATAACAATTTTTTTGTTATCAATATTAACAAAAAAAAAAAGCTCTAGCACTAATGTTATTTGGGACTTCCCAAATAACATTAGTCCAAGAGCAGCACCCATTAATAATCACTCTCTGCCTTTTTCCACTCAACTATCCCTTTATCCATAACACTAAACTTGCTCCCAATGTTACACTACTTCCTTTGTACAGCAGATTTTCATGTGGAAAAGTATCAAAATGAGTATTTCAAAATTGTGAAGAGCGTAATCTGCATTTAATTTCTAAAAGAATTAAAGATTATTCTCAGATTGTTCTTTGTGGTACTTCCTGTACCACTTCTTCAGTGACTGTAAAAACAGCATAACTGGTAAATTATGGTGACTTCATTAGATTGTAGATTTCTTACTTGTTAATATTTATCCTTTAGTAGTTATATGTTAATCCAAACATCTTATTCAAAAATTGATAGTCTGAGTGTACATTATAGAATATATAAATATAAATATAATTAATTTTAACCACTGTCTTGATATGAGAGGCTGTTGGTGACACGGCAAGGGCAGCATTACAGGAATGTAAGTACTGTACTAATGGCTATCCATTTCCTTAAGTTGAATTTTATTTCATTTTATTAAATTTAATCTCATTAACGAAATTACTGACTGATTTACAAATTGTTTAAACTGTTAAAATTAATCTTTACATGATGTTTACTAATAGCTAACTGTTCACTAACTCACGATCTATTACATATATAATTATAAAGAATAAATATTAACAAGTAAGATTTTTGTAATCGAAATAATCATTCTGTAGTAATAATATTCATCATATTGTGCAAGGAAGCTACAGGCTTTTGCTGCACTGGCAAATGCAAATTATATGCTTCCATTCTCACACAAATCGTTATCTAGTTGCACTTTGAATTTATTCAAACTGTCTATTCTAACTACTTGCGATGGTGACTTGTTCCAGCAATTAATGACTCGCTAGACAAAAGAAACCTTCATACAATCTAATCTAAACCTGTGATTACAAACCCTGTAATTTGAATTTATGACTCCCCTTGTTCTGGAATTCCTTATATTAGTGAGAATTCCACCTTCATTCATTTTATTAATCCCTCTCAGAGCCTTATCAAGCTGAATCAAGTAACCTCTGAGGTGTGTGATTGCCAAGCTCTGTAACCCACATAATTGGAGTCTTTCCTCATATGGTTGTCCTACTGCTGATCTTACCACTTCAGTTGCATATCTTCAAACCCTTTCAAGAAGCATTAGCATTAGTAAAGGAACATGATACAAGAAAGCATGCTTATATAGCATCAGCAAAAAAAAAACAAATCTTCTAATTTCAGCCATCCACTTGCTCCAAATGTTTGTATAGTTCTGCCTTGAACTTATTTAAGCTATCAATTTCTACAACGACAGATGGAAATTTGTTCCAGCAATCTAAATTTGATGAACCTGAGGTATTGCTCAAAACGTCAAAGGCAGATATTGTTGGGATATCAGAGACGTGGTGTCACACAGATATAAGGAATGCAGAACTGGAATTTGGGGAGTACAATGTCTACAGAAAGGATAGACAGGATAGGAAGGGAGGAGGGGTTATGCTATTAGTTAAGAAACACATAAAATCCAAGGAAGTGAAGCCAGTTGACATCGCTGGACAGTGCAGTGTCGAGTCAGTTTGGTGTGACATAAGCATTGGGAGATCAAAATTGAGAGTAGGAGTGTGCTATAGGCCAGATGACTCTGATGAGTATAATAAGAAACTGTACAGGGAAATAGAGTGGGCCAGTAAATCAGAGAGTCTTATAATGGGGGATTTTAATTTCACAGATATAGACTGGAATTTGGGGGCTGATCACTCACACACTAGCAAGGCTTTTGTGGATTTATTGGATGATTGTTTTCTACATCAGCATGTTCGGGAGGCAACTAGAGGGAGTAATACTCTTGATTTGATTATCAGTATTGATTCTTCATGCATTAAGAATCTGCAGATAAACGAACCACTAGGTGGCAGTGATCATAGTGTGCTGAAGTGGAATTTACTCAAAGTGGCAACTACCATTAAGGGTAAAGGGAAGGGTTATTGCTTTTGTAAAGGCGACTACGATGGACTGAGACACTATTTAAATTCTATACAGTGGGACCAACTGATGATGTTACCAACAGCAAATTCAAAATGGGAGGCATTCAAAGAACTTATCTTGGAAGCTACTAGGATTTACATACCAACTAAGAAATATTGTTCAAGGTTTAGGCCTAAATGGTTGTCAGATGAACTAATGAGGCATATGGCAGAGAAGAAAAATGCATGGGATACATACAAATTAACACGTGACACGGATGCCTATGATAGATACAAGTTGATCTGTAACCAAGTTACAAAGGAGGTTAGGCAGGCGAAGGCAGATAACGAGAGATCCTTGGCAAGGGATGCGAAGAAAAACAGCAAAGAGTTCTTTACTTATGTAAACTCTAGAAGGAAGGGGATGAATCAGATTGGTCCACTTGATATCGATGGGTCAACTGTTGATGATTCTTCTCAGGTAGCTAACAAACTAAATGAATATTTTGCGTCGACATTCACACATCAGGAGTTATTCAGCGAGGGGAATGCTAGAGGTGTATTCAACTCTGGCAGTAAGCTAGAGAATCTTGTAATAACTGAGACTAAAGTGGAGGAGAAATTGTTGAAGATAAACACAAGAAAGGCACCTGGGGTGGATGGTATCTATCCAGTTATATTAAAGGAGGCAGCAAAGGAAGTAAGCAAACCCTTAGCCATAATTATGAGCATTTCCTTGGACTCAGGGGAAGTACCCACAGACTGGAGATGTGCAAATGTGACCCCAATTCCCAAAGGAGGATTAAAGGCTGACACGAGTAATTATAGACCTGGGAGTTTAACTTCTGTTCCAGGAAAATTAATGGAGGCACTGGTTAAAGAAGCACTGCAGGATCATCTAGCCAAGACTTCAGTTATAGCTCGGCCACAGCATGGTTTTGTTAAGGGGAAGTCTTACCTGACCAATTTGATTGGATACTATGATGCAGTCACAAAAGAATTGGATGCAGGGAATAACTTTTATATTATATACTTGGATCTTAGAAAGGCTTTTGATACTGTTGCACATGGAAGACTGCTGCACAAATTGGAGCAGTGTGGCATTGGAGGCAAATTGCTGCTATGGATAAAGGGGTGCTTGAGGGGGAGAAGACAGAGAGTGGTAATCAATGGACACTGCTCATCGTGGACTAATGTTATTAGTGGAGTCCCTCAGGGTTCAGTGTTGGGTCCATTGTTGTTTTCTGTATTTATAAATGATACTGATGATGGTATATATCAAGCTGAATGTCCAAGTTTGCAGACGATACAAAGGTTGGCAGGGTTGTTAAGGACACTACTGATGCTATGCTGCTGCTGCAACAAGATCTGGAAAGGTTGAGCAGATGAGCTGAGAGGTGGCAAATGAAGTTTAACATTGACAAATGTAAAGTATTACATATGGGAAACAGTAACCTCAGAGCAACATATCAACTCTGTGCTACTACACTGACAGTGGTAGAGAATGAAAAGGACCTGGTTGTAATTTTGCAGGCAGATATGAAGTTTTCTGGGCAGTGCAGACGGGCTGCAAGGGTAGCTCATGGTGTCTTGTCAATGATATACAGGAATTTTTCTAGCAGGTATAAGGAGGTGATAATTCCCTTGTATAAGGCAATGGTTAGGCCAGCAGGTAGTTGGTTGGTGGAACAGACTTCCATCCCTTGTTGTGGAAGTTGATAGCCTAAATAAATTTAAGGCTCAGCTGGACAGGTATTTCAAACGAATGGGACAGGTATTTCAAACGAACGGAGGGGTGAAATGGGAGTGGTTTATTTTGGGTGATGCTGCATAAGCTTGCTTTCTTGCATCATATGCCTCTACTAATGCTAATGTGGCCTCAAGAATCTCCTCTACCACTTGGACTCTTTCCATTCACTATCAAGCAGAGTAGAGGAAGCAAGATTATACATTAGCTGATTTAGATGTCCTGCAGCATTACTAATAGGTTTATTCCATTGGACTGTCTAGAGGCTGGCCTTCAAAAATCATTTTAGAATTGTATCCTTGATATGCAAGGAATATTGGTCTCACCATGATGCTCATCATAACTTCAAAAGACATCATTCATACTGCATGATAAAAGAGAAGGTGATTGCTGGACCTTTACTCTGGAGACTAAACAAAGATTTCACTATATTAAGCCTCGAATGGCAGTACAGCATTGGGTGATGTGAGTCATCTACCAACTAGCATTGCCTGGTGATAAGGGGAAAGGGTGGCATTCCTCTATGTGATGTGGTCACCACATCTAGACACCTGCTTATGTTGGCTCACACGCGAGTGGTTGCCACTCGCCTGTAGTATACATTATATACTAATGCAGTGTTCCAGTACTTGCACATGAGGGTACATCCAGGGAAGTGTGGAAGTGTACACAGAGGATTTGGTTATCAGTGAATGACTGGACTTCACTGAAATTCAGTTCACTTGACTCACAAGTGGCACTTGAATATCAGTTCCATAAATGTTTTAGCCTCAAAAGTAGAAAGTCCTTTTTTTAAATTCTTTTTTAATATAAACTCCAAACACAAGAGGTATTAGAACCTATAGTACTTAGTACCGTGCTTGGCTTGGAGGTTCAGAAGTTGAAAGAAGATATTTGTTGACAATGGACTTGAACTTCTGTAGACTGTAATTTTCAGGAAATACGTATGAAGGAAGGTTGTTCCAGAAAATGGCAGTTGAATGAATAAACGAGGAAGATGAAAAGTTGGTTCTGTGAGTTTGAAGTTGGACAGTAAATGGATGTTGGCTAGTGGCGGCACATGTCCAGACTGTTTTGAAAGAGAGAGCGGGAATTATAAAAGCCAATTCAGAAGAATAGTGCCCATGGAAATATGTGTAGAAGAGGCATGCAGCAGAAACGGTACGTCTATGAGACAGCAAGTGCAGAGACGCTGTTAGAGATGAGTCATTAATTAACCTAACTGCCCTCTTCTGAATGGAATCAAGAAGCCTGAGAGAGGTTTTGGGGGCATCACCACAGTGGCAACAATATGTGGCAACAATATTCCATGGCACGGCGGATTTGCAATCTATACAGAGTGAGCAGCTGTTTGGAAGAAAAGTAATGCCGAGAGCGAAAGAGAAAACCAAGTTTTTTAGATGCAGAGGAAGCAATATTTGTAATGTGCTTGTGCCAAGAGAGATTAGAAGTCAGGGTAATCCCCAAAAGAGATATATCATTTTGCCTAGAAATCGGAGTGTCACCAAAGATAAGTATAGGAGCAGAAGAATCCTTTTTGCGAGATATAAGACAAGACTGAGTTTTAAAGGATTGAAATCAACAAAAATGTCTTTGCCCACTGGAGAATTACCTGGAGATCATAATTTAAGGAAATGGTAGGAGATTTTCAAAAAGTTGAAGCTGATTGAGCAGGGCAAGGTTTCTCAATATGGAAAGTGGAATGCAATGTGCTATCATTGGCAAAACTATGGATAGCATTTCCAGTCAATGGAAGAAGGTCATTAATATACAAGAGGAAAAGAGTGGTGGAAAGAACTGAACCTTGGAGGACACCGGCATTAGTGGAGAAGTTAGAACACAGAGAGCCATCTACCATCACCCTCAGTGAGCGATCAGAGAGAAAACTGGATAACCAATTACAAAAACCAGTAGGCAAACCATAAGACGGAAGCTTGTTTAGAAGATGTTTATGCCAAACACGATCGAAAGCCTTTGAGATGTCGAGAGAAACTGCTTGAGTTTCACCAAACGTTTCCATTGTATTAATCCATAAATGGGTAACATAAGCCAGAATATCACCAGTGGATCAACACTAACGGAATCCATACTGGCAATCGTAGATCAGATGGAAGGTTTCTAGGTAGTTTAAGAGGTGGCGGTTAATTGATTTCTCCATTACTTTAGAAAGACTAAAGGTAATTGCAATGGGACGATAATTGGATGGGAAGGATTTGTCACCCTTTTTAGGAACTGGCTGGATATGAGCAAATTTCCAAGAAGAAAGAAAAACAACTTTGGAATAAGAATGTGAAAAAAGGCGGCAAAAAGAGGAGTAAGTTCAGGAGCACAGGTTTTGAGAACAAGTGGAGAAATACCATCAGCACCTGGAGCTTTCTTGGCATCAGCATTTCTTAGTGGTGGTCCTTGAGGATGTCACAGACATTCTCTCAGATATGCCAGACAAGCTGTACTTGATGCCTAGGAATCTAAAATGCTCACGGAACTGATATTCGGGTGACACCCAAGTCAAGTGGACCCAATTTTGGCGAAGTCCGGAGGGTCTGTGACAACCAAATCCTCTGCTTGCACCTTCACGATAGTAGAACTGTTTGTAATTCTGGATATAACCTCAATGCACAAGCACATGTTGGGTGACCACCCAGGTGTGCACCAACGTAAGCAGGGGTCGAGGTGTGGCGCCCACACCACATGAAGGAATGCCGCCCCTCTATGTTATCAGGCAGTACTAGATGGTAGATGACTCTCATCAACCTGTGCAATACCACCACTTGGCTTATTGGAGGCTTGAAGTGGTGGAACCCATGTTTAGTCTCTAGAGCTAAGTTCCAGTCAACCCTTCCCTATCTTTTCCATCAAGCAGTATGATTGACGACTTTTGAGGTTATGATGAACATCATGGCGAGATCCAATATTCCCTACATTTTGAGGGTACAGCTCTAAAACAGTGTTCACAGGCCGGGTGCTAGTTAGTACACTGGACCTATCCTATTGGTAACTCTCTAGGAAGCTTCCGGATCAGCTAGTGCATAATCTTACTACCTCTACTCTGCCAGATAGTGCCTGGAGGGAGTCCGAGTAGGGTATATGCGGGGAGCATTGTCGAGACCACGTTATGTCAAGGATCTGGGTATATTCTTACCATGTGTACGCCATATCCAAAAATTTCATTACTTCATACAGCATGTCCCACCCACTTTTTCTTACCATTGAATACACCATGAATTGTCAAACTAATAGAGCAAGCTTATCTGCAAAAAAGATCTAAACCTCACAAGCACTTCCTAATTCATTTCACAAATATACATGGTCTCAATTCTAATCTTAAAGATGTCCATTTCTACTTGCAGTCTGCCAAACCCCATGTACTTTTTCTGACAGAATCTCAGTTATCGGTTGATTCAACTACTGCTCATTTCAGATGCCCAAAATATTCGCTGTATGAATCCTTTCGCCTCAGAGGTGGTACTTGTGCATATGTCCATTCTGATATTCCTTGTCAGAGACTTGGCAATTTGGAATCTACTCTCTATGATCTTCTCTGGCTTAAAATCTCTCTACCTCATTTTGTCAAATTCATCCATTGTCTCTACCGTTCTCCCAACTCCACTAATCGCTTGGATCTCTTTGACTTCCTCTCTTTGCTACTTGACTTTCTCCAGTCTAACTTTCCTAACAGGGAGGTAATTTTCTTTGGTGATTTTAATGTTCAAACACCAGCTGGCTTCCGTTTTCTAGTCACACTGACCCAGCTAGTCGACATGCTGAGGTTTTTGCAATTACTAATGACCTTACACAGATTGTTCATTTACATACAAGAATGCCAGACAATCCTAACCATACAGCCAACACGCTTGATCTTTTTCCCACAAACAATCCTAAGTACATGGTCGAAGTGAAAGGTCCTATAGGCACTTCAGATCACAACTCGGTGATTGTCTCTTCTCCTATGGAGCCTTTATCTCGTGACTATTCCCAACATCATGTTGTTTGGCATTACAAGAATGCAAAATGGGATAACCTGCGAGATTTCTTTTCTTCTTTTCCTTGGTCGGATTACTGTTTCAAAACTTCTGATGTCACCGTTTGCTCAGATCGTGTCAGTGAAATTATTCTTGCAGGAATGGAATCCTTTATCCCACACTCCACTTTAAAATCTCGTCCTTTATCTAAACCTTGGTTTTCCAATAAGTGTGCTAAGGCTGTTCAAAAGAAGAATGTTTCATATCGTAATTGGCTTGTTTCTAATTCTTCAGTTTTATTTTCTGTCTACACCAAAGCTCGCAACAATTGTAAAGCAGTTATTAATCAGTCCAAACTACATTTTGAATAGGCTAAGAGTAGAAAACTTGCTTCTTGCACTAATGGTAGCCGAGTATTCTGGTCTCTTGCCAAAGCTATTCGCCGCAACTTTTGCTCATCTCTGCTCCCACCTCTGTCCAAACCAGATGGTTCTGTTGTCACTTCAGCCAAGGATAAAGCTGACCTGCTAGCATCCCATTTTTCTTCCAACTCATATATTAATGATCATGGTAAAACACCTCCCACCATTCCCAACATGCTCCGTTCAATGTCTCCTGTGGTCTTCCGTCAAAAGAATGTCAGAAGGATTTTGACGAATCTTGATGCTAAGAAAGCTCCAGGTCCCTATGGAATTTCTCTCTCCACTTGTTCTCAAAACCTGTGCTCCTGAACTTACTCCTATTCTTTGCTGCCTTTTTTTCACTTTCTTATTCCAAACGTGTTTTTCCTTCTGCTTGGAAATTTGCTCATATCCCGGAAGTTTCTAAAAAGGGTGACAAATCCCTCCCATTCAATTATCGTCCCATTGCAATTACTTCTACTCTTTCTAAAGTAATGGAGAAATCAATTAACAACGAACTCTTAAACTACCTAGAAACCTTCCATCTGATCTACGATCGCCAGTATGGATTCCGTCAGTGTCAATCCACTGGTGATGTTCTGGCTTATGTTACCCATTTATGGACTAATTCAATGGAATGATTCGGTGAAACACAGGTAGCTGCTCTTGACATCTCAAAGGCTTTCGATTGTGTCTTGCATACAGGTCTTCTAAACAAGCTTCCATCTTATGGTCTGATAACTGTTTTTAGCAATTGGTTATCCAGTTTTCTCTCTGATCGCTCACTGAGGGTGATGGTAGATGGCTCTCTGTCTTCTATATTCTCAACTAATGCCGGTGTCCCCCAAGGTTCAGTTCTTTCCCCCACTCTTTTCTTCTTGTATATTTATGACCTTCTTCCATTGACTGGAAATCCTATCCATAGTTTTGCTGATGATAGCACATTGCATTCCACTTTCCATTTTGAGAAACCTTGCCCTGTTCAATCACATTCAACTTCTCAAACATCTGCAATTCCTTAAATACCGATCTTCAGGTAATTCTCCAGTGGGGAAATGACAACTTAGTTGATTTCAACCCTTCTAAAAATCAGTCTTGTCTTATATCTCGCAAAAAAGGATTCTTCTGCTCCAATGCTTATCTTTAGTGACACTCCGATTTCTAGGCAAAATGATATATCTCATTTGGGGATTACCCTGACTTCTAATCTCTCTTGGCACAAGCACATTACAAATATTGCTTCCTCTGCATCTAAAAAACAAGCTTTTCTCTTTCGCTCTTGGTGTTTCTTTTCTTCCAAACAGTAGTTTACTCTGTATAAATCGCAAATCCGCCCTACTATATCACAAATATGCCCTACCATGGAATATTGCTCTCACATCTAGGGTGGTGCCCCCAAAATCTCTCTCAGGCTTCTTGATTCCATTCAGAAGAAGGTAATTAGGTTAATTAATGATTCATCTCTAACAGAGTCTCTCCACCTGCTGTCTCATAGACGTACTGTTTCTGCTGCATGCATCTTCTACAGATACTTCCATGGGCACTGTTCTTTTGAATTAGGCTTCTATAATCCCACTCTCTCTTTCAAAACAGTCCGAATACCTGCCGCCACCAGCCAACATCCATTTACTGTACAACTTCAAACTCACAGAACCAACTTTTCATCTTCCTCATTAATTCACTCAACTGCCGTTTTCTGGAACAACCTTTCTTCATACGTATTTTCTGAAAATTAGTCTACTGAAGTTCAAGTCCAATGTCAACAAATATCTTCTTTCGTCTTTTCAACCTCCAACTCCAAGCACAGTACTAAGTATTATAGGTTCTAATACCTCTCGTGTTTGGGGGTTACATAAAAAAAAAAAAAAAAAATCAGGATTCGTCAAAATCCTTCGGACATCCTTTTGACGGAAGACCACAGGAGGCATTGAATGGAACTTGTTGGGAATGGTGGGAGGTGTTTTACGAAGATCATTAATACATGAGTTGGAAGAAAAATGGGAGGCTAGCAGGTCAGCTTTATCTTTGGCTGAAGTTACAACAGAACCACCTGGTTTTGACAGAGGTGGGAGCAGAGATGGGCAAAAATTGTGGCCAATAGCTTTGGCAAGAGACTAGAATGTTCGGCTACCATTAGGGCAAGAAGCAAGTTCGAAGAGCAAGAAGCTCTTTGAACTCCAGTTTGGACTGATTAATAATTGCTTTTCAATTGTTGCGAGCTTTGGTGTAGGTAGAAAATGAAACTGAAGAATTAGAAACAAGCCAATTACGATATGCAACGTTCTTCTCTTGAACAGCCTTAGCACATTTATTGGAAAACCAAGGTTTAGATAAAGGACAAGATTTTAAAGTGGAGTGTGGGATAAAGGATTCCATACCTGCAAGAATAATCTCACTGACATGATCTGAGCATAAGTTGACATCAGAAGTTTTGAAACAGTAATCCGACCAAGGAAAAGAAGAAAAGAAATCTCGCAGGTCATTCGTTTTTGGATTCTTGCAATGCCAAACAATAGGAGGTTGGGAATAGTCATGAGAACGTCTCCATTGGAGAAGAGACAATCACCAAGTTGTGATCTGAGGTGCCTAAAAGACCTCTCACTTCGACCATGTACTTAGGATTGTTTGTGAGAAAAAGATCAAACGTGTTAGTTGTATGGTTAGGATTGTCCAGCATTCTTATTCTTGTAGGTAAATGAACAATCTGTGTAAGGTCATTAGTAATTGCAAAAGCCTCAGCAACTCGCCCAGCTGGGTCGGTGTGACTAGAAAACGGAAGCCAGCTGGAGTTGTGAACATTAAAATCACCAAGGAAAATTACCTCACTGTGAGGAAAGTTGGACTGGAGAAAGTCAAGTTGCAAAGAGAGGGAGTCAAAGAGCTCCAAATGATTAGTGGAGTTGGGAGAACGGTAGAGACTACAGATGAATTTGACCCAATGAAGTAGAGAGATTTTAAGCCACAGAAGATCAAAGACAGGAGATTCCAAATTGCCAAGTGTCTGGCAGGGAATATCAGAACGGACATATGCACAAGTACCACCTTTGAGGCAAAAGAAATCATACAGCGAATAGTTTGGGTAACTGAGATGAGCATTAGTGAATCAACCGATAACTGAGATTCTGTCAGAAAAAGTACATGGGGTTTGACAGACTGCAAGTGGAAATGAACATCATTGAGTTTAGAATTGAGACCACGTATATTTGTGAAATGAACTAGATAGTGTTTGGGAGGTTTAGATCTTTTCGCAGATAAGCTTACTCTATTAGTTTGACAATTCATGGTGTATTCAATAGTAAGAAAGAGTGGGTGGGACATGCTGTGAAGTAATGAAATTTTTGGATATGGCGTACATATGGTAAGAATATACTGAGATCTTTGACATAATGTGGCCTCGACAATGCTCCCCGCATACACACTACTCGGACTCCCTTCAATCACTATCTGGCAGAGTAGAGGTAGCAAAATTATACACTAGCTGATCCGGAAACCTCCTAGTGAGTTACCAATTGGTTCGGTCCGGTGTACTAACTAGCGAACACCATTTTAGAGCAGTACCCTTGAAATGTAAGGAAAATTGGATCTTGCTACGATGTTCATCATAACCTCAAAAGTCATCAATTATACTGCATGATGGAAGAGATAGGGAAGGGTTGACCGGAACTTAGCTCTAGAGACTAAACATGGGTTCCACCACTTCAAGCCTCCAATAAGCAAAGTGGTGGTATTGCACCAGTTGATGAGAGTCATCTACCACCTAGTACTGCCTGATAACATAGAGGCGTGGCAATCCTCCATGTGGTGTGGGTGCCACACCTCGACTCCTGATTACGTTGGTACACACCTGGGTGGTCACCCAACATGTGCTTGTGCATTGAGGTTATACCCAGAATTACTAACAGTCCCACCATCATGAAGGTGAAAGCAGAGGGTTTGGTTGTCACAGACCATCCAGACTTCGCTAAAATTGGATCCACTTGACTTGGGTGTCACCCAAATATCAGTTCCGTCAGCATTTTAGATTCCCAGGCAGCAAGTACAGCTTGTCTGGCATATCTGAGAGAATGTCTGTGACATCCTCAAGGACCCCTCAAGTTCTTGCCAATTATACCTGCAAAAGTGTCTGCGACAAGCTTGACGTGTTTGTGTGACTTGGAATAAACACAAAATATAGTATATAATTGTGCATTTTTAATGCCATTCTTGTTTTTTTTTATTTTGTAATGAGGACAGAAACAAATTTTATATTTAAAAAAATTATTTAAAATTAATTTATGCTGTGTGATTTTCTTGGAATAAATGCAATAAACAAATTTGGTTTCAAAAAAAATTATTTATTTTCAAATTATTTTACCAAACACTGAAAATACTTCTTTCTGAAAACATTTCTGATTCATTTTAACTTTCATAAAAAATTATAACTTTAACAAAAAAAAATAAAAAAACATATCTTTTACATAATTTTTTATATTACTTTTTAAAAAAAAAAAAAAAAACCTCACAAAGATAAAAATACTTAAATACTTTCATGTTATAAATTTATCATTCAGAATCAGTTCTTATATCACAAGTTATAATTATTTCATATGATCCTGCGTATCTCTGATATATCCACAGATGAATAGGGGTAAAATTTTTCTCAGCCTGGGCTGTGCTTGTTAACAGGAGAGACTGCTTCTACAGGGATGGGATACACTTAAATAGAAAAGGGTGCAAGAATATTTGCTGATACTATCAAAGCAGTGTTAGGTGGGTTGGAAAATAGCTAGCTTCGCTGGGAGGATACACGGACTAATACATTAACAGCAGCCGCTGGCAGATGTGAAAGTGATTCTTGCACTGCTTCTATTGGAATGAGCTGCAGACTAGAAAACAGATGAAGGGGATTTCAGAGACTGCTTGGAGCCATTGCGGAACAAGAAAATAAATGGGCTGTATTAGGGTAGCTAAGGATAGGAACAGGTGCATGTATACTTTCGTGTACACCAATGCTAGTAGTTCGATAAATAAATTTGATGAATTTGAGGTGTTGGTCAAAACATCAAAGGCAGATATTGTTGGGATATCAGAGCCGTGGTGTCACACAGATATAAGGAAGGCCAAACTGGAATTTGGGGAGTACAATGTGTATAGGAAGGATAGACAGAATAGGAAGGGGGGAGGGGTTATGCTGCTCTTATTTAAGAAACACATAAAATCCAAGGAAGTGCAGCCAGTCGACATCGCTGGACAGTGCAGTGTCGAGTCAGTTTGGTGTGACATAAGCACGGAGAAATCAAAATTGACAGTAGGAGTGTGTTGTAGGCCTAATGACTCTGATGCGTATAATAAAAAAGTGTACAGGGAAAAAGAGTGGGCTAGTAAATCATATCTGGGAAATTAAAATCCTAGAAAAGCTTTTGATACTGTTGCACATGTTAGACTGTGTAAACAAATTGGAGCAGTGTGGCATTGGAGGCAAACTGCTGATATGGATAAAGGGATGGTTGAGTGGGAGAAGACAGAGAGTGGTAATCAATGAACACTGCTTTTCGTGGACTAATGTTATTAGTGGAGTCCCTCAGGGTTCAGTGTTGGGTACATTGTTGTTTTCTGTATTTATAAGTGATATTGATGATGGTATATCAGGCTTAATGTCTAAGTTTGGAGACGATACGAAGGTTGGCAGGGTTGTTAATGACAGTACACTGCTGCAATAGGATCTAGAAAAGTTGACCAGATGGGCTGAGAGGTGGCAAATGAAGTTTAACATTGACAAATGTAAAATACTACATATGGGAAGCAGTAACGCCAGAGTAACATATCAACTCTGTGGTACTACACTGACAGTGGTAGCAAATGAAAAGGACCTGGGGGGTAATCGCTCAGGCAGATATGAAGTTTTCTGAGCAGTGCAGATGGTCTGCAAGAGTAGCTCATGGTGTCTTGTCAGGATATACAGGAATTTTTCTCGCAGGGATAAGGAGGTGATTATCCCCTTGTATAAATTGATGGTCAGGCCACACCTTGAGTATTGTAAACAGGTCTCGAGGCCTCATTTTAGGAAGGATTTAGAGCTGTTGGAATGAGTACAGAGAAGGGCAACAAGATTAATGAATGGAACAAAGGGTTGCGCTTACGTAGAAAGGCTTAAGTTTTGCAGATTACAGTGTTTGGAGACTAGGCACTGCAAGGTGATCTGATTGTATGAAGCGTTGAATGGTTTGAGCATGCTGAATGCCGATGGGATTCTTCCTCTTGCTCAGAATAATCACCTGAGAGGGCATAAATTGAGATTGAGGAAAGACTGATTTTTTTTTTTTTTTTTTTTATGTGAACCCCAAACACGAGAGGTATTAGAACCTATAGTACTTAGTACCGTGCTTGGGTTGGAGGTTGAGAAGACGAAAGAAAATATTTGTTGACATTGGACTTGAACTTCTGTAGATTGTAATTTTCAGGAAATACGTATGAGGAAGGTTGTTCCAGAAAACGGCAGTTGAATGAATAAACGAGGAAGATGAAAAGTTGGTTCTGTGAGTCTGAAGTTGGACAGTAAATGGATGTTGGCAGGTGGCGGCACGTGTTCGGACTGTTTTGAAAGCAAGAGCGAGAATTATAGAAGCCAATTCAGAAGAACAGTGCCCGTGGAAGTATCTGTAGAAGAGGCATGCAGCAGAAACATGAGAAAGCGAGTGGAGAGACTCTGTTAGAGATGAATCATTAATTAACCTAACTGCCCTCTTCTGAATGGAATCAAGAAGCCTGAGAGAGGTTTTGGGGGCACCACCCCAGATGTGGGAACAATATTCCATGGGAAGGCGGATTTGCGATTTATACAGAGTGAGCAGCTGTTTGGAAGAAAAGTAACGCAAAAAAAGAAAAGTAAGAAAGCGAAAGAGAAAACCAAGTTTTTTAGATGCAGAGGAAGCAATATTTGTAATGTGCTTGTGCCAAGAGAGATTAGAAGTCAGGGTAATCCCCAAAAGAGATATATCATTTTGCCTAGAAATCGGAGTATCACTAAAGATACGCATAGGAGCAGAAGAATCCATTTTTGAGAGATATAAGACAAGACTGAGTTTTAAAAGGGTTGAAATCAACTAAGTTGTCTTTGCCCCACTGGAGAATTACCTGAAGATCGGCATTTAAGGAATTGGTAGGAGATTTTCGAGAAGTTGAAGCTGATTGAGCAGGACAAGGTTTCTCAAAGTGGAAAGTGGAATGCAATGTGCTATCATCGGCAAAACTATGGATAAGATTTCCAGTCAATGGAAGAAGGTCATTAATATAAAACAGGAAAAGAGTGGGGGAAAGAACTGAACCTTGGGGGACACCGGCATTAGTGGAGAAGTTAGAAGACAGAGAGTCATCTACCATCACCCTCAGTGAGCGATCGGAGAGAAAACTGGATAACCAATTACTAAAACAGGTGGCAAACCATAAGATGGAAGCTTGTTTAGAAGACCTTTATGCCAAACACGATCAAAAGCCTTTGAGATGTCAAGAGCAACTACTTGTGTTTCACCGAACCTTTCCATTGAATTAGTCCATAAATGGGTAACATAAGCCAGAATATCACCAGTGGATCGACACTGACGGAATCCACACTGGCGATCGTTGATCAGACGGAAGGTTTCTAGGTAGTTTAAGAGTTGACGGTTAATTGATTTCTCCATTACTTTAGAAAGAGTAGAAGTAATTGCAATGGGACGATAATTGGATGGGAGGCATTTGTCACCCTTTTTAGGAACTTTCTGGATATGAGCAAATTTCTAAGCAGAAGGAAAAACACCTTTGGAATAAGAAAGTGAAAAAATGCGGCAAAAAATAGGAGTAAGTTAAGGAGCACAGGTTTTGAGAACAAGTGGAGAAATACCATCAGGACCTGGAGCTTTCTTAGCATCAAGATTCATCAAAATCCTTCTGATATCCTTTTGACGAAAGACCACAGGAGGCACTGAATGGAGTGTGTTGGGAATGGTGGGAGGTGTTTTACCAAGATCATTAATACATGAGTTGGAAGAAAAATGGGATGCTAGCAGGTCAGCTGTATCCTTGGCTGAAGTGACAACAGAACCTTCTGGTTTGGACAGAGGTGGGAGCAGAGATGAGCAAAAGTTGTGGCCAATAGCTTTGGCAAGAGACCAAAATGCTCAGCTACCATTAGGGTAAGAAGCAAGTTTTCTACTCTTAGCCTGTTCAAACTCTAGTTTGGACTGATTAATAACTGCTTTACAATTGTTGCAAGCTTTGGTGTAGGCAGAAAATAAAACTGAAGAATTAGAAACAAGCCAATTACGACATGCAACATTCTTCTCTTGAACAGCCTTAGCACATTTATTGGAAAACCACGGTTTAGATAAAGGACGAGATTTTAAAGTGAAGTGTGGGATAAAGGATTCCATTCCTGCTAGAATAATTTCACTGACACGATCTGAGCAAACGTTGACATCAGAAGTTTTGAAACAGTAATCCGACCAAGGAAAAGAAGTCTCGCAGGTCATCCCATTTTGCATTCTTGTAATGCCAAACAACACGAGGTTGCGAATAGCCATGAGATAAAGGTTCCATTGGAGAAGAGACAATCACCAAGTTGTGATCTGAAGTGCCCAAAGGAGCTCTCACTTCGACCGTGTACTTAGAAGGGTTGTTTGTGAGAAAAAGATTGAGCATATTGGCTGTATGATTAGGACTGTCCGGTATTCTTGTAGGTAAATGAACAATCTGTGCAAGGTCATTAGTAATTGCAAAAGCCTCAGCATCTCGACCTGCTGGGTCGGTGTGACTAGAAAATGGAAGCCAGCTGGAGTTGTGAACATTAAAATCACCAAGGAAAATTACCTCACTGTTAGGAAAGTTGGACTGGAGAAAGTCAAGTTGCAAAGAGAGGAAGTCAAAGAGCTCCAAGTGATTAGTGGAGTTGGGAGAACGGTAGAGACAACAGATGAATTTGACACAATGAGGTAGAGAGATTTTAAGCCAGAGAAGATCAAAGAGAGGAGATTCCAAATTTCCAAGTCTCTGACAGGGAATACCAGAACGGACATATGCACAAGTACCACCTTTGAGGCAAAAGGAATCATACAGCGAATAATTTGGGCATCTGAGTTGAGCAGTAGTTGAATCAACCGATAACTGAGATTCTGTCAGAAAAAGTACATGGGGTTTGGCAGACTGCAAGTGGAAATGGACATTGTTGAGATTAGAATTGAGACCACATATATTTGTGAAATGAATTAGGAAGTGCTTGTGAGGTTTAGATCTTTTCGCAGGTAAGCTTGCTCTGTGAGTTTGACAATTCATGGTGTATTCAATGGTAAGAAAAAGTGGGTGGGACATGCTGTATGAAGTAATGAAATTTTTGGATATGGCGTACACGTGGTCAGAATATACCCAGATCCTTGACATAACGTGGCCTCGACAATGCTCCCCGCATACACACTACTCGGACTCCCTCCAGTCACTATCTGGCAGAGTAGAGGCAGCAAGATTATACACTAGCTGATCGGAAGTCTCCTAGAAAGTTACCAATAGGTTCGGTCAGGTGTACTAACTAGCGGCCGGCCTGCGAACACCGTTTTAGAGCTGTACCCTCGAAATGTAAGGAATATTGGATCTCGCCACGATTCACCATAACCTGAAAAGTCGAGGATAGATGTGGAGAAATTTGCCTTTAGCCAGAGGGTAGTTGATTGGTGGAACAGACTTCCATCCATTGTCGTGGAAGTTGACAGCCTTAATAAATTTAAGCCTGAGTTGGATAGGTATTTGGAACGAACGGAGGGGTGAAATGGTAGGGGTTTTTTTTTTTTTTTTTGGCTGATGCTGCATAAGCTTGCTTTCTTGCATCGTATGCCACTACTAATGCTAATGCTAATTGTTGGGGTGTGCTATATTGGCAAGTCAGATTGTAGATTTTATGAATGCATCTCTGAGTATGAGGTGACTATTCATCAGGCCAACTTTGCTTGATGAATGACAACTCTATTGTTGCTGAACATGGTATGAGCAGCAATTAATGTCGAAACCCACCATCGCAGGTGGGTTTCGACATTAATTGCAATCAAGGAACTTGCACGTGCACCCTATTATGGAAATGTTATTTTATAACATGATGAGAGAGACAAACGTATGTCATCCTACTTCTGCAGTGTGACAGCTGATGTTCTGTTCCTCCCTTTCACTCTTGTGTTTCTTTTTTTTTTTCACCATTCACAAGAGTAGGAGACCGGCGGAATTACTTGACAAGTACAGGTCACTGATGAAAAAAAGCCGTGAATTAGGGTTGAAATTGAAAGTGTCTGCAATTCTGCCCAGACATGATAGGAGGGAGTATATGATGAGAGCCCTGTCAATCAATTCGGCCCTGGAAAGATTGTGCAGGGCTCAAGGGGTAGAATTTTTTTCAGCCTGGTCTGTACTTGTTAACAGGAGAGACTGCTTCTACAGGGATGGGATACACTTAAATAGAAAGGGTGCAAGAATGTTTGCTGATGCTATCGAGGCAATGTTAGGTGGGTCGGAAAACTGCTAGATTGGGGGGATACAAGGACTAATAGATTAACAGTAGCCACTGGCAGAGGTGAAAGTGATTCTTGCACTGCTTCTATTGGAATGAGCCGCAGCCAGGAAAATAAGATGCAGGATATTTCAGAGACTGCTGGGAATCATTGGGGTACAAGTAAACACATGGGTTGTGTTAGGGTAGCTAAGAAAAAGAACAGGTGCATGTATACTTGTGTGTACACCAATGCTAGGAGTTTAGTAAATAAATTTGATGAATTTGAGGTATTGCTCAAAACATCAAAGGCAGATATTGTGGGGATTTCAGAGACGTGGTGTCACACAGATATAAGAAATGCAGAACTGGAATTTGGGGAGTACAATGTCTACAGAAAGGATAGACAGGATAGGAAGGGAGGAGGGGTTATGCTATTAGTTAAAAAACACATAAAATCCAAGGAAGTGAAGCCAGTCGACATTGCTGGACAGTGCAGTGTCGAGTCAGTTTGGTGTGACATAAGCATTGGGAGATCAAAATTGAGAGTAGGAGTGTGCTATAGGCCTAATGACTCTGATGAGTATAATAAGAAACTGTTCGGAGAAATAGAGTGGGCCAGTAAATCAGAGAGTCTTATAATGGGGGATTTTAATTTCCCAGATATTGACTGGAATTTGGGGGCTGGTCACTCACACAGTAGCAAGGCTTTTGTGGATTTATTGGATGATTGTTTTCTACATCAGCATGTTCGGGAGGCAACTAGAGGGAGTAATACTCTTGATTTGATTATCAGTAGTGATTCTTCATGCATTAAGAATCTGCAGATAAATGAACCACTTGGTGGCAGTGATCACAGTGTGCTGAAGTGGGAGTTACTCAAAGAGGTAACTACCATTAGGGGTAAAGGGAAGGGGTATTGCTTTCGTAAAGGCGACTACAATGGACTGAGACAGTATTTAAATTCTATACAGTGGGATCAACTGATGATATTGCAAACAGCAAATTCAAAATGGGAAGCATTCAAAGAACTTATCGTGGAAGCTACTAGGCTTTACATACCAACTAAGAAATATTGTTCAAGGTTTAGGCCTAAATGGTTGTCAGATGAACTAATGAGGCATATGGCAGAGAAGAAAAATGCATGGGATACATACAAATTAACACGTGACACGGATGCCTATGATAGATACAAGTTGATCTGTAACCAAGTTACAAAGGAGGTTAGGCAGGCGAAGGCAGATAACGAGAGATCCTTGGCAAGGGATGCGAAGAAAAACAGCAAAGAGTTCTTTACTTATGTAAACTCTAGAAGGAAGGGGATGAATCAGATTGGTCCACTTGAGATCGATGGGTCAACTGTTGATGATCCTGCTCGGGTAGCTAACAAACTAAATGATTATTTTGCATCGACATTCACACATGAGGAGTTATTCAGCGAGGGGAATGCCAGAGGTGTATTCAACTCTAGCAGTAAGCTAGAGAATCTTGTAATAACTGAGAGCAAAGTGGAGGAGAAATTGTTGAAGATAAACACAAGAAAGGCACCTGGGGTGGATGGGATCTATCCAGTTATATTAAAGGAGGCAGCAAAGGAGGTAAGCAAACCCTTAGCCATAATTATGAGAGCTTCCTTGGACTCAGGGGAGGTACCCATTGACTGGAGATGTGCAAATGTGACCCCAATTCACAAAGGGGGATCAAAGGCTGACACAAGTAATTATAGACCTGTGAGTTTAACTTCTGTTCCCGGAAAATTAATGGAGGCACTGGTGAAAGAAGCACTGCAGGATCATCTAGACAAGACTTCAGTTATAGCTAGGACACAGCATGGTTTTGTTAAGGGGAAGTCTTGCCTGACCAATTTGATTGGATACTATGATGCAGTCACAAAAGAACTGGATGCAGGGAATAACTTTGATATTATATACTTGGATCTTAGAAAGGCTTTTGATACTGTTGCACATGGAAGACTGCTGCACAAATTGGAGCAGTGTGGCATTGGAGGCAAGTTGCTGCTATGGATAAAGGGGTGGTTGAGGGGGAGAAGACAGAGAGTGGTAATCAATGGACACTGCTCATCGTGGACTAATGTTATTAGTGGAGTCCCTCAGGGTTCAGTATTGGGGCCTTTATTGTTTTCTGTATTTATAAATGATATTGATGATGGTATATCAGGCTTAATGTCCAAGTTTGCAGACGATACGAAGGTTGGCAGGGTTGTCAAGGACACTACTGACACTATGCTGCTGCAACAGGATTTGGAAAGGTTGAGCAGATGGGCTTCGAGGTGGCAAATGAAGTTTAACATTGACAAATGTAAAGTACTACATATGGGAAACAGCAACCCCAGAGCAACGTATCAACTCTTTGGTACTACACTGACAGTGGTAGAGAATGAAAGGGACCTGGGGGTGGTGGTGCAGGCAGATATGAAGTTCTCTGAGCAGTGCAGACGAGCTGCAAGAGTAGCTCATGGTGTATTGTCAATGATATATAGGAATTTTTCTAGCAGGGATAAGGAGGTGATTATTCCCTTGTATAAGGCAATGGTCAGGCCACACCTAGAGTACTGTATACAGGCCTGGAGGCCTCATTTCAGGAAGGATGTAGAGCTGCTGGAACGAGTACAGAGAAGGGCAACTAGATTGGTGAATGGGACAAAGGGGTTCTCTTACGAAGAAAGGCTTAAGTTTTGCAAATTACAGTGTCTGGAAACTAGGCACCAGCGGGGTGATCTGATAGAGGTGTACAAAGCCTTGAATGGTTTGAGCATGCTCAATGCTGATGGGATTCTTCCTCTAGCTCAGAAAAATCACCTGAGAGGGCATAAATTCAAATTGAGGAAAGACAGATGTAGGATAGATGTGCGGAAATTTGCCTTTAGCCAGCGGGTGGTTGGTGGGTGGAACAGACTTCCATCCCTTGTCGTGGAAGTTGATAGCCTAAATAAGTTTAAGGCTCAGCTGGACAGGTATTTCGAACGAACAGAGGGGTGAAGTGGAAGTGGTTATTTTTATTTATTTATGTTACTTTTTTTTTTTTTTTTTTTTGGCTGATGCTGCATAAGCTTGCTTTCTTGCATCAAATGCCTCTACTAATGCTAATGCTAATGTACACTGGTTTGTGTGCATGTGTGTATTTTTTAAAATGTTATTTTTATGAAATCCTATTTCTGCAGTCTGATGTTTTGTTCCCCCCTTTCACTCTGTGTTTTCTTTTTTTTTGCCATTCACAATGTACATTGGTTTGTGTGCATGTGTGTATTTTTTAAAATTTTATTTTTATGAAACCCCAAACATCAGCAGTATTAGAAACTATAATACTTAGTACTGTGCATGGGTTGAAGGTTGAGATGACGAAAAAAGATACTTATTGGCATTAAACTTGAACTTCAAAGTTGACAAAGTTTGAGTTCACGTTGTTCTGAAAGATTTTTAGGATATATTTTGTTTTTATTGCTTTTAGTACTTTATAACTTTTATCATTTATCTGTATTTCTATTTGTCTTAGCATCTGTAGCTGTACATTATATAAGTTTTTAGTTTTTGTATATTTTACTTTATTTTTCCATAACATTTTATTTTATAGTTTTATGTTTCGCTGGTAATAACAAGGTTTGCTTCAGCATAATTATTCCTGATGCAGAACTTTTTGCTAATATTTTTTCTTTTGGTTTCTTAGGCACTCCTGAACATCTAACTGTAAATACACTCTTCCACTTTTGTGAAGAAGTGGACATCATCATGTGAGACAAAATCATCCTCAGACTTACTTCCAAATCCTGCTTCAACTCATTGTTGCCATCACTACAAGTAATCTCTTTTTCATCACTGGAAAAGTCAGAGGCATAAAATGCTTGTTCCACTTTCTCGACTATATGCAGAAGAGAGAGAGAGAGATCAGTTCGCTTTCCTCATTTTAAAGGTGTCTTGACCTGAAAAAAGTATTTATTTCATTTTGATATTTATTTATTATTATTATTTTTAATAATCTGTTACTATTACAATCAGCAACATGACTAAAATGTCATACTTTGGTATTAATAAAAATTCAAAATTAACATTGTAAAAAACTTCATTTATGTATTTATTACATGTGCACACACAGACACTGTTTCATGCACACAGACACCTTATCATTCCTCAAGAATCAGATGATCACAGAGATTACAGAATACAGAAATCATTGCCCGGCATTGATCAGTATTAATATTAGCCAAGTGCAAGGAAGCTACAGGTTTTAGTTGCAATGGGAAAATAAAAAGGAGAAAAAAAAAAAAGAAGTAGATAAGAAAATATAAATTATGTGCTTCCCTCCTCACTTACACCGATGAGCCAAAACATTATGACCTGCAGTTGCTTCGTTATGCAAATCGAAGCAACTGCAGGTGAACTACGAGCATGCGCGGGTCAGGACATGGTATAAAAAACACCTGATACTGAGTTAATCCATAACGTTAGTCAGTGTTACTCTTGTTCTTCAGGGAAAGGCAGCGGACTTAAGCGAGTTTGACAAAGGACAAATTGTAATGGCCAGACAACTGGGTCAGAGCATATCAGAAACGGCACGGCTGGTGGGGTGCTCACAGTCAGCTGTGGTTAGTACCTACTGAAAGTGGTTTGAGGAGGGGGAACCCACGAACCGCCAGCGAGGTATTGGATGCCCACAGCTCATTGATGCTTGAGGTGAGCGAAGGCTCTGCCAGATGGTACATGGCAACAGAAGGGCGACTGTAGTGCAACTTGCCAGTAATTGGAATGCTGCTGCTGATGGGAGTAATGTTTCACAACACACAGTACATCGAACCCTGCTGAAAATGGGGCTGCATAGCCGCAGGCTGCTCTGATCGCACATGGTAACCACGGTTCACCGGCGACAGCACTTACTATGGGCACACGATCACAAAACTGACCTTGAGTGATTGGAAGAAGGTTGCCTGGCCTGATGAATCATGTTTCTTGTTGCACCATGTGGATGGCCGGGTATGTGTGCTTCGTTTACCTGGAGAAGTGATGGCACCTGGATGCACCGTGGGATGAAAACAAGCCAGCGGTGGCAGTGTCATGCTTTGGGCAATGTTCTGCTGGGATACCCTGGGTCCAGTCAGCCATGTGCCGGGCACTGTGATGTCTATCACCTACCTAAACGTCATTGCTGACGAGGTACACCCTTTCACAGCAACAGTCTTCCCCTCTGGCAGTGCCATCTTTCAGCAGGATAATGGGCCATGCCACACCACCCAGATCATTTGAGACTGGTTGGTGGAACATGACAAAGATTTCCAGGTATTGCTCTGGCCTCCAAATTCCCCAGACATCAATCTCATTGGGCACATGTGGTTTGTGTTGGAACAGCAATTCCGATCTGCGGCGTCTCAACCACAGTTCTTACAGGAGTTAAAGGATCTGCTGGTTACATGTTGATGCCAGATACCACAAGACACATTTATGCTGTAGCACGGGGAGAATGAAGGGGATAATTTCCAACGAATCACAGCCTAAAAAATGTGCAACCTGAGAAGTGTTTAGGGACTTTCTAAAACAGGACATAATATAGCCAAGGAGGATGTCTTTGTGTGTGTTCTAGGTGCAGAGAGAGAGTGTGAAGAAATTAGGCACCACCTCAGTGTTCTGTTAGGCATCTATAAGAGCTTGAAGAGTAGAGTAGATGTTCTCGAAAGAATTAAAATGGGGGCCCATCAAGCTGCCCAACTCAATGCCAGAGCTCAGAACTGTGCATCAAGCAACACGAGCAATCTACAAGGCAGAATGTACTAGTCCCACAGGAACTAGTTATTGTCGGTGACCCTATTGTCAGGGAAAAGGGAAATATATTGTGTAAAAAGGATAGGTGGAATAGCACCGGGGCAGGTCTGCCAGGGGCAAAAGTTAATGATGTTGTAGAGCAGATATCATCTTTTAAGGGCACGAAAGGTGATGTCATTGTTGCACGTGTTGATACTAAAGATATTAAGAGTAGGAGATCTGCATATTCACTTAACAAGTAGAGATCAAGTAAATTTTGAAAAAAAAAAAAAAAAAAATGTCATGCGTTAGGACTGAATTTGAAAGTGTCTGCAATTCTGCCCAGACACAGCAGGAGGGAGTATATGATGAGAGCCTTGTCAATCGGCCCTGCAGAAATTGTTTAAAGGCTCATAGGGTAGAATTTTTCTCAGTGTGGTCCATGCTTGTTAAAAATAGAGACTGTTTCTACAGGGATGGGATACACTTAAATAAAAAGGGCGCAAGAATATTTGATGATGCTATTCAGGCAGTGTTAGGTAGGTCAGAAAACTGCTAGCTTGGGGGTGGATAACAGACAATTGATTAACAATCAATTGATGTGACATAACCACTGGGAAAGCAAAAACGGTAGTAGGAGGAGTGCGTTATAGGCCTAATGACTCTGATGAGTACAATGAACAACTGCACAGAGAAATAGAATGGGCCAGTAAATCAGAATGATTTATGTTGGTGGATTTTAACTTCCCAGATATTGACTGGAACTTGTGGGTTGGTCACTCGCATAGCAGCAAGATATTGAAAATTTATTGGATGATTGCTTTCTACAGCAGCATTTTCGAGAGGTAACCATGACTAATACTCTGCATCTGATTATCACCAGTGATTATTCATGCATTAAGAATATGCAGATAAGGGAACCACTAGGTAGCAGTGATCACAGTGTACTGATGTGGAATTTACTAAAGGATGTAACTACAATCAAGGGTAAAGGGAATAGTTTTAGCTTTCATAAAGGTGACTACAGTGGTCTCATACAGTTTTTAAATTCAATACAGCAGGGCCAACTGATGATGTTACCAAAAGCAAATTCTAAATGGGAAACATTCAAGGAAGCAATGTGGGAAGCAACAAATATTTTTGTTTCAACTAAGATATATTGTTCAAGGTTTAGGCCTAAATGGATGTCAAATGAGCTAATGAGATTTGTGGGAGAGAAGAAAAATGCACAGGATATATATAAATGTTCCAAAAGGTCCCTGGATGCTACTAGTCTTTTCATATCAACAAAGAAATACTGTTCAAGGTTTAGGCCTAAATGGATGTCAGATGAACTAATGAGACTTGTTATTATTCATTGTTATTTGGCTTTTTTTTAGGAGCATTAGCAACTACTTCTACAGGGATGGGATACAGAAAGGGTGCAAGAATATTTGCTGATGCTTTCGAGGCAGTGTTAGTTCAGTCGGAAAACTGCTAGCTTGGGGGGGATTCACAGACTAAAAGGTTAAATGTAGCCGCAGGCAGAGGTGAAGGTGATTCTTGCACAACTTATATTAGAATAAGTAGCGACCTGGAGCAAGGGGAGCTGGGGGTTCCAGGAACTGATGGCAGTCTTCGTGAAACAGGTGGGTATATGGGATATATCTGGGTAACTAGGAATAGGAATATGTGCATGTATGCTTGCATGTATACCAATGCTAGAAGTATAGTAAATAAATTTGATGAATTTGAAGTGTTGGTCAAGATATCAAATGCGGATATTGTTGGGATATCAGAGATGTGGTGTAACACAGACATAAATAGTGCAGAATTGGAATTTGGGGAGTACAAGGTGTACAGAAAGGATAGACAGGATAGGAAGGGAGGAGGTGTTATGCTGTTAATTAAGAAAAACATAAAATCAAAAGAAGTGCATCCAGTTGATATAGATGAACAGTGCACTGTTGAGTCAGTTTGGTGTGACATAAGCACTGCGAAAGCAAAAATAAGAGGAGTGTGTTATAGGCCTAATGACTCTAATGAGTACAATGAACAATTATACAGAGAAATAAAGTGGGCTAGTATATCAGAATGTCTTATAATTGGGGATTTTAACTTCCCAGATATTGACTGGAACATGTGGATTGGTCACGCACACACTAGTAAGACTTTTGTGGATTTATTGGATGATTGTTTTCTGCAGCAGCATGTTTAAGAGGCAACCAGAGAGGGTAATACTCTTGATCTGGATATCAGCAGTGATCATTTGTGTACTAAGAATTTGCAGATAAAGGAACCACTAAGTGACAGTGATCACAGTGTGCTGATGTGGGATTTAGTTAAAGATATAATTACCATCAGGGGTAAAGGAAAGAATTTTTGATTCCGTAAAGGTGAGTACAGTGGTCTAAGACAGTTTTTAAATTCTGTACAGTGGGATCAACTCATGATGTTACTAACAGTAAATTCTAAGTGGGAAGCATTCAAGGAATTAATCGTGGAAGCTACTAAAAGTTTCATACCTATTAAGAAATATTGTTCAAGGTTTAGGCCTAAGTGGTTATCAAATGAACTAATGAGACTTATGACAGAGAATAAAAATGCATGGGATGCATATCAATTATGAAGCGACTCAGAAGCCTATGGCAGATATAAGCCAGTCTGTAATAAGGTCACAAAGGAGGTTAGGCAGGCGAAGGCAAATTACGAGAAATCTTTGGCAAAGGATGCTAAAAAAAAAAAGCAAGGATTTCTTTACTTATATAAACTCCAAAAGGAAGGGGATGAATCTGATTGGTCCATTTGATATCGATGGTTCAACTGTTGATGATTCTGCTCAGATAACAAACAAACTGAATGAGTATTTTCCATCTACATTCACACATGAGGAGTTATTAAGGTTTGAAAATGGCAGAAGGTTATCAAATTGTAGCAGGGTGCTTAATGATTTTGTAATAACTGAGAGCAAAGTGGAGGAAAAGTTGTTGAAGTTAAACATAAGAAAGGCACCTGGGGTGGATGGGATCTATCCAGTTATATTAAAGGAGACGGCAAAGCAACTAAGCAAACCCTTATCCATAATTATGAGAGCATCCTTTGACTCAAGGGAGGTCCCCAAGGACTGGAGATGTGAAATGTATCCCCAATTCACTAAGGGGGGGATCGAAGGGTGACACGAGTAATTACAGACCGGTTAGTTTAACTTCTGTTCCGGGTAAAATAATGGAGTCACTGGTAAAAGATGCATTGCAGGATCATCTAGAGAAGACTGCAGCAATAATTCAGACACAGCCTGGGTTTGTTAAGGGAAAGTCTTGTCTGACAAATTTGATAGGATATTATGATGTGGTTACAAAGGAACTGGATGCAAAAAATAATTTTGATATCACATATTTGGATTTCAGGAAAGCTTTTGACACTGTTGCACATGGAGGACTATTGCACAAATTGGAGCAGAATGGTATTAAGGGTAAGTTGCAACAATGGATAAAAGGATGGTTGAGTGGAAGAAGACAGAGGGTGGTAATCAATGGGTGCTGCTCTTCGTGGACTAATGTTATTAGTGGAGTCCCACAGGGTTTGGTGTTGGGTCCACTGTTGTTTTTTATATTTATCAATGATATTGATGAAGGTATATCAGGCTTAGTGTTGAAGTTTGCAGATGATACAAAGTTTGGCAGGGTTGTTAATGACAGTAATGGCAGTGTACTACTGCAACAGGATCTAGAAAATTTGGGCAGATGGGCTAAGAAGTGGCAACTGAAGTTTAACCTTGACAAATGCAAAGTACTGCATATGGGTAGAAGTAACCCCAGAGAAACGAACAAACTGTGTGGTAATACACTTAAGGTGGTAGAAAATGAAAAAGACCTGGGAGTAATTGTGCAGTCAGATATGAAGTTTTCTGAGCAATGCACACAGGCTACCAGGGCAGGTCATGGGGTTTTGTCAATGATGTATACAGGAATTTTGCTAGCAGGGAAAAGGAGGTGATTGTCCCTCTGTATAAGGCAATGGTCAGGCCACGCCAAGAAAGGCTTAAGTTTTGCTGATTACAGTGTTTGGAGACTAGGCACAGCGAGGTGATCTGATTGAGATGTATAAAGCCTTGAATGGTTTGTGCATGCTCAATGCTGATGAGATTCTTCCTCTTGCTCAGAATAATCACCTGTGTGGGCATAAATTCAAATTGAGGAAAGACAGTTGTAGGATAGATGTGCGGAAATTTGCCTTTAGCCAGCAGGTAGTTGATTGGTGGAACAGACTTCCATCTTTAGTTATGGAAATTGATAGTGTAAATAAATTTAAAGCTGAGCTGGATAGGTATTTGGAAAGAATGGAGGGGTGAAATGTAAGTGTGTTTTTTTTTTTTTTTTTTTGGCTGATGCTGCATATGCTTGCTTTCTTGCATCGTATGCCTCTACTAATGCTAATGCTAATATTATAATGCAGTAGCATAGCAAACGAACTGGTTGCAAAAAATAATTTTGATATACAATTGGATTTCAGGAAAGGTTTTGATACTGTTGCACATGGAAGACTACTATAGAAATTGGAGCAGCATGGCATTAAGAGCATGTTGCTGTTATGGATAAAGGGATAGTAGATAGGAATTGACAGAGAGTGACAATCAATGGACAGTTCTCTTTGTGGACTAATATTATAAGTGGAGTCCCCCAGGGTTCTGTGTTGGACCAGCTGACGTTTCCTATATTTATCAATGATATTGATGAAAGTTTAATGTCCAAGTTTGCAGATGATAAGAAGGTTGACAGAGCTGTTAATGACAGGAATGACAGTCATCATCATCATCAGCCATCTTCAATCCAGTGCAGAATGAAGGCCTCTCCAGTAACTTTCCAGTTCCTTCTGTTTTGTGCAATGCCCATCCATCTACTACCCACAAACTCATGAATTTCATCTATCCATCTCCAACGTTGTCTTTCAGATTTTCTTCTAGCTTCTCTTGGGTACCATTCTGTTATTTTCTTAGTCCATCTGTCATCATGTCTTCGAGTTATGTGTCCTGCCCAAGACCATTTTAGTTCTTTAGTTTTGATAAGAATGTCCTTTACTTGAGTTTGCTGCCTAATCCATGTGTTTCTCTTCTTATCTAACAGTCTGATTCCCAATATAATTTGTTCCATTCTTCACTGTGTAGTTCTCAGCTTCTCATCCATTCTTTTGGTAAGTGCCCAAGTTTCACTTCCATAAATCATGGTGGGTATACATTGGTTTATTATTTTATGTTTCAGACAGACTGGGATATTGCTCTTCAGTATGTGACTATATTTCCTAAATGCTATCCATCCAAAATTTATTCTTCTCTTGACTTCCAGCCATTTATCATTATTACAGCTAATAATTTGTCCCAGATAAGTATATGACTCCACCTTTTCAATTACTGCTCCTTCAATCATTATGTCCCTTTCTGTGGCATACTTATTCATCATTACTTTTGTTTTAGCCATATTCATCTTTAGTCCAAAATTCTTACTAATTGTACATAACTGATTAAGATTTTCCTCTAATTCTTTGGGATCATGGCTTATGACCACAATGTCGTCTGCAAATCGTAAATGGCTTAGGTACTCTCCTTTCACATTGACTCCTTTCTGCGACCAGTCTAATCTTCTGAAAGCTTCCTCAAAGGCAGCAGTAAACAGCTTCGGAGATATTGTGTCTCCTTGTCGAATTACTTGCTTCATTTTAAATTTCCTACTGTCTTTGTCTAGTCTAATAAATGAGGTAGCGTTCTCATATATTTTCTTCAAAATCATAATATATGGGGTATCTATGCCTTGTTTTCCAGTGTCCGAAACATTGCCTTATGCTATATGGAATCAAATGCCTTTTCATAATCCACAAATGCCAGGCATAATAGTGTTTTATATTCATTTACTTTCTCCCTTAGCTATGAAGGTGATTCATAGTTGTTGTTGTTGTTGTTGTGGTTATTGTTATTTGGTTTTTAGGAGCATTAGCAACTAAGGCCATATTGCTCCAGGGATATGCGGTGGTCATTCCCTGACCATTCCACATCCTCTGTATTTGGTGGTCACAGGCTTGAACCCCGGTCTAATCAGGAAGTGTTTGTGTGCTACACACTGCTGCTCCTACCCACCTGGATATGGAGGCACCTAACCATAGTTGAGAATCCTGTCCTAAAGCCAGCTTGCTCTTTCGGTTGATTCTCATCAAGTATTCTTTTTAATCTGTTAGTAATGACCCTTTTGAACAACTTGTAGATTAGCATTAGCATTAGTAGAGGAATATGATGCAATAAAGCAAGCTTATTCAGCATTAGCCAAAAAAAAAAAAAAAAAATAAATAAATAAAAAAATAAACACCACACTCATTTCACCCCTCCGTTCGTTCAAAATACCTGTCCAGCTCAGCCTTAAATTTGTTTAGGCTATCAACTTCCACAATAAGTGATGGAAGTCTGTTCCACCAACCAACTACCGCTGGCTAAAGGCAAATTTCCACACATCTATCCTACATCTGTCTTTCCTCAATTTGAATTTACGCCCTCTCAGGTGATTATTCTGAGCAAGAGGAAGTATCACATCGACACTGAGCATGCCCAAACCATTCAACACCTTATACACCTCAATCAGATCACCTTGCCGGTGCCTAGTCTCCAGACACTGTAATTTGCAAAACTTAAGCCTTTCTTCGTAAGAGCAACCCTTTGTTCCATTCACTAATCTTGTTGCCCTTCTCTGTACTCATCCCAGCAGCTCTACATCCTTCTTGAAATGAGGCCGCCAGACCTGTATACAGTACTCAAGGTGTGGCCTGACCATTGTCTTATACAAGGGAATAATCACCTCCCTATCCCTGCTTGAAAAATTCCTGTATATCATTGGCAAGACACCATGAGCTACTCTTGCCGCTCGTCTGCACTGCTCAGAGAACTTCATATCTACCTGCACAATTACCCCCAGGTCCTTTTCATTCTCTACCACTGTCAGTGTAGTACCACAGAGTTGATACATTGCTCTGGGGTTACTGTTTCCCATATGTAGTACCTTACATTTGACAATGATAAATTTCATTTGCCACTTCTCAGCCTATCTGCTCAACCTTTCCAAATCCTGTTGCAGCAGCATAGCATCATTATTGTCCTTAACAACCCTGCCAACCTTTGTATCATCAGCAAACGTGGACATTAAGCTTGATATACCATCATCAATATCATTTATAGGCTAAGATTTAGTACTCTGTGCACCCTCTCTATACTCGCCGACACGGCAGTGATTGACGGGTGCTGACTCCGCCCAGTGTCACGTGTTCTCCTGAACATACGGAAACATCTGGCACGCGTGCCACGCCGTGCGTGTCACCCGTGTTATAAATTTCGCTGTTAGAAGTGTCACGTGGTGTTAATACTTGATTAGCATATTATTTAATTTTATCGATGCGTAATTATAAAGCAAAAAAAGAAAAGTTGTTTGATTTTGGAAAAGGCTGAATAATACGTATATTATTCGTCCTGAATAATACATCCCCACAGAAACGGGGGGGTCTGGGGGGCAGAGCCCCCCAGAAAAAAAAAAAAAAAAAAAAACCCTCAATTTGCGTATTCGATTGTTAGTGACTTACTCTTTGGTTTCCCATGGTTGAGATGGGTGTCTGTTGTATTGGGTGATTTTTTTTTTTTCCTGCGAAATATTAGTTCGAAAATGTTGGGTTGTTTTGAAAATATAATTCAATTGATGAGGTGAGTGGTTTTCTGTCGTTTTAGCATTTCTGTTGGGCATCAGCAATTTTCAGTGTTGCCCATGGTGTTAATTTTTTTTCCAGTGTTGCACGTGGTGTTAATTTTTTTTTTTTAGATTTTAGATCAGTGATTATTAGAGTGCTTGTGATTAATTTTTAGATTAATTTTAATTTAATTTAATTATTAGAGTGGTTGTTTTGAAAATATAATTCAATTGATGAGGTGAGTGGTTTTCTGTCGTTTTAGCATTTCTGTTGGGCATCAGCAATTTTCAGTGTTGCCCATGGTGTTAATTTTTTTTCCAGTGTTGCACGTGGTGTTAATTTTTTTTTTTTAGATTTTAGATCAGTGATTATTAGAGTGCTTGTGATTAATTTTTTGATTTTAGCATTTCTGTTGACGGGCATCAGCAATTTTCAATGTTGCACGTGGTGTTAATTTTTGTTACAAATAATACTAATTACTTGTTTTTTACAATACTAATTACTTGTTTTTTCCGGCCAGAAAGGCAGGGGATTGGGATCCCCGTCTAGTAATGTACGGGCGAGAAGAATCAAGGGTTGCACGTGGTGCGAATTTTTTTTAAACAAACAAAAAAAAGAAAACTTGTTTGGTGTTGGAAAAGGCTGAATAATACGTATATCGGGGGTGTGGGGGCAGAAGCCCCCACAGAAACGGGGGTCTGGGGGCAGAGCCCCCAGAAAAAAAAAATAATAATGATTCCCCTATTTGCGCTAAAAATAATTGCCCTAAAATTATAGCTTAGATTGTAAGCTATAGCTTAGAAAAACGTGCATTTTTGTTTGTTTTATTTTTAATAATTGTTCATTTGCCGTTCCTTTTCTTTCGCGAAAATTACCTTTCCCCCTTTTTTTTTTTTCTTTTCGGTTGTATCCGACTTATTCAAATGTCACGTGATATTTTGTGATCCACGAAAACCGTATTTTTGTAACTTGAACTTTTGAAATTATTGGATTTATCCTGTTTTCAGCGGCCGTATTTGTTGCTGTGCCACCCGCGTGTCACCTAGTACCGTTTGCCGAGGAGAATAGCGGGAACGCAGTGAGTGGGCGGAGTCACAATCCGTCAATCACTGCTTTCCCCCCTCTTCTCCTCGCCGCCATTTTGAAGGGTGCACCGAGTATTAAATCTTTACCTCATTTATAAATACAGAAAACAACAATGGACCTAACACTGAACCCTGAGGAACTCCACTAATAACATTTGTCCACATTGAGCAGTGTCCATTGATCACCACTCTCTGTCTTCTGCCATTCAACTATCCCTTTATCCATAGCAGCAATTTGCCACCAATGCCACACTGCTCCAATTTGTGCAGCAGTCGTCCATGAGCAACAGTATCAAAAGCCTTTCTAAGATCCAAATATATAATATCAAAGTTATTCCATGCATCCAGTTCTTTTGTGACTACATCATAGTATCCAATCAAATTGGTCAGGCAAGACCTTCCCTTAACAAAACCATGCTGTGTCTGAGCTATAACTGAATTCTGGTTTACATGATCCTGCAGTGCTTCTTTAACCAGTGCCTTCATTCATTTTCCTGGAACAGAAGTTAAACTAACAGGTCTATAATTACTTGTGTCAGCCTTTGATCCTCCTTTGTGAATTGAGGTTACATTTGCACATCTCCAGTCTATGGGTACCTCCCCTGAGTCCAGAGAAGCTCTCATAACTATGGCTAGGGGTTTGCTTACTTCCTTTGCTGCCTCCTTTAATATAACTGGATAGATCCCATCCACCCCAGGTGCCTTTTTTATGTTTATCTTCAACAATTTCTCCTCCACTTTCCTATCAGTTATTACAAAATCATCTAGCTCACTGCCAATGTTTACTTCACCTACGGCATTCCCCTTCCTGAATAACTCCTCATATGTGAATGTAGATGCAAAATACTCGTTTAGTTTGTTAGCCACCTGAGCAGGATCCTCAACTGTTGAACCATGAATATCCAGTGGCCCAATCTGATTCATCCCTTTGCTTCTTGAGTTTACATAGGTAAAGAACTCTTTTCTGTTTTTCTTTGCATCCTTTGCCAAGGATTTTCCATAATCTGCCTTTGCCTGCTTAATCTCCTTTGTGACTTGGTTACAAACCAGCTTATATCTATCATAGGCTTCCATGTCACCCATTAATTTGTATGTATCCCATGCATATTTCTTCTCTGCCGTATGTCTCATTAGTTCATCTGACATCCATTTAGGCCTAAACCTTGAACAATATTTCTTAGTTGATATGTAAAGCCTGGTAGCTTCCAAGATAAGTTCTTTGAATGCTTCCCATTTCGAATTTGTTGTTGGTAACATCAACAGTTGGTCCCACTGTATAGAATTTAAATACTGTCTCAGACCATCGTAGTCGCCTTTACGAAAGCAAAAACCCTTCCCTTTACCTCTGATGGTAGTTACCTTCTTGAGTAAATCCCACTTCAGCACACTGTAATCACTGCAACCTAGTGGTTCCTTTATCTGCAGATTCTTAGTGCATGAAGAATCACTACTGATAATCAGATCAAGTGTATTGCTCCCTCTAGTTGCCTCCCTAACATGCAAAAACCCTTCCCTTTACCTCTGATGGTAGTTACCTCCTTGAGTAAATCCCACTTCAGCACTGTAATCACTGCCACCTAGTGGTTCCTTTATCTGCAGATTCTTAGTGCATGAAGAATCACTACTGATAATCATATCATGATTATTGCTCCCTCTAGTTGCCTCCCTAACATGCTGATGTAGATAACAATCATCCAATAAATCCACAAAAGTCTTGCTAGTGTGTGAGTGACAAAATGCACAAATTCCAGTCAATATCTGGGAAATTAAAATCCCCCATTATAAGACTCTCTGATTTACTGGCCCACTCAATTTCCCCGTACAGTATCTTATTATACTCATCAGAGTCATTAGGCCTATAGCACACTCCTACTCTCAATTTTGATTTCCCTATGCTTATGTCACACCAAACTGACTTGACATTGCTCTGTCCATCAATGTCAACTGGCTTCACTTCCTTGCATTTTATGTGTTTTTTAACTAATAGCATAACCCCTCCTCCCATGTCTATCCTTTCTATACACACTGTATTTCCCAAATTCCAGTTCTGCATTCCTTATATCTGTGTGACACCACCTCTCTGATATCCCAACAATATCTGCCTTTGATGTTTTGAGCAATACCCCAAATTCATCAAATTTATTTACCAAACTCCTATTGGTGTACATGCAAGTATACATGCACCTGTTCTTATTCTTAGTCCTAACACAACCATGTGTTTACGTGTTCCGCAATGACTCCCATCAGTTTCTGAAATATCCTGCATCTTGTTTTCCAGGCTGCTGCTCATTTCAATAGGCGCAGTGCAAGAATCACTTTCACCTCTGCCAGTGGCTAATTTTAATCTATTAGTCCTTGTACCCCCCCCCCCAAACTAGCAGTTTTCCGACTCACCTAACACTGCCTCGATAGTATCAGAAAATATTCTTGCATAAGATTTGAGTTATTCTTGCATAATATGTGAGATAACAAGCTAATTGGTGTATAATTTCCAATTTCTGATTTATCTTCTTTCTTATGCAGCAAAACTATGATTGCATTATTCCACTGCTTAGGCATCACACCTTTTCTAATGCACTTTGTGAAGAGCAAGTTTTTGTGTTATGCCTCTTACTCCCAATTTTAACAACTCTACAGTTGTTAAAATTGGGAGTAAGGAACTCAACTCCCCCAGGACTTTCTGATTCTTCATTTTCTTTAATGCATGTTCTACCTCATCAGGAAGAATATTGGGTATGTCGTATGTGTTGCTAATTTGCGATGCATCTTCCCCACTGCTTATATAATTCTCTATACTAGTCTTCTTCTATTTGAATTATGCTTTCTCTGCTATTTATAAGTAACCATCGTTATTCTTCAGTTTCAGTATCATTTGTCTTTCTGTATTACTGCTCATGGCTGCTAATTTAAATCCTTTGTTTTCCCTTAATGCTTGTTCTACTTTTCTTGTGTTAAATCTTCTTATGTCCTCTCTGAGTCTTTTTCTAATGGATTTGCATAACTCAGTATACTCAATTTTCTCGTTGTCAGTGAATCTTGCTCTTCATTTGTGGCCTTCGGTTCATCATAACAATTAGTTGTTGACTAATTTTTTCTTCTTTGGATTTCTTTTTTCCCTATAGGTTTCTTGGGCTTTATCACTTTCAGAAAGTTGTAATATTCCTCTTCGATATCTTGGTCCTGAGCAGTGTGCAGAAGCTCAAAAGTGTTCTTAAGTTCCAGTACATACTGCTTTTTCTCCTCTTCTGTTATCTCAAAGACCTTTCTATTATTTACTCGAGTAAGTTTTTTCCTTTCCTTTCCTACATCTATATCAAGTGTACATCTTACCATTCTGTGTTCACTTACAACATTTACCTTATTCAGGACGGTAACATCATTCACAATATATCTTCTGTTAGTGAGGATGAAGTCGATTTCATTAGTTGTTAATCCATTTGGACTCTTCCATGTCCGCTTTCTGTTCATCCTTTTCTTGAAAAAAGTGTTCATTACTGACAATCCTTGAGATTCTGCAAATTCCACAAGTCTTCACCTCTTTCATTTCTTTCACCAATTCCAAAATTTCCTATAGTTCCCCTTTCTGTGCTGTTTTGTCTTTTTCCAACCATAGCATTGAAGTCCCCCATAATAATAGTGTAGTGGGTTTTCTGCTCATCTAAAAGACTCTCAATTTCGGTGTACATTTCTTCAACCTCTTCATCATCATGGCTTGATGTTGGTGCATAAATCATTATAACCTTTAGCTTGTACCTCTTAGAAATCTTGAGTATTAGTCTTGACACCCTTGGTGATGTACTTTTGAATTCCAAAATGTTGTTTTTTAAATCTTTATGGACCAGAAACCCAACTCCACCTTCACTCCTTTCACTGTTTCAATTGGTGTACAGCAGATTTCCACTTGATAAACTTATAAGTGATTCATTTCTTCTTCTTGTTTCAGCCAAACCGATGATACTCCAATTCACATTTTCTAATTCCTTTTCCAGCTCTAATATCCTGTATTCACTGATGAGCGATCTTATGTTGTAACAGGCCAAGTTCAGTTTCCGTGCATGGCAGCCTAGTTGTACCCGGAGATTCTTAGCACCCTCTGCTTCCACTCTGATCCTCTCGCTGCCGTATGAGGGGGAGTGAAAGCCGCTGGGAACTCAGGGCCATTTGTTTCGTCGTGCTGTCATATGATGGCGAGTTTGGTCTTTTCCTCTTCACGCTGACCAGGCATCTTGAATAGAACCACTCTAAACGTTCGTTGCCACCTAAGTGACATAACAGTGCTTACCATCGAGAAGGTATGCATGAGTGGATTTTAGGGAGGCAGGGCAACCGGACTTCTCCTAAATCTTCTGTAATAGAAAGATATTGGATCCATCAGTGTTTTAGACTGAGTGTCTGATAACGCACAGAATACCTGTTCCCCTCTAAACCCCTGACAATATGCTACTGCAACAGGATATAGAAAAGTTGGGCAGATGGGTTGAGAACTGGCAACTGATGTTTAACATTGATAAATACAAAGTGGTGCATATGGGTAATAGTAAACCTGGAATAACACACCAACTGTGGTACTACATCAGGGTAGCAGAGAATGAAAAATACCTGGAGGTAATTGTGCAGTGCAGACAGGCTGCCAGAGCAGCACATGCAGTCTTCCAATTATATACGGGAATTTTGCTAAAAGGGATAAGGAAATGATTATCTTCTTGTATAAGGCAATGGTTTGGCCACATTTTGAGTACTGCATACAGGTCTAGAAGCCTCATTTTAGGAAGGATGTAGAGCTGCTGGAACAAGTACTGAGGAGGGCAACGAGATTGGTGAGGGGAACAAAGGGTTGGAACAAGAAAGGCTTAAGTTCTGAAAATTTCAGCTGGAGACTACGCACCTGTGAGGTGATCTGATTGAGGTGTATAAGGCCTTGAATTGGTGAGCAAGCTCAATGCTGATGGGATTCTTCCTCTTGGTCAGATTACACACCTGAGCGGACATAAATTCCAACTGAGGAAAAACAGTTGTAGAATAGATGTGTGGAATTTGCTTTTAGCTGGTGGGTGGTTGATTCCTGGAATAACTTACACAACCATCTGGTCATTATGGAAGTTGATAGCTGAAATAAATTCAAGGACAAACTGGACAAACATTTGGATTGAATGGGTAGGTGAAATGGGAAGATTTTTTTTTTTGGCTGATGCTGTATAAACTTGCTTTCTTGCATCATATGCCTCTACTAGTGCTAATACATTATTAGTAGTATTTGGCAGACTGCCAAATACTACTAATAATGATAATAGCCATCCACCCGATGCACTTGGTATCAGTATGGAGTGGAAAAATCCCATAAGGAGAAAAAGTAGTAACAATAATAATAACAACAGTAATTTTAATAATAACATGCATAGAATTATCAGCTTGCATGGATTAGGACAGCTTTTACCAAAAGTTTTCAATTCAGATTTCTATTTCTTGGGGAGTTTTTTAACTTTTGGATCATGAACCGGATTTTTTTATTTTTATTTTTTATGAAAACCCCAAACACGAAAGGTATCAAAACCTATAGTACTTAGTACTGTGCATGGGTTGAAGGAGAAGTATGGGGGGGGGGGAATGCTGGAAACTTTGCTCTAGAGACTAAACATGGGTTTCACCACTTCAAGCTTCCAATAAGCAAAGTGGTGATATTTCACTGGTTGATGAAAGTCATCTACCACCTGATTTGGATACAAGTCAGTGTCATTCACCATATTTTTGATACTTGTATTTTTTAATTTAGTAACTGTGAAAAGTGTATATATCGCTTTTCTGACCACTTCTAGCCTCTGTTTGAAATCGATTGTCAAGGTTCCCACTGTTCTACAATCTAGTTACATGTTTAACCAGACAGCCAACATGAACCCTCATGATTCTAATGTTTCTTACTTCAGTGGCATACATCAGTTGAAATGGTTGAAATCTATATTTCCTTTTAGCACTTCTTTCTAAATTGCTGTAAATTTCCACCAAGTATTTTTCCACTTCTCCAGGAAAGCATGCAGCTCCCTTTTCAGCATACAAATAAAAAAGATGGCAGAGACAGCCTATTGCCACCAAGTGATGGCACCTCCATAGCCAGGTGGGCAGGAGCAGCAGTGCATAGCACACGCTTCTTGATTAGACCGGGGTTCGAGCCCGTGACCACCAAATATGGAGGATGCAGAAAGGTCAGGGAATGACCACCACATATCCCCAGAGCAATATGGCCTTAGTGCTAATGCTCCTAAAAACCAAACAACAAAACAGCCACCAAGTGCTCCACGCCTCTATTAATACCCTTGCTACTCCAGTTTTTATGCTTAACATAACAGGCATAACTATGTTGCAGACAGTCTTTTAATGGAGTCCCATGTGAAGAAGATGTCCAATTTTCTATACTGTAGAGTGACTTTCCAAAGCCATAATTGGTACTTTTTCAATTCGATGATTTTTAAAATATTTTTTATTACAAAAGGTTACCAGATTGGGATATATCTTGGAATATGATTACTGCCATCTGTAGGCATTGAAAATGGTTTATTTTTTAGAGGCATTACTGCCACTTCTTTTGCTATCCATGCAATGTCACTAACAATGCCTGTTGCTTTTATTCTTACACAATTATTATTATTATTCATTTATTTTTTATCATTGTTTTATTCGGGGTTTTTTTTTTTTTTTTTTTTTGGCTGGTGCAGCATATTGTTATTGTTATTTGGTTTTTTTTTAGGAGCATTAGCAACTAAGGCCATATTGCTCTGGGAATACGCAGTGGTCATTTCCTGACCTTTCTGCATCCTCCATATTTGGCGGTGACGGGCTCGAACCCCGGTCTAATCAAGAAGCGTGTGCTACGCACTGCTGCTCCTTCCCACCTGGCTACGGAGGCGCCCATGTGCAGCATAAGCCATAGGCTTTCTTGCACCATGCGGCTATTACTAATACTAATAACTGTATTTTTTGCTATTTCGCTATTGGGAACACATCTGAACATGTCTGCATGATCAGCACAATCAGAAGAAGATTATGTTCTATGACAAATGATGCAAATAAATATTCAACACATAAGACATTGTTACCATGAAATGTAACATTATTTTGCACTTCTTTCTATGCACTGTCAATTATAAGAAATCTCACTGCGTGAAACCGAAATCATATCTACATAGAGTCTTTTCACAGAAAATAAATAAACTCTTACTGATGATTCAACTGAAAATATGATGTATTTCTAATCATCAGGTGTCCTATTTTTGTGCTCCTTATACCACTGCACCTTGTTTCTAGCATTACCATCAGTAACATGACATATGGCTTGGCAATAGTGCTCTGCCATAAATTTCAGCTTTATGAGGTTCTTGCTGAACTGTTTTGCTATAAACTGGATTGCAAAGACTCACATTAGTTTCTGCAGTTACTTTGGAGGCAGTAGTTTTATGTTTCACATGTCCAGTAGTCTCTTTCAGTCAGGTTCAATTTTCTGCCTCAATTTGTCCTATCAGATATTGTTTTTCCATATTTGGTGTCCTGGAAAAAGACCTTAATTTGCTTAATGTATCTAGTTAGTCTAGATGCATTAAGAAAATCAGCAGATTTAGTCACAAATACTCCTACTACCTGTCTCTTTGGAATTTAGACAGGTCGGTCATTTTCTTTATGTACCTTTTTATATTACCTCTAAATAACATCAGCTCTTATCATCTTTCCTTCACAGAAAATCACATCAAAAAAGGTCATCACTGCATGTTCATAAATACATCATACAATCATTACAAAAACTACTATTTTCATATCAGTGTTTCCATTATTTTGTCCACCTCTGTATATAATTTAGAATATGTTTCTATTACAAATTGCAACACAAATAAAATATATAATTCAGGAATAAAATAAGTATCACCACTTAAATAATTACTTATGCAGACAGGTAAGATGAAATGAAAGTATGTCAGTTTCAATTACAAATGAGCACTTACTGAAAATAAAACTTAGAAAAAATTGGAATTATTTTCAGAATATGTTTTTATAACATATTCTGAAAATAATATTCTTGTTATTAAAACATATCTTAAATATACAATTTGGCACGAATTTATAAAAAAATTGGAATAAGTATTCCACTTACATAATAGTTTGCATCAAAGGCTGGTAAAAAAGCAATGAACATTGTCACACTTCTAAATAGACACTGAAAAGAAACCAAAAAATTGGAATATATTTACAGAGCATATTTTTGTTACAAAAAGTAACATGACGAAAAGCTGTAATCTGTGATGAAATTATAAAAAGTTGTAAGAGAATTCAACTTACATGACATCAAAGTAACAGTAAACTCTTTCTTTTTTTCTTCAAGGCTATTATCTCATTGAAGCAGAAGTACTGAAAGGAAATCAGTGACATAGTGCCTCTGGTGGAGATTCATATTCCTTCTGTTTTGCTAGAATCTTCTGCTGAAAATAGCTATAGTCATACACCCTGAAATGAAGAAGGTTAAGGTTACCACCAGACGCATTCTATTTTAAGTGTAAATGGATTTTTAGTATAGTACATGATCAGTCTAAAGAAGACCAACTTCAGTGATTGTTCGTTAGTTGAAGTTTACTATTATTACAAGAATAAAATCAATTTTCTCTTTATACTCTAGGATAGCCATATAAGGTCAGAGAAATTTACAAAATTGAGAGAATACAAGAACATGACTGTATTTAGCAGTCACATGAACTAGAAACAAAGGTCAGCTCATAACCACTATATCTTTGCACTTGACTATCTGGCTGAAGTGGCCATAAGCATTTCAATGTTGTTTATCTGCTAATGAAGCATATTTATTTACTGCTGTTTCATTATAAAATAGTAAATTTCTATCTGCATTCATTTTATTATACTACTTCATAACCACTTTACTTCTAAAATAGACTTTCTGGTGGTGACCTTGAGTTTATTCTCATAGTTGTAGTTCTATACATGAGCAGCACACGCTGCTTGAAATGGGTAGTTTCATACCACTACTTTAGACAGGTAGCTTTGCTGGCACATGGTGTATTTTTTGAAATAATACAGAGACTGTTTTTTTATTGTAATACTTCTCTTTCTAATGAATCAATGATGTAGATAAAAAGTGAAATCAAGAAAGAATACCAATATTATTAACAGATATTTTAATTTTAATTTTTTTGTATTAAAAAATATAGAAGAATGCAGGCTCATGGGTTAATCAACTACTACATTAATAGTCTTGACCTCACACTATTTTTTGTCTGAACAATCTTGAATGATTTGTGTTACGAGCAAATTTCATTCCTGCCATTTGTTTTATTTACTTGAACATTTACATGGAAGACACTTGAACAAAAGTTAAGCACAACTGCAAGTTGGGGGGGGGCAGGGATAATACAGATGTGTATTTATCTGATGATATGGGTCAAAGTAATACTTTCAATCACCTCCATAGTTCTTGCCTGGTTGTCATAACAGCCAATGTTGGAAAGATCTTATATGAGTAGCAGCAACATTTCCAATTAATGAGATGCTAATGCCAGGGAAGAAACCTTAATAACTTCAAGGGTTGCATCATGGTAGTTAACCACACAAGAACACTTAGTCTTAACTGTGTTTACACTAACGTCAGGAGTCCTGTCAATAAAATGCATGAATATGAATTCTGGACAGGACAACTAATGCTGACATAATAGAGCTAATGGAAATGTGGTACCACCATGAAATAGGAGACAATGAATTTCATTATGGTATACAATATATTTAGGAAGGGTAGGGAAAACAAAAGGAGTGATGGGGGTCATGCTTCTTATCAAAAGTAGATTGAGCATGAAAGATACTTTTGCAGTTTCAGAAGTTACAACAGTATAAAATCTGGTGATGTGAGAGTCTCTACAGGCAAATGGAATGGGCAAGTAAGCAAGTGTGAATGTCTTATTAAGAGTGATTTCAATATGTCCCTAATTGAATGGATCAAGTGTGAGAAAAACATACAATGGGGAACAAAATTTTTAATTCAACTAGATGACTGCTGTTTGTATCAGCATATTAGGGAAAGAACTAGAGGACAAGAATATTCTAGATCTGATCATCATCCACAAACCAGATGACATCATAGGGTAGTAGGATGGAACCATTAGTACAGGAGTGATCCAAGAGTTTTAAGTTGGATCATGAAAAAAGAGGTAGCTGTTTTCAAAGGCAAAGAAATGAGTTTTAATTCTAGGAAAGGAGATTATGACAGCTTAAGGTACTACATGGCATCTATCAACTTCCAAAATAGCATACTCAGCAGGAATACATTAGAATTATGGTATACTTTTAAAGCTATAGTAATAGAAACCTTGAAAGTGTATACACCATTAAGAAACACAGCATGAGTGGGAGGAGGAAGAGGAGGATGCCAAGATGGATGAACAATGAGCTGGCCAGTATAATACAGCAGAAGATGATGGTTTCTACTCTTAGCCTGTTCAAACTGGCTAAGAGTAGAAACCTTGCTTTTTGCCCTAATGGTAGCCGAGCATTCTGGTCTCTTGCCAAAGCTATTAGCCGCAACTTTTGCCCATCTCTGCTCCCACCTCTGTCCAAACCAGATGGTTCTGTTGTCACTACAGCCAAGGATAAAGCTGACCTGCTAGCATTCCATTTTTCTTCCAACTCATGTATTAATGATCTTGGTAAAACACCACCCACCATTCACAACACGCTCCATTCAATTCCTCCTGTGGTCTTCCGTCAAAAGGATGTCAGAAGGATGTTGACAAATCTTGATGCTAAAAAAGCTCCAGGTCCTGATGGTATTTCTCCACTTATTCTCATAACCTGTGCTCCTGAACTGACTCCTGTTCTATGACGCCTTTTTTCATTTTCTTATTCCAAAGGTGTTTTTCCTTTTTCTTGGAAATTTGCTCATATCCAGCCAGTTCCCAAAAAGGGTGACAAATCCCTCCCATCCAATTATCGTCCCATTGCAATTACTTCTACTCTTTCTAAAGTAATGGAGAAATCAATTAACTGCCAACTCTTAAACTACCTAGAAACCGTCCGTCTGATCAACGATCGCCAGTATGGATTCCGTCAGTGTTGATCCATTGGTGGTATTCTGCCTTATGTTACCCATTTATGGCCTAATTCAAAGAAAAGGTTCGGTGAAACACAAGAAGTGCTCTTGACATCTCAAAGGCTTTCGATTGTGTCTGGCATAAAGGTCTTATAAACAGGCTTCCATCTTATGGTTTGCCAACTGTTTTTTGTAATTGGTTATCCAGTTTTCTTTCTGATCGCTCACTGAGGGTGACTGTAGATGGCTCTCTGTCTTCTAACTTCTCCACTAATGCCGGTCTCCCCCAAGGTTCAGTTCTTTCTCCCACACTTTTCCTCTTGTATATTAATGACCTTCTTCCATTGACTGGAAATCCTATCCATAGTTTTGCTGATGACAGCACATTGAATTCCACTTTCCATTTTGAGAAACCTTGCCCTGCTCAATCAGCTTCAACTTTTCGAAAATCTGCTACCAATTCCTTAAATGCCGATCTTCAGGTAATTCTCCAGTGGGGAAAAGACAACTTAGTGTTGATTTCAACCCTTTTAAAAGTCAGTCTTCTCTTATATAGTAGTAGTAGTGCAAGAAAGCAAGTGTATGAGCTAATGCAGCATCAGCCAAAAAAAAAAAAAAAAAAAATCACACCATTTCCTCCAAATGGCTGTCCAATTCCTCCTTAAATTTATTTAACCTATCAACTTCCACAACGACAGATGGAAGTTTGTTCCAGCAATTAGCCACCCGCTGGCTAAAGACAAATTTCCGCACATCTATTCTACATCTGTCTTTTCTTAATTTGAATTTATGCCCCCTTAGGTTCGTAATCTGGACAAGTGGAAGGATCCCATCAGAATTCAGCGTGCTCAACCCATTCAAGGCCTTATACATCTTAATCAGATCACCGCACAGGTGCCTAGTCTCCAGCCACTGCAATTTGCAGAACTTAACCTCTCTTGGTAAGAGGATCCCTTCATTCCCCTCATCAATCTTGTTGCCCTTCTCTGTACACGCTCAAGAAAATCTACATCCTTCCTAAAATGAGGCCTCCAGACCTGTATGCAGTACTCAAGGCGTGGCCTGACCATTGCCTTATACAGAGGGACAATCACCTCCTTTTCCCTGCTTGCAAAATTCCTATATATCATTGACAAAACCCCATGACCTGCCCTGGTAGCCTGTCTGCATTGCTGAGAAAACTTCATATCTGACTGCACAATTACTCCCAGGTCTCTTTTCATTTTCTACCACTTTAAGTGTAGTACCACACAGTTGGTACGTTTCTCTGAGGTTACTTCTACCCATATGCAGTACTTTGCATTTGTCAAGGTTAAACTTCAGTTGCCACTTCTTAGCCCATCTGGCCAAATTTCCTAGATCCTGTTGCAGTAGCACACTGCCATTACTGTCAATAACAACCTTGCCAAACTTTGTATCATCTGCAAACTTCGACACTAAGTCTGATATACCTTCATCAATATCATTGATAAATCTACAAAACAACAGTGGACCCAACACCGAACCCTATGCGACTCCACTAATAACATTATTCCACAAGGAGCAGCACCCATTGATTACCACCCTCTGTCTTTTCCCACTCAACCATTCTTTTATCCATTGTAGAAACTTACCCTTAATACCATTCTGCTCCAATTTGTACAATAGTCTTCCATGAGCAACAGTGTCAAAAGCTTTCCTGAAATCCAAATATATGATATCAAAATTATTTTTTGCATCCAGTTCCTTTGTAACCATCATAATATCCTATCAAATTTGTCAGACAAGACTTTCCCTTAACAAACCCATGCTGTGTCTGAATTATTGCTGCAGTCTTGGCTAGATGTTCCTGCAATGCATCTTTAACCAGTGACTCCATTATTTTACCAGGAACAGAAGTTAAACTAACTGGTCTGTAATTACTCGTGTCACCCTTTGATATTATTATTATTATTAGCCATATGGAAAAAAAAAAAAAAAATTTCTAAGTTACCCTGAGAGAGAAAACAAGAGTAAGAAGGGAATCACCAAGAAAAGAGAAGATGATGAAATCCAGCTCAGGATCCTGGGTGTGCCAAGCCCATTCTCACCAGATGTGAGCCCCTGGGGTTAATTCTCGCAAAAAAGATTCTTCTGCTCCTATGCTTATCTTTGCTGACACTCCGCTTTCTAGGCAAAATGATATATCTCTTTTGGGGATTACCCTGACTTCTAATCTCTCTTGGCACAAGCACATTACAAATATTGCTTCCGCTGCATCTAGAAAACTTGGTTTTCTCTTTCGCTCTCTGTGTTACTTTTCTTCCAAACAGCTGCTCACTCTGTATAAATCGCAAATCTGCCCTACCATGGAATATTGTTCCCACATCTGAAGTGGTGCCCCCAAAACCTCTCTCTCAGGCTTCTTTATTCCATTCAGAAGAGGGCAATTAGGTTAATTAATGATTCATCTCTAACAGTCTCTCCACTCGCCGTCTCATAGACGTACTGTTTCTGCTGCATGCCTCTTCTACAGATACTTCCATGGGCACTGATCTTCTGAATTGGCTTCTATAATTCCCGCTCTCTCTCTTTCAAAATAGTTCGAACATGCGCAGCCACCTGCCAACATCCATTTTCTGTCCAACTTCACACTCACAGAACCAACTTTTCATCTTCCTCGTTTATTCATTCAACTGCCATTTTCTGGAACAACATTCCTTCATACGTATTTCCTGAAAATTACAGTCTACAAAAGTTCGAGTCCAATGTCAACAAATATCTTCTTTCGTCTTCTCAACCTCCAACCCAAGCACAGTACTAAGTACTATAGGTTCTAATACCTGAACTGTCATGTTTGGGGTTTACATTAAAAAAAAAAAAAAAAAAAAAAAGTGACAGCTAAGTTTTAATGCAAAATGTATAGTCTTAAATTTGATGAATAGCAACTGCAGAATAAATGATGCACTTGATGGGGTTAAATTAAAACCACAATTAAATTAAAACCAGAGAAAGAAAGGGATTTGGGAGTTATGATATGGGTGAACATGATTACCTTCAAGCATTGTAGACAGTTGGCAAAGGAAGGCCCACGGTGTTCTAGCAATGATTTATCATACATTTATGTGTGCGGAGATACCATAATCCCATTGTATAAGGCAATTGTACGACTGTACTACTGAAATGCTGTGGTCAAGTATGGAGACTGCACCTAAAGAAAGACATCAGGCTTCTTGAATGAGTCTAGAGGTAGGTGATGAACATAGTGAGATTGACAAAGGGATGCCCATATGAGGAAAGACTTCAAATGTGTGGGTTGCAGATTTTCATTAAGCGCATTAAAGTAAAAAAACATTATGGAAATCCTAAAGTATGGAAACTTTATTAGACATATTGGGCAGACAACTTCTGTAGTCGAGGGCCTATATACTTCTATTATTTCCCCATGCACGGATTTAGGATTGCTTTTATTCCTTCGTTCTCTTACTAGGTTTATTTCATTTCAATACTATTCTAATTATATCTCACCCGGATGTAAAAATTCCTGAAGAAAAAAATCTCAGGTAAGAGAATTTCTGCCTTAAAATATAATATTTCTAAAATTTAATATTCCAAAAATACTTCTTAACATCCTATAATATCCTATTTGGTTAGCATCCACAAGATTGATTTTAAATTAAAAATGAGATCACAGATCCTCTATAAGAAAAAATCACAATAAATTAGCATTTGTCTGATTTTACGAAACTTAGCGGGTCTGAACTAAATAAACTGTCTGCCTAACATGCACATTAAAGGTGACCTGACTGAGATGTACAAGGCTCTGAGGGAAGTAAGTAAAATGAATGATGATGAAACTTTAATAAATGATTCTAGAACTAGTCATTATGAGGAAAGAGGTTTAGACTGGATTGCTGGGAGTTTTCTTTTTAGCCAGCAAGTTGGTTACTGGAATAAGTTGTTTCCATGGGTGGTTGAGGCTGACAGTTTACCTATCATATCCCTCTCACATAGTACCTATGTGAGGTGGGAGTCAAATGGGTGGTTTATCTTATTTTATTTTTAATTATTAATTTTTTTTTGCAGATGCAGCAAATGCCCGTAGCTTACCCTGCAGTATATGGCTAATACTACTGTTAATACTAAATTACTGTTTTTTTGCCCACCAGAAATACCCACTGGCGTTATTGAAACATCCTGGGCATCAGGCAACACAGCGGCAATCTCCAAGGCAGAATGTGCTGGTCCCACAGGAGTTAGTTATTGTTGGTGACTCTATTGTCAGGGAGACAGGGAATATATTTTGCAAAAAGGATAGATGGAATAGGACCATGGTATGTCTGCCAGAGACAAAAGTTGATGAGTTGTAAAGCATATATCATCTTTTAAGGACACAAAAGGTGATATTGTTGTACATAGATCTACAGATTTACTTAACAAGTACAGGTCAAAGTTGCAAAAAAGTCATGAGTTAGGGTTAAATTTGAAAGTGTCTGCAATTCAGCCCAGACACGATAGGAGGGAGTACATGATGAGAGCATTGTCAATCAATTCGGCCCTGGAGGGAATGTGCAAGGTTCAAGAGGTAGAATTTTTTTCAGCGTGGTCTGTGCTTGTAACAAGAGAAAGCTTCTACAGGAATGAGATACACTTAAATAGAAAGGGTGCAAGAATATTTGCCGATGCTACAGAGGCAGTGTTAGGCGGGGTGCAAAACTGCTAGCTTGGAGGGATTCACAGAGTAAAGGTTAAAAGTAGCTGCAGGCAGAGGTGAAGGTAATTCTTGCACAACTTCTATTAGAATAAGCAGCAGCCTGGAACGAGGGATGCTGGGGTTTCAGGGACTGATGGCAGTCATCATGAAACAGGTGGTTATATGGGATGTGTTAGGGTAACTAAGAATAAGAATAGGTGCATGTATACTTGCATGTATACCAATGCTAGAAGTATAGTAAATAAATTTGATGAATTTGAAGTGTTGGTCAAGACATCAAAGGCAGATATTGTTGGGATATCAGAAACGTGGTGTCATACCGATATTAGAATGCAGAATTGGAATTTGGGGAGTACAATGTGTACAGAAAGGATAGGCAGGATAGGAAAGGAGGAGGTGTTATGCTGTTAATTAAGAAAAACATAGAATTAAAAGAAGTGCATCCAGTTGATATAGATGAACAGTGCACTGTTGAGTCAGTTTGGTGTGACATAAGCGCTGCGAAAGCAAAAATAAGAGTAGGACTGTGTTATAGGCCTAATGACTCTAATGAGTACAATGAACAATTATACATAGAAACAGAGTAGACTAGTATATCAGAATGTCTTATAATGGGGATTTTAACTTCCCAGATATTGACTGGAACTTGTGGATTGGTCACTCACACACTAGTAACACTTTTGGATGATTATTGGATGATTGTTTCCTGCAGCAGCATGTTCAGGAGGCAACCAGAGAGGGCAATATTCTTGATCTGGTTATCAGCAGTGATCACAGTGTACTGATGTGAGATTTACTTAAAGATAGAATTACCATTAGGGGTAAAGGAAAGGGTTTTTGATTCCGTAAAGGTGAGTACAGTGGTCTCAGACAGTTTTTAAATTCTGTACAGTGGGATCAACTGATGATGATGTTACCAACAGAAAATTCAAAGTGGGAAGCATTCAAGGAATTAATTGTGAAAGCTACTAAAAGTTTCATACCTATTAAGAAATATTGTTCAAGGTTTAGGCCTAAATGGCTATCAAATAAACTAATGAGAGTCGTGACAGAGAAGAAAAATGCATGGGATGCATATAAATTATCAGGTGACACAGAAGCCTATGGCAGATACAAGCTAGTCTGTAATCAATTCACAAAGTAAGTTAGGCAGGCGAAGGCAGATTACGAGAAATCTTTGGCAAAGGATGCTAAGGAAAACAGCAAGGATTTCTTTACTTATATAAATTCTAAAAGGAGGCGGATGAATCTGATTGGTCCACTTGATATCAATGGTTCGGCTGTTTATGATCCTGCTCAGATAGCAAACAAGCTGAATGAGTATTTTGCATCTACATTCACACGAAGCGTTATTAAGGTTTGAAAATGCCAGAACGTTATCAAATTGTAGCAGTGTGCTTAATAATTTTGTAATAACTGACAGCAAAGTGGAGGAGAAATTGTTGAAGTAAAATATAAGAAAGGCACCTGGGGTGGATGGGATCTATCCAGTTATATTAAAGGAGGCAACAAGGGAAGTAAGCAAACCCTGGGCCATAATTATGAGAGCATCCTTGGACTCAGGGGAGGTCCCCGTGGACTGGAGATGTGCAAATGTATCCCCAATTCAAAAAGGGGGGATCGAAGGGTGACATTTAATTTCTGTTCCAGGTAAAATAATGGAGTTACTGGTTAAAGATGCATTGCAGGATCATCTAAACAAGACTGCAGCAATAATTCAGACACAGCATGGGTTTGTTAAGGAAAGTCTTGTCTGACAAATTTGATTGGTTATTATGATGTGGTTACAAAGGAACTGGATGCAAAAAATAATTTTGATATCATATACTTGGATTTCAGGAAAGCTTTTGACACTGTTGCTCTTGGAAGACTACTGTACAAATTGCAGAAGAACGGGTAAATTACTACAATGGATAAAAGGATGGTTGAATGGGAGAAGACAGAGGGTGGTAATCAATGGGTGCTGCTCTTTGTGGACTAATGTTATTAGTGGAGTCTCACAGGGTTTGGTGTTGGGTCCACTGTTGTTTTGTGTACAGGCTGGCCTCGATTAATGCGATTAATTCGTCCCGCGAGCACATCGCACAAAACGGAATTGCGTTAATTGAAAATAATAATCAATAGGAAAAATTATAATTGGTCCTTGACCTTCTGGAATGTCCATATAGAATTAAACAAATACCTTTTAAATAACTTTTTAACTGTATACAATGTAAAAGATAATGAAAATAATTATGGAATTGAATGTTTATTGCATAAAACAGCCGTCCCAAACTGTGCGCTGTGGAATATTTTAAATTTTCGAGGGAAACACAGTGATACTCGACATCTGTCGGACACCGCGCAAACTACTAGCTCAAGGTAGTTCAGTTTCAACATTTCTTATTAAGTTGTTTGGACCTAACTACTAAACGGAACTGTTAGGTATTTCTTTTGGTTTGGGTGCGCCTTGAAAAAATTACTGAGACACTAAGGGCGCCGTGAACCAAGAAAGTTTGGGAACCTCTGACATAAAATACACAATGAAGAAATTACTGTTACGGAAATATTTGAACAGTGTTGACTTTCTCTTTTCATCAATCAATTTCCGATAGCCGACAACAATCTTCTCTGGGCCCTGGTGAAATAAATATCGCAGAGAACCTCAAACCTTTTGTTTGAGGTTCTATGCGATACGAAAGATTTCATCTAATTCTTTTACTGTTATCTCCTTCGCAGTAACATTTTCATCTGGCTCATTTAAAAATTTGAATTTTTATGCAAGTGTGCATTGACTTTATTAGCAGGAGACAAACAAGTAACACGTCTTTTTCCAATGGTTGATGGAGCACACCGAGGCGTGCAGCAGGCAAAGGTTTGTTTATTGACCATACGACTCGTGGTAAGCTTAACTCCCGATTCAAATCTTTTTCAACTATCGTATATAAAAAAAAAAAAGATCGTGTTAACTGAAAATTTGCATTGTGTAAAGTGAAAAGTGGTATAATTTTTCAAATAGCGCTAACTGAAAATCGCGTTATGCGAGGCCTGGCTGTATTTATCAATGATGTTGATGAAGGTAAATCAGACTTAGTGTCGAAGTTTGCAGATAATACAAAGGTTGGCAGGGTTGTTAATGACAGTAATGGCAGTGTGCTACTGCAACAGGATCTATAAAATTTGGGCAGATGGGCTGAGAAGTGGCAACTGAAGTTTAACCTTGACAAATGGAAAGTACTGCATATGGGTAGAAGTAACCCCAGAGAAACGTACCAACTGCTGGTTAAAACAAGTAATGCAGACATAATAGGGCTTACGGAAACATAGTGCCACCCGGAAATAGGGGATGAGGAGTTTAAGTACGGCTTGTATAATGTATTTAGGAAGGATAGGGTAGATAGAAGGGTTGGTGGGGAAATGCTTCTTATCAGAAGCAGCCTGAGTACAACGATAGATTTCCTGAATTCAGACGTTTCATGTGTGAAATAGTTGGAAACAAAGGTATAATGTGAGTAGGAGTAATCTATGGACCAGGTGATTGCGAAGATTATGACAAAAGACCCTACATGCAAATGGAATGGGCAAGTAAGTGTCAATGTCTTATTATGGGTGATTTCAATTTGCCTCTAATTGATTGGGGTAAATGGGAAGGAAACTCGACATGGGGAACAAAATTTTTAAATCAACTAGATGACTGTTATTTGTATCAACACGACACGTAAAGTACTAGAGAAAAGAATATCCTAGACCTCATCATCACCCATGAATCAGATGACATAACAGGGCTGACAGTAGAGGAACCAGTAGCAGGAAGTGAGCTCGGAGTTCTATGGTGGATGGTGAAGAGAGAGAGAGGTAGCAGTAGTAAAAGGCAAAGAATGGGTTATAATTTCAGAAAAGGAAATTACGATGCCTTAAGGTGCTACGTGGCCTCTATTAACTGGGTAGTATCATACAGAGAAGGAATACAATTGAACTGTGGTATGCCTTTAAAATATTAATCACAGTTGCCTTCAATGCATATTTACCATTAAAAAAATACTCCACGAGGAGGGTTCCAAGTTCGACGAATAGTGAAGTTCACACTACTTGAGCATAAAAAGGTAGCTAGCATGGAAAAGTTACAGAGCAATAAAACGTACTGAAGCCTATAACAGCTACAAGATAATAGAGACACAGAAAAGGTTCGACAGGCAAAGGCAGTTTGTGAGAAATCACTAGCAAACAGAACAAAGAGGGGGGTGGATAAGGAATTATTCACATATATAAATGCTAAGAAGAGCAGGACAAACCAGTCACACCTTTACGTAAGACAAAAGGGGATAGTATTAAATACACCAACTGCCGTTGCAGATGAACTCGACAGTTATTTTGCATCGATATTTACAGATGAAAAACCTTTTGTGGCAATGGGAAATTGTGGAAGCGAAGTTGAAAAATATGTAATTAATGATATTGAAATTTCACAAGATTATTTAATGAAATAACTTGCGAGCCTACAAATTTTGTACAAGCCAGTAAGGCTCCTGGAGTTAGCATTAGCATTAGTAGAGGCATATGATGCAAGAAAGCAAGCTTATTCAGCATAAGCCGAAAAAAAAAAAAAAAAAAAAAAACACACACCACTCCCATTTCACCCCTCCGTTCGTTCGAAATACCTGTCCAGTTGAGCTTTAAATTTGTTTAGGCTATCAACTTCAACAACAAGTGATGGAAGTCGGTTCCACCAACCAACCACCCGCTGGCCAAAGGCAAATTTCCGCACATCTATCCGACATCCGTCCTTCCTCAATTTGAATTTATGCCCTCTGAGGTGATTATTCTGAGCAAGATGAAGAATCCCATTGGCATTGAGCATGCTCAAACCATTCAAAGCCTTATACACCTCTATCAGATCACCTCGCTGGTGCCTAGTCTCCAGACAGTAATTTGCAAAACTTAAGCCTTTCTTCGTAAGAGCAACCCTTTGTTCCATTCACTAATCTTGTTGCCCTTCTCTGTACCCGTTCCAGCAGCTCTACATCCTTCTTGAAATGAGGCCTCCAGACCTGTATACAGTACTCAAGGTGTGGCCTGACCAATGCCTTATACAAGGGAATAATCACATCCCTGTCCCTGCTAGAAAAATTCCTGTATATCATTGACAAGACACCATGAGCTACTCTTGCAGCTCGTCTGCACTGCTCAGAGAACTTCATATCTGCCTGCACAATTACCCCCAGGTCCTTTTCATTCTCCACCACTGTCAGTGTAGTACCGCAGAGTTGATACGTTGCTCTGGGGTTACTGTTTCCCACATGTAGTACTTTACATTTGTCAATGTTAAACTTCATTTGCCACCTCTCAGCCCATCTGCTCAACCTTTCCAGATCCTGTTGCAGCAGCATAGCATCAGTAGAGTCCTTAACAACCCTGCCAACCTTTGTATCATCTGCAAACTTGGACATTAAACTTGATATCCCATCATCAATATCATTCATAAACACCGAAAACAACAACGGACCCAACACTGAACCCTGAGGAACTCCACTAATACAATTAGTCCACGTTGAGCAGTGTCCACTGATTACCACTCTCTGTCTTCTGCCACTCAACCATCCCCTTATCCATAGCAGCAATTTGCTTCCAATGCCACACTGCTCCAATTTGTGCAGCAGTCTTCCACGTGCAACAGTATCAAAAGCCTTTCTAAGAGCCAAATATATAATATCAAAGTTATTCCCTGCATCCAGTTCTTTTGTGACTACATCATAGTATCCAATCAAATTGGTCAGGCAAGACCTGCCCTTAACAAAACCATGCTGCGTCTGAGCTATAACTGAATTCTTGTCTAGATGATCCTGCAGTGCTTCTTTAACCAGTGCCTCCATTAATTTAACTGGAACAGAAGTTAAACTGACAGGTCTATAATTACTTGTGTCAGCCTTTGATCCTCCTTTGTGAATTGGGGTTATATTTGCACATCTCCAGTCTATGGGTACCTCCCCTGAGTCCAAAGAAACTCTCGTAATTATGGATAGGGGTTTGCTTACTTCCTTTGCTGCCTCCTTTAATATAACTGGATAGATCCCATCCACCCCAGGTGCCTTTTTTATGTTTATCCTCAACAATCTCTCCTCCACTTTCCTCTCAGTTATTACAAAATCATCCAGCTCACTGCCAATGTTTACTTTACCTACATCATTCTCCTTCCTGAATAACTCCTCATGCGTGAATGTAGATGCAAAATACTCGTTTAGATTGTTAGCCACCTGAGCAGGATCCTCAACTGTTGAACCATCAATATCCAGTGGACCAATCTGATTCATCCCTTTCCTTCTTGAGTTTAAATATGTAAAGAACTCTTTTCTGTTTTTCTTTGCATCCTTTGCCAAGGATTTTTCGTAGTCTGCCTTTGCCTGCCTAATCTCCTTTGTGACTTGGTTACAGACCAACTTATATCTATCATAGGCTTCCATGTCACCCATTAATTTGTATGTATCTCATGCATTTTTCTTCTCTGCCACATGTCTCATTAGTTCATCTGACAACCATTTAGGTCTAAACCTTGAACAATATTTCTTAGTTGGTATGTAAAGCCTGGTAGCCTCCAAGATTAGTTTCTTGAATGCTTCCCATTTTGAGTTTGCTGTTGGTAACATCATCAGTTGGTCCCACTGTATAGAATTTAAATACTGTCTCAGACCATCATAGTCGCCTTTACGAAAACAAAAACCCTTCCCTTTACCTCTGATGGTAGTTACCTCCTTGAGTAAATCCCACTTCAACGCACTGTGATCACTGCCACCTAGTGGTTCATTTATCTGCAGATTCTTAATGCATGAAGAATCACTACTGATAATCAGATCAAGAGTATTGCTCCCTCTTGTTGCCTCATGAACATGCTGATGTAGAAAACAATCATCCAATAAATCCACAAAAGCCTTGCTAGTGTGCGAGTGACCAACCCACAAATTCCAGTCAATATCTGGGAAATTAAAATCCCCCATTATAAGACTCTCTGATTTACTGGCCCACTCTATTTCCCTGTACAATATCTTATTATACTCATCAGAGTCATTAGGCCTATAGCACACTCCTACTCTCAATTTTGATTTCCCTATGCTTATGTCACACCAAACTGACTCGACACCGCCCTGTCCATCGATGTTGACTGGCTTCACTTCCTTGGACTTTATGTGTTTCTTAACTAACAGCATAACCCCTCCTCCCCTCCTGTCCTGTCCTGTCTATCCTTTCTATACACATTGTATTCCCCAAATTCCAGTTCCGCATTACTTATATCTGTGTGACACCACGTCTCTGATATCCCAACAATATCTCCCTTTGATGTTTTGAGCAATACCTCAAATTCATCAAATTTATTTACCAAACTCCTAGCATTGGTGTACACGCAGGTATACATGCACCTGTTTCTATTCTTAGCTACCCTAACACAACCCATGTGTTTACTTGTACTGCAATGACTCCCAGCAGTCTCTGAAATATCCTGCATCTTGTTTTTCAGGCTTCTGCTCATTTCAATAGAAGCAGTGCAAGAATCACTTCCACCTCTGCCAGTGGCTACTGTTAATCTGTTAGTCCTTGTATCCGCCAACTAGCAGTTTTCCGACCCACCTAACATTTCCTCGACAGCATCAGCAAAAATTCTTGCACCCTTTCTATTTAAGTGTATCCCATCCCTGTAGAAGCAATCTCTCCTGTTAACAAGTACAGTCCAGGCTGAAAAAAATTCTACCCCTTGAGCCTTGCACAATCCCTCCAGGGCCGAATTGATCGACAAGGCTCTCATCATATACTCCCTCCTATCGTGTCTGGGCAGAATTGCAGACACTTTCAAATTCAACCCTAATTCACGGCTTTTTTTCAACAGTGACCTTTACTTGCTAAGTAATTCCGCCGGTCTCCTACTTTTAATATCATTGGTGCCAACGTGTACAACTATATCACCTTTTGTGCCCTTAAAAGATGATATCCGCTCTACAACGTCATCAACCTGTGCCCCTGGCAGACATACCCTGGTCCTATTCCACCTATCCTTTTTACAAAGCATGTTCCCCGTTTCCCTGACAGTAGAGTCACCAACAACTACTAGTTCCTGTGGGACCAGCGCATTCTGCCTAGGGGGCTGCCTCTGTGTTGTCTGATGACCAAGTGCAAGCTCTGGCGTTGATGTGGGCAGCTGAGAGATTGATGGGCCCTCAATTTATTTCCTTCGAGGGCATCCACCCTGTCCTTCAAGCTCTCATAAAGGCCCATAACAACGCTGAGTTGTTGCCTGATTTCCTTGCACTCCTTACATCGTGCACACACAAAGACATCCCCCTTGGCAGTATCATGTCCCGTACCCGACTGCTCCGCAAACATCAAGCAAACAGTGCATTTTAAAAGACTGTGATTCAGAGGGCAACTGCCCCCCTTAGTTCTCCCCTGAACCACAGCACTCCCATTAGCTTGAGCCTTTTGCTTTGCTGCTCTGGTCAGAGTCATAATTCCGATTTAATTCAATAAAATTTCAAAACAAAAATTAAATCCTTAAGTTATATCCCAAAACAGTTATGTTTTTTTTTTCGGTATCTAGTGTTTTCTACGAGTTCCCTTTATACAACTTCCGTATCACGTGTACCACTATAGTTATGTATTAATTATTTGTTACGATTAAGTTGTTATATATATATAGAGTTAAAAATACAATTTAATTGACAATAAAGTTTATCAAGATTAATAGATTTACTGATTAACTGACAATATTATATTATGCACTATACTACACTAAGCTTATGCTATCGTGTAAAAATGGCGGGAATTCTCGATTTAGAATAAACTAAGGATCCTGACTCGGTCTATAATCTACTTATAGAAGATAATTTGATATAACAATTGGTTAATAAATCGACTAAATTTGGTTAAAAAAAGACCTCTCGTTCAATTTGTAACACGTGGATTTGATACCGTTACCGATACTAAGTAATACCTACAAAATCTCTGTCTAAGTTAAACTTTAAACTAGGTATCGTAACTAGGAATATAAAGCTACTCTAGAAAATAAGTTAATATGACAATTTAAGCTTATAAATCAGAAAATAAATCAGGAAAACTTCTCTGTTCCAAGAGCTTCAAGGAGCCCGTCCGCACAGGCTAACCTCGCACCCAGATATTGATGAAGGTATATCAAGGTTAATGTTCAAGTTTGCAGATGATACGAAGGTTGGTAGGGTTGTTAATGACATTAAGGACAGTATGCTACTGCAACTGGAAAAGTTGAGTAGATGGGCTGAGAGGTTGATTTCTGGAACAAACTTCCATCTGTCATTGCGGAAGTTGACAGCTTAAATAAAAGGCTAAACTAGACAAACTTTTGGAGTGAATGGGTGAAATGGGAAGGGGAATTTTTTTTTTTGGTTGATGCGCTATATAAGCTTGCTTTCTTGCATCATATGCCTCTACTAATGCTAATGATATATAAGAATTTTGCCAGCAGGAGGTGATTTTCCCATTGTATTAAGCAATGGTTAGACTGCATCTTGAGTCTGCATACAGGTCTGGAATCCTCATTTTAAGAAGGATGTCAGTTTGTTGGAACAAGTTGGAATCTTAAGAAAAAAGATTAGATAACAACACAAACGGGCACTCCTACCATGAAAGCCTAGACACCTGAAAGACGACCAGATTGAAGGATACACAGATTGTTTAATGGATCGAGTAAACAAAATGAGAGGAAAAAGTAAGGATGCTGAAGGCATCCATACTCTTTCTCTAATAACACACAATGGAACATAAAAATTGAAACTGAAAAAGGATGGATGCAAATTGGATGTAAAAAAATATTTGCTTTTAGCAAGAGAGGAAATTATAGTTGGAGCAAACTTCTATGTAGCATTGTGGAAGTTGGTATTTTCTATAAATTTAATGGAGGACTGGTTTAATTATTTGAAGGGATGGATAGATGTACTTCAGGTAGTTTTCTTTTTCTAATATTACTCCATCTTTTTATGAGATTTACATAACTATTAATGGGTGATAAATCTAAGAGAGATGTTACTTTCTATTCAATTGATGCCCTTAATGGGCATGGGTATAATGATACATACAAATCTCCTCCAAATGAAAAACTAGTTACACAATGAGTACATATAAAAATTACTCAAACTGAATAATAAGATGAAGAAACTCACTCAGGTAATTCTCCATTTGGTACAACAATGTTTAGGATATCATCAATAAGTTTCTGTTTCATCACTCTGTCATTTGCTGTTGTTGCTGTAAGTGATGGAGATGCATTTACTTCTATTAGCCAGGGTTTGAGATCATTACTGATAATTATGTCATAGCTGAAATGTAAAAAATTATCACTTGCAGATAAATGTTTGACATTGTGTACTCTGGAGAGCAAGGTAATTGCAACACATTTAATTTAGAAACATAAAAAACTTGAATAATTATCCCATTCTAGGGACTTCCTAAAGAAAGTTAAACTTAAATATAAACATAGTTATTGCTGAATTAATATGTGTGGGTACTTGAACATTATATGCTAAATAACAGTACAATATTAGTATTGGCATATGGTGTAGGAAGCCTTGGGCTTTTGTTGCCTCACCTAAAAAAAGAATAATGATAACAATTTGACTCCCTCACCATGTAAATATTTATCCAGCTCAGCTTTGAATTATTATAAGCTGTCAGCCTAAACCAACCATAGAGGAAATTTATTCTGATAATTAACAACTTGCTGGCTAAAAGAAAACTTCCTGCAAATCCATCCTAAACCACTCTCCCTAATTTGAATTTACAGCTCCCTAGTTTTGGAATAATATATAACAGTAAAAATTTCACCCTTGTTAATTTTATTCTCGGAGCATTATACACCTCAATCAATTCTCCTCTAAGGTGTCCAGTTTTCAACCACTGCAGCCAACTTATTTGGAGTCTTTTGAATAAGTTGGCTACAGTGGATGCCCTTTTGCCAATCTCAATAAGGTTCACTGACTGTCTTTGGACCCTTTAAAAATACTGTCTTTTTTTTTTTTTTTTTTTTTGGTGTGGTCTCCATACTGCATACAGTATTCCAAGTATGGGTATGTCTACCAGAGGCAAAATATAGATGGTGTTGAGCAGGTATCATATTTTAAGGGCACAAAAGGTGATATTGTTGTACACGTTGATACTAATGATAGTAAGAGAAGGATATATGAGGACTTACTTAACAAGGAAATGTCAGCAAAAAGTCATTCTGCCAAGGCACAATAGCAGGGAGTATATGTCGAGAGCCTTGTCAATCAATTTGATCCTGGAAAGAATGTGCATGGATTGTGCAGGTAGAATTTTTCTCAGCGTGGTCGGTGCTTGATAACAAACAGGAGAGACTTTTTTTTACAGGGATGGGATATTATTATTATTATTATTATCTGTTTATTTCACAAAAGGATACATTGGAATATAAGCGGTGCAAGGATATTTGCTGATGCTATCAAGACGATATCAGTGGATTGGAAAACTACTAGCCTGGGGATTGGTACTGATATGGATGTTTTTGGGCACAAGTACAACTGGGGCCAAAATGTGCCTATTCTCATATTATAATTTTATGTACTTAATCAGTCCGATTTTCGTATCATAGGAATTCATATATTCGTATTTGCTTCAGAAAATTGAATAGCTCATTTAGATTTGCATGATTTCCAATAATATGGAAAAGTGATACAGGCTCTTGTAATCTTGTCAGTGAATTCACTTGAAAGTGAATGGAAAGCACTTTTTCTGATATAATCGTAATGCATACAATCTAGGAGTATACGTTTGACAGTAAGTGGCAAAGAACAGTGCATGCATAGCAGTGGGTACCCCCATGAGCAGATACATATGGGTTGGGTGCATATGCCCTATGCATAATCTTGATAGTACAACCGCTTTCTGTCTGTTTTGTTGTAGCTAGAATTCCATAATTCTGGTTTCTCTTTGATTTGGAGCAATTTGTTGTTTATTTATGACTTCCAGGTTTCGGGCCACTGAAATGTACAGATTTTTTTAATATGCTTTAAATAATCTACATATGGCACTTGGTATTTTGCTGGTGTTGTACTGTTTGATTGTTTGGCTGCCTGATCTGATCTCTCATTACCTGTGATACCAGAATGCCCTGGAATCCAGAAAAATTTCACTGAGTGAGTTTTACATTACAGATGATTTAAATGGAATAAGATTTGTTTTATGATGAGATGCGATATTGAAGATTTATTGTTCAAGGTAGTCATGGAATTGGTGTATATTACACTGCTAGCATTGTGGAAAGTGTTTATATTCTCTAAAGCTAATTTTATTGCATATAATTCTGCAGTATAACGACTACATTCAACCAGCAGTGATATGGAAACTGTAAAAGAAGAAAAGACAATTGCACTAGCCTGGGGAGATACAGAGGCTAATAGTTTAACTAGAGCTGCAGGCAGAGGTGAAAGTAATTTCTTGCATTGCTGCTATGGAAAGCAGTGTCTGGAACTTCAGGCTCTGCTGGTGGGTTATCATGAAACAAATGAATACATAGGTTGTGTTAGAGTAACTAAGAGTAAGAACACATGCATGTATACTTTCATGTACACTAATGCTAGTAGCAATACAAATAAATTTCATCAATTTGAAGTAGTGATTACGTCATCAAATGCAGACATTGTAGGAATAGGGGAGACATTGTGTCACTCAGACATACATGATGCTGAATTTGAATATGGGGAATACAATGTATACAGAGAGGACAGGGGAAGTAGAAAGATTATATTCTTAGTTAGGAAAAATATTAAACAAGGCATTGCATCCAGTTGACTTGGGCAACAAGTGCAATGTTGAGTCAATTTGGAGTGATATAAGTACTGGGAAAACAAAATTGAGAGTAGCAGTATGTTGCAGCCATAATGAATGTGATGAGTACACCAAACAGCTATACAGGGGAATAGAATGGGCCAACAAATCAGAATGTCTCATAATAGGAGATTTTAATTATCCAGATGTTGATTGGAATTTGTGGATTGGTCACTCACACATTAGATAGACTTTTGGCGCCTCCGTAGCCAGGTGGGCAGGAGCAGTAGTGCATAGCACATGCTTCTTGATTAGACCGGGGTTCGAACCCATACCCACCAAATACGGAGGATGCAGAAAGGTCAGGGAATGACCACCACATATACCCGGAACAATATGGCCTTAAATGCTAATGCTCTGAAAAAACAAAACAACAACAACAACCCCTGATTATAGTTATATTTTTAAGTAAATCCCACCAATGGAGCCTTTGTCTCATGGCTATTCCCAACCTTGCATTGTTTGGCTTTACAAGACTGCAAAGTGGGAAGACCTGTGAGATTTCTTTTCTTCTTTTCCTTCATTGGATTACTGTTTCAAAACTTCTGATGTCACTGTTTGCTCAGATCGTGTCAGTGAAATTATTCTTGCGGGAATGGAATCCTTTATCCCACACTCCACTTTAAAATCTCGTCCTTTACGTAAACCTTGGTTTTCCAATAAATGTGCTAAGGCTGTTCAAGAGAAGAATGTTGCATATCGTATTTGGCTTGTTTCTAATTCTTCAGTTTAATGTTCTGCCTACACCAAAGCTTGCAACAATTGTAAAGCAGTTATTAATCAGTCCAAACTACAGTTTGAACAGACCAAGAGTAGAAAACTTGCTTCTTGTTCTTACCTAATGGTAGCAGAGGATTCTGGTTTCTTCCCAAAGCTATTGGCCGCAACTTTTGCCCATCTCTGCTCCCACTCTTTCCAAACCAGATGGTTCTGTTGTCACTTCAGCCAAGGATAAAGCTAAACCTGCTAGCATCACATTTTTCTTCCAACTCATGTATTAATGATCTAGGTAAAACACCTCCCACCATTCCCAATACGCTCCATTCAATGCTTCCTGTGGTCTTCTGTCAAAAGGATGTCAGAAGGATTTTGACGAATCTTGATGCTAGGAAAGCTCCAGGTCCTGATGGTATTTCTCCACTTGTTCTCAAAACCTGTGCTCCTGAACTTACTCCTGTCCTTTGCCGCCTTTTTTCACATTCTTATTCCAAAGGTGTTTTTCCTACCACTTGGAAATTTGCTCATATCCAGCCAGTTCCTACAAAGGGAGACAAGTCCCTCCCATCCAATTATCGTCCCATTGCAATTACTTCTACTCTTTTCAAAGTAATGGAGAAATAAATTAACCGCTAACTCTTAAACTACCTAGAAACCTTCTGTCTGATCAACGATCGTCAGTATGGATTCCGTCAGTGTCGATCCACTGGTGATATTCTGGCTTATGTTACCCATTTATGGACAAATTCAATGGAAAAATTCGGTGAAACACAAGCAAGTGGCTCTTGACATCTCAAAGGCTTTCCGATCGATTTTGGCATAAAGTCTTCTAAACAAGCTTCCATCTTATGGTTTGCCAACTGTTTTTTGTAATTGGTTATCCAGTTTTCTCTCTAATCGCTCACTGAGGGTGACTGTAGATGGCTCTCTGTCTTCTAACTTCTCCACTAATGCTGGTGTTCCCCAAGGTTCAGTTCTTTCCCCCACTCTTTTCCTCTTGTATATTAATGACCTTCTTACACTGACTGGAAATCCATTCCGTAGTTTTGCCGATGATAGCACATTGCATTCCACTTTCCATTTTGAGAAACCTTGTCCTGCTCAATCAGCTTCAACTTCTCGAAAATCTACTACCAATTACTTAAATGCCAATCTTCAGGTAATTCTCCAGTGGGGCAAAGGCAACTTAGATGATTTCAATCCTTCTAAAACTCAGTCTTGTCTTATATCTCGCAAAAAGGATTCTTCTGCTCCTATGCTTATCTTTAGTGACACTGCGATTTCTAGGCAAAATGATATATCTCTTTTGGGGATTACCCTGACTTCTAATCTCTCTTGGCACATGCACATTACAAATATTGCTTGCTCTGCATCTAAAAAACTTGGTTTTCTCTTTCGCTCTCGGCATTACTTTTCTTCCAAACAGCTGCTCACTCTGTATAAATCGCAAATCTGCCCTGCCATGGAATATTGTTCCCACATCTGGGGGTGGTCCCCCAAAACCTCTCTTGGCTTCTTGATTCCATTCAGAAGAAGGCAGTTAGGTTAATTAATGATTCACCTCTAACGGTCTCTCCACTCGCCATCTCATAGACGTACTGTTTCTGCTGCATGCCTCTTCTACAGATACTTCCATGGGCACTGTTCTTCTGAATTGGCTTCTATAATTCCCACTCTCTCTTTCAAAACAGTCCGAACACGTGCCGCCACCAGCCAACATCCATTTACTGTCCAACTTCAAACTCACAGAACCAACTTTTCATCTTCCTTATTTATTCATTCAACTGCCGTTTTCTGGAAGAAACTTCCTCCATACGTATTTCCTGAAAATTACAGTCTACAGAATTTCAAGTCCAATGTCAACAAATATCTTATTTTGTCTCTCAACGTCCAACCCAAGCATGGTACTAAGTACTATAGGTTCTAATACCTCTCGTGTTTGGGGTTTACATAAAAAAAAAAAAAAAAAAATGTCAAGACATTGTGATCACTGTCACCTAGTGGTTCTTTTTATCTGCATATTCTTAATGCATGAATAATCACTGCTGATAATCATATCAAGTATATTTCTCTCTCTTGTTGCCTCTCTAACAGGCTGCTAAAAAAAAACACGCATCCCATAAATCTGCAAAAGTCTTGTTAGTCTGTGAGTGACTAACCCTCAAGTTCCCGTAAATATCTGGAAAGTTAAAATCCCCCATTATAAGACATTCTGATTTACTCTATTTCTCTGTTTGTTATACTCATCAGAATTATTAGGCCTATAACACACTCCTACTCTCATTTTTGCTTTCCCAGTGCTTATATCACACCAAACTGACTCAACATTGCACTGATCACCCATGTCAACCAGATGCACTGCCTTAGATCTAATGTGCTTCTCAACTAGGATCATTACCCCTCTCTCCCTCCTATCATGTCTAACCCATCACTTCTTTTGGGGCGCCTCCGTAGCCAGGTGGGCAGGAGCAGCAGTGTGTAGCACACGCTTCCTGATTAGAACGGGCTTCGAGCCTGTGAGCCACCAAATATGGAGGATGCAGAAAGGTCAGGGAATGATCACCGCATATCCCTGGAGCAATATGGCCTTAGTTGCTAATGCTCCTAAAAACCAAATAACAACAACAACAACTTCTTTTGAGTTTCATTCAATTCAGTCTGCTAACATAGATTTTTCTTTCTTGTGGCATCTTTGTCTGAAATTCATCAACGTGCACTTTTTTTTATAATTGATGGACTGATGGCATTTTAGTTAGCTTCCTATCTAATGGTGTTGCAGTTTCAGAGCATTTTTTTCTGGAATCGACCAACTGAATCCGTGTTTTGAATACAGCAGTGTGTTGGTAATCCAAACTAATTGGGACTAGGGATAGTTCGGACTTCCAATTTGTTCGGATTTTCGAAATTATCAAAAATACAGTTATAGAACTAAAAAGGTTTAGTAAGTTCAGAAATAAAAACACTAAGTTGTACCTACATATTTTTATTCATAGGTCACAAAAGAAGTGGAACTTTTAGTCACAATAACACATGTGTATAGGCCTTTAACTAAAATAATTACTTATTTTTTGCTGCACCATTTTTGAACTTTGTTTTTCTGCTACCAGATCTCACATTCTTTTCAGCAAGAATACTAGTTCAGTTGGACAGTATTGAGTTTGTTGATCGTACCTAGCCTTTGTGGGTAGCAAAGTTGGTAGAATTACCATCCTCCCCACCTTGGGTATAAAAGACCTGAGTTTGAGTTCTATCAATGATAGGCGAAATTTTTATAAGCCTTTTTCACAAAAAGGCTCATAAAAATTAATAAAAATTGATAAAAATATGAGCCTTTTTCACAAAAAGGCTCATTAAAAGTGGCTGAATAGGTCAGTCTCAGGCAAAGCTGGCATGGTTTTTCACCCCGAAACTCAGGTTTTTTGTCCAGCAAACAGAAAATCAACCACAGAACACCCAATTTACAGAAAGTATACACAGAGTAATATGGCCTTAGTTGCTGATGCTCCCAGTACCCAACTACAACAACAACAAACACCACCTTCGAGGGATAAGTCATTAGCTCTTCTCATAGTTTTTTTTGCACCATCTGAATCAAGTTTCGATTAACTTTAAAATTTTTTCCTTGTTGTTTTTAATTTCTGTTTTGGAAAGATGACTTTCCAATCTTGTAATCATAAAATTTTACTAATGAAGACCTGCTTTCTTCCTTTGAAAATCAGTTTAACAATTCAATCAGTTTTTTAACAATTCGATTTAATTGTTCAAAATTTCCGCTTCCTTTTAAAAGACAAAGAAGACCATACTTTCAGTATGATAAAATAAATGTTCAGAATCACTTCATTCCTATATCTAAACTCTGTAAACATTTTATTACATATCTCACTTGCGTGTATCATGTTAGTTGCAGTTTCTGCATGCCATGCTCTTTGTTTTTGATTGACGCTTATCTTTTTTTTTTTTTATTTTTTAGATTTTACAACCCCAAAAAAAAAAAAAAAAAAGTCAGTGAACAGAAATATCAGATTACAAAATGTTATATTTAGTTGGTATAGTACTGCATATTTATTAATTAAGCTATTTACATAAACATGAATTTAATTTTATTTTGCTAACCTGTGGATAATATTCTTCCGATTTTCATGTATCATTTAATTTTGTTAATTGGTAAAGTAAAATAAAAGTATAAATTTGTGCTTTATATTTTAGCTTTATTTTAATTTTAATAGCCTGTGGATAATATTCCTCCAATTTTCACTTATTACAATTGCCATTTAATAGAATCAAAATTCAACTTGCAAACGTGATCACAATAACAGCCGCTTACTGCAACTGATTTATGGAACCAGCATAAAAAAAAATAAATGCTGGCTAGTTCTTGTTTATACTCCGGCACGACCACCAGGTCAGTGGAGTTTACAATAAATCAATCAATACGAATGTTAATTGTATTTAGTCACCGGCTTGAACCCCGGTCCACTCAAAGAGCATGTGCTACTGCACTCGTGTCCCTGACCACTCGGTTATTCGGATTATTGACGTTCGGATTTTTGATGCTCTGCTGTATATGTATATTTTATATATGGATTCGTGTATCTAAGTACAGTATTGTTTGATGTGACAGAGATACCAGTTTTTGGCATGGAATGCCTAGTATAATAAATAAAAAAAAATTTCCTTTCCATATACATTGCACTCTTCATATTCAAATTCTGCATGCCTTATATCTGAGTGATACCACATCTCTGAAATCCCAACAATGTCAGCATTTGATGTCTTGACCAGTACATCAAATTTATTTACTATACTCCTAGCATTGGTGTACATGCAAATATACATGCACCTGTTCTTACCCTTAGTTACCCTAACTCTCACCCTAACACAGCCCATGTATTTACTTGCTTCATGATGACTCCCAGTGCATTTCTTGAAATCCACAGCAACTTGTTTCCACGCTTCTGCTTATTCCAATAGAAGCAGTGCAAGAATCGCTTCCACCTCTGCTTGCAGCTACTGTTAACCTATTAGTCTGTGTATCTTCCCCGTCCCCACAAATCTAGTAGTTTTCTTACCCATAACACTGCCTTGATAGCATCAGCAAATATACTTGCACCCTCTTTATTTAAGTTTATTCCATCCCTGTAGAGTACTTTGTACCTTGTACTTTGAGCTATTTGCTTTACTGCTCTCTTCTGAAGGATGATTTTAATCTAAATTTAATTTAAAAATAACACACAAAACTAAGTGATATGCAAAAATAATAATGATACATTAATCCTATATATTTGATGTCAGTATAAACTATGCTATTTTATATCACGTTACAGTTACATTATAAAATCATGCTTGTATTGCTATAAAATCATAGTTTATGGACATAATAAAAACAATCTAATATTAATTACGCTTCTACAAAACTACACAGAAAACCACCAAGTAGGATACAGATGTGTTGGAAGTGCACAAATAAGAAAAACAAGATTAGTCGGGGATACAAAATGGGATTCTTCTCGAGAAATACATGACTTCTTTATATTGCACGTCCGTAAACCCAGTATCTACATGGAGAGGTAGCTGAAGTGTTTAAGGCTTTAAAGGGTTGGGTAAGGTAAATGATAGCATATTGCTGTTTCTTAGGCAAACACACATAATGGGGCATATCTGAATTTTAAAAAGGAATTTTGCGGAATTTGCCTTACAGAGGTACTAAGTTTGACATTTAAAGAGGACAAAAAGTTTGACATTTAAAGACGACTGGACAAATTATTAGAAAAGGTGAGCAAATGAAGTGGATAAAAAGCTTATTATTTTTTTTTTTTTCAGGCTGCTGCTATATGATTATATGATACAAGCCTGCTTGTATCATTTTGCCAGGTAGGACCTGTTTTAAGACAGGGTTAGGTTCCAGCAAAACAGGGTCGTAAAATGAAAAGTTGTAAAACAAGACCAAATTATAATATAATTGAATGAGATAGGTTCCAAAATTCCCAAAATTTTCTCAAGTATGTACTAATATTTCTGTTCTTTATAAATAATTAAATATTTTTAACATTTCATGCACATGTTTTTTTTAATTATACATAAAACAATTAATAAAATAAAACTTGAACTTACTTTGGTTCTGTGGAGTCATCGCTTGAGTACGTATTTCTTCACTGATGTAATGGGGCAACATTAATGGGAGGTTCCTGGTTGAGGATCATTGGGTTCTGAAGGTTCCTTTCCCTTCTTTGTCAAGAACTGTAGTATTCACGTCTGACGTGACTTCCTACTTCTTTCTTCCAAGATGTTATAGTAGGGCTTCAACATCATGTTGACACACCTCTATGGATGCCATGGCTACGTTCCCAACCAGGATCATTATCACAAAGTTCATCAAATGCACTACAAATTTTGGCAAGTGCACTCTGAATATGTTTTGTTTTTAATGTTCTGATTGGCTCCAACTCTTCCACTCCATCTGGTGTGTCCCCCGCATGTTGTTGAAGTTGCACAGTCAGTTCCTCCAATTCCTCCCTCGAAAGTGGCTCACCATGACTCTCCAGCAACGGGTCAACATCATCTGGGTCAACGTTGTCAATGCCAACATCCTTAGCCATGCGAGAAACATCTTTAGCCACTTCTGAAACTGGTTCAGTCCTTGCAAAATCAATCACTGCTTCAGGCCACAATTTTCACCAGACGCCATTCATGCAGGACTGTGACACTTTCTCCCAGGCAGAATCAATGTTTGTGATGGCATTCAGAATGTTATACGACTTTCAGTAGTCACAATTATATCAGACTGCACAGCCTCAACAATCCCTTTGAAAGTCGTATGCAAATAGTATGCCTTAAAGGTCACAATTACACCCTGGTCCATTGGCTGAAAAAGTGAAGTTGTGTTGGGAGGCAAATACACAACCTCAACTTCCAAATGGTCATTGTGGATTTCTTGGAGGTTGGCTGGGCATTCTGGGGCATTGCCCAGCACCAATATGACTTTGGGAGGCAAGCCAGTTGCTGCACAAAACTGAGCAACCTCTGAACAAAAGTACAAGGTATACCATTCGCTAAAAATTGTCTGAGTCACCCAAGCCTTTTTGTTAGAGTGCCAAAACACAAGAAGTCGTCTTCACCATGCCCTTCATTACACAAGGCTCTGAATGGTATACCAACACCGGTTTGAGTTTAAATGTTCCCGATGCATTGCCACCCAGAAGCAATGTCAACAGATCTTTTGCAACCTTGAAACAAGGGGAAGACCTCTCCTCACAAGCGATGTGAGGAGAGGAGCGAATTTTTTCCAATAAAGTCCCGTTTCATTCACATTAAAAACTAAATCTGGGCAGTAGTTGCCTTCATCTATTAATTGTTTAAATTCAGAAGGATACTCTTCCGCTACTGCAATGTCAGCACTAGCAGCCTCACTAGACACTTTTACATTGTGAATTTTAGAACAGTTTTTAAACCGATGAAACCACCCTTTGCTGGCCGTAAATGTTTCAGTGCTAACAGACTCCTCACATATTTCATCAAATAACGATTTCGCTTTGTCCAGAATTATCATCTGTGTAACAGAAACGTTATTTTTGTTCGTATCGTCAACACACAACACTAACAATTTCTCCATTTTTTTCATTGTCTTACTGCATGAATAAGTTGTTCTGGAGGATGACACACTTGTTATCCCTGTGTGTGTGTGTGTGTGTGTGTGTTTTTTTTTTTTTTTATTTGGTAGTTGTTGGCGCATCGGCTTCTGTGGCCATAATGCACCTCCCAAGGTTTTTGCAGTACTTTGATCCAAGCCCGAGGCGGGATTCGAACCCGCGACCTTTGGGTTGCCAGGCAGGCACTTTACCCACCTGGCTAGCTCGGTCGGCATGTGTGTGTGTGTGTGTGTGTGTGTGTGCACTTTATTTTATCAACATTGTTCATAATCGGTGATACAGTAGAAGGCACTAAACTCAATGCCTTACACACATCAGACCGACACTCACCAGACTCCATGTGACGAATCACGTCCATTTTCTCCTTAATTGTTAGCTCTTTTTTTGGCACCCCCCCAGCACAGACACTGCCCTACACTTAGAGCTCATGGTTACACAAAAATTATTATTATTATTATTATTAATGAGAAATAGCACTATAATAACACTGTGTAACCCGTTAACAATTGAGGGAAAATTCATAACGAAACCAACATGGTGCACTGAACATAACTCTTGGCATCGCTATCATTCCACCCACAATGCACCTCAAAAAACAAAAGAAACGCCTAGTGTGTGTTTAGACTCACAGGCGTTGCTGCGATGTGTTATCGAGTTTCGATTTTTTTGTTATTTTCAATTTTTTCAGGTAACATTTTGAAACAGTTGTTAATGTGAAAAGTCATAAAATGGACCGTTGTAAAACGGGACCTACCTCTACTAATATTAATTCTAACGGAGTAACAACATGAGAGCGTGGAAAATGGGTCAAGAATCAATCAAAATAAAAGTTGCACAAACAAATGTTTGTAATTTTTCTTCTTGCTCTTTAATAAATTTCTATCTAAAGTGTCTTAGATAATTCAGTTGACATTGCTGATGAACCGAATAGGTACTTTTCATTGGTCTTTACTGATGAAAGACCCTTTATGCTGAGGAGAGGCTGTGCAAGTAAGGCTGAGAAATTAGCATTTTTAAAATTACAGATGACTGATTATTAGAAAACCTTTATAGCCTAAAGGCAAGTAAGGCTCCTGGAGTTGATGGCATATACCCATCAACTCCAGAAGGGAGTAGTTTTGAGGGAGGCTGCCAGAAAGTGTAGTGAACCACTCAGGGCATTTTTGGACTTGGGAGATATTCCTATGGATTGGAGAAGTGCTGATGTATCGCAATACATAAAGGTGGTTCCAAGACTGAAGTCCTTAACTACAGACCGGGTAGTCTGACTTCAGGGATAGGGAAAATCTTAAAGGCAATAATCAAGAGGGCAATCCAGGAACACTTAGATGAAAATGGAATTGTGACAAAGGGATAACGGATGTGATGTCAAAATTTGTAATGTAAAGAATGGGAGAGTCATAATGATCAATGCAAAGCAATGCTCCTTCAGGATAACTTGAGCAGGCATCAAGAAAGTCAGGAAAGTGGCCGCTTTATGGCAGCATAACAAAGTCGTACACTTGGGAAATAGCAACCCCAAAATAACTTATACACTTGGTGGAATTGAATTAAAAACAGTAGAGGAAGAAAGGGATCTGGAAGTTAAGATTCAGGCAGATATAAATTTTCTGAGCAGTGTAAACAGGTAGCTAGGAAAGCCTATGTTGTAAATCATGTCCTCTTGAGGATTTATCCAACACTATCCTGTAGAGATAGAGAGATCAAAATTCCAATGTACATGGCAATTGTAAGACAACATTCAGATGAGGCTTCCATACTGTGTGCAAGTATGGAAACTTGAAAAAAGACATTGGGCTTCTTGAAATGGTCCAAAGAAGGGCAACTTGCATGATGAGCTCAACAAAAGGCCGACTATACAACAACAGATATTGATTACGTGGGCTATAGAGCTTGGCAACTAATCACCTTAGAGGGGATTTGACTGAGGTTTATAAGGCTCTGAGAGGGGTTAGTAAAATGAATGAAGGTGGATCACTGTTATAAAGAATTCCAGAGCTAGGGGCCATAAATTCAAATTACAGGGGAAGAGGTTAAGACTAGATTGTAGGAACAAGTTGCCTTCACAGGTATTTCAGGTTGACAGTTTGAAGAAATTTAAAAGTCAACTGGATAGTTACTTACCTGTATGAGAAGGGAGGCCTCCGTAGCCGAGTGGGCAGGAGCAGGAGTGCAGCAGCACACGCTCTTTGAGTAGACCAGGGTTCAAGCCCCTGACTGCTGAATACGGTCGATCTGCCAACCCGCACTGGACCAGCGTGGCAGATTATGGTCCATTTCCCTCAGCATGAATTGTTGAGGAGGCTTCCATCCTGCAGTGGGTTGATAATGGCTGCACTTTACTTTTTTTACTTTATGAGAAGGGAAATGCATATTTTATATTTTCTTATCTCCTTTTTCATTTTGAGCTGGTGCATCAAAAGCCTGTGGCTTCTTGAACTATATGGCTAATACTAAAACATAAGCATGTAATAAATTTTTTTGATATTTTTAATTTCACAAAATTTTTGGTATGAAATGTGAGATTTGCTTATTCTGGCATTGGCAGAACAAATTTTTTTAATCTCAAGTAAAATTCTAACATACTAAAATCTTTAAACATCTTTTTCTACAGGATAATATAATTAAAAGAACTACTCATATTAAAACACATGAAAGCCAGTGTGTGCTGAATTGATATTTAAATACAGTTTTGATGTCAGTTATAATTTTGAAACTGGGATATTTTTAAGCATGATGTATTAAAGTAATTTTATACTTACCCATAACATTCAAAACAGTGTCGGTCACTAACCATCACACTCTGAAAAAAACAGAATAAAGTTAAATTGAATGCAGTATAAGTAAGATTAAATAAACATGAATGAATTGGGAGGCTATAATAGCACTTTATCAAAATGAATACCCCATTACATGCAGGACTTATAGTAGGACTTGCTGTTCCAAAGACCAGCATAAAATTATATTAAGGAATGAATTTGCATAGATTCCAGATTAATAATTATGTGACAAAATAGTGAGTAAAATTAGTACTTAGTGTTAAAGGAAAATGATGTAATGAAACAAGTATACTAGGTGGTTATAAAATAAGTTTCCCTATTCAGGAGATCCTAGTGTCAAAACGGTTTGAATTAGCACTGTGAAAAATCTGTGGGTATGTCATTTAGGGTATGGGGAAGCAATTTGTAGAAGAAAAAAAAAAAAAAATTCAAATTTCTGCCACCAGGGGAAAAAAACGCTGCACATATGTAAAAGTTGTCATTTACTTCAAGACACACTGCTTACCCAAATGACATTCTGTTAGATAAAAGCAAAAGTAGTGCCTGCTAGAAGTATCAAGAGACTTGAACCTTCCTTGGTGTACTGTACATAAAGTGCTTAGAATAATTTTATGCTAGTTCCCATACAAGGTTCACGTAGTGCAAAAACTAAAGTCTTGTGATCAGCAACAATGAATAGACATTGCTCTACGATTTCAGACTCATATGGAACTTGACAATACATGGACTCAAATGATCTTGTGGTCTGATGAGGCACATTTCACTCTTAACGGGGCTGTAAATGCACAAAATGGTGTGGATTCACAGCAGAGTTTATAATCAGATCATTTTTCTTTGAAGAGTCTACACCTCATTTTTCTTTGAAGAGTCTACATGCTGTTTAATGCTCGCTTTCAAATCAACGCCTGTAGATTTGAAAGCAAGCATTAAACAGCATGTAACCAACATCCCCAATGAGATGCTACAGGAAACTGTGTTGCATGCAGTCCTCCGTTTTCAGAATGTCATCTCAAGTGAAGGAAAGCACACAAACAATATCTGTAGATTTCTAAGTTCTGATATTAAAATCTAATCCTAAGTTAAGTATTCTACCTCATGTTTACAGTGCCAATTTATCTCCTGGTGGCAGAAATTTGAATTTTTTTCTTTCTACAAATCGCTTCCCCATATCCTAAATGAGATACCCGCCGATTTTCACAATGCTATCTCTAACCATTTTGATACTAGGATCTCCTGAATAGGGAAACTTATTTTATAACCACCTGGTATATGGCAACAGCCAAAAAAAAAAAAAATCTCTTCTATTCATTACCCTCTAACAAGTTGTCTAATCCTTCCTTGAATTTATTGAAACTAGAAGTTTGTTCCAACAATCAATTACTCTTTAGCCTCAAGTAAATTTATATTTCCCTCAGAGTTCTACCTTAGTGTTCTGATTTCATTTGCATAGCTCTTAATTTGATTACAAATTAGAAAAGTAAATTACAAATTAACAAATAAACATATGTAATCAAATTAACTCTATGCAAATGAATCTTGATAATTTACTAGTTCTGCCATCTTTATAATCACTGAAGAAATGGTACATGAAGTACCACAAAACATGTGAGAATAATCTATAATTCTTTAAGAAATTAAAGAATTAGGGATTACAGAATTATTTCACGCAATACTGACGTGCTCGTTATTTTAACAATTTCCAAGTCTGTATAAAATCATTGATAGAGGGAAAAATTTGCCTTGTGGTGTATGAACTGATTTTCAAAAATGAACTATCCCTAAATTATCGCATCTGGTTGAATTACTGTGTGTAAATTATAATTCTCTGACATTACACTTAAATATATATTACTTCCCATAATTCTACCTCAAATCCAAATGCATGACATGAATGTATATGTTTGCAATACTTTTTATTTTTCCAAGAGGTACAAATAATTTGCACACAACACAAAACTCTGACCATCTGCTTCAGACCGTTGGTCTTATTAAGTTTTGCTATTCGAAATTGAGTCTTATAGGTTAAAAGCAATGGGAAAATGAAAATAAGAATAGGAGCATATTAGAGGCATAATGACTATGATGAGTATAATGAAAGAGCTATACAAAGAAATAGAGAGAGGGGAGAGGGGCAGTAAATTGAACGAGAGGTTTTTTTAACATATTTAGCCGATTTATTAACCAATTGTTATATCAAATTATTTTCTATAAGTAGCTAGTCAGGATCCTTAGTTTATTCTGAATTGAGACAGCGAGATTTGGAAGTTAATCGATACGTAAGTGTCCGTAGATTTACCGTTCATAAATTGCCGCCATTGTTACGCAATACAAAATATGTCGAACAAGATAGCTTAGTATAGTATAGTACATAATATTGTCAATTAATCAGTAAATCTCTTAATCTTGTTGAATTTCATTGTCAATTAAATTGTACTTTTAACTATATACATATAACGATTTAGATTACGTAACATAGATAATTAGCAAAAATAAATAATTAATACTAAACTTGATACGGAAGTTATATAAAGGGATTTTGTAGATAACACTCGATACTGAAACATAAATATAGCGTTATAATTGTGTTGGGATACAAGTTTAGGGTTTTAATTTGGTACTGAAATTGAAATTTTATTGAAATTAAATCAAAATCATGACTCAGACCAGAGCAGAAAAGCAAAAGGCTCAAGCAAATGGGAGTGCTGTAGCTCAGGGGAGAACTGAGGGGGTGGGGTAGTTGCCATCTGAATCACAACCTTTTAAAATGCACTACTTGCTTGATGTTTGTGGAGCAGTCGGGTATGGGACATGATACTGCCATGGGGGATGTCTTTGTGCGTGCACGATGCAAGGAGTGTAAGGAAATCAGGTGACAACTCAACGTTGTTATGGGCCTATATGAGAGCTTGAAGGACAGCGTGGATGCCCTCGAATGATTAAAAGTGAGGGCCCATCAAGCTCTCAGCTGCCCACACCAATGCCAGAGCTTGCACTTGATCATTACACACCACAGCAACAACCCCCAAGGCAGAATGCGCTGTTCCCAAAGGAACTAGTAGTTGTTGGTGACTCTATTGTCAGAAAAATGGGAAACATGCTCTGTTTTTTTTTTTTTTTTTTTTGATTTGGTAGTTGTTGGCGCATCGGCTTCTGTGGCCATATTGCACCTCCCAAGGTTTTTGCAGTACTTTGATCCAAGCCCAAGGCAGGAATCGAACCCGCGACCTTGGGGTTGCCGCGCAGGTACTTTACCCACTCGGCTAGCCCGGTCGGCTACACATGCTTTGTAAAAAGGATAGGTGGAACAGGACCAGGGTACGTCGGCCAGGGGCAAAGGGTGATGACGTTGTAGAGTGGATATCATCTTTTAAGGGCACAAAAGGTGATATAGTTGTACACGTTGGCACTAATGATATTAAGAGTAGGAGACAGGCGGAATTACTTAACAAGTACAGGTCACTGTTGAAAAAAAGCCGTGAATTAGGGTTGAATTTGAAAATGTCTGCAATTCTGCCCAGACACGATAGGACGGAGTATATGATGAGAGCCCTGTCGATCAATTCGGCCCTGGAAAGATTGTGCAAGGCTCAAGGGGTAGAATTTTTTTCAGCCTGGTCTGTACTTGTTAATAGGAGAGACTGCTTCTACAGGGAAGGGATACACTTAAATAGAAAGGGTGCAAGAATGTTTGCTGATGCTATCAAGGCAGTGTTAGGTGGGTCAGAAAACTGCGAGATTGGGGGGGATACAAGGACTAATAGATTAACAGTGGCCACTGGCAGAGGTGAAAGTGATTCTTGCACTGCTTTTATTGGAATGAGCAGCAGCCTGGAAAGTAAGATGCAGGATATTTCAGAGACTGCTGGGAATCATTGGAGTACAAGTAAACAGATGGGTTCTGTTAGGGTAGCTAAGAAAAAGAACAGGTGCATGTATACTTGCATGTACACCAATGCTAGGAGTTTGGTAAATAAATTTGATGAATTTGAGGTATTGCTCAAAGCATCAAAGGCGGATATTGTTGGGATATCAGAGATGTGGTGTCACACAGATATAAGTAATGCAGAACTGGAATTTGGGGAGTACAATGTCTACAGAAATGATAGACAGGATAGGAAGGGGAGGAGGGGTTATGCTATTAATTAAGAAACACATAAAATCCAAGGAAGTGAAGCCAGTCGACATTGCTGGACAGTGCAGTGTCGAGTCAGTTTGGTGTGACATAAGCATTGGGAAATCAAAATTGAGAGTACGAGGGTCCAAAAGCCTAATAATTCTGATGAGTATAATAAGAAACTGTACAGGGATATAGAGTGGGCCAGTAAATCAGAGAGCCTTATAATGGGGGATTTTAATTTCCCAGATATTGACTGGAATTTGTGGGTTGGTCACTCACACACTAGCAAGGCTTTTGTGGATTTATTGGATGATTGTTTTCTAAATCAGCATGTTCAGGAGGCAACAAGAGGGAGCAATACTCTTGATTTGATTATCAGTAGTGATTCTTTGTGCATTAAGAATCTGCAGATTCTTAATGCATGAACTAGGTGGCAGTGATCACAGTGTACTGAAGTGGGATTTACTCAAGGAGGTAACTACAATGCACTAGGTGGCAGTGATCACAGTGTACTGAAGTGGGATTTACTCAAGGAGGTAACTACAATGCACTAGATGGCAGTGATCACTGTGTACCGAAGTGGGATTTACTCAAGGAGGTAACTACAATCAGGGGTTAAGGGAAGGGTTATTGCTTTCGTAAAGGCGACTATGATGGTCTGAGACAGTATTTAAATTCTATACAGTGGGCCAACTGATGATGTTACCAACAGCAAACTCAAAATGGGAAGCATTCAAAGAACTTATCTTGGAAGCTACTAGGCTCTACATATCAACTAAGAAATATTGTTCAAGGTTCAGGCCAAAATGGATGTCAGATGAACTAATGAGACATATGGCAGAGAAGAAAAATGCATGGGATACATATAAATTAACACGTGACACAGACGCCTATGATAGATATAAGTTGATCTGTAACCAAGTTACAAAGGAGGTTAGGCAGGCGAAGGCAGATTACGAGAAATCTTTGGCAAGGGATGCAAAGAAAAACAGCAAGGAGTTCTTTACTCATGTAAACTCTAGAAGGAAGGGGATGAATCAGATTGGTCCACTTGATATCGATGGTTCAACTGTTGATGATCCTGCTCAGGTAGCTAACAAACTAAATAAATATTTTGCATCTACATTCACACATGAGGAGTTATTCAGGAAGGGGAATACCATAGGTGAAGTAAACACTGGCAGTGAGATGATGATCTTTTAATAATTGAGAGTAAAGTGGAGGAGAAGTTGTTGAAGATAAATACAAGAAAGGCAGCTGGGGTGGATGGGATCTATTCAGTTATATTAAAGGAGGCAGCAAAGGAAGTAAGCAATCCGTTAGCCATAATTATGAGAGCTTCCTTGGACTCGGGGGAGGTACCCACAGACTGGGGATGTGCAAATGTAACCCCAATTCACAAAGGAGGATCAAAGACTGACACAAGTAATTATAGACCGGGGAGTTTAACTTCTGTTCCAGGAAAATTAATGGAGGCATTGGTTAAAGAAGCACTGCAAGATCATCTTGAGAAGAATTCAGTTATAGCACAGACATAGCATGAATTTGTTAAGGAAAGGACTTCCCTGACCAATTTGATTGGATATTATGATGTAGTCACAAAAGAATTGGATGCAGGGAATAACTTTGATATTATATATTTGGATCTTAGAAAGGCTTTTGATACTGTTGCACATGGAAGACTGCTGCACAAATTGGAGCAGTGTGGCATTGGTGGCAAATTGTTGTTATGGATAAAGGGATGGTTGAGTGGCAGAAGACAGAGAGTGGTAATCAATGGACACCTCTCATCGTGGACTAATGTTATTAGTGGAGTCCCTCAGGGTTCAGTTTTGGGTCCATTGTTTTCTGTATTTATATATAATATTGATGATGATATATCAAGCTTAATGTCCAAGTCTGCAGACAATACAAAGGTTTGCAGGGTTGTTAAGACACTACTGACCCTATGCTGCTGCAACAGGATCTGGAAAGGTTGAGCAGATGGGCTGAGAGGTGGCAAATGAAGTTTAACATTGACAAATGTAAAATACTACATATGGGAAACAGCAACCCCAGAGCAATGTATCAACTCTGTGGTACTACACTGACAGTGGTAGAGAAAGAAAAGGACCTGGGGGTAATTGTGCAGGCGGATATAAAGTTCTTGAGCAGTGCAGATGGGCTGCAAGAGTAGCTCATGGTGTCTTATCAATGATATATAGTAATTTTTCTAGCAGGGATAGGGAGGTGATTATTCCCTTGTAGAAGGGAATGGTCACGCCGCACCTTGAGTACTATATACAGGTCTGGAGGCCTCATTTCAAGAAGGATGTAGAGCTGCTGGCACGAGTACAGAGAAGGGCAACAAGGTTAGTGAACGGAACAAAGGGTTGCTCTCACGAAGAAAGACTTAAGTTTTGCAAATTACAGTGTCTGGAGACTAGGCACCGGCGAGGTGATCTGATAGAGGTGTACAAAGCCTTGAATGGCTTGAGCATGCTCAATGCTGATGGGATACTGCCTCTTGCTCAGAATAATCACCTGAGAGGGCATAAATTCAAATTGAGGAAAGACAGATGTAGGATAGATGTGTGGAAATTTGCCTTTAGCCAGTGGGTAGTTGGTTGGTGGAACAGACTTCCATCCCTTGTTGTGGAAGTTGATAGCCTAAATAAATCTAAGGCTCAGCTGGACATGTATTTCGAATGAACGGAGTGGTGAAGTGGAAGGTTTTTTTTTTTTTTTTTTTTTTTTGGCTGATGCTGCATAAGCTTGCTTTCTTCCATCACATGACTCTACTAATGCTAATGCTAAATCAGAATGATTTGTAATGGGGAATTTTAAATTAGCATTAGCATTAGTAGAGGCATATGATGCAAGAAAGCAAGCTTATTCAGCATCAGCCAAAAAAAAAAAAAAAAAAACCCACTCCCATTTCACCCCTCCGTTCATTCGAAATACCTGTCCAGTTGAGCTTTAAATTTGTTTAGGCTATCAACTTCAACAGCAAGTGATGGAAGTCGGTTCCACCAACCAACCACCCGCTGGCCAAAGGCAAATTTCCGCACATCTATCCGACATCCGTCCTTCCTCAATTTGAATTTATGCCCTCTCAGGTGATTATTCTGAGCATGATGTAGAATCCCATTGGCATTGAGCATGCTCAAACCATTCAAAGCCTTATACACCTCTATCAGATCACCTCGCCGGTGCCTAGTCTCCAGACTCTGCAATTTGCAAAACGTAAGCCTTTCTTCGTAAGAGCAACCCTTTGTTCCATTTACTAATCTTGTTGCCCTTCTCTGTACCCGTTCCAGCAGCTCTACATCCTTCTTGAAATGAGGCCTCCAGACCTGTATACAGTACTCAAGATGTGGCCTAACCATTGCCTTATACAAGGGAATAATCACCTCCTTATCCCTGCTAGAAAAATTCCTGTATATCATTGACAAGACACCATGAGCTACTCTTGCAGCTCGTCTGCACTGCTCAGAGAACTTCATATCTGCCTGCACAATTACCCCCAGGTCCTTTTCATTCTCCACCACTGTCAGTGTAGTACCGCAGAGTTGATACGTTGCTCTGGGGTTACTGTTTCCCATATGTAGTACTTTACATTTGTCAATGTTAAACTTCATTTGCCACCTCTCAGCCCATCTGTTCAACCTTTCCAGATCCTGTTGCAGCAGCATAGCGTCAGTAGTGTCCTTAACGACCCTGCCAACCTTTGTATCATCTGCAAACTTGGACATTAAACTTGATATCCCATCATCAATATCATTCATAAACACCAAAAACAACAACGGACCCAACACTGAACCTTGAGGAACTCCACTAATAACATTAGTCCACGTTGAGCAGTGTCCATTGATTACCACTCTCTGTCTTCTGCCACTCAACCAAGGCGCCTCCGTAGCCAGGTGGGAAGGAGCAGCAGTGCATAGCACACTCTTCTTGATTAGACCGGGGTTCGAGCCCGTCACCACCAAATACCGAGGATGCGGAAAGGTCAGGGAATGACCACCGCATCTCCCGGAGCAATATGGCCTTAGTTGCTAATGCTCCTAAAAACCAAATAACAACAAAAACAGCCACTCAACCATCCCCTTATCCATAGCAGCAATTTGCCTCCAATGCCACACTGCTCCAATTTGTGCAGCAGTCTTCCATGTGCAACAGTATCGAAAGCCTTTCTAAGATCCAAATATATAATATCAAAGTTATTCCCTGCATCCAGTTCTTTTGTGACTACATCACAGTATCCAATCAAATTGGTCAGGCAAGACCTGCCCTTAACAAAACCATGCTGCGTCTGAGCTATAACGGAATTCTTGTCTCGATGATCCTGCAGTGCTTCTTTAACCAGTGCCTCCACTAATTTACCTGGAACAGAAGTTAAACTAACAGGGCTATAATTACTTGTGTCAGCCTTTGATCCTCCTTTGTTTTTTTTTTTTTTTTTTTGATTTGGTAGTTCTTGGCGCATAGGCTTCTGTGGCCATAGTGCACCTCCCAAGGTTTTTGCAGTACTTTGATCCAAGCCCGAGGCGGGAATCGAACCCGCGACCTTGGGGTTGCCGGGCAGGTACTTTACCCACTCGGCTAGCCCGGTCGGCATCCTCCTTTGTGAATTGGGGTTACATTTGCACATCTCCAGTCTATGGGTACCTCCCCTAAGTCCAAAGAAGCTCTCATAATTATGGCTAGGGGTTTGCATACTTCCTTTGCTGCCTCCTTTAATATAACTGGATAGATCCCATCCACCCCAGGTGCCTTTTTTATGTTTATCCTCAACAATCTCTCCTCCACTTTCCTCTCAGTTATTACAAAATCATCCAGCTCATTGCCAATGTTTACTTTACCTACATCATTCTCCTTCCTGAATAACTCCTCATGCGTGAATGTAGATGCAAAATACTCGTTTAGATTGTTAGCCACCTGAGCAGGATCCTCAACTGTTGAACCATCAATATCCAGTGGACCAATCTGATTCATCCCTTTCCTTCTCAAGTTCAAGTTTGTAAAGAACTCTTTTCTGTTTTTCTTTGCATCCTTTGCCAAAGATTTTTCGTAGTCTGCCTTTGCCTGCCTAATCTCCTTTGTGACTTGGTTACAGACCAACTTATATCTATCATAGGCTTCCATGTCACCCATTAATTTGTATGTATCCCATGCATTTTTCTTCTCTGCCACATGTCTCATTAGTTCATCTGACAACCATTTAGGCTTAAACCTTGAACAATATTTCTTAGTTGGTATGTAAAGCCTGGTAGCCTCCAAGATTAGTTCCTTGAATGCTTCCCATTTTGAGTTTGCTGTTGGTAACATCATCAGTTGGTCCCACTGTACAGAATTTAAATACTGTCTCAGACCATCATAGTCTCCTTTACGAAAACAAAAACCCTTCCCTTTACCTCTGATGGTAGTTACCTTCTTGAGTAAATCCCACTTCAACACATTGTGATCACTGCCCCCTAGTGGTTCATTTATCTGCAGATTCTTAATGCATGAAGAATCACTACTGATAATCAGATCAAGAGTATTGCTCCCTCTTGTTGCCTCATGAACATGCTGATGTAGAAAACAATCATCCAATAAATCCACAAAAGCCTTGCTAGTGTGCGAGTGACCAACCCACAAATTCCAGTCAATATCTGGGAAATTAAAATCCCCCATTATAAGACTCTCTGATTTACTGGCCCACTCTATTTCCCTGTACAATATCTTATTATACTCATCAGAGTAATTAGGCCTATAGCACACTCCTACTCTCAATTTTGATTTCCCTATGCTTATGTCACACCAAACTGACTCGACACTGCCCTGTCCATCGATGTCGATTGGCTTCACTTCCTTGGACTTTATGTGTTTCTTAATTAATAGCATAACCCCTCCTCCCCTCCTGTCCTGTCTATCCTTTCTATATACATTGTATTCCCCAAATTCCAGTTCTGCATTACTTATATCTGTGTGACACCACGTCTCTGATATCCCAACAATATCTGCCTATGATGTTTTGAGCAATACCTCAAATTCATCAAATTTATTTACCAAACTCCTAGCATTGGTGTACACGCAGGTATACATGCACCTGTTTCTATTCTTAGCTACCCTAACACAACCCATGTGTTTACTTGTACTGCAATGACTACCAGCAGTCTCTGAAATATCCTGCATCTTGTTTTTCAGACTTCTGCTCATTTCAATAGAAGCAGTGCAAGAATCACTTCCACCTCTGCCAGTGGCTACTGTTAATCTATTAGTCCTTGTATCCCCCCCAACTAGAAGTTTTCCGACCCACCTAACACTGCCTCGACAGCATCAGCAAAAATTCTTGCACCCTTTCTATTTAAGTGTATCCCATCCCTGTAGAAGCAATCTCTCCTGTTAACAAGTACAGTCCAGGCTGAAAAAAATTCTACCCCTTGAGCCTTGCACAATCCCTCCAGGGCCGAATTGATCGACAAGGCTCTCATCATATACTCCCTCCTATCGTGTCTGGGCAGAATTGCAGACACTTTCAAGTTCAACCCTAATTCACGGCTTTTTTTCAACAGTGACCTTTACTTGCTAAGTAATTCCGCCGGTCTCCTACTTTTAATATCATTGGTGCCAACGTGTACAACTATATCACCTTTTGTGCCCTTAAAAGATGATATCCGCTCTACAACGTCATCAACCTTTGCCCCTGGCAGACATACCCTGGTCCTATTCCACCTATCCTTTTTACAAAGCATGTTCCCCTTTTCCCTGACAATAGAGTCACCAACAACTACTAGTTCCTGTGGGACCAGCGCATTCTGCCTAGGGGGCTGCTTCTGTGTTGCCTGATGACCAAGTGCAAGCTCTGGCGTTGATGTGGGCAGCTGAGAGCTTGATGGGCCCCTCAATTTATTTCCTTCAAGGGCATCCACCCTGTCCTTCAAGCTCTCATAAAGGCCCATAACAACGCTGAGTTGTCGCCTGATTTCCTTGCACTCCTTACATCGTGCACACACAAAGACATCCCCCTTGGCAGTATCATGTCCCGTACCCGACTGCTCCGCAAACATCAAGCAAACAGTGCATTTTAATAGACTGTGATTCAGAGGGCAACTGCCCCCCTCAGTTCTCCCCTGAACCACAGCACTCCCATTAGCTTGAGCCTTTTGCTTTGCTGCTCTGGTCAGAGTCATGATTCCGATTTAATTCAATGAAATTCAAAACAAAAATTAAATCCTTAAGTTATATCCCAAAACAGTTATGTTATATATATATTTTTTTTCGGTATCTAGTGTTTTCTACGAGTTCCCTTTATACAACTTCCGTATCACGTGTACCACTATAGTTATGTATTAATTATTTGTTACGATTAAGTCGTTATATATTTATAGAGTTAAAAATACAATTTAATTGACAATAAAGTTTATCAAGATTAATAGATTTACTGATTAATTGACAATATTATATTATGCACTATACTACACTAAGCTTATGCTATCGTGTAAAAATGGCGGGAATTCACGAACGGCATTTCTACGGACTCGTAAGTATTGATTAGCTTCCAAATCTCGCTATCTCAATTTAGAATAAACTAAGTATCCTGATGAGGTCTATAATCTACTTATAGAAGATAATTTGATATAACAATTGGTTAATAAATCGACTAAATTTGGTTTAAAAAAAAAAAAAAAAAGACCTCTCGTTCAATTTGTGACACGTGGATTTGATACCGTTACCGATACTAAGTAATATCTACAAAATCTCTGTCTAAGTTAAACTTTAAACTAAGTATCGTAACTAGGAATATAAAGCTACTCTAGAAAATAAGTTAATATGACAATTTAAACTAATAAAGCAGAAAATAAATCAGGAAAAACTTCTCTGTTTGAAGAGCTTTAAGGAGCAACGTCTGCACAGGCTATTCTCGCACCCAGACATTCCAAATTTCCAGATAATGACTGCAACTTGTGGGTTAGTCAGTTCAAAGGAAAAGACTCGAATGAGAGTGGAATGAAAAAGACTTGGGGTAATTGTGCAGTAAGATATGAAATTCTCTGAGCAGTGCAGAAAGACTGCCAGAGCAGGTCATGGAGTCCTGTCAATGATATATTGGAATTTTGCTAGCTGAGACAAGGAGGTGTTTATTCCCTTGTTATCTATATAATGTCGGTGCAAATACACCATAGATAACTCTCAAGAAACTATGATCGTAGTGTGGGAGGCATCGTTTGCTCTGTATCTCTTCCTTCACAACGAGTTGCCAAGATATTGCACTACCTCAAATAAGTAATGCTTCACTGATAGAGAAGACTATTGTTACTAATTCTCAGTGATTATCACCACCCAGACGGCACCGTTTCAAATATGGTATGAGATAAAGATCTTTGTTATCCTAATAATATCCCTATTAGACTTAGTAAAGCAAAAAAAATTTTGTAGGAAGGTGATAGGAGGAGAGGAAGAGGAAGGAAATGTTGTAGAAGGAAGAAAGGGCCAGTTACTCCTTCAACTCACGCTACTCAAAAAGCTCATAAATTCTTCGAATAAGCAAAGCTTCCCCATTAGAGAAGATTGTTGTTACCTATTCTCAGAAACTCCGTGAATATCAGGCTCTCCCTGATGGCACCGTCACAAGGCTTGTTGGCCCTTCATCAGTGGGTGGGCAGGTACCCTGGTATTGCAGATATGACAACCCAGTTGTGAAGATAATCACACAATATCACACACTTTTTATTTAAATCACACACTTTTTGTTGAAAAAAAAGCAACGAATTAGGGTTGAATTTGAAAGTGTCTGCAATTCTGCCCAGACACGATAAGAGGGAGTATATGATGAGAGCCTTGTCGATCAATTCGGCCCTGGAAAGATTGTGCAAGGCTCAAGGGGTTGAATTTTTTTTCAGTCTAGTGTGTACTTGTCAACAGGAGAGACTGCTTCAACAGGGATGGGATATATTTAAATAGAAAGCTGCAAGAATATTTGCTGATGCTATCGAGGCAGTGTTAGGTGGGTCGGAAAACTACTAGCTTGGGGGGATAAAAGGACTAATAAATTAGCAGTAGCCACTGGCAGAGGTGAAAGTGATTCTTGCACTGCTTTTATTGGAATGAGCAGCAGTCTGGAAAACAAGATGCAGGGTATTTTGGAGACTGCTGGGAGTCACTGCAGTACAAGTAAACACACGGGCTGTGTTAGGGTAGCTAAGAATAGGAACAGGTGCATATATACTTGCATGTACACCAATGCTAGGAGTTTGGTAAATAAATTTGATGAATTTGAGGTACTGCTCAGAACATCAAAGGCAGATATTGTTGGGATATCAGAGACGTGGTGTCACACAGATATAAGGAATGCAGAACTGGAATTTGGGGTACAATGTGTATAGAAAGGGTAGACAAGATAGGAAGGGAAGAGGGGTTACACTATTAGTTAAGAAACAAATAAAATCCAAGGAAGTGAAGCCAGTTGACATTGCTGGATAATACAGTGTCGAGTCAGTTTGGTGTGAAATAAGCATTGGGAGATCAAAATTGAGAATAGGAGTGTGTTATAGGCCTAATGACTCTGATGAGTATAATAAGGAACTGTACACTGAAATAGAGTAGGCTAGTCTTATAATGGTGGATTTTAATTTCCCAGATATTGACTGGAATTTGTGGGTTGGTCACTCACACACTAGCAATGCTTTTGTGGATTTATTGGATGATTCTTTTCTACATCAGCATGTTTTCGCGAGGCAACTAGAGGGAGTAATACTCTTGATCTGATTATCAGTAGTGATTCTTCATGCATTAAGAATCTGCAGATAAAGGAACCACTAGGTGGCAGTGATCACAGTGTACTGAAGTGGGATTTACTCAAAGAGGTACTACCATCAGGGGTAAGGGGAAGAGTTTTTGCTTTCATAAAGGTGACTACGGTGGTCTGAGGCAGTATTTCATTTCTATACGGTGGGACCAACTGATGATGTTACCAACAGCAAATTCAAAATGGGAAGTATTCAAAGAATTTATCTTCGAAGCTACTAGGCTTTACATACCAACTAAGAAATATTGTTCAAGGTTTAGGCCTAAATGGATGTCAGATGAACTAATGAGACAAGTGGTAGGGAAGAAAAATGCATGGGATACATATAAATTAATGGGTGACATGAAAGCCGATGATAGATATAAGCTGGTCTGTGACCAAGTCACAAAGGAGATTAGGCAGGCAAAGGCAGATTATGAGAAATACTTGGCAAAGAATGCAAAGAAAAACAACAAAGAGTTCTTTACCTATGTAAACTCTAGAAGGAAAGGGATGAATCAGATTGGTCCACTTGATATTGATGGTTCAACTGTTGATGATCCTGCTCAGGTAGCTAACAAACTAAATGAGTATTTTGCATCTACATTCACCCATGAGGAGTTATTCAGGGAGGGGAATGCCAGAGATGAGTTAAACTCTGGCAGTGAGCTGGATGATTTTGTAATAACTGAGAGGAAAGTGGAGGAGAAATTGTTGAAGAAAAACATAAAAAAGGCATTGGGGTGGACGGAAAGAAGGCAGCAAAGGAAGTAAGCAAACCCTTAGCCATAATTATGAGAGCTCCTTTGGACTCAGGGGAGGTACCTATGAACTGGAGATGTGGAAATGTGACCCCAATTCACAAAGGAGGATCAAAGGGCAACACAAGTAATTATAGACCTGTTAGTTTCACTTCTGTTTCAGGACAATTAATGGAGGCACTGGTTAAAGAAGCACTGCAGGATCATCTAGACAAGACTTCAGTTATAGCTCGGACACAGCGTGGTTTTGTTAAGGGAAAGTCTTGCCTGACCAAATTGAATTTATACTATGATGTGGTCACAAAGCAACTGCATGCAGGGAATAACTTTGATATCATATATTTGGATATTAGAAAGGCTTTTGATACTGTTGCACATGGAAGACTGCTGCACAAATTAGAGCAGTGTGGCATTGGAGGCAAACTGCTGCTATGGATAGAGGGATGGTTGAGTGGGAGAAGACAGAGAGTGGTAATCAATAGATGCTGCTCATTGTGGACATTATTAGTGGAGTCCCTCAGGGTTCATTATTGGGTCCATTGTTGTTTTCTGTGTTTATAAATGATATTGATGATTGTATATCAAACTTAATGTCCAATTTTGCAGACGATACAAAGGTGGACAGGGTTGTTAAGAACACTAATGACAGTACGCTACTGCAACAGGATCTAGAAAAGTTGACAGATGGACTGAGAGGGGGCAAATGAAGTTTAACATTGAAAAATGTAAAATACTACATATGGGAAGCAGCAACCCCAGAGTGAAGTATCAACTCTGTGGCTACACTGACAGCAGTAGAGAAAGAAAATGACTTGGGGGTAATTGTTCAGGCAGATATGTAGTTTTCTGAGCAGTGAAGATGGTCTGCAAGAGTAGCTCATAGTGTTTTGTCAATGATATACAGGAATGTTTCTAGCAGGGATAAGGAGTTGATTATCCCCTTATATAAGGCAATGGTGAGGCCACACCTTGAGTAATGTATACAGGTCTGGAGGCCTCATTTTAAGAAGGATGTAGAGCTGTTGGAACGAGTACAGAGAAGGGCAACAAGTTAGTGAATGGAACAAGGGGTCGCTCTTACAAAAAAAGGCTTAAATTTTGCAAATTACAGTGTCTGGAGACTAGGCACCTGCGAGATGATCTGAATGAGGTGTATAAAGCCTTCAATTGTTTGACCATGCTCAATTCTGATGGAAACCTTTCTGTTGCTCAGAATAATCATTTGAGAGGGCATAAATTCAAATTGAGGAAAGACAGATGTAGGATAGATGTGTGGAGGTTTGCCTTTAGCCAGCGGGTTGTTGATTGGTGGAAGAGACTTCCACCAATCAACAACCATCCTTTGTAGTGGAAGTTGATAGCCTAAATAAATTTAAGGCTGAGCTGGACAGGTACTTGGAACGAACGGAGGGGTAAAATGGGAGCGTGTTTTTTTTTTTTTTTTTTTTTTTGGCTGATGCTGCATAAGCTTGCTTTCATTAGCATTAGCATTAGCATTAGTAGAGGCATTTGATGCAAGAAAGCAAGCTTATGCAGCATCAGCCAAAAAAAAAAAAAAAAAAAAACCCACTTCCACTTCACCCCTCTGTTCGTTCAAAATACCTGTCCAGCTGAGCCTTAAACTTATTTAGGCTATCAACCTCCACCACAAGGGATGGCAGTCTGTTCCACCAACCAATCACCCGCTGGCTAAAGGCAAATTTCCGCACGTCTATCCTACATCTGTCTTTCCTCAATTTGAATTTATGCCCTCTCAGGTGATTTTTCTGAGCTAGAGGAAGAATCCCATCAGCATTGAGCATGCTTAAACCATTCAAGGCTTTATACACCTCTATCAGATCACCTCGCTGGTGCCTAGTCTCCAGACACTGTAATTTGCAAAACTTAAGCCTTTCTTCGTAAGAGCACCCCTTTGTTCCATTCACTAATCTTGTTGCCCTTCTCTGTACTCTTTCCAGCAGCTCTACATCCTTCTTGAAATGAGGCCTCCAGACCTGTATACAGTACTCTAGGTGTGGCCTGACCATTGCCTTATACAATGGAATAATCACCTCCTTATCCCTGCTGGAAAAATTCCTGTATATCATTGACAATACTCCATGAGCTACTCTTGCAGCCCGTCTGCACTGCTCAGAGAACTTCATATCTGCCTGCACAATCACCCCCAAGTCCCTTTCATTCTCTACCACTGTCAGTGTAGTACCACAGAGTTGATACGTTGCTCTGGGGTTGCTGTTTCCCATGTGTAGTACTTTACATTTGTCAATGTTAAACTTCATTTGCCACCTCTCAGCCCATCTGCTCAACCTTTCCAGATCCTGTTGCAGCAGCATAGTGTCAGTAGTGTCCTTGACAACCCTGCCAACCTTTGTATCATCTGCAAACTTGGACATTAAGCTTGATATACCATCATCAATATCATTTATAAATACAGAAAACAATAATGGACCCAACACTGAGCCCTGAGGGACTCCACTACTAACATTAGTCCACGATGAGCAGTGTCCATTGATTACCACTCTGTCTTCTCCCACTCAACCACCCCTTTATCCATAGCAGCAATTTGCCTCCAATGTCACACTGCTCCAATTTGTGTAACAGTCTTCCATGTGCAACAGTATCAAAAGCCTTTCTAAGATCCAAGTATATAATATCAAAGTTATTCCCTGCATCCAGTTCTTTTGTGACTGCATCATAGTATCCAATCAAGTTGGTCAGGCAAGACTTCCCCTTAACAAAACCATGCTGTGTCTGAGCTATAACTGAAGTCTTGTCTAAATGATCCTGCAGTGCTTCTTTAACCAGTACCTCCATTAATTTTCCTGGAACAGAAGTTAAGCTCACAGGTCTATAGTTACTTGTGTCAGCCTTTGATCCTCCTTTGTGAAGTGGGGTCACATTTGCACATTTCCAGTCTATGGGTACCTCCCCTGAGTCCAAGGAAGCTCTCATAATTATGGCTAAGGGTTTGCTTACTTCCTTTGCTGCCTCCTTTAATATAACTGGATAGATCCCATCCACCCCGGGTGCCTTTCTTGTGTTTATCTTCAACAGTTTCTCCTCCACTTTACTCCCAGTTATTTCAAGATTCTGTAGCTTACTGCTAGAGTTGAATACACCTCTGGCATTCCCCTTGCTGAATAACTCCTCATGTGTGAATGTCGATGCAAAATATTCATTTAGTTTGTTAGCTACCTGAGCAGGATCATCAACAGTTGACCCATCAATATCAAGTGGACCAATCTGATTCATCCCCTTCCTTGTAGAGTTTACATAAGTAAAGAACTCTTTGCTGTTTTTCTTTGCATCCCTTGCCAAGGATTTCTCGTAATCTGCCTTCACCTGCCTAACCTCCTTTGTAACTTGGTTGCATATCAACTTGTATCTATCATAGGCTTCTGTGTCATGTGTTAATTTGTAAGTATCCCATGCATTTTTCTTCTCTGCCATATGCCTCATTAGTTCATCTGACATCCATTTTGGCCTAAACCTTGAACAATATTTCTTAGTTGGTATGTAAAGCCTAGTAGCTTCCAAGATACGTTCTTTGAATGCTTCCCATTTTGAATTTGCTGTTGGTAACATCATCAGTTGGTCCCACTGTATAGAATTTAAATACTGTCTCAGTCCATCGTAGTCGCCTTTACGGAAGCAATAACCCTTCCCTTTACCCCTAATGGTAGTTACCTCTTTGAGTAAATCCCACTTCAGCACATTGTGATCACTGCCACCTAGTGGTTCATTTATCTGCAGATTCTTAATGCATGAAGAATCACTGCTGATAATCAAATCAAGAGTATTACTCCCTCTAGTTGCCTCCTGAACATGCTGATGTAGAAAACAATCATCCAATAAATCCACAAAAGCCCTGCTAGTGTGTGAGTAACCAGCCCCCAAATTCCAGTCAATATCTGGGAAATTAAAATCTCCCATTATAAGACTCTCTGATTTACTGGCCCACTCTATTTCCCTGTACAGTTCCTTATTATACTCATCAGAGTCATTAGGCCTATAGCACACTCCTACTCTCAATTTTGATCTCCCAATGCTTATGTCACACCAAACTGACTCAACATTGCACTGTCCAGCGATGTCGACTGGCTTCACTTCCTTGGTTTTTATGTGTTTCTTAACTAATAGCATAACCCCTCCCCCCTTCCTATCCTGTCTATCCTTTCTGTAGACGTACTCCCCAAATTGCAGTTCTGCATCCCCTATATCTGTGTGACACCACGTCTCTGATATCCCAACAATATCTGCCTTTGATGTTTTGAGCAATACCTCAAATTCATCAAATTTATTTACTAAACTCCTAGCATTGGTGTACACGCAAGTATACCTGCACCTGTTTCTATTCTTAGCTACCCTAACACAACCCATGTGTTAGGGTAGCTAAGAATAGAAACAGGTGCAGGTATACTTGCGTGTACACCAATGCTTTCTTGCATCATATGCCTCTACTAATGCTAATGCTAATATGAGAGATGCCAAAAGGTGTATGTGATAATACTGTATTTAAAATAACTAAATTCATAAGGCATAATACGTTATGAGTAAGAGTTTAATATCTATATAATGTCAGTGTAAATACACCATAAATAACTCTTAAGAAACTACGATGGTAGTGTGGGAGGCATCATTTGCTCTATATCTCGCATTGTGCTCTTCCTTCACAACGAGTTGCCATGATATTGCACTACCTTGAATAAGTAATTCTTCACTGATAGAGAAGACTATTTGTTACTTATTCTCAGTGAGCACCACCACTCAGATGGCACCGTTTCAAAGCTGTTGGCCTATCATCATTGGGTGGGCAGGTATCATGGTATTGTAGACATGACAACCCAGTTGTGAAGATAATCAACACAATATGAGAAGGAAGAGCAAAATATGAGATACAGAGCAAATGATGCCTCCCACACTACCATTGTAGTTTCTTAAGAGTTATCTATGGTGTGTTTACACTGACATTATATAGATATTAAACTCTTACTCTTAACGTGTTATGCCTTGTGCATTTAGTTATTTTAAACGTTATCATATACACCTTTTGGGGTCTCTCATATTGTGTGATTATTTTCACAACTGGGTTGTCATGTCTGCAATACCAGGGTACCTCCCTACCCACCGATGATAGGCCAACAGCTTCGAAATGCTGTTGAATAATAGTCTTCTCTATCAGTGAAGCGTTAGGTAGTGCAATATCATGGCAACTCGTGAAGGAAGAGCACAATGTGAGATACAGAGAAAATGATGCCTCCCACATTACCATCGTAGTTTCTTAAGAGTTATCTATGGCGTATTTACACTGACATTATATAGATATTAAACTCTTACTCTTAACGTATTATGCCTTGTGCATTTAGTTATTTTAAATATTATTCCTTTGTATAAGGCAATTGTTAGGCCACATTTTAGGAGGGGTGTAGAGTTGCTAGAACAAGTACAAAGAAAGGCAACAAGATTGGTGAGAGGAACTGGATGCTCTCACCCAGATTCTGAAAGTTCTGCAAGGATTCTGCAAGTTGCAGCATCTGGAGACTAGGCACCTGAGAGGTGATCTGATTGAGGTGTATAACGCCTTGAATGGTTTGAGCAAGCTGAATGTTGATGGGATTCTTCCTCTTGCTCAGATTATGAACCTGAGGGGACATAGTTTCAAATTGAGAAAAGACAGTTGTAGAATATATATGTGTGGAAGTGTGCCTTTAGCCAGCAGGTAGTTGATTGGTGGAACAGACTTCCATCTTTTGTTGTGGAAGTTGATAGCTTAAATAAATTTAAGGCTGAACTAGACAAACGTTTGGAGTAACTGGATGGGTGAAATGGGAAGGGTTTTTTTTTTTTTTTTGGCTGATGCTGTATAAGTTGCTTTCTTGTATCATATGCCTCAACTAATGCTAATGCTTGCACTAGAAAGACTTCTGTGAATTGTGAATTTTTTGGATGATTGTTTTCTACAGCAGCAGTATGATAAAGAGGCAACAAGGGGAAGAAATATTCTTTATCTGATTATCAGTAGTGATTCTTCATGCATTAAAAATCTGCAGGTGAAAGATTCACTGGGTTGCAGTGATCACACATTTATGTGAAATTTACATCAGTACTGTGAGACATGACAACTGTTAAGAGTAAAGGGAGGGGTTTTGCTTTAATAAGGCAACTACAGTGGCTTTACACAGTTTATAAATTCTAAGCAGTGGAGAACAGCAAATTATAAATGGAATGCATTTAGGAAAGTAATTGTAGAAGCTACTAGGCATTAGCATTAGTAGAGGCATACAACACAAGAAGGCAAGCTTATGCAGCATCAGCCAAAAAAAAAAAAAAAAAGCTCCTACCAATTTACCTCTCCAATTCATTCCAAATGCCTGTCCAGCTCAGCCTTAAATTTATTTAGGCTATCAACTTCCACAACAAAAGACGGAAGTTGGTTCCACCAATCAGCTATCCGTTGTCTAAAGGCAAATTTCTGCACATCTATTCTACAACTATCTTTTCTCAATTTGAAACTGTACCCCCTCAGGTTCTTAATATGAGCAAGAAGAAGTATCCCATCAGCATTCAGCTTGATCAACCCATTCAGGCCTTATACACCTCAATCAGATCACATTGTAGGTTCCTACTCTCCAGTGCTGCAATTTGCAGCACTTAAGGCTTTCTTGGTAAGAGCACTCCTTTGTTCCCTTCACCAATCTTGTTGACCTTCTTTGTACTCGTTCTAGCAACTCTACATCCTCAACAGAATGAGGCCACAGACCTGTACACAGTGAGTCTAGGAAAGTTTATTGCCAGCAATTCACCACCAGCAATTTACCGCCACATCAGTTTATCGCATAAACAATTTACTGCCAGCAATTTACCGCCACATCAGTTTATCGGATTTTACCGTCTAGAAGCAATGAGATGTGTTTGGTCAAATCATAAAAAGTTATTTTTTATTTAAGTTTCTGCCTTAAGCTACGATTAGCATATTTTTGGAATTCTATGAACTGTGAGGGAATAGTACGGAAATAAAAAAAAAAACACACGTACGGAAATATGTAATTTAATAGGTAGATTATGTATTTTAACAGTTACATGTATCACAAAAATAGTAAAAAATCCATTATTTAAACAAAATAACAATTGGTTAATTTTAATCTAAACTAATTATAACATTAGTTATGTTATAGTACACTGCAAAAATTCAAAATGAATGTTTATGCAATCTTCAGAACTAGTCATGTTGGGATAATTAATTACTAAGAAACTGTAATATTTACAACACAGTATGTAAATTATTAATAAGAAATATTATGCGCTATACCTCTTAGATAATCAACAATATCACCGTGTTCATCGTATGCACTAACAAGCCTTTTAATTCGTTCATCACAATCGCGATACTTCTTTTTTTTTGTTGCCCGGATCATGTCCACTTAAATATTGTTCAATGCGCATTTCGTTAATACTTTGTTCTTTTTTAATGCAATCGACAAATTTCCAAATGTTGGGATGATAAGCAGCGACTTTTTCCTCAAATCCTCTATGCCAACCTTCAAGAGAATTATTTGTTCTTGGTAATCCTTCAAGAACAAGCTGGCATACGTTCCACATTTCATGGGAATACTTTGGTGGTCGATGAAGATGTCGTCTGGTTGGGCGTCCAATCCAATGTATCCTCGAAATAATCAACAACTTTTTGTGATTCTGGAGGAAAAACACCATTTTCACACAAATGTTCAAAAATGACTGTCACAACTGGAGTGGGCACAAATGCAATTGCTGCCAAAATTTGCATATTTAAATCAAAATCACAATCCATTATTCTGAATGGAACAAAAAATACATTGCGAAAAGTGGAAAAAACAACCCCGTTGCGAAGCATCAGGAAAAACTCTTCTGCAAGCATTCATCATCGCCGTCTCAAAATCTATAGTTATTGATTGCGGGGACATAGCCAGTTCCAATACTTTCAGCTGCTGTAGTAGAGATACATACGTTTCCTCAGACTTGTTAGGCAATAATGCATAAACTAATGGAAGCGATATTTTGTCCTTGAATCCATATACAGCTGATAAAAAAGTAAGGGAACAGTTTTGAAAGTCCCATCGGCATAACAGTGTTCACTTCGTGCTAACAACTGCAAATTTCTTTTCGTACTGAAAATTAACATACGGTTGTCCACGGGTCCAGAATCAAATTGTAGAAACAATTCTCCATTGCATAATGTTTTATATTCTTCTGTAAAAACTATGTCTCTATGATATGTTGGAAGAACTGGGCCATCAAAATTTCGATTTCTTATATTTCGGATCATTCGTTCCATTGTATCTACACTTGGAAGCTTCGGGGCTGCTGCTTGGCTACAGGTTCTCGAAACATTTGAAATAATACTATGAGGCGTATTATTTGTTGTTTCTGCATAAATTCGAATGGTATCAAGAAGTTGTGCTAAATCAACTCCTTCTGCGTCTCTACAATGATTGTGCTCTTTCCATGTTTTAACGATGGTGTTATCTACCGTAGTAACTCGAGCAGCACATTTGGTTTTTCGGTAATTTTGACACTTCCAATGAATTTTTGTTTCATTTTGCCTGTCTTTGTAAAACAAATGTCCACTAAAGCACAATTTCGGTTTTCCTTTTTCTGATTTCAAAAATTCCACCAACATGATGCGTTCACAAACTCAAAAGTATGAAAAATAAACTCAAAATAAGAAAATGTTCTATTTCCTCACAGTTCACAGAATTCCAAAAATATGCTAATCATTGCTTAAGGCAGAAACTTAAATAAAAAATAACTTTTTATGATTTGACCAAACACATCTCATTGCTTCTAGATGGTTAAATGCGATAAACTGATGTGGTGGTAAATTGTTTATGTGATAAACTGACGCGGCAGTAAATTTTCTGGACCCCGTACACAGTAATCTAGGTGTGACCTGACCACTGCCTTGTATAATGGGATAATTACCTCCCTGTCCCTGCTAGCAAAATTCCTATATATCATTGACAAGACTTCATGACCTGCCCTGGCAGCCTGTCTGTACTGCTCAGTGAACTTCATATTTGACTGCACAATTACCCCCAGATCTTTTCCACTTTCCACTTCCCTGAGTGTAGTACCACATAGTTGTTACATTTCTTTTCGGTTATTGCTACCCATATGCAGCACTTTGCATTTGTCAATGTTAAACTTCAGTAAAGACAGTATGCCATTTCTCAGCCCATTTGCCCAACTTATCTAGATCCAGTTGGAGTGACATACTGTCTTTACTGTTGTTAACAACCCTGCAAACCGTTGTATCATCTGGAAACTTGGACATTAAACCTGATATACCTTCATCAATATCATTGATAAATATACAAAACAACAATGGGCACAACTAATAACATCTCAACTAATAACATCTGTCCGTGAAGAGCAGTGTCCATTGATTACCACTCTCTGTTGCCTCCCACTCAACCATCCCTTTATCCATTGTAGAAACTTAAATAATGTCATAACTATCTAATTTGTATAGCTGTCTTCCATGTGCAACAGTATCAAAAGCTGAGTATATGATATCGAAATTATTTTTGGCATTCAGTTCCTCTGTGACCACATCATAGTATCTAATTAAACTGGTGAGATGAGACCTCCCTTTTAGAAACCCATGCTCTGTCTTAACTATTACTGCGGTCTTGTCTAGATGATCCTGCAATGCTTCTTTAACCAGTAATTCCACTATTTTCCCCAGAACTATTACTGCAGTCTATAGTTACTTGAACTAGCAGGTCTATGTTATTTGTGTCACCTTTTGAACCCCCCTTTGTGAATTGGTGATACATTTGCACACCTCCAGTCCATGGGGATCTTCCCTGAATCCAAGGAAGCTCTCATCATTATGGCTAAGGGTTTGCTTACTTCCTTAGCTGCCTCTTTTAATATAACTGGATAGACCCATCCAGCCTAGGTGCCTTCTTTATGTTTAACTTCAACAATTTCTCCTCCACTTTGCTCTCAGTTATTACAAAATCACTTAGCTTCCTGTTAGAGTTTGATAAACTTCTGGCAATCCCCTCATTGAATAACTCCTCATGTGTGAATGTAGATGCAAAATACTCATTCAGTTTATCAGCTACTTGAGCATGATCATCAATAGTCAACCCATCTATGCTAAGTGGTCCAATCTGATCATCCCTTACCATCTAGAGTTTACATAAGTGAACTCTTTGCATCCTTTGCTAAAGATTTTTTGTAATCTGCCTTTACTGCCTAACCTCCTGTGACCTGATTACAGACTAGCTTATATCTGCCATAGGCTTCTGAGTTGCTTGATAATTTATATGTATCAAATGCATTTTTCTTCTCTGCCATGAGCCTCATTAATTCAACTGATCCATTTAGGCCTAAACCTTGAACAGTATTTCTTAGTTGGAATGAAAAGCGTAGTAGCCTCCAAAATTAATTCCCTGAAGGCTTCCCATTTAGAATTCAATGTTGGTAACATCATCAGTTGATCCCATTGTACAGAATTTAAAAACTGTCTGAGACCTTGTAGTCACCTTTACGAAAGCAAAAGCCCTTCCCTTTAGCCTTGATGGTAGTTACATCTTTAAGTAATTCCCACATGAGTACATTGTGATCACTGTCACCCAGTGGTTCCTTTATCTGCAAATTCTTAATGCATGAATAATCACTGCTGATAATCAGATCAAGAGTATTACTCCCTCTGGTTGCCTCTCGAACATGCTGCTGTAGAAAACAGTCATCCAATAAATCCACAAAAGTCTTGCTAGTGTGCGAGTGACCAACCCACAAGTTCCAGTCAATATCTGGAAAGTTAAAATCCCCAATTATAAGACATTCTGATTTACTGGCCCACTCTATTTCTCTGCACAATTGCTCATTATACTCATTAGATTCATTATAACACACATCTACTCTCATTTTTCCTTTCCCAGTGCTTATGTCACACCAAACAAACTCAATATTGCATTGTCCACCAACATCAATTGAATGCATTTCCCTAGATTTTATGTGTTTCTTAACTAACAGCATAACCCCTCCTCCCTTCCTGTACACACTGTACTCCCCAAATTCCAATGCCTGCAGCCACTGTTAACCTTTTAGTCTGTGTATCTCCCCAAGCTAGCAGTTTTCTGACCCACCTAACATCTGCCTCAATAGAATCAGCATATATTCTTGCACCCTTTCTATTTAAGTGTGCCCCATCCCTGTAGAAGCAGTCTCTCCTGTCAACAAGCACAGACCAGGCTGAAAAAAATTCTACCCCTTGAGCATTGCACAATCTCTCCAGGGCCGAATTGATCGACAAGGCTCTCATCATATACTCCCTCCTATCGTGTCTGGGCAGAATTGCAGACAATTTCACATTCAACCCTAACTCGCAACTTTTTTTGAACATTGACCTGTACTTTTTGAGTAAATCTGCAGATCTCTGATTCGCAGCTCTAGTCGGGGTCATAATTTCCGTTTAAATACAATTTAATTAACAATGAAATTTAATAAGATTAATAAAATTTTTGATTAATTGATAATACTATAATAAGCTAATAGATTCCTAATACAGTGGTTCGTATTAAGCAATCTAGTTTTATTTTATAAGTTACGCTATCAGTTCAAGTTATATATACATTACGCTATTTCTTATCGACTATAACATGGCGGCTAGTTCAGCAATATTGGAGACAACAGCAGGGGTAGTAACTTCCAAAAATCGCTGGCTAAATTCAAAATAAGAAGCTAACGAACGCCACTAAACCTATTTAATATCTCTGTAAAACACAATTTACTATGTTAATTATCGAAGAATACGGTAAAAATTAAAAATACTTATCCCTTTACAGCAGCCAAAAATCCACTGACTGTTCTCTTCCACAACCAGAGCTCCCTCCATATGCACAAAGAAATACTGTTCAAGGCTTAAATATAAATGGATAGTAGATGAACTAATGACACTTTTGGCAGAGAAGAAAAATGCATTGTGATGCATATAAATTATCAGGTGATAAAGAAGCCAATGATAGATATAATCTAGTCTGAAATCAAGTCACAAAGGAAGTCAGGCAAGCTAAAGCAGATTACGAGAAGTCTCTGGCAAAGAATGTAAAGAAAAAACAGCAAAGACTAAGTTTGCTTATATCAACAGTAGAAGGAAGAGTTGAATCACATTGGTCTATTTTATGTTGCTTGTCTAACTGTTGATGATCCTGCTCAGGGTGCTGACAAACTGAATAGGTATTTTGCATTCATATTCACATACGAAGAATTCTTTAGGGAAGAGAATGCCAGAAATTTATCAAACTCTAAGAGGGAACTAAATGATTCTGTGATAAATTGTTGAAACTAAATGTAAAAAAGGTACTTTGGGTGGATGAGATTTATCAAATTATATTGATGATCCTGCTCAGGTTGCTGACAAACTGAATAGGTATTTTGCATTCATATTCACATACGAAGAATTCTTTAGGGAAGAGAATGCCAGAAATTTATCAAACTCTAGGAGGGAACTAAATGATTCTGTGATAAATTGTTGAAACTAAATGTAAAAGAGTACTTTGGGTGGATGAGATCTATCAAATTATATTAAGGGAGGTAGCAAAGAAGGTAAGAAAACCTTCAGCTATAATTATGAGCACATCTCTGGATTTAATGGAGGTCCTCTCAACTGGAGATGTACAAATGTATTCCAATTTCACAAAGTGGGATCAAAGGTGACATTAAGTAATTACAGACCTTAGCTTAACTTCTGTTGCATGGAAAATAACAGTCACTGATTAAACAAGTAACATAGAACCATCTAGAGAGGAATGCAATTATATTCTCATCACAGCATGTATTTGTTAAAGTTTGATCTTGTCTGAGCATTCTGTTTGCATATTATGTTCCAGCAACAAAGAAAGTGAATGCATAATCTAATTTTTATGTCATATAATTGGATTTCAGGGAAGCTAGTGATACTGTTGCACATAAAAGGTTTCTGTACAAACTGGAGCAGTGTGGCATTAAGGGAAAATTACTGCTCTGGATAATGGGAATGTTGAGTAGGAGAATACCAAGAATACTATTAATGGACACTGCTCATTATGGACCAATGTTGTTGATTTCTATATTCCTGCAAATGATACAAACGTTGGCATGGTGTTTAATGGCAATAATCAAGACAAGCTATTGCAACAAGATCTAGAAAAATTAGGTAGATAGGCTGAGAAAGGGCAATTGAAGTTTAACAAATGCAGGATATTACATATGGGTAGAAGTGATCCAGAGTAACATATCAACTGTATGGCACTACACTCCGTGTAGTAGAAAATGAAAAGGCCTTCGGCATAATTTTGCAGTCAGATATGACATTCTCTGAGCAGTGCACACAGGTGCCAGGCCAGCTCATAGGAGTTAGCATTAGCATTAACATTAGTAGAGGCATATGATGCAAACTTATCCAGCATCAGCCAAAAAAAAAAAAAAAAAACTTCCACTTCACCCTTCCGTTCATTCAAAATACCTGTCCAGCTGAGCCTTAAATTTATTTAGGCTATCAACTTCCACAACAAGGGATGGAAGTCTGTTCCACCAACCAACTGCCCGCTGGCTAAAGGCAAATTTCCGCACATCTATCCTACATCTGTCTTTCCTCAATTTGAATTTATGCCCTCTCAGTTGATTATTCTGAGCAAGAGGCAAACTTATCCCATCAGAATTGAGCATACTCAAACCATTCAAGGCTTTATACACCTCTATCAGATCACCTCGTCGGTGCCTAGTCTCCAGACACTGTAATTTGCAAAACTTAAGCCTTTCTTTATAAGAGTAACCCTTTGTTCCATTCACTAATCTTGTTGCCCTTCTCTATACTCGTTCCATCAGCTCTGCATCCTTCTTGAAATGAGGCCTCCAAACCTGTATACAGTACTCAAGGTGTGTGGCCTGACCATTGCCTTATACAAGGGAATAATCACCTCCTTATCCGTGCTAGAAAAATTCCTGTATATCATTCACAAGACACCATGAGCTACTCTTGCAGCACGTCTGCACTGCTCAAAGAACTTCATATCTGTCTGCACAATTACCCCCAGGTCCTTTTCATTCTCTACCACCATCAGTGTAGTACCACAGAGTTGATACGTTGCTCTGAGGTTGCTGTTTCCCATATATAGTACTTTACATTTGTCAACGTTAAACTTCATTTGCCACCTCTCAGCCCAATCTGCTCAACCTTTCCAGATCCTGTTGCAGCAGCATAGTGCCAGTAGTGTCCTTAACAACCCTGCCAACATTTGTATTGTCTGCAAACTTGGACATTAAGCTTGATATACCATCATCAATATTACTTATAAATACAGAAAACAATAATGGACCCAACACTGAACCCTGAGGGACTCCACTAATAACATTAGTCCACGATGAGCAGTGTGCATTGATTACCACTCTCTGTCTTTACAGCAGCCAAAAATCCACTTACTGTTCTCTTCCACAACCAGAGCACCCTCCATATGAACAAAGAAATACTGTTCAAGGCTTAAATATAAATGGATAGCAGATGAACTAATGACACTTTTGGCAGAGAAGAAAAATGCATTGGGATGCATATAAATTATCAGGTAATAAAGAAGCCAATGATAGATATAAAATAGTCTGAAATCAAGTCACAAAGGAAGTTAGGCAAGCTAAAGCAGATTACGAGAAGTCTCTTGCAAAGAATGTAAAGAAAAAACAGCAAAGACCAAGTTTGCTCATATTAACAGTAGAAGGAAGAGTTGAATCACATTGGTCTATTTTATGTTGCTTGTCTAACTGTTGATGATCCTGCTCAGGTTGCTGACAAACTGAATAGGTATTTCCATAGCAGCAATTTGCCTCCAATGCCACACTGCTCCAATTTGTGCAGCAGTCTTCCATGTGCAACATTATCAAAAGCCTTTCTAAGATCCAAGTATATAATATCAAAGTTATTCCCTGCATTTAGTTCTTTTGTGACTGCATCATAGTATCCAATCAAATTGGTCAGGCAAGATTTCCCCTTAACAAAATCATGCTGTGTCCCAGCTATAACTGAAGTCTTGTCTAGATGATCCTGCAGTGCTTCTTTAACCAGTGCCTCTTTAACCAGTGCCTCCATTAATTTTCCTGGAACAGAAGTTAAACTTACAGGTCTATAATTACTTGTGTCAGCCTTTGATCCTCCTTTGTGAATTGGGGTCACATTTGCACATCTCCAGTCATTGGGTACCTCCCCTGAGTCCAAGGAAGCTCTCATAATTATGGCTATGGTTTTGCTTGCTTCCTTTGCTGCCTCCTTTAATAAAACTGGATAGCTCCCATCCAACCCAGGTGCCTTTCTTGTGTTTATCTTCAACAATTTCTCTTTCACTTTACTCTGAGTTATTACAAGATTATCTAGCTTACTGCAAGAGTTGAATACACTTCTCGCATTCCCCTCGCTGAATAACTCCTCATGTGAGAATGTCGAATCAAAATATTCATTTTGTTTGTTAGCTACCTGAGCAGGATCATCAACAGTTGAACCATTGATATCAAGTGGACCAATCTGATTCATCCCCTTCCTTCTAGAGTTTACATAAGTAAAGAACTCTTTGCTGTTTTTTTTGCATCCCTTGCCAAAGATTTCTCGTAATCTGCCTTCGCCTGCCTAACCTCCTTTGTAACTTGGTTACAGATCAACTTATATCTATCATAGGCTTCTGTGTTGCGTGTTAATTTATATGTATCCTATGCATTTTTCTTCTCTGACATATGTCTCATTAGATCATCTGACATCCATTTAGGCCTAAACCTTGAACAATATTTCTTTGTTGGTATGTAAAGCCTAGTAGCCTCCAAGATAAGTTCTTTGAATGCTTCCCATTTTGAATTTGCTGTTGGTAACATCATCAGTTGGTCCCACTGTATAGAAGTTTGTCCATGATACAGGAATTATGCTAGTAAGAATAAGGAGGTGATTATTCCATTGTATAAGTCAAGCCACATATTGAGTACTGCATACAGATCTGGAGGGCTCACTTTAGAAAGGATGCGGAGCTGCTGGAATCGGTACAGAGAAGGGCAATGAGACTGGCGAGGGAAACAAAGGGCTGCTCTTAACAATAAAAGCTTCAGTTCTGCAAATTGCAGCAACTGGACACCAGGTGCCTGTGAGGTGGTGTGATTGAGGTTTATAAAGCTATGAATGGTTTGAACAAACTCAATGCTGATGGAATTCTTCCTCTTGCTCAGACTATGCACATGAGGGGGGCCATCAATTCAAATTGAGGTTGCAGAATAGGTGTGTGGAAGTTTGTTTCCAGCCAAGAGATGATGGATTGTGGGAATCAGCTTCCATCTGTTGTTGTTGTTGTTGTTAAAGTGGAAAAATTGAATAAATTCAAGGAAGAATTTATTCAATTTTTCAATTCAATTTAACTGAATGGGATCAATAGATGAAATGGGAATGTGCTTTTTTCTCCCTGATGATTTATAAGCTTGATTTCTTGCATCATTTACTAATAAACAGACACATACATAGGCACTGCTTTAGACACACACACTCTCTCTCTCTCTCTCTCTCTCTCTCTCTCTCTCTCTCTCTCTCTCTCTCTCTCTCTCTCTCTCTAATGTTCAATAACACTGTCTGTGGTATACTGCATCTGAACTAAATGCAAATCTTTTATGCAATACAAACAAATAGCAACATAGTGCTATATGAAATTGGTAATTAATTAATTAATTAACAAACACAAATTATTATGAAAGTAATGAATTGCCAAAGTAATTTTATTTTGGTAAAAAATAAAGGTTTAGCAATTTTAGATCATGAAAATAAGTGATAACCTATGTATTTTGTAGTTATATAAAAAAAAAATAATAATAAAAAATTGTTGTCTTCTAATTAGGAATAGACACGTAAGGAAAAAAATACATATTAGGATGATGACAACTCCATAAAAATTAAGATGTTAGAATAGAGTTTATGGTTTCAATACAACTCATCGTTAGCTTAGTACTCAAAGTATACTCACTGCCACTGCTTTGAGTGAATGAAGAATGAGCATTCTGATATTTTCAAATAGTTTATCAGTAACCTGAAAAAGTGAATGAATAATTTCATCAGTACAACAACACATCTAAATGTTATGGATTCAAATAACATTTATATTCAATATATATACACTGGTCTTCAAAGAAAGTGCATCACCCCTTAAAATTGTAATTGTTGTCTGAATAGCGTAAGTATATGGCAATATTTTCTTACACATTGCATCAGATAAGATTGACATGCATAGGTGATGACGTAATATTGCATCAGCTGTTACTTTCAGCTTTATAAGCACACTCTGCAAGAGTTGCAGTCATTCCATGCTTGTGTCAGGATGGCAAGTTACGTGCAGTTGAAGCCACGAAGAAAGAGTGCTATTGTTGCTTTACATGAGGAAGGATATTTTTTCCGTCATACTGCTTATAGAGTGTCTTCTAATTACTCAACAGTCAGTAGCTTTCTTTCCAAACTCAAAAATACTTGTTATTTTGGTTTATAGGAGCATTAGCAACTAAGGCCATATTGCTTCGGGATATGCGGTGGTCATTCCCTGACGTTTCCGCATCCTCCATATTTAGTGGTGACGGGCTCGAACCCCGGTCTAATCAAGAAGCGTGTGCTACGCACTGCTGCTCTTTCCCACCTGGCTACGGAGGCGCCCCTCAAAATTACTGGTTCTGCTGATAGGAAAAAAGGAACCGGACACAAACGAGTCTCTATGCCAAAACAGGACTGCATTTTTAAGTGCTTATGCCTAAAAAACCGTAAAGCTTTTTGATCTGAGCTGAAAAGAGAATGGAGAGAACATACAGGAGTGGCAGCAAGTGCAGTAACAGTCAGAAGATGCCTCTTCAAAAATGGATTTGTAGCCCATTGTCCTAAGCAGAAGCCCCTCTCATACAAAACATGAAAAAGGCGTCCGATTAATTTGGTGTAATAAGCATGTCAAATGGACCCCCCCCATGCAGTGGGTCAGTTATTTTCTTGGATGAGAAGAAATTCGATCTGCATGGCTCTGATGGGAGAAAAACAATTCACTGTAGACGTATTGAAGAATATCATTCAGTCTGTATGGTGTCTACAGTGAGATTCCCGACCAGCCAAATGATAGATAAAAACTGATCTGTAACCAAGTCACAAAGGAGATTAGGCAGGCTAAGGCAGATGATGAGAAATCCTTGGCAAAGGATGCAAATAAAAACAACAAAGAGTTCTTTACCTATGTAAACTCTAATATGAAAGGGATGAATCAAATTGGACCACTGGATATTGACGGTTCAACTGTTAATCATCCCGCTCAGGTGGCTAACAAACTAAATGAGTATTTTGCATCTACATTCACCCATGAGGATTTATTCAGGGAGGGGAATGCCACAGGTGAGTTAAACTCTGGCAGTGAGCTAGATGATTTTGTAATAACTGAAAGCAAAGTGGAGGGAAAATTGTTGAAGATAAACATAAAAAAGGCACCTGGGTGGATGGGATCTATCCAGTTATATTAAACGAGGCAGCAAAGGAAGTAAGCAAACCCTTAGCCATAATTATGAGAGCTTCCTTGGACTGAGGGGAGGTACCCATGGACTGCACATGTGCATTGTGACTCCAATTCAGTTAAACTGTTAGTTTAATTTCTGTTCCAGGAAAATTAATGGAGGCACTGGTTAAAGAAGCACTGCAGGATCATCTATACAAGACTTCAGTTATAGCTTGGACACAGCATGGTTTTGTTAAGGGAAAGTCTTGCCTGACCAATTTGATTGGATACTATGATGTGGTCACAAAGGAACTGGATGCAGGGAATAACATGATATCATATATTTGGATCTTAGAAAGGCTTTTGATACAGTTGCACATAGTAGACTGCTGAACAAATTGGAGCAGTGTGGCATTGGAGGCAAATTGTTGCTATGGATAAAGGGATGGCTGAGTGGGAGAAGACAGAGAGTGGTAATCAATGGACACTGCTCATCGTGGCCTAATGTTATTAGTGGAGTCCCTCAGGGTTCAGTGTTGGGTACATTGTTGTTTTCTGTATCTATAAATGATATTGATGATGGTATATCAAGCTTAATGTTCAAGTTTGCAGACGATACGAATGTTGGTAGGGTTGTTAAGGACACTAATGACAATAAGCTGCTGAAACAGGATCTGGAAAAGTTTAGCATTAGCATTAGCATTAGTAGAGGCATATGATGCAAGAAAGCAAGCATATTCAGCATCAGCCAAAATAAAAGAAAAAAAAAAAAAAAACAACCACTACTCCCATTTCACCCCTCAATTCGTTCGAAATACCTGTCCAGCTGAGCCTTAAATTTGTTTAGGCTATCAACTTCAACAACAAGCGATGGAAGTCTATTCCACAAACCAACTGCCCGCTGGCTAAAGGCGAATTTCCGCACATCTATCCGACATCCGTCCTTCCTCAATTTGAATTTATGCCCTCTCAGGTGATTATTCTGAGCAAGAGGAAGAATTCCATCGGCATTGAGCATGCTCAAGCCATTCAAAGCCTTGTACACCTCTATCAGATCACCTCGGCGATGCCTAGTCTCCAGGCTCTGTAATTTGCAAAACTTAAGCCTTTCTTCGTAAGAGCAACCCTTTGTTCCATTCACTAATCTTCTTGCCCTTCTCTGTACTCGTTCCAGCAGCTCTACATCCTTCTTGAAATGAGGCCTCCAGACCTGTATACAGTACTCAAGGTGTGGCCTGACCAATGCCTTATACAAGGGAATAATCACATCCCTGTCCCTGCTAGAAAAATTCCTGTATATCATTGACAAGACACCATGAGCTACTCTTGCAGCCCGTCTGCACTGCTCAGAGAACTTCATATCTGCCTGCACAATTACCCCCAGGTCCTTTTCATTCTCTACCACTGTCAGCGTAGTACCACAGAGTTGATACGTTGATCTGGGGTTACTGTTTCCCATATGTAGTACTTTACATTTGTCAATGTTAAACTTCATTTGCCACCTCTCAGCCCATCTGCTCAACCTTTCCAGATCCTGTTGCAGCAGCATAGTATCAGTAGTGTCCTTAACAACCCTGCCAACCTTTGTATCGTCTGCAAACTTGGACATTAAGCCTGATACACCATCATCAATATCATTTATAAATACAGAAAACAACAATGGACCCAACACTGAACCCTGAGGAACTCCACTAATAACATTAGTCCACGTTGAGCAGTGTCCATTGATTACCACTCTCTGTCTTCTGCCACTCAACCATCCCTTTATCCATAGCAGCAATTTGCCTCGAATGCCACACTTCTCCAATTTGTGCAGCAGTCTTCCATGCGCAACAGTATCAAAAGCCTTTCTAAGATCCAAATATATAATATCAAAGTTATTCCCTGCATCCAGTTCTTTTGTGACTACATCATAGTATCCAATCAAATTGGTCAGACAAGACCTGCCCTTAACAAACCCATGCTGTGTCTGAGCTATAACTGAATTCTTGTCCAGATGATCCTGCAGTGCTTCTTTAACCAGTGCCTCCATTAATTTTCCTGGAACCGAAGTTAAACTAACAGGTCTATAATTACTTGTGTCAGCCTTTGATCCTCCTTTGTGAATTGGGGTTACATTTGCACATCTCCAGTCCATGGGTACCTCCCCTGAGTCCAAAGAAGCTCTCATAATTATGGCTAGGGGTTTGCTTACTTCCTTTGCTGCCTCCTTTAATATAACTGGATAGATCCCATCCACCCCGGGTGCCTTTTTTATGTTTATCCTCAACAATTTCTCCTCCACTTTCCTCTCAGTTATTAGAAAATCATCTAGCTCACTGCCAATGTTTACTTCACCTACGACATTCCCCTTCCTGAATAACTCCTCATGTGTGAATGTAGATGCAAAATACTCGTTTAGATTGTTAGCCACCTGAGCTGGATCCTCAACTGTTGAACCATCAACATCCAGTGGACCAATCTGATTCATCCCTTTCCTTCTTGAGTTTAAATAGGTAAAGAACTCTTTTCTGTTTTTCTTTGCATCCTTTGCCAAGGATTTCTCATAATCTGCCTTTGCTTGCCTAATCTCCTTTGTGACTTGGTTACAGACCAACTTATATCTATCATAGGCTTCCACGTCACCCATTAATTTGTATGTATCCCATGCATTTTTCTTCTCTGCCATATGTCTCATTAGTTCATCTGACAACCATTTAGGCCTGAACCTTGAACAATATTTCTTGGTTGGTATGTAAAGCCTGGTAGCTTCCAGGATTAGTTCCTTGAATGCTTCCCATTTTGAATTTGCTGTTGGTAACATCATCAGTTGGTCCCACTGTATAGAATTTAAATACTGTCTCAGACCAGCATAGTCTCCTTTACGAAAGCAAAAACCCTTCCCTTTACCTCTGATGGTAGTTACCTCCTTGAGTAAATCCCACTTCAGCACACTGTGATCATTGCCACCCAGTGGTTCATTTATCTGCAGATTCCTAATGCATGAAGAATCACTACTGATAATCATATCAAGAGTATTACTCCCTCTAGTTGCCTCCCGAACATGCTGGTGTAGAAAACAATCATCCAATAAATCCACAAAAGCCTTGCTAGTGTGTGAGTGACCAACCCACAAATTCCAGTCAATATCTGGGAAATTAAAATCCCCCATTATAAGACTCTCTGATTTACTGGCCCACTCTATTTCCCTGTACAGTATCTTATTATACTCATCAGAGTCATTTGGCCTATAGCACACTCCTACTCTCAATTTTGATTTACCTATGCTTATGTCACACCAAACTGACTCAACACTGCACTGTCCAGCGATGTCAACTGGCTTCACATCCTTGGATTTTATGTGTTTTTTAACTAATAGCATAACCCCTCCTCCCTTCCTATCCTGTCTATCCTTTCTGTAGACGTTGTACTCCCCAAATTCCAGTTCTGCATTACTTATATCTGTGTGACACCACGTCTCTGATATCCCAACAATATCTGCCTTTGATGTTTTGAGTAATACCTCAAATTCATCAAATTTATTTACTAAACTCCTAGCATTAGTGTACACGCAAGTATACATGCACCTGTTTCTATTCTTAGCTACCCTAACACAACCCATGTGTTTACTTGTACCGCAATGACTTCCAGCAGTCTCTGAAATATCTTGCATCTTGTTTTTCAGGCTTCTGCTCATTCCAATAGAAGTAGTGCAAGAATCTCTTTCACCTCTGCCCGTGGCTACTGTTAATCCATTAGTCTTTGTCTCCCCCCAAGCTAGCAGTTTTCCGACCCACCTAACACTGCCTCGATAGCATCAGCAAATATTCTTGCACCCTTTCTATTTAAGTGTATCCCATCCCTGTAGAAGCAATCTCTCCTGTTAACAAGTACAGTCCAGGCTGAAAAAAATTCTACCCCTTCAGCCTTGCACAATCTTTCCAGGGCCGAATTGATCGACAAGGCTCTCATCATATACTCCCTCCTATCGTGTCTGGGCAGAATTGCAGACACTTTCAAATTCAACCCTACTTCACGGCTTTTTTTCAACAGTGACCTGTACTTGTTAAGTAATTCCGCTGGTCTCCTACTCTTAATATCATTAGTGCCAACGTGTACAACTATATCACCTTTTGTGCCCTTAAAAGATGATATCTGCTCTACAACGTCATCAACCTTTGCCCCTGGCAGACATACCCTGGTCCTGTTCCACCTATCCTTTTTACAAGTTGAGCAGATTGGGCTGAGAGGTGGAAAATGAACTTTAACATTGACAAATATAAAGTACTAAATATCGTCAGCAGTAACCCCAGAGTGATGTATTAACTCTGTGGTTCTACACTGACAGTGGTAGAGAACGAAAAGGACCTAGGGGTAATTGTACAGCAGATATGAAGTTTTCTGAGCAGTGCAGATGGTCGGCAAGAGTAACTCATGGTGTCTTGTGGATGTTGGCTGGTGGCAGCACAAGTTCGGACTGTTTGGAAAGAGAGAGCAGGAATTATAGAAGCTAATTCAGAAGAACAGTGCCCATGGAAGTATCTGTAGAAGAGGCATGCAGCAGAAACAGTCTATGAAACAGCGAGTGCAGAGTCTCTGTTAGAGATGAGTCGTTAATTAACCTAAATGGAATCAAGAAGATGGAATCTGAATGGAATCAAGAAGCCTGAGAGAGGTTTTGCGGGCACCACCCCAGATGTGAGAACAATATTCCATGGCAGGGCGGATTTGCGATTTATACAGAGTGAGCAGCTGTTTGGAAGAAAAGTAACGCCGAGAGCAAAAGAGAAAACCAAGTTTTTTAGATGCAGAGGAAGCAATATTTGTAACGCGCTTGTGCCAAGAGAGATTAGAAGTCAGGGTAATCTCCAAAAGAGATATATCATTTTGCCTAGAAATCGCAGTGTCACTAAAGATAAGCATAGGAGCAGAAGAATCCTTTTTGCGAGATATAAGACAAGACTGAGTTTTAGAAGGGTTGAAATCAACTAAGTTGTCTTTACCCCACTGGAGAATTACCTGAAGATCGGCATTTAAGGAATTGGTAGCAGATTTTTGAGAAGGTGAAGCTGACTGATCAGGACAAGGTTTCTCAAAATGGAAAGTGGAATGCAATGTGCTATCATTGGCAAAACTATGGATAGGATTTCCAGTCAATTGAAGAAGGTCATTAATATACAAGAGGAAAGGAGTGGGGGAAAGAACTGAACCTTGGGGACACCGGCGTTAGTGGAGAAGTTAGAAGACAGAAACCCATCTACCATCATCCTCAGGGAGCGATCGGAGAGAAAACTGGATAACCAATTACTAAAAACAGGTGGCAAACCATAAGATGGAAGCTTGTTTAGAAAACCTTTATGCCAAACACAATCAAAAGCCTTTGAGATGTCAAGAGAAACTACTTGTGTTTCACCGAACCTTTCCATTGAATTAGTCCATAAATGGGTAACATAAGCCAGAATATCACCAGTGGATCGACACTGACGGAATCCATACTGGCGATCGTTGATCAGACGGAAGGTTTCTAGGTAGTTTAAAGTTGACGGTTAATTGATTTCTCCATTACTTTAGAAAGAGTAGAATTGCAATGGGACGATAATTGGATGGGAGGGATTTGTCACCCTTTTTAGGAACTGGCTGGATATGAGCAAATTTTGAAGCAGAAGGAAAAACACCTTTGGAATAAGAAAGTGAAAAAAGGCGGCAAAGAATAGGAGTAAGTTCAGGAGCACAGGTTTTGAGAACAAGTGGAGAAATACCATCGGGACCTGGAGCTTTCTTAGCATCAAGATTCATCAAAATCTTTCTGACATCCTTTTGACGGAAGACCACAGGAGGCATTGAATGGAGCGTGTTGGGAATGGTGGGATGTGTTTTACCAAGATCATTAATACATGAGTTGGAAGAAAAATGGGATGCTAGCAGGTCAGCTTTATCCTTGGCTGAAGTGGCAACCGAACCATCTGGTTTGGACAGAGGTGGAAGCAGATATGGGCAAAAGTTGCAGCCAATAGCTTTGGCAAGAGACCAGAATGCTCGGCTACCATTAGGGCAAGAAGCAAGTTTTCTACTCTTAGTCTGTTCAAACTCTAGTTTGGACTGATTAATAACTGCTTTACAATCTTACGAAGAAAGGCTTAAGTTTTGCAAATTACAGTGTCTGGAGACTAGGCACCAGCGAGGTGATCTGATAGAGGTGTATAAAGCCTTGAATGGTTTAAGCATGCTCAATGCTGATGGGATTCTTCCTCTAGCTCAGAAAAATCACCTGAGAGGGCATAAATTCAAATTGATTAAAGACAGATGTAGGATAGACGTGCGGAAATTTGCCTTTAGCCAGCGGGTGGTTGGTTGGTGGAACAGACTGCCATCCTTTGTGGTGGAGGTTGATAGCCTAAATAAGTTTAAGGCTCAGCTGGACAGGTATTTTGAACGAACAGAGGGGTGAAGTGGAAGTGGGTTTTTTTTTTTTTTTTTTTTTTTTTTTGGCTGATGCTGCATAAGCTTGCTTTCTTGCATCAAATGCCTCTACTAATGCTAATGTTGTGAGCTTTGGTGTAGGCAGAGAAATGAAACTGGAGAATTGGAAACAAGCCAATTACGATATGCAACATTCTTCTCTTGAACAGCCTTAGCACATTTATAGGAAAACCAAGGTTTAGTTAAAGGACGAGATTTTAAAGTGGAGTGTGGGATAAAGGATTCCATTCCTGCAAGAATAAATTCACTGACATGATCTGAGCAAACGTTGACATCAGAAGTTTTGAAACAGTAATCTGACCAAGGAAAAGAAGAAAAGAACTCTCGCAGGTCATCCCATTTTGCATTGTTGTAATGCCAAACAACATGAGGCTGGGAATAGCCATGAGATAAAGGTTCCATTGGAGAAGAGACAATCACCAAGTTGTGATCTGAAGTGCCTAAAGGACCTCTCACTTCGACTGTGTATTTAGAAGGGTTGTTTGTGAGAAAAAGATCAAAGGTATTGGCTGTGTGATTAGGATTACCCGGTATTCTTGTAGGTAAATGAACAATCTGTGCAAGGTCCTTAGTAATTGCAAAAGCCTCAGCATCTCGACCAGCTGGGTCGGTGTGACTAGAAAACGGAAGCCAGCTGGAGTTGTGAACAATAAAATCACCAAAGAAAATTATGTCACTGTTAGGAAAGTTTGACTGGAGAAGTCAAGTTGCAAAGAGAGGAAGTCAAAGTGCTCCAAGTGATTAGTGGAATTGGGAGAATGGTAGAGACAACAGATGAATTTGACGCAATGAGTTAGAGAGATTTTAAGCAAGAGAAGATCAAAGAGAGGAGATTCCAAATTGCCAAGTCTCTGACAGGGAATATCAGAACGGACATATGCACAAATACCACCTTTGAGGCGAAAGGAATCATACAGCGAATAATTTGGGCATCTGAGATGAGCAGTAGTTGAATGAACCGATAACTGAGATTTTGTCAGAAAAAGTACATGGGGGTTTGTCAGACTGCAAGTAGAAATGGACATCGTTGAGATTAGAATTGAGGCCACGTATATTTGTGAAATGAATTAGGGAGTGCTTGGGAGGTTTAGATCTTTTCGCAGATAAGCTGGAGACTAGGCACCTGCAAGGTGATCTGATTGAGATGTATAAAGCATTGAATGGTTTGAGCATGCTCAATGCTGATGGGACTTTTCCTCTTGCTCAGAATAATCACCTGAGAGGGCATAAATTCAAATTGAGGAAAGACAGATGTAGGATAGATGTGCAGAAGTTTGCCTTTAGCCAGCAGGTAGTTGGGTGGAACAGACTTCCATCCTTTGTTGTGGAAGTTGATAGCCTAAATAAATTTAAGGCTGAGCTGGACAGATATTTGGAACGAATGGAGGGATAAAATGGGAGCAGTTTTTTTTTTTTTTTTGGCTGATGCTGCATAAGTTTGCTTTCTTGCATCATATGCCTCTACTAATGCTAAAGTTCATTTCAGTGGTTTTCTTGTGTAGTAGTAGTAATAATGGTAAATGATGCAAGAAAGTAAACTTATACAGCAACTGCCAAAAAAAAAAAAAAAAAAAAAAAAAAAAAAAAAAAAGAAAACTTCCCATTTCACCCATCCATTCACTCTAATAGTTTTTTTTTTTTACAGTTCTTTGATGAATTTATTAAACTAACAACTTCCAATGACAGACGGAAATTTGTTCCAGTAATCAACCGCCCATTGTCTAAAGGGAAATTTTTGCACATCTATATGGACACAGACATTTCATTTCCATAGGGAATAAGTTAAGGTATTATAACAACAATGCTTCTTGGAAAGCATCCTTAGAAACACATCAAACAACAGAGCTGAAGAAATGTGAACCAAAATAATAAAAATAATAATAATAATAAATAACTAGTGGGCTTTTCTTACCCACCCCCACACATGCTTTTCTACGTAAAATGTAGAGGTATATGGAGTACGTCAAGTCTTTTCTATGTAAAAGACATCTGTTGAAACGCACTGGTTTAAATCTAAATCTAATCTAATCAGGAATGAGCTATGTAATTATTTACCTGTGAATCTGTAGTGCGTGGCATTCTCAAGGTCGAATAAGTACCACGGTAAAACTTCAGAATGGTGTACCCTCCAACTTGGCAGTAAGCAAAACAGTGGGAAAGCAGTGATTGGCAGAAGGCACTGCTTTTAAATTTTTTTTGCAGATTTCTGCTGTTTTTAAATCGGGAACTCGTTTCCCCATTTTCAAACATGGATGGAGTGATAAACACCCTACGTAAGCTAAGCTCCTTCCTCCTTGATGACACAAAACAATCAGAAAAGGGAGGTGCCTTCACCTGTCAATTATCACCATCTTCCTCGCTTTCATTGAAGTTATACTGGACTTCATCCAATATCACTACATAATTATTTACCTGCGTTTACACAGCATTAGCATTAGCATTAGTAGAGGCATTTGATGCAAGAAAGCAAGCTTATGCAGCATCAGCCAAAAAAAAAAAAAAAAAAAAAAACCCACTTCCACTTCACCCCTCTGTTTGTTCCAAATACCTGTCCAGCTGAGCCTTAAACTTATTTAGGCTATCAACCTCCACCACAAGGGATGGAAGTCTGTTCCACCAACCAACCACCCGCTGGCTAAAGGCAAATTTCCTCACGTCTATCCTACATCTGTCTTTCCTCAATTTGAATTTATGCCCTCTCAGGTGATTTTTCTGAGCTAGAGGAAGAATCCCATCAGCACTGAGCATGCTTAAACCATTCAAGGCTTTATACACCTCTATCAGATCACCTCGCTGGTGCCTAGTCTCCAGACACTGTAATTTGCAAAACTTAAGCCTTTCTTCGTAAGAGCACCCCTTTGTTCCATTCACTAATCTTGTTGCCCTTCTCTTTACTCGTTCCAGCAGCTCTACATCCTTCTTGAAATGAGGCCTCCAGACCTGTATACAGTACTCTAGGTGTGGCCTGACCATTGCCTTATACAATGGAATAATCACCTCCTTATCCCTGCTGGAAAAATTCCTGTATATCATTGACAATACTCCATGAGCTACTCTTGCAGCCCGTCTGCACTGCTCAGAGAACTTCATATCTGCCTGCACAACCACCCCCAAGTCCCTTTCATTCTCTACCACTGTCAGTGTAGTACCACAGAGTTGATACGTTGCTCTGGGGTTGCTGTTTCAGATGTGTAGTACTTTACATTTGTCAATGTTACACTTCATTTGCCACCTCTCAGCCCATCTGCTCAACCTTTCCAGATCCTGTTGCAGCAGCATAGTGTCAGTAGTGTCCTTGACAACCCTGCCAGCCTTTGTATCATCTGCGAACTTGGACATTAAGCTTGATATACCATCATCAATATCATTTATAAATACAGAAAACAATAATGGACCCAACACTGAGCTCTGACGGACTCCACTAATAACATTAGTCCACGATGAGCAGTGTCCATTGATTACCACTCTCTGTCTTCTCCCCCTCAACCACCCCTTTATCCATAGCAGCAATTTGCCTCCAATTTCACACTGCTCCAATTTGTGCAGCAGTCTTCCATGTGAAACAGTATCAAAAGCCTTTCTAAGATCCAAGTATAAATATCAAAGTTATTCCCTGCATCCAGTTCTTTTGTGACTGCATCATAATATCCAATCAAGTTGGTCAGGCAAGACTTCCCCTTAACAAAACCATGCTGTGTCTGAGCTATAACTGAAGTCTTGTCTAAATGATCCTGCAGTGCTTCTTTAACCAGTGCCTCCATTAATTTTCCGGGAACAGAAGTTAAGCTCACAGGTCTATAATTACTTGTGTCAGCCTTTGATCCTCCTTTGTGAATTGGGGTCACATTTGCACATTTCCAGTCTATGGGTACCTCCCCTGAGTCCAAGGAAGCTCTCATAATTATGGCTAAGGGTTTTCTTACTTCCTTTGCTGCCTCCTTTAATATAACTGGATAGATCCCATCCACCGCGGGTGCCTTTCTTGTGTTTATCTTCAACAGTTTCTCCTCCACTTTACTCCCAGTTATTTCAAGATTCTGTAGCTTACTGCTAAAGTTGAATACACCTCTGGCATTCCCCTTGCTGAATAACTCCTCATGTGTGAATGTCGATGCAAAATATTCATTTAGTTTGTTAGCTACCTGAGGTCACTTAGGAACATGCCTTTTGCTCCGTGTTCCATAATACACAAGGAATATTGTGGCATCTGAAAGAACAGAACTAAAATATTTAACTGAAATATTTACAAAATACTAAACCACAATATTCACAAATATACAGTGTTCATTAATATACAAAAAAAAAAATGTTACAATGGAACATCAAATGTTAGACAGCGAATCACACGCACAAGGATAGTGAATGTTATGGAGGCAACAGTAAATAATTAGTTTCATTTGTAGTGACGTAATTGCCTCGCCCTCTTCTCCTATTGGCTTGAATAAATATCACTAAGAGGAAAACGTTTTTAATTTACAGATATACAGGGTGTTTCAAAAATACACAGCAAAACTTCAGGAATGAGTTCCTCATATGTAGACAATAAAAATATTTTATATCAACATAGTTCCGGAAATGATTGGTTGCCGAGTTATTAACAGGTATGTCTTATCTCCCGCAGGTGATTTCCTTCATCACAAGGTACTGACAGAATCTGGTGGTTTTCCATTCCGACAATGTACTCAAATCAGGAGCAAGTATTTTTACCATGTGTACGCCATATCCAAAAATTTCATTACTTCATACAGCATGTCCCACCCACTTTTTCTTACTACTGAATACACCACGAATTGTCAAACTAATAGAGCAAGCTTATCTGCGAAAAGATCTAAACCTCCCAAGCACTTCCTAATTCATTTCACAAATATATGTGGTCTCAATTCTAATCTCAACAATGTCCATTTCCATTTGCAGTCTGCCAAACCACATGTATTTTTTCTGACAGAATCTCAGTTATCGATTGATTCAACTACTGCTCATCTCAGATGCCCAAATTATTCGCTGTATGATTCTTTTTGCCTCAAAGGTGGTACTTGTACATATGTCCATTCTGATATTCCCTGTCAGAGACTTGGCAATTTGGAATCTCCTCTCTTTGATCTTCTCTGGCTTAAATTCTCTCTACCTCAATGTGTGAAATTCATCTGTTGTCTCTGTTCTCCCAACTCCACTAATCACTTGGAGCTCTTTGACTTCCTCTCTTTGCAACTTGACTTTCTCCAGTCCAACTTTCCTAACAGTGAGGTAATTTTCCTTGGTGATTTTAATATTCACAACTTCAGCTGGCTTCCATTTTCTAGTCACACCGACCCAGCAGGTCGAGATGCTGAGGCTTTTGCAATTACTAATGATCTTGCACAGATTGTTCATTTACCTACAAGAATACTGGCAGACGTAGCCTAGTGGTGAGGCGCGCGGGTGCATAAGTACACGTTCCTTGAGTGACCGGTTTTCAAGCCCGTGACTGCCGAATACGGTGCTGTTTCTTGTATTCTGTCTATCTTGTGAACTCCTCTGATCATTTGGTCGTCCCGGAGTATAAACCGAAAATTTATTTATTATTTACTGGACAATCCTAATCATACAGCCAATACGCTTGATCTTTTTCTCACAAACAACCGTTCTAAGTACATGGTCGAAGTGAGAGGTCCTTTAGGCACTTCAGATCACAACTTGGTGATTGTCTCTTCTCCAATGGAACTTTTATCTCATGGCTATTCCCAACCTCGTGTCGTTTAGCATTACAAGAATGCAAAATGGGATGACCTGCGAGATTTTTCTTCTTTTCCTTGGTCGGATTACTGTTTCAAAACTTCTGATGTCAACGTTTGCTCAGATCGTGTCAGTGAAATTATTCTTGCAGGAACGGAATCCTTTATCCCACACTCCACTTTAAAATCTCGTCCTTAATCTAAACCTTAGTTTTCCAATAAATGTACTAAGGCTGTTCAAGAGAAGAATGTTGCATATCGTAATTGGCTTGTTTCTAATTCTTCAGTTTCATTTTCTGCCTACACCAAAGCTCGCAACAATTGTAAAGCAGTTATTAACCAGTCCAAACTAGAGTTTGAACAGGCTAAGAGTAGAAAACTTGCTTCTTGCCCTAATGGTAGCCGAGCATTCTGGTCTCTTGCCAAAGCTATTGGCTGCAACTTTTGCCCATATCTGCTTCCACCTCTGTCCAAACCAGATGGTTCGGTTGCCACTTCAGCCAAGGATAAAGCTGACCTGCTAGCATCCCATTTTTCTTCCAACTCATGTATTAATGATCTTGGTAAAACACCTCCCACCATTCCCAACACGCTCCATTCAATGCCTCCTGTGGTCTTCCGTCAAAAGGATGTCAAAATGATTTTGATGAATCTTGATGCTAAGAAAGCTCCAGGTCCCGATGGTATTTCTCCACTTGTTCTCAAAACCTGTGCTCCTGAACTTACTCCTATTCTTTGCTGCCTTTTTTCACTTTCTTATTCCAAAGGTGTTTTTCCTTCTGCTTGGAAATTTGCTCATATCCAGCCAGTTCCTAAAAAGGATGACAAATCCCTCCCATCCAATTATCGTCCCATTGCAATTACTTCTACTCTTTCTAAAGTAATGGAGAAATCAATTAACCGCCATTTAAACTACCTAGAAACCTTCTATCTGATCAACGATCGCCAGTATGGATTGCGTCATTTTTACACGATAGCATAAGCTTAGTGTAGTATAGTGCATAATATAATATTGTCAGTTAATCAGTAAATCTATTAATCTTGATAAACTTTATTGTCAATTAAATTGTATTTTTAACTCTATATATATATAATGACTTAATCGTAACAAATAATTAATACATAACTATAGTGGTACACGTGATACGGAAGTTGTATAAAGGGAACTCGTAGAAAACATTAGATACCAAAAAAAAAAAAAAAATATAACAAAACTGTTTTGGGATATAACTTAAGGATTTAATTTTTGTTTTGAAATTTTATTGAATTAAATCGAAATCATGACTCTGACCAGAGCAGCACAGCAAAAGGCTCAAGCTAATGGGAGTGCTGTGGTTCAGGGGAGAACTGAGGGGGGCAGTTGCCCTCTGAATCACAGTCTTTTAAAATGCACTGTTTGCTTGATGTTTGCGGAGCAGTCGGGTACGGGACATGATACTGCCAAGGGGGATCTCTTTGTGTGTGCACGATGTAAGGAGTGCAAGGAAATCAGGCGACAACTCAGCGTTGTTATGGGCCTTTATGAGAGCTTGAAGGACAGGGTGGATGCCCTCGAAGGAAATAAATTGAGGGGCCCATCAAGCTCTCAGCTGCACACATCAACGCCAGAGCTTGCACTTGGTCATCAGGCAACACAGAGGCAGCCCCCTAGGCAGAATGCGCTGGTCCCACAGGAACTAGTAGTTGTTAGTGACTCTATTGTCAGGGAAACGGGGAACATGCTTTGTAAAAAGGATAGGTGGAATAGGACCAGGGTATGTCTGCCAGGGGCAAAGGTTGATGACGTTGTAGAGCGGATATCATCTTTTAAGGGCACAAAAGATGATATAGTTGTACACGTTGGCACTAATGATATTAAGAGTAGGAGACCGGCAGAATTACTTAGCAAGTAAAGGTCACTGTTGAAAAAAAGCCGTGAATTAGGGTTGAATTTGAAAGTGTCTGCAATTCTGCCCAGACACGATAGGAGGGAGTATATGATGAGAGCCTTGTCGATCAATTCGGCCCTGGAAAGATTGTGCAAGGCTCAAGGGGTAGAATTTTTTTCAGCCTGGACTGTACTTGTTAACAGGAGAGATTGCTTCTACAGGGACGGGATACACTTAAATAGAAAGGGTGCAAGAATTTTTGCTGATGCTGTCGAGGCAGTGTTAGGTGGGTCGGAAAACTGCTAGTTGGGGGGGGATACAAGGACTAATAGATTAACAGTAGCCACTGGCAGAGGTGGAAGTGATTTTTGCACTGCTTCTATTGAAATGAGCAGAAGCCTGAAAAACAAGATGCAGGATATTTCAGAGACTGCTGGGAGTCATTGCAGTACAAGTAAACACATGGGTTGTGTTAGGGTAGCTAAGAATAGAAACAGGTGCATGTATACCTGCGTGTACACCAATGCTAGGAGTTTGGTAAATAAATTTGATGAATTTGAGGTATTGCTCAAAACATCAAAGGGAGATATTGTTGGGATATCAGAGACGTGGTGTCACACAGATATAAGTAATGCGGAACTGGAATTTGGGGAATACAATGTGTATAGAAAGGATAGACAGGACAGGAGGGGAGGAGGGGTTATGCTATTAATTAAGAAACACATAAAGTCCAAGGAAGTGAAGCCAGTCGACATCGATGGACAGGGCAGTGTCGAGTCAGTTTGGTGTGACATAAGCATAGGGAAATCAAAATTGAGAGTAAGAGTGTGCTATAGGCCTAATGACTCTGATGAGTATAATAAGATATTGTACAGGGAAATAGAGTGGGCCAGTAAATCAGAGAGTCTTATAATGGGGGATTTTAATTTCCCAGATATTGACCGGAATTTGTGGGTTGGTCACTCGCACACTAGCAAAGCTTTTGTGAATTTATTGGATGATTGTTTTCTACATCAGCATGTTCGTGAGGCAACAAGAGGGAGCAATACTCTTGATCTGATTATCAGTAGTGATTCTTCATGCATTAAGAATCTGCAGATAAATGAACCACTAGGTGGCAGTGATCACAGTGTGTTGAAGTGGGATTTACTCAAGGAGGTAACTACCATCAGAGGTAAAGGGAAGGGTTTTTGTTTTCGTAAAGGCGACTATGATGGTCTGAGACAGTACTTAAATTCTATACAGTGGGACCAACTGATGATGTTACCAACAGCAAACTCAAAATGGGAAGCATTCAAGGAACTAATCTTGGAGGCTACCAGGCTTTACATACCAACTAAGAAATATTGTTCAAGGTTTAGGGCTAAATGGTTGTCAGATGAACTAATGAGACATGTGGCAGAGAAGAAAAATGCATGGGATACATACAAATTAATGGGTGACATGGAAGCCTATGGTAGATATAAGTTGGTCTGTAACCAAGTCACAAAGGAGATTAGGCAGGCAAAGGCAGACTACGAAAAATCCTTGGCAAAGGATGCAAAGAAAAACAGAAAAGAGTTCTTTACATATTTAAACTCGAGTAGGAAAGGGATGAATCAGATTGGTCCACTGGATATTGATGGTTCAACAGTTGAGGATCCTGCTCAGGTGGTTAACAATCTAAACGAGTATTTTGCATCTACATTCACGCATGAGGAGTTATTCAGGAAGGAGAATGATGTAGGTAAAGTAAACATTGGCAGTGAGCTGGATGATTTTGTAATAACCGAGAGGTTTGTTATTTGTTTGTTATTTGGTTTTTAGGAGCATTAGCAACTAAGGCCATATTGCTCCGGGATATGCGGTGGTCATTCCCTGACCTTTCCGCATCCTCCGTATTTGGTGGTGAGGGGCTCGAACCCCGGTCTAATCAAGAAGCCTGTGCTACGCACTGCTGCTCCTTCCCACCTGGCTATGGAGGCGCCTAACCGAGAGGAAAGTGGAGGAGAGATTGTTGAGGATAAACAAAAAAAGACACCTGGGGTGGATGGGATCTATCCAGTTATATTAAAGGAGGCAGCAAAGGAAGTAAGCAAACCCTTAGCCATAATTATGAGAGCTTCTTTGGACTCAGGGGAGGTACCCATAGACTGGAGATGTGCAAATGTAACCCCAATTCACAAAGGAGGATCAAAGGCTGACACATGGAAGTTAAACTAACAGGTCTATAATTACAAGTAATTATAGACCTGTTAGTTTAACTTCTGTTCCAGGTAAATTAATGGAGGCACTGGTTAAAGAAGCACTGCAGGATCATCTAGACAAGAATTCAGTTATAGCTCAGATGCAGCACGGTTTTGTTAAGGGCAGGTCTTGCCTGACCAATTTGATTGGATACTATGATGTAGTCACAAAAGAACTGGATGCAGGGAATAACTTTGATATTATATATTTGGATCTTAGAAAGGCTTTTGATACTGTTGCACATGGAAGACTGCTGCACTAATTGGAACAGTGTGGCATTGGAGGCAAATTGCTGCTATGGATAAGGGGATGGTTGAGTGGCAGAAGACAGAGAGTGGTAATCAATGGACACTGCTCAACGTGGACTAATGTTATTAGTGGAGTTCCTCAGGGTTCAGTGTTGGATCCGTTGTTGTTTTCGGTGTTTATGAATGATATTGATGATGGGATATCAAGTTTAATGTCCAAGTTTGCAGATGATACAAAGGTTGGAAGGGTTGTTAAGGACACTACTGACGCTATGCTGCTGCAACAGGATCTGGAAAGGTTGAACAGATGGGCTGAGAGGTGGCAAATGAAGTTTAACATTGACAAATGTAAAGTACGACATATGTGAAACAGTAAACCCAGAGCAACGTATCAACTCTGCTGTACTACACTGACAGTGGTGGAGAATGAAAAGGACCTGGGGGTAATTGTGCAGGCAGATATGAAGTTCTCTGAGCAGTGCAGACGAGCTGCAAGAGTAGCTCATGGTGTCTTGTCAATGATATACAGGAATTTTTCTAGCAGGGATAAGGAGGTGATTATTCCCTTGTATAAGGCAATGGTTAGACCACATCTTGAGTACTGTATACAGGTCTGGAGGCCTCATTTCAAGAAGGATGTAGAACTGCTGGAATGGGTACAGAGAAGGGCAACAAGATTAGTGAATGGAACAAAGGGTTGCTCTTACGAAGAAAGGCTTAAGTTTTGCAAATTACAGAGTCTGGAGACTAGGCACCGGCGAGGTGATCTGATAAAGGTGTATAAGGCTTTGAATGGTTTGAGCATGCTCAATGCCAATGGGATTCTTCATCTTGCTCAGAATTATCACCTCAGAGGGCATAAATTCAAATTGAGGAAGGACGGATGTCGGATAGATGTGCGGAAATTTGCCTCTGGCCAGCGGGTGGTTGGTTGGTGGAACCGACTTCCATCACTTGTTGTTGAAGTTGATAGCCTAAACAAATTTAAAGCTCAACTGGACAGGTATTTTGAACGAACGGAGGGATGAAATGGGAGTGGTTTTTTTTTTTTTTTTTTTTGGCTGATGCTGAATAAGCTTGCTTTCTTGCATCATATGCCTCTACTAATGCTAATGCTAATGCTAGTGTTGATCCACTGGTGATATTCTTCCTTATGTTACCCATTTATGGACTAATTCAATGGAAAGGTTCGGTGAAACACAAGTAGTTGCTCTTGACATCTCAAAGGCTTTCAATCGTGTTTGGCATAAAGGTCTTCTAAACAAGCTTCCATCTTATGGTTTGCCAACTGTTTTTAGTAATTGGTTATCCAGTTTTTTCTTTGATCGCTCACTGAGGGTGATGGTAGATGGCTCTCTGTCTTCTAACTTCTCCACTAATGCCGGTGTCACCAAGGTTCAGTTCTTTCCCCCACTCTTTTCCTCTTGTATATTAATGACCTTCTTCCATTGACTGGAAATCTTATCCATAGTTTTGCCAATGATAGCACATTGCAATCCACTTTCCATTTTGAGAAACCTTGTCCTGCTCAATCAGCTTCACCTTCTTGAAAATCTGCTACCAATTCCTTAAATGCCGATCTTCAGGTAATTCTCCAGTGGGGTAAAGACAACTTAGTTGATTTCAACCCTTCTAAAACTCAGTCTTGTCTTATATCTCACAAAAAGGATTCTTCTGTTCCCATGCTTATCTTTAGTGACACTGCGATTTCTAGGCAAAATGATATATCTCTTTTGGGGATTACCCTGACTTCTAATCTCTCTTGGCACAAGCACATTACAAATATTGCTTCCTCTGCATCTAAAAAACTTGGTTTTCTCTTTTGCTCTCGGCGTTACTTTTCTTCCAAACAGCTGCTCACTCTGTATAAATCGCAAATCCGCCCTGCCTTGCAATATTGTTACCACATCTGGGGTGGTCCCCCCAAAACCTCTCTTAGGCTTCTTGATTCCATTCAGAAGAGGGCAGTTAGGTTAATTAATAACTCATCTCTAACAGAGTCCCTGCACTCGCTGTCTCATAGACGTACTGTTTCTGCTGCATGTCTCTTCTACAGATACTTCCATGGGCACTGTTCTTCTGAATTAGCTTCTATAATTCCTGCTCTCTCTTTCAAAACAGTCCGAACTTGTGCCACCACCAGCCAACATCCATTTACTGTCCAACTTCAAACTCACAGAACCAACTTTTCATCTACCTCGTTTATTCATTCAACTGCCATTTTCTGGAAGAAACTTCCTCCATATGTATTTCCTGAAAATTAAAATCTACAGAAGTTCAAGTCCAATGTCAACAAATATCTTCTTTCGTCTTCTCAACCTCCAACCCAAGCACGGTACTAAGTACTATAGGTTCTAACACCTCTCGTGTTTGGGGTTTACATAAAAAAAAAAAAAAAAAAAAAGTGGATATGCACTTTATGAACGGTTTGGCGGACTGCAATGCTCTGGAGGCTCTTTTTTTGTACCATGAAAGGTTCCCAGAATGAAGATGTCCAGACAGGAAAATGTTTGAAGGTATCCATCGCAGCCTATGTGAACATGGGACCTTTACACCCCGTGCTGCCGACAGAGGACAACCAAGATCTACGACTCCTGAAGTAGTCGGTGGACCAACTGGCTGGCCTCCATGCTCACCTTATTTACACCCATTAGATTTCTTCTTGTGGGGCCATTTAAAGTCATTGGTGTATTAGACTCTGGTAGCTGATTTGGAAACTGTCTGCAATCGAATTGTGGCAGGTTGTTAGACAATAGAAAACATGCCAGGAATTTTGCATCGTATTCGCGAGTCCATGAGATGTCGATGTGAGACCTGTATTCAAGCAGAAGGTGGACATTTTGAACAATTACTATAAGATGATGTGAACAGTTAAGTGTCATAGATAGACCTTCAAAACTCGGAAATCAAGCATTTCCGAAATTATGTTGATATGAAATATTTTTATTGTCTACATATGAGGAACTCATTCCTGAAGTTATGCCGTGTATTTTTGAGACACCCTGTATATTAATAAAATAAGAGAAAACTGTAAAGATGTTAAGAATCAAAAGTAGAATATATTATTGATATCTGTGTGTCTTCAGGGTAAACTATTCTGAACTCCCATAGTTTTATGTTTACAAAAAGAAGTAAAAAATTTTATGGAGGTTTTACTTATTATACTATAAATATTTTAACATAAAAATTACACATGAAAAAAGTTTTTCTAACCTCTTTGCCTCTAGTTCCTTCCAAATATAGTTGTAGATTCTGAATAGCCCATTTTCCTCCATGGACACTATTATATTCATCCTATGTCAGAGCACAGAACAAAATTTTTAGAAACTTTACTACAATCTACATAATTTTAATTTAAAAAATATGTATTCAAAATAGATCAAATCAAATTCTGCTCTCAAGGTTGTTGACAAATGTAAAATTTGCTTCTCTTTTAAATCATTGCTTCCTCACTCACTTTAGTACTTCTAAAAAATTAAGAATTTATTAAGAACATTAAAAACATTAAAAATTAAAAACATTAAAATTAAGAACATTAAAAAATATATTTTCTCGTAGGAACACTTTTATGTATCAAGGAGGAAGAGGAAACATTTCTATTTTCTTGTAGGCTGTTATACATTTTTCTTGAAAGACAAACACAGCTTTCAACATTCTGCGTTCAATTGGTCTTGCAGTCTTTTGACAGAAGGTTAGAATTCTGCATAGTCTTTATGTCAAAAAAGCTCCAGGTCCTGATGAATTTATCCACTTGTTCTCAAAATCTGTGCTTCTCAGTTTGCTTTTGTTTTGTGTTGCCTTCTAATATTTTCTTATTCCACTGGTGTTTTTCCTCCTTCTTCTTGTTGGAAATTTGCTCATATCCAGCCACTTCTTAAAAAAGGGTGACAAATTCTACCCTCCCTTCCAATTATCATCCCAATGCATGTACCTCTACTCTTAACTCTTTCAAAGTAATGGAGAAACCTATCACCCACCAACTAGTAAACTATTTTGGAATCTTCCATCTGATCAACAATTATTAATATAGATCCTGTCAGTATTGATCCAATGTTGATATATTTGCTTATGTTACCCATCATCGGACAGATCAATGAAAAAATTTAGCGTAACTCAAGCAGCTGCTCTCTTGCACAGCTGCCAACTTTTGAATTTCAAAGCGCTGGAGATCAGGCAATCGTGAACAGGAGAAAAACAAAAAGTTTTTGGATGAAAACAAGCAAAAAAAAAAAAAAAAAAAACAACTGGAGAGTGTTTGGGAAAAGCAGGAGATATTTTATAAAGTCTGAAATGTAATTTATTGCACTATAAATTAAATTTCACTGAGAGAATACACATTTTATTTTAAAACATAGCCACAGGACTGTTTACTAGTTACAGTAAAATGTTTTTTTTTTTCTGTCTATGGTTTACTGTTTGAATTGTCTGTTATACATCAACTAGGGTATGACTGCTTTGAGAAATATACAGTCGCAGACTTTGCAACACTTCAAAAATGATGAGTCAAAGATTTGTTGATAACAACAGTACTGCTATTAAGACAGCTATCAAGAGAATTTCCAAAGCTCCTCCAAATAGAGATCTGAAATCAATTTTTTTCACCTGGTCAAATATTCTCTGACACTCAACATTGCAATCAGGAATTATTAATTTCCAAAAATGATTTGAGATAATCTGTTATATTTTGTGCTTTTTTTGCACACTTATCAATTCCCCAACTGAGGACTACTGTACATCAATTCTTTCTTCTTTCATAATAGTGTCTGGTAGTTTGCCAAAACAAATGGTAAAGTCATGAAAAGAGTTATTGTTAGAATGGGGTTGCTACAGCTATTAATGCTAAAGTAAAAGCACTTCCAAAGCAAAAATGGACAGTTTTGGCCAGAAACAACTGCAACAGCAATTGGTTGTGGCAACATTACTCATTCCTATGTGAGACCAAAGGCAGCAGCCACTGTCATTGTTATTGTGAACACATTGAAACATAAAACAGTGATTAAAAGGTTAAAACTGAATCAAAAGTATCAGAAATACACTTGCCTGATAGCCCTCAGAATTCTTCATAAAAATAAATCCTAAATGGGAATCTATACCCATTTTACCTTTTACCTGAAAAAAGAACAAAAAACCAGGAGCAATCTTATAGCATGGCAAGACTGCCAAGATGGTACACAGTGTACTAATGTGGCATTTACTTAAAGAAGAACTACTGCCAAGGTGGTCCACATGATGTTACTGGCACCAATTTATAAATAGAAAACATTTAGTGAGGTAATCATTGAAGCTAATAGGCTTTTTATACCAGTTTAGAGATATTGTTCAAAATTTAGACATAAGTGGATGTCATCAACTGATGAGACTAGTTGCTGAGAAGAAAAATACACAAAATGTATATAAATTATCAGGGGATACAGAAAACTATAATAGATATAAACTAATCTGCAATAAAGTCACAAAGAGGGTTAGGCAAGCTGAGGTAGATTACAAGAAATCTCTGGCAAAGAAAGTGCCCTTTTTATTTATGTAAACACTAGAAGGAAAGGAATGAATCACATTGGTTCGCTAGTTATGAAATAACTAGTGGACAAATATAAAATATACACTAGTTAGTTAAATAACTAGTGAACTAGTGTTAACAATTTATAGTTTATAAATTTAATAAAAATATTTCTAATATTAATTATGCTCCTATGAAATTACACAGAAGAATACTAAATGCCATTCTATATTGATGCATTTAACAATGGCAGAAGAATTCTCTCCCATTTTAACTTTATATTTTAAGCAATTTCAAAGTAAGAAAGAAGGAATTTCTCCTACTTTATCAGATAAATACAAATAATAATTGCACTAATAATGTTAAACAAAAAGATAAAAACCAATAATTTTTAAGTAATAAAAAATATCCACTTAGTGTCTCTCAAAATGCTCTTTGCTCCATGGGTAGCCTCTCTCCCAATCCAACTAATGCATTTAGCATTAGCATTAGTAGAGGCATTTGATGCAAGAAAGCAAGCTTATGCAGCATCAGCCAAAAAAAAAAAAAAAAAGAACCACTTCCACTTCACCCCTCTGTTCGATCAAAATACCTGTCCAGCTGAGCCTTAAACTTATTTAGGCTATCAACTTCCACGACAAGGGATGGAAGTCTGTTCCACCAACCAACCACTCGCTGGCTAAAGGCAAATTTCCGCACGTCTATCCTACATCTGTCTTTCCTCAATTTGAATTTATGCCCTCTCAGGTGATTATTCTGAGCGAGAGGAAGAATCCCATCAGCATTGAGCATGCTCAAACCATTCAATGCTTTATACACCTCTATCAGTGGTGCCTAGTCTCCAGACACTGTAATTTGCAAAACTTAAGCCTTTCTTCGTAAGAGCACCCCTTTGTTCCATTCACTAATCGTGTTGCCCTTCTCTGTACTCGTTCCAGCAGCTCTACATCCTTCTTGAAATGAGGCCTCCAGACCTGTATACAGTACTCTAGGTGTGGCCTGACCATTGCCTTATACAAGGGAATAATCACCTCCTTATCCCTGCTAGAAAAATTCCTATATATCATTGACAATACACCATGAGCTACTCTTGCAGCCCGTCTGCACTGTTCAGAGAACTTCATATCTGTCTGCACAACCACCCCCAGGTCCCTTTCATTCTCTACCACTGTCAGTGTAGTACCACAGAGTTGATACGTTGCTCTGGGGTTGCTGTTTCCCATGTGTAGTACTTTACATTTGTCAATGTTAAACTTCATTTGCCACCTCTCAGCCCATCTGCTCAACCTTTCCAGATCCTGTTGCAGCAGCATAGTGTCAGTAGTGTCCTTGACAACCCTGCCAACCTTTGTATCGTCTGCAAACTTGGACATTAAGCTTGATATACCATCATCAATATCATTTATAAATACAGAAAACAATAATGGACCCAACACTGAGCCTTGAGGGACTCCACTAATAACATTAGTCCACGATGAGCAGTGTCCATTTATTACCACTCTCTGTCTTCTCCCCCTCAGCCACCCCTTTATCCACAGCAGCAATTTGCCTCCAATGTCACACTGCTCCAATTTGTGCAGCAGTCTTCCATGTGCAACAGTATCAAAAGCCTTTCTAAGATCCGAGTATATAATATCAAAGTTATTCCCTGCATCCAGTTCCTTTGTGACTGCATCATAGTATCCAATCAAATTAGTCAGGCAAGACTTCCCCTTAACAAAACCATGCTGTGTCCGAGCTATAACTGAAGTCTTGTCTAAATGATCCTGTAGTGCTTCTTTAACTAGAGCCTCCATTAATTTTCCTGGAACAGAAGTTAAACTCACAGGTCTATAATTGCTTGTGTCAGCCTTTGATCCTCCTTTGTGAATTGGGGTCACATTTGCACATCTCCAGTCTGCGGGTACCTCCTGTGAGTCCAAGGAAGCTCTCATAATTATGGCTAAGGGTTTGCTTACTTCCTCTGCTGCCTCCTTTAATATAACTGGATAGATCCCATCCACCTCGGGTGCCTTTCTTGTGTTTATCTTCAACAGTTTCTCCTCCACTTTACTCTCAGTTATTACAAGATTTCTAGCTTACTGCTAGAGTTGAATACACCCCTGGCTTTCCCTCGCTAAATAACTCCTCATGTGTGAATGTCGATGCAAAATATTCATTTAGTTTGTTAGCTACCTGAGCAGGATCATCAACAGTTGACCCATTGATGTCAAGTGGACCAATCTGATTCATCCCCTTCCTTCTAGAGTTTACATAAGTAAAGAACTCTTTGCTGTTTTTCTTTGCCTCCCTTGCCAAAGATTTATCGTACTCTGCCTTCGCCTGCCTAACCTCCTTTGTAACTTGGTTACAGATCAACTTGTATCTATCACAGGCTTCTGTGTCATGTGTTAATTTGTATGTATCCCATGCATGTTTCTTCTCTGCCATATGCCTCATCAGTTCATCTGACATCCATTTTGGCCTAAACCTTGAACAATATTTCTTAGTTGGTATGTAAAGCCTAGTAGCTTCCAAGATAAGTTCTTTGAATGCTTTCCATTTTGAATTTGCTGTTGGTAACATCATCAGTTGGTCCCACTGTATAGAATTTAAATACTGTCTCAGTCCATCGTAGTCGCCTTTACGAAAGCAATAACCCTTCCCTTTACCCCTAATGGTAGTTACCTCTTTGAGTAAATCCCACTTCAGCACACTGTGATCACTGCCACCTAGTGGTTCATTTATCTGCAGATTCTTAATGCATGAAGAATCACTGCTGATAATCAAATCAAGAGTATTACTCCCTCTAGTTGCCTCCCGAACATGCTGATGTAGAAAACAATCATCCAATAAATCCACAAAAGCCTTGCTAGTGTGTGAGTGACCAGCCCCCAAACTCCAGTCAATATCTGGGAAATTAAAATCTCCCATTATAAGACTCTCTGATTTACTGGCCCACTCTATTTCCCTGTACAGTTTCTTATTATACTCATCAGAGTCATTAGGCCTATAGCACACTCCTACTCTCAATTTTGATCTCGCAATGCTTATGTCACACCAAACTGACTCGACACTGCACTCGACAATGCTCTGTTATAGTTATCAACATTCCACCCCTTTGCATCCTACTTTTCTGCATTCTTTCAAAGCTGTAAAGAGTTCTGCACTCTTCCTCACTTCACTTTGTTTTCATGGCTGATAACAATGCAATTGTGAAAAACAAATGATCAATTACCTGATCTACCTATGACTAAACAGGTCACAATTTTTAATAAATTTTCACTCAAAATATGTCCTACCAAAGTATGTGCACATATTCTCAGAGTATATAATAAATTTTATAAGCTTTCTTTACATATTTATCAAGAAATTAAAACCAGGTGAGCCAATGCTATTTAAGTTTCAGATTTTTTTTCCCTAATTGTTTATTTTATCTTTGCCTATCTCACTCATGTTAACTGCTTGATAACTGCAAAGAAGATAAAGACAGTTAAAAATTTATTCTATAATCTGAGAATACAGTATCAAAACACATTTCAATGGAGGGAGGAAACTATGAAAACACACAAAAATTTGGTTTGATAAATGTGGTAAATACTGACAATATTCAAGAATATAGATTTTATAGTCCATCATAATTGGAACTTACAATATTTCTTAAAAAGAAAAATTCTTGATGTCATGTTACTAAATTAAATAAAATAAAAAAAGACAAACATCACTGTATCTAAATAAATATTTAAGCTGATTTCAAACCAGCAGAAGAAGAAAAAATTTTCCGTATACTTACAGCCTGCTTTTGAATAGATACATTTGTGAGATGCACAAACATATTATCCAGTTCACTAACATTTCCAGAGTATTTAACATGGCAGAAACGACAGAAACCTAACTGATATCTGTAAAATTATATATATTAAAAGAATAAGCAAGAACAAAAAAAAAAAGTTAATTCATTTATTGCAAAATTATATTGTATATCAAGCTTTAATTTTGGAACACAAAGGTTGTTACTTACATGTAAGCTTTCAATGGACGGAAGGAAGTCACTAGAACATATATGCGTAAATCAAATTTTTTTCCACCAATCAGAAGAGGGTTGTCAATGTAACGAGATATCACATAAGATTCCTTCACAGCAGCAGGATTGAAACTAAGTGAAAAAATATCTCAATATAATTGCTTTCTTACATCATTTACCAGTATTATTATTATTACTGCTGCTACTACTACTACTACTACTAATAATAATAGCAATAATTAGGGGCACAATGGCCAGTGGCGTAGCTACCATATAGGCAGGTAAGGCAATTGCCTCCAGGCCCGGGCCCCTCGTCTTTGGCTGTCTCCTCTTTTTGCAATTTTCATTAATTAAGTAGGGGCCCGTACATGTTCTTTGCCTCCGGGTCTGAAAAAGGGTAGCTACGCTACTGATGACAGCCCACTGGTTACGACACTGGAATACCAGCCTGATGGAGCTGGGTACAAGTCCCCCTTTGGCAGACTCGAATACGGCTCCATCACGCTGGGAGACCAGTATAATAATAGTAATAAATTAGAATAATAATAGTAAATAAATAATAATAATAATAAAAATAAATAAATAAACATTGCAAAAGTTGCTCCAGCAGACCTACCTTCTGCAAGGTCGGAGTGGCAGCTAAGGCAGATAGTGGCATCATCTAGTGTTACTCCCAAGAACTTGATATTGATGGGTCAACTGTTGATGATCCTGCTCAGGTAGCTAACAAACTAAATGAATATTTTGCATCGACATTCACACATGAGGAGTTATTCAGCAAGGGGAATGCCAGAGGTGTATTCAACTCTAGCAGTAAGCTACAGAATCTTGAAATAACTGAGAGTAAAGTGGAGGAGAAACTGTTGAAGATAAACACAAGAAAGGCACCCGGGGTGAATGGGATCTATCCAGTTATATTAAAGGAGGCAGCAAAGGAAGTAAGCAAACCCTTAGCCATAATTATGAGAGCTTCCTTGGACTCAGGGGAGGTACCCATAGACTGGAAATGTGCAAATGTGACCCCAATTCACAAAGGAGGATCAAAGGCTGACACAAGTAATTATAGACCTGTGAGCTTAACTTCTGTTCCAAGAAAATTAATGGAGGCACTGGTTAAAGAAGCACTGCAGGATCATTTAGACAAGACTTCAGTTATAGCTCAGACACAGCATGGGTTTGTTAAGGGGAGGTCTTGCCTGACCAACTTGATTGGATACTATGATGCAGTCACAAAAGAACTGAATGCAGGGAATAACTTTCATATTATATACTTGGATCTTAGAAAGGCTTTTGATACTGTTGCACATGGAAGACTGCTACACAAATTGGAGCAGTGTGACATTGGAGGCAAATTGCTGCTATGGATAAAGGAGTGGTTGAGGGGGAGAAGACAGAGAGTGGTAATCAATGGACACTGCTCATAGTGGACTAATGTTATTAGTGGAGTCCCTCAGGGCTCAGTGTTGGGTCCATTATTGTTTTTTTTTTATAAATGATATTGATGATGGTATATCAAGCTTAATGTCCAAGTTTGCAGATGATACAAAGGTTGGCAGGGATGTCAAGGACACTACTGACACTATGCTGCTGCAACAGGATCTGGAAAGGTTGAGCAGATGGGCTGAGAGGTGGCAAATGAAGTTTAACATTGACAAATGTAAAGTACTACACATGGGAAACAGCAACCCCAGAGCAACGTATCAACTCTGTGGTACTACACTGACAGTGGTAGAGAATGAAAGGGACTTGGGGGTGGTTGTGCAGGCAGATATGAAGTTCTCTGAGCAGTGCAGACAGACTACAAGAGTAGCTCATGGAGTATTGTCAATGATATACAGGAATTTTTCTAGCAGGGATAAGGAGGTGATTATTCCATTGTATAAGGCAGTGGTCAGGCCACACCTAGAGTACTGTATACAGGTCTGGAGGCCTCATTTCAAGAAGGATGTAGAGCTGCTGGAACGAGTACAGAGAAGGGCAACAAGATTAGTGAACGGAATGAAGGGTTGCTCTTACGAAGAAAGGCTTAAGTTTTGCAAATTACAGTGTCTGGAGACTAGGCACCAGCGAGGTGATCTGATAGAGGTGTATAAAGCCTTGAATGGTTTAAGCATGCTCAATGCTGATAGCATTCTTTCCTTTAGCTCAGAAAAATCACCTGAGAGGGCATAAATTCAAATTGAGGAAAGACAGATGTAGGATAGACGTGCGGAAATTTGCCTTTAGCCAGCGGGTGGTTGGTTGGTGGAACAGACTTCCATCCCTTGTGGTGGAGGTTGATAGCCTAAGTAAGTTTAAGGCTCAGCTGGACAGGTATTTGGAACGAACAGAGGGGTGAAGTGGAAGTGGGTTTTTTTTTTTTTTTTGGCTGATGCTGCATAAGCTTGCTTTCTTGCATCAAATGCCTCTACTAATGCTAATGCCAATGCTAACACTACCGATGGATGTAAGGCAAAGCGTCCTCCCTAGATGGATGATGTCAAAGAGAAATAATAAGTGTGGCGCAGGATAAAGTCACTCGCATTCAGGCCTTAGAGAGAGGTGTCGGTTCGGAAAGTAGGAAACAGTCTCCCAAGGAAGACAGTGGAGCAGGTGCCGCTGTCCCCCATATGGCTACCACAAGAAAAGGGCAAGACAATTGAGCCCCACCAACTGGATGTGCTAGTGACCACCCAGGAAAGAAGAAAATGGCAACACATCAAGTGGAGCATCGAAATGAATACATACATAATGCTAGCATACTATGAAATAACCAAGCTAGAGACTGATATGACAACGTACAGGTCGAGACTACATACCAAGTGGTTGGAACGATTCCCAGATATTCAGGTCACCGAACAATGAATAGCAGACCAGAGAAGGACCATCATCACGAAGAAGCCAATAGCTTCTGCAATCTTGGAAAAAAATCAAGCAGGATGCGAGCAGTCATCTACAAAGAACAAAGAATATGGTTAATATGGAACCAGTAGGAAGCGCATACTACTATGGAACCAGAGGAAGAGTAGGAAGAAATACAACCCAGAACAGCTGAAGTGGAAAGAGACGAGGTCATGATATCCAGAATAGAAGACAAGTGGAAGAAGGTCCTAACAGAATTTGAAGGAATGGACCCCACAAAGACCTACATGATACCGAACCTTGTGGAGAGTCACAGACCACCTTAATCGGCAAATACCACATTACCTTGACAACAATGGTGAAACACTCGAGGCTATCTACACAGCCGTATACTAAGCTGCCACAGCAGCCACTAGGATTAATGAAAGAGAAACAAGAGACCAGCAGCAGAAGAACCGAAAACAGAAGAAACCGCCAGCTCGGGAAAGAAGACTTCAGCAGAAGATAGAAAAATTAAGAGTTAAGTAGGCCAATTAACCCAATCAAAGGGGTAATAGGAGTAAGAAATTGATTGGAAAAGTGAGGAGCATCCTGAAGAGAGACAGCATTCACAGCCAATACCAGACAAAAAATCAGAGAATAGGAGAATACTTGGACACACTGACACAGAAACTCCTCGCACTCAGCAAGAGACTACGCCAATACAAAGAGAGCTCCCATATGAAAGTAAATAACTGAATCTTTGATGAGGACCAAAGAGCCTTCTACAGGAGTCTCGGAGAAGACAGGAAAGAAGGCAACGGATCACCCAAGCAGAAAACGATGGAGGAGTTATGGGGCAACATATGGAGTAGGGAAGTAAGACATAACAGCCGAGCCCCGTGGATAGATCTAGAACAAAAGAAAACTAAGGATGTACAAGAGATGGGAGAATAGAGAGGAAGAAGTAAAATAGTTGATTAGGAACTCCTACAACCGGCGAACCCTAGGATAGATAATATCCACCCCCTTGACAATCCCCCCCCCCGGCATACACTCTACTTGGACTTCCTCCAGTCACTATCTGGCAGGGTAGAAGTAGCAATATTATACACTAGCTGATCCAGAAACTTCCTAAAGAGTTACCAATAGGTTGATCTGGTGTATTAACTAGCGGTCGGCCTGTAAACACCGTTTTAGAGCTGGACCCTCGAAATGTAAGGAAAATTGGATCTCGCCATGATGTTCATCATAACCTGAAAAGTCATCAGTCATACTACGGAAGGGTTGACTGGAACTTAGCTCTGGAGACTAAACATAGGTTCCACCACTTCACGCCTCCAATAAGAAAAGTGGTGGTATTGCACCGGTTGATGAGAGAGTCATCTATTTGAAATTATATTTGAAATAAAACTGTCAACTATTGGTTCCTTTTTCTATTCCAACTACTATGATTTTATATACCTCATAAAAACCTCAATAAATAAAAATGATTGATCCTGGGCTGATACTTATCAGCCCAGGATCAATCCTGGGTTATCAAATGAACTAATGAGACTCGTGACAGAGAAGAAAAATGCATGGGATGCATATAAATTATCAGGCGATGCAGAAGCCTGTAGCAGATATAAGCTAGTCTGTAATCAGGTCACAAAGGAGGTTCGGCAGGCAAAGGCGGATTACGAGAAATCTTTGGCAAAAGATGCTAAGAAAAACAGCAAGGATTTCTTTACTTATATAAACTCTAAAAGGAAGGGGCTGAATATGATTGGTCCACTTGACATCGATGGTTCGACTGTTGATGATCCTGCTCAGATAGCAAACAAACTGAATGAGTATTTTGCATCTACATTCACACGTGAGGAATCATTACAGTTTGAAAATGGAAGAAGGTTATCAAATTGTAGCAGTGTGCTTAATGATTTTGTAATAACTGAGAGCAAAGTGGAGGAGAAATTGTTGAAGTTAAACATAAGAAAGGCACCTGGGGCGGATGGGATCTATCCAGTTATATTAAAGGAGGTGGCAAAGCAACTAAGCAAACCCTTAGCCATAATCATGAGAGCATCCTTGGATTCAGGGGAGGTTCCCACGGACTGGAGATGTGCAAATGTATCCCCAATTCACAAAGGAGGTTCGAAGGGTGACACGAATAATTACAGACCAGTTAGTTTAACTTCTGTTCCGGGTAAAATAATGGAGTCACTGGTTAAAGATGCATTGCAGGATCATCTAGACAAGACTGCAGCAATAATTCAGACACAGCATGGGTTTGTTAAGGGAAAGTCTTGTCTGACAAATTTGATTGGTTATTTTGATGTGGTCACAAAGGAACTGGATGCAAAAAATAATTTTGATATCATATACTTGGATTTCAGGAAAGCTTTTGACACTGTTGCGCATGGAAGACTACTGTACAAATTGGAGCAGAATGGTATTAAGGGTAAGTTGCTACAATGGATAAAAGGATGGTTAAGTGGGAGAAGACAGAGGGTGGTAATCAATGGGTGCTGCTCTTCGTGGACTAATGTTATTAGTGGAGTCCCACAGGGTTCGGTGTTGGGTCCACTGTTGTTTTGTATATTTATCAATGATATTGATGAAGGTATATCAGGCTTAATGTCGAAGTTTGCAGATGACACGAAGGTTGGCAGGGTTGTTAATGACAGTAATGGCAGTGTGCTACTGCAACAGGATCTAGATAATTTGGGCAGATGGGCTAAGAAGTGGCAACTGAAGTTTAACCTTGACAAATGCAAAGTACTGCATATGGGTAGAAGTAACCCCAGAGAAACGTACCAACTGTGTGGTACTACACTTAAGGTGGTAGAAAATGAAAAAGACCTGGGAGTAATTGTGCAGTCAGATATGAAGTTTTCTGAGCAATGTAGACAGGCTGCTAGGGCAGGTCATGGGGTTTTGTCAATGATATATAGGAATTTTGCTAGCAGGGAAAAGGAGGTGATTGTCCCTCTGTATAAGGCAATGGTCAGGCCACGCCTTGAGTACTGCGTACAGGTCTGGAGGCCTCATTTTAGGAAGGATGTAGATTTGCTTGAGCGTGTACAGAGAAGAGCAACACGATTGGTGAGGGGAATGAAGGGATCCTCTTACCAAGAGAGGCTTAAGTTCTGCAAATTGCAGTGGCTGGAGACTAGGCACCTGCGTGGTGATCTGATTGAGGTCTATAAGGCCTTGAATGGGTTGAGCACGCTGAATTCTGATGGGATCCTCCCACTTGTTCAGAATACGAACCTACGGGGACATAAGTTCAAATTAAGAAAGGATAGATGTAGAATAGATGTGCGGAAATTTGCCTTTAGCCAGCGGGTGGTTAATTGCTGGAACAAACTTCCATCTGCTGTCGTTGTGGAAGTTGATAGGTTAAATAAATTTAAGGAGGAACTGGACAGGCAATTGGAGGGTATGGTGTGATTTTTTTTTTTTTTTTTTTTTGGCTGATGCTGCATAAGCTCCTACACTTGCTTTCTTGCATCAGGTGCCACTACTACTACTACTACTACTACTACTACTACTTGGTAGATAAATATATATGGAGGACGGGTGAATCTGATAAAATGCTTAAACACCGGGAGCTTAATGCCAAGACTTGTAGCACAATGAGACACCCATGGGTCGCAATGTCCAATGATAATTAGCTGCAGTGACCCACCGGTGGATCGCTTTGCCCAGTGGACATTAGAGTAGTGATCCACCATCTGTTTGCCCCAGCATTAACGTGTTAAAGAAGAAGTAGACAAATTAAATTATAGAACTTGAACAGGTGATATGGCTGATTCTGTAATAAGCTTTGTTACTTGCATCTTTTGCAACTACTAACACTAATAACTAATAAAAATGAGTAACATTTTATATATTTTTAATTTAGCTTTTATAATAATTACTCTAGTTTGCCATTGAAGTTTTTACCATAGGTATAAACCATTTGAATATGAGAAACTGGTGTGTTCTGCATTGACTTTCCAAGTTTTCTAGAGATTAGCTGATCCTTAGAAGTTGTATGGATTAAATCTGGGTAGCAACATCACACAAAGCTATCCACTGTTAAGAATGTACTCCATGATAATAGAGTAGTTTCTCCACTTGTCACTCATTTGAAGGAGCCTTGGTTCAAATGCTAGCAGAGATTGCAGGAATTTTTAAATGCCTCTCATTTGGTACTGTAGTTAGCCAATCTCAGGTGGAGGGAATAGGGCTCCCTTCCTCTGAGTTTTTATTCATTTTAGAAATGGGCAAACTATGGTTAGCTCATGTTTGTTTCTGGTTTGTGAAGAATAACTTTACTTCCTTGCATAATTTGGTGTGATTAATACTCATACTAATGTGGTACAGTGTCAAAGGCTTTATTGAAATCTAAGTATATGATGTCAAAATTAATTTTTGCATCCAGTTCTTTTGTGATAATCTCAGAGTAGCTAATCAGATTGGCCAGGTGGATCTCCCTTTATCAAACCCATGTTGTAATTATCTTATAGCACCACTCCTATAAAGGTGATTTTGGATTACTCATTCAACTATTGTCTCCATTATTTTCCCACCCAGCGACCAAACTCACAGGTCTGTAGTGCCTTCTATTCACTACTGTGAATTATATAATATCAGTGTAAATACGCCATAGTTAACCCATAAATTTGAACTACATAAGTAGTGTAGAAGGCATCGTTTTAATTGTATCTCGTATTGTGGTTGCCTTCACAACAAGCAGTATTGCACTACTTCAAATAAATAACGCTTCTCTAGTACAGAAGACTATTGTTATTTATTTTCAGAGGATACCACCACCCAGACGATCGTTTCGAAGCTATTGGGCTTCATTATCAGTGGGCGGGCATGTACTCTGGTAATGCAACATGCCAACACAGTTGCGAAGTTATATCCACAATATGAGAGATGCCAAAGGGTGTTGGTAAAAATGTAATTTGAAAACGAAATGCACAAAACATAATTCTTAGGGGTTTTGGTAATTAAATAATTACCAAATAATTAATATCCGGTAATTAATTAACTAATAATTAATTACCAAATTAACTAATTACTAAATAATTAATAATTATTTAGTAATTAGTAATTATTTAATTATTTAGTAAAACCCCATGACCTGCTGCCAGGGCAGGTCATAGGGATTTGTCAATGATATATAGGAATTTTGCTAGCAAGGAGAAGGAGGTGATTGTCCCTCTGTATAAGGCAATGGTCAGGCCACGCCTTGAGTACTGTGTACAGGTCTGGAGGCCTCATTTTAGGAAGGATGTAGATTTACTTGAGCGTGTACAGAGAAGGGCAACAAGATTGGTGAGGGGAATGAAGGGATCCTCTTACCAAGAGAGGCTTAAGTTCTGCAAATTGCAGTGGCTGGAGACTAGGCACCTGTGCGGTGTATAAGGCCTTGAATGGGTTGAGCACGCTGAATTCTGATGGGATCCTTCCACTTGTTCAGATTACAAACCTAAGGGGGCATAAATTCAAATTAAGAAAAGACAGATGTAGAATAGATGTGCGGAAATTTGCCTTTAGCCAGCGGGTGGTTAATTGCTGGAACAAACTTCCATCTGTCGTTGTGGAAGTTGATAGCTTGAATAAATTTAAGGAGGAACTGGACAGGCATTTGGAGGGAATGGTGTGACTTTTTTTTTTTTTTTTTGGCTGATGCTGCATAAGCTCATACACATGCTTTCTTGCATCACATGCCACTACTACTACTACATTTAGTAGCACCTCCCTGAATTATTCTCATTTGGCATTTACATTTTTTAACAACATAAGCTGGTCCCACTGAAAAGAGTTTAAAAAATGTCTGAGCCCATTATAATCATCCTTACAAAAACATTACATACCTTTACCCTTGACAATAGTTATTTCTTTGAAAATATCCCATATCAATACATTGTGATCACTGACACTTAATGGTTTCCTTATTCAAAGGTTCTTAATACATGATGAATCACTGCTGATAACCAGTTCAAGAATATTGCTTTCTTTTGTTGTTTACCAAATATGTTGATGTAGAAAGCTGGCTTCTAGCAAATCCAGAAATGTTCTGCTACTGAGTGAGCAGCCAAACCATAAGTTCCAATTGATATCTGGAAAATCAAAATCCCCCATGATATGACATTATGATTTGCTCTCCCACTCTGTCTGTATAGTTGTATATTATACTCATCACAGTCATTTCGCATAGGACATACTTCCACTGTAATTTTTCATTTCCCAGTGTTTATGTTATACCAGACTGACTCAATAATAAACTGCGATCTCTTGTACTGTTTTATAATCTACGTGCATCTTAACCAAAAGCATATCTCCTCCCCTCGCCATCATGTGTGTCCTTTATTACACATTTTAATTGTTGCATTCCCATTATTAGAGTGGCACTATGCTTCTATTATATTTATCTCAGCATTTGATGATTTAATCAACACTTCAAACTCCTTACATTTATTTTTTCTATACTCTTTGCATCAGTGTTTAAGCAAGCAAAAGTGTGCCTGTTCATGTTTTTAGCAATTCTAATACAACCAATATAATTGCTAGTCACATGTATTAGTAGTATTAGTAATGGCAAATGATGCAAGAAAGCAAGCTTGAAAAGCAAGACTGTACAGCAAAACCAATGCCAAAATTGTATTTGGAACACCAAAAAAGAAGCTTAATAAATTGAACATAAACAAAAGTTTGTTATATGGTATAATGCATTAAATTTATTTATCATTTCCAGATAACATGAACAAAAGATGTAGTTACATACCTAGGACTATCTCTAGACCACTTTTTCAGTTGAGATAATTTATTTATTAGGAAAATCCCAACTCCTTGAGCTAAAATATAAAAAGAGAAAAAGCATTCAAAGTATTATTATGTAATAAAACTATAGATACATATATATATATATATATATATATATATATATATATATATATATATATATATATATATCGATACTCACTCTCTCTCTCTCTCTCTCTCTCTCATATATGCTCAGTATCTAGGGATCTGCATATATGTGAATTATGTTTTATATTCACTAGCACAGACCATGTGCATACACAAGTATATATGTGTACCATACTAGGATTAAATGTGCATGGCATCCTAACTCTTGGAGACAAGGAGATATAAATTTAAAATAGAAAAGGGATGGTTGCAGAGCAGACATACAAAAATTTGCTTGCATCTAGAGCGTGATGGATTGTTGGAACAAAATTCCACCTAGTGTTGTGAAGGTGGGTAGTTTGAATGAATTTAAGGAAAAATTAGACAAATTTATTAGAAGGGGAGGACAGATTATTTATTTATTAATATTTATGGTTAATATTTTTAATATATTATGTTTTTTAATATGTTTTTGTTTATAATATGTTTTTAATATAATATAATATGGTTAATATTTATTTATTTATTGTTTTTTGGTTGATGATATTTAAGTTTACTTCCTTGATGTATATGTCACTACTAATATTAATGCACTTAATGTTTGTAAAAAGAAATGCTTAAAAAAATCCAGCAATTTATTGCAATGCTGGATTTTTTGCAAGGATTAAGAAGTATGTGAGAGATATTTCCAACAACTTCTCAATTATATACTTCAAAGTTCTGTTCCATCACCTATTCATTCTATGTGTATGAATGGCCTTATTTCATTAACTTCAAATCCATCCACAACTATCTTTATGATAGTGTAGCATACCATCACTCTCCCTAGTTTGCCTGATTTCAGTATGCTACATTCTGTCTAAAGACGTTTCCAGCCTTTCTGAGTAACTGTAATTATGGAAATACTGAGTATTTAAAAAAAAAAAAAAACTTTAGTAAAATCAGGGCCATTTTAACTAAAATCAATTTTTATTAATAAAATTAATTAATCATAAATTTAAAAAATAGTGCTTAATATCTTCATATTAAATCATCACAATTAAGTAGGTAGATAGATAAGCAGACAAATGTCTTCATTTGACCAAAATTGAAATAGATCTGTGCCCTCCCCTATACATTTAACCCAACATACAAAATACAATTATGAAACCGATTAGTACACATATATATATATATATATACAGGGTTATTCAAAATGAAGTCCGGGGTTTCAAATAATTCCTGTACACACATGAGCAGACACAGGAAGAAAGAAATATTTCCAGAATGTAAGTATAGTAATGAAGTTTTTTTACACACCTCATAAATGTTCAATATGAGAGCCTTTAGTGATCCGGCAGACATCAACTTGGAAAAGGAATTCTTCCCGCACACGGCTTAGTAAGTCAGGAGTGATGTCAATGGTTTTGGTGATCTGATCTTTCAGTTCTCATATAGTCGCAGGTAAAGTGGCATTGCACAACAGTAACAGATTTACTTACATGAAACTCCAACACAGTAAAAGCTTTCTCATTACATTCCGAAGCCATATCGCAACAGAGCAGAACTGGCATCATAGGCAAACGAATGACTGCACGGCGGTATGCGTCTAACGCCATCTGGTGGTTAGCCATGCAGCATACCGAACATAGCAAGCGTGGGAACGAAACTTGAGATATTATGCGTTCTTTCAAGATGGCTACAAATGATTATGACATATGCGCTTTCCCAAAAAAAAATTCTGCAACATCGGACTTCATTTTGAATAACCTGTATATTTATTTATTAATTAATTTGAATGTTGTGTTACAATTAGCAGTCAATGTCTGGCTCTTTAGCTAATGGGAGGCGAAGTTAGGAAGGCAATTAGGATAGCAATAGACACTCTTGCCCTTGTATTGTGCTAATAGCTCAGAGTGTGAAAGAATTATAGAGGTAGGAAAGTAAAAAGAAAACGAGAGCAGGAGTGTCTATTGCTATCCTAATTACCTTCCTAACTTTGCCTCCCATTAGCTAAACAGCCAGACATTGACTGCTAATTGTAACACAACATTCAAATTAAATAAATATAAACTTACTAGCTATCTTTGCAGCCTAGTACAAGATAGGCAAGTATTTTCATACAAATTCTTACAAATTATTCATGAAAAAAATTCCTTTCAAATAACACATATATATATATATATATATATATATATATATATATATATATATATTGTGTTATATATATATATATATGAGTAATATGGAAAGAAAGTTAATAAACTGTAACAAGCTGTAACTAATACTTATGGGCCAATGCAGTTGCTAGAGCAATTATGCATTATGACCATAATGTGTATGAAATATTTTGTATAATATTGAAGATAATAATACAGAAGGTAATTCAAGCAGACAATACCAAGCTGGATTTAAAGAAATGCAAGGGATATAAATACAAAAAAAAAAAAAAATAAATAAATATATATATATATATATATTAATAGTTATATTAGTGATAAAAGGAAAAATGGTATTCTTATTATTGGATTGATTTACTTTTTCTAATGATATTCTATATATATATATATATACATAAAACTTATCGTTGTCTACCCACAATCTAAATGACTTCAACTGGGGCCAACCACCCAGACTGAAAGCAAAAAACGACAAGGAGTTCTCTGTTTCTGTAATGATCAATATTTGCTAAGATATATAAAATATAAAAAATCCAGAGATTAAGTAATTTGAATCTAAACCAATTAAAGGTAGTTAAAAATTTTTGAATCAAAAGGAAGATATTATAAATGTAAGCATATATTGAACATCGTTGTCCCGACAGAGAACATAATTTAATAATTAAAATAAGAATAAATGTAAAGTATAAGGCATATCTACCGTATCCAGGACATAATGTAACAACTAGTTGTTATGAAATAATAACCCCTCTATTGTGTATAATAACCCCTATATGTGGTGACCCCTATGTGATGGATATGGTAAAAATAAATAAATAAATAATTAATTAATTAAAGTTAAGTTAACGCAAAGAGAAACATGCAGATAGTAAGAAGAATAAAAACTCAGAGTAGGAGTAATAGAACCTTAACTCCAATAAAGGCGAAAATATACTAGTACAATTAAGAAATAGTTTCTCCTACATCTTCGGATTACCCTAATAATTTCGGAGAAATAAGAATAAAGAGTGTAAGACAGCTTAAAGACAATACAAGATATAAGTTGTAGCTCGGGCATGCCCAGGATCGCAAACCCATTCCTATAGTAGGACCCTGAGTTGAATTTGCATGTCATCTTAGCGTGAACTTTGTAATTATAAAATAAGATAAGATAAAATAACATAAAATAAAATAAAAGGAAAAACTATAATTTGCAGGCCGGGTCGGTACAAGTTTTCTAAGCCATAAGACACCAAGAAAGCAAAGTGTATCCTATGTACATAATATACATGGCTCTAAATCCATAATTATTGTAATTATATTGAAGCAATGGGTTCAGAAAATAAATTTTTGAAACTAATTATATTTATCGCCTTCCTGAAGTGGTATTTCAGGTAAGCGATAGGGAAATTATTATTTATCAACTTATTGTACAATGTTATTATGTTTGCTGAACAGGTTGTGTTTTTATTGCAAATAGAAGCAATCCTCAGGCATTGGGATAAAACGATATTAGCATGCACTGATTTCGATATATTAGATCTCCAGTTTGTAAGGCTGACTACATTGAAATTAAATGCGTCTCTTTTATTATATATGTCTACATCTATATTATTATGGAATATTTCTATACGAAGATCCAGGTAATTTACTATACTATCAGAACTGTTAGTTTTTTCCAATACAAGTTCTTCTGGATATAATTTGCTGTAATCCTGAATGAAATGCAGACAATTAATCACACACAGATCATCTACATATCTGAACATAAGTAGGTTATCTTGGAATGTTCTTTCTGTAGAATATAGATAGAGGTTTGCAATTATGCAGGATGCTGGACTTCCCATAGGGGGTGTCATTACTTGTTTGTTTGTTTGTTATTTGGTTTTTAGGAGCATTAGCAACTAAGGCCATATTGCTCCAGGGATATGCGGTGGTCATTCCCTGACCTTTCCGCATCCCGCGTATTTGGTGGGCACGGGCTCAAACCCCGGTCTAATCAAGAAGAGTGTGCTACGCACTGCTGCTCCTGCCCACCTGGCTACGGAGGTGCCTCCCGCCATTACTTGTAAGTATAACAAAGTTCCGTCATATACGTAATTCTTAAAATATAAATATATATATATATATATTTGAATAACTTTTGAAATAGTTGAAAACAATCTTTCATAATAAAAAATAAAAAGGTAAAGTAATTAGAGGAATATGCTTTTTTCTGTCTCTGATGTTTGCTTTACCTTTTTATTTTTTATTATGAATGATTCAATTTTCAGCTATTTCAAACATTCAAATTTATGTATAAGTATATCACATGACAGTAGTGGGTGGATTTGCTAATGCTGTGCCCGTCCTACCATCCATAGCTCATTGTTCATCTATATAATCTGGTTAAGATTACTTTCTGTCAGTGGTGGTGGTGTGGCTTTGCATTTGAGTGTTTGTATCTGTCCTATTTTTAATTTTCGCTGCATCAGGACCACCGCTATTCAAGTCCTCTGCATTGGCGGTTCGATCTGGGGATTGGATGGTGGATTGATCTTTCAGTCGACTCGCCTTTGTGGCAATTTGTCTGATATGCAGCGATTCCCTGACCATTATTGGCCTTGTGGTCCTCTGCTGAGATGGGCATAATGGTCAGTCTATTTTTGCTTTATTTTATTGTAGTTGGTTTACATCTCTGCTGGTGATATTTCACATAAATTTGGACTTGGTGCCTGTCAGAGGGGACGCTGTTAAATTTCTATTTAATTGGCATTCAAAATTTAATTGATTATTATCTTTGCATTTAGATTTTCAAAATTATCTTGGAGAGTTTCTGCTGCAATATTTTTACTCTTGTTACCCTTCTCTTCCCTCCCTGTTGGTTTGTTCTTTATGTTTAATTTTGACTATTTTTGCTCTTCTGTCTTGCCATGTTACTGGCACTATTTATTATTATTTTTTTAATTATCATTCTAATTTACTTTATATATATATATAAAAGGTTAAAAATATTGATACATGGTCATGTATAATATGACCATGTATCAATATTTTTCACAACAATAAAACCATTATTGTAAGGAATGCCACAATTTCCTTATTGCTGCTTTGTTCAATTAAATAAAAAAAAAAGAAAAAGCATTAATGCATTAAAATAGAAATGATTTTAATCGGATCCTTTTTTATCTACTGGAAACACTTAATTTAGTATCACCTTCTTTTGTGAAATGTTTAATTTCATTATTATTGAATTTATTTCTTTTAGGACATTAAAAATACCATCAGATCACTGCACTTGCTTTGCTGTTAACTGAATATCTAAAATGATTTTTTTCCAAAAAATTAATTTTTGTTTAAATAAAAATTAAGCTCATTTGTATACATACTAAAATTTAAGCTCAAATTTTAATTGCCAAAGATTTTTAGTAAATTTATCATATTTGCTTATCACTACAAGTGTCTGTCCTGAAATTCTGCCATTTCGTGTTAAAATTTGGCTCCTCCTGGTATTAGATTTATTTTATTTTATTTTATTTTATTTATTTTTTTTTTTTGTAGAGAGTTTTTGGCCATATTGGATGGTACATCCAGGTTGTCACTACTTACTCACAGTGAAGATTATACATTAACTATGCCTTATGCCCACTGCAAGGGTATCCTCCTTCATACTTTGACCATGGAACTTGGTGGAAAAGTAGATATTTGGTGTGAAAAAACTGGTTATCGCACAGAGATTGAATTTAAATTAAAGGTATGGCTGAAATTAATCAATTAAAAATTATTTCAGTTGTTTTCTGTAAAAAAAATGACATTATTGTTATTGAATCTCTGCAGAATTCACTATCAGTTTGAGTTTGGACCTATCCTACTACCTATCTCAATGTGAGTATATAATGAAACACAATATATATTACCTCTAACACCCTCCTCATTGACAACTGCCCCTGTTCTAATGCTATCCTAGTGCAGTAATTTATGGGCCATATTAAATTTATTTCTCATCTTGTAGCTCTGATGTTTTAGGCCTTATTGATTTTATTCCTCTGAAATTTCATTTTATTTGGACTATTTTTTCTAACAATAACTTTTGCCCTTGATTAAAATGACCATGATGTGCATTTGCATATACACATACAAATGCTTATAATCTAATGTTTAGTAATAATCTTATAATTGCTAATCACATCGTACAGGCACAAACTCTCTTTAGCATTAGCATTAGTAGAGGCATTTGATGCAAGAAAGCAAGCTTATGCAGCATCAGCCAAAAAAAAAAAAAAACCCACTTCCACTTCACCCCTCTGTTCGTTCAAAATACCTGTCCAGCTGAGCCTTAAACTTATTTAGGCTATCAACCTCCACCACAAGGGATGGGAGTCTGTTCCACCAACCAACCACCCGCTGGCTAAAAGCAAATTTCCGCACGTCTATCCTACATCTGTCTTTCCTCAATTTGAATTTATGCCCTCTCAGGTGATTTTTCTGAGCTAGAGGAAGAATCCCATCAGCATTGAGCATGCTTAAACCCATTCAAGGCTTTATACACCTCTATCAGATCACCTCGCTGGTGCCTAGTCTCCAGACACTGTAATTTGCAAAACTTAAGCCTTTCTTCGTAAGAGTACCCCTTTGTTCCATTCACTAATCTTGTTGCCCTTCTCTGTACTCGTTCCAGCAGCTCTACATCCTTCTTGAAATGACGCCTCCAGACCTGTATACAGTACTCTAGGTGTGGCCTGACCATTGCCTTATACAATGGAATAATCACCTCCTTATCCCTGCTGGAAAAATTCCTGTATATCATTGACAATACTCCATGAGCTACTCTTGCAGCCCGTCTGCACTGCTCAGAGAACTTCATATCTGCCTGCACAACCACCCTCACCCCCAAGTCCCTTTCATTCTCTACCACTGTCAGTGTAGTACCACAGAGTTGATACGTTGCTCTGGGGTTGCTGTTTCCCATGTGTAGTACTTTACATTTGTCAATGTTAAACTTCATTTGCCACCTCTCAGCCCATCTGCTCAACCTTTCCAGATCCTCTTGCAGCAACATAGTGTCAGTAGTGTCCTTGACAACCCTGCCAACCTTTGTATCATCTGCAAACTTGGACATTAAGCTTGATATACCATCATCAATATCATTTATAAATACAGAAAACAATAATGGACCCAACACTGAGCCCTGAGGGACTCCACTAATAACATTAGTCCACGATGAGCAGTGTCCATTAATTACCACTCTCTGTCTTCTCCCCCTCAACCACCCCTTTATCCATAGCAGCAATTTGCCTCCAATGTCACACTGCTCCAATTTGTGTAGCAGTCTTCCATGTGCAACAGTATCAAAAGCCTTTCTAAGATCCAAGTATATAATATCAAAGTTATTCCCTGCATCCAGTTCTTTTGTGACTGCATCATAGTATCCAATCAAGTTGGTCAGGCAAGACTTCCCCTTAACAAAACCATGCTGTGTCTGAGCTATAACTGAAGTCTTGTCTAAATGATCCTGCAGTGCTTCTTTAACCAGTGACTCCATTAATTTTCCTGGAACAGAAGTTAAGCTCACAGGTCTATAATTACTTGTGTCAACCTTTGATCCTCCTTTGTGAATTGGGGTCACATTTGCACATTTCCAGTCTATGGGTACCTCCCCTGAGCCCAAGGAAGCTCTCATAATTATGGCTAAGGGTTTGCTTACTTCCTTTGCTGCCTCCTTTAATATAACTGGATAGATCCCATCCACCTCGGGTGCCTTTCTTGTGTTTATCTTCAACAGTTTCTCCTCCACTTTACTCCCAGTTATTTCAAGATTCTCTAGCTTACTGCTAGAGTTGAATACACCTCTGGCATTCCCCTTGCTGAATAACTCCTCATGTGTGAATGTCGATGCAAAATATTCATTTAGTTTGTTAGCTACCTGAGCAGGATCATCAACAGTTGACCCATCAATATCAAGTGGACCAATCTGATTCATCCCCTTCCTTCTAGAGTTTACATAAGTAAAGGACTCTTTGCTGTTTTTCTTTGCTTCCCTTGCCAAGGATTTCTCGTAATCTGCCTTCGCCTGCCTAACCTCCTTTGTAACTTGGTTGCATATCAACTTGTATCTATCATAGGCTTCTGTGTCATGTGTTAATTTGTAAATATCCCATGCATTTTTCTTCTCTGCCATATGCCTCATTAGTTCATCTGACATCCATTTTGGCCTAAACCTTGAACAATATAATCATAACAACATAATCATAATTAGCCATAATTATGAGAGCTTCCTTGGACTCAGGGGAGGTACCTATGGACTGGAGATGTGCAAATGTGACCCCAATTCACAAAGGAGGTTCAAAGGCTGACACAAGTAATTATAGACCTGTTAGTTTAACTTCTGTTCCAGGTAAATTAATGGAGGCACTGGTTAAAGAAGCACTGCAGGATCATCTAGACAAGAATTCAGTTATAGCTCAGACGCAGCATGGTTTTGTTAAGGGCAGGTCTTGCCTGACCAATTTGATTGGATACTATGATGTAGTCACAAAAGAACTGGATGCAGGGAATAACTTTGATATTATATATTTGGATCTTAGAAAGGCTTTTGATACTGTTGCACATGGAAGACTGCTGCACAAATTGGAGCAGTGTGGCATTGGAGGCAAATTGCTGCTATGGATAAGGGGATGGTTGAGTGGCAGAAGACAGAGAGTGGTAATCAATGGACACTGCTCAACGTGGACTAATGTTATTAGTGGAGTTCCTCAAGGTTCAGTGTTGGGTCCGTTGTTGTTTTCGGTGTTTATGAATGATATTGATGATGGGATATCAAGTTTAATGTCCAAGTTTGCAGATGATACAAAGGTTGGCAGGGTCGTTAAGGACAATACTGACGCTATGCTGCTGCAACAGGATCTGGACAGGTTGAACAGATGGGCTGAGAGGTGGCAAATGAGGTTTAACATCGACAAATGTAAAGTGCTGCATATGGGAAACAGTAACCCCAGAGCAACGTATCAACTCTGCGGTACTACACTGACAGTGGTGGAGAATGAAAAGGACCTGGGGGTAATTGTGCAGGCAGATATGAAGTTCTCTGAGCAGTGCAGACGAGCTGCAAGAGTAGCTCATGGTGTCTTGTCAATGATATACAGGAATTTTTCTAGCAGGGATAAGGAGGTGATTATTCCATTGTATAAGGCAATGGTAAGGCCACATCTTGAGTACTGTATACAGGTCTGGAGGCCTCATTTCAAGAAGGATGTAGAGCTGCTGGAACGGGTACAGAGAAGGGCAACAAGATTAGTAAATGGAACAAAGGGTTGCTCTTACGAAGAAAGGCTTAAGTTTTGCAAATTACAGAGTCTGGAGACTAGGCACCGGCGAGGTGATCTGATAGAGGTGTATAAGGCTTTGAATGGTTTGAGCATGCTCAATGCCAATGGGATTCTTCATCTTTCTCAGAATAATCACCTCAGAGGGCATAAATTCAAATTGAGGAAGGACGGATGTCGGATAGATGTGCGGAAATTTGCCTTTGGCCAGCGGGTGGTTGGTTGGTGGAACCGACTTCCATCACTGGTTGTTGAAGTTGATAGCCTAAACAAATTTAAAGCTCAACTGGACAGGTATTTCGAACGAACGGAGGGGTGAAATGGGAGTGGGTTTTTTTTTTTTTTTTTTTTTTGTTTTTTTTGGCTGATGCTGAATAAGCTTGCTTTCTTGCATCATATGCCTCTGCTAATGCTAATGCTAATGCTAATATTTCTTAGTTGGTATGTAAAGCCTAGTAGCTTCCAAGATAAGTTCTTTGAATGCGTCCCATTTTGAATTTGCTGTTGGTAACATCATCAGTTGGTCCCACTGTATAGAATTTAAATACTGTCTCAGTCCATTGTAGTTGCCCTTACGGAAGCAATAACCCTTCCCTTTACCCCTAATGGTAGTTACCTCTTTGATTAAATCCCACTTCAGCACACTGTGATCACTGCCACCTAGTGGTTCATTTATCTGCAGATTCTTAATGCATGAAGAATCACTGCTGATAACCAAATCAAGAGTATTACTCCCTCTAGTTGCCTCCCGAACAAGCTGATGTAGAAAACAATCATCCAATAAATCCACAAAAGCCCTGCTAGTGTGTGAGTAACCAGCCCCCAAATTCCAGTCAATATCTGGGAAATTAAAATCTCCCATTATAAGACTCTCTGATTTACTGGCCCACTCTATTTCCCTGTATAGTTCCTTATTATACTCATCAGAGTCATTAGGCCTATAGCACACTCCTACTCTCAATTTTGATCTCCCAATGCTTATGTCACACCAAACTGACTCAACACTGCACTGTCCAGTGATGTTGACTGGCTTCACTTCCTTGGTTTTTATGTGTTTCTTAACTAATAGCATAACCCCTCCCCCCTTCCTATCCTGTCTATCCTTTCTGTAGACGTTGTACTCCCCAAATTGCAGTTCTGCATCCCTTATATCTGTGTGACACCACGTCTCTGATATCCCAACAATATCTGCCTTTGATGTTTTGAGCAATACTTCAAATTCATCAAATTTATTTACTAAACTCCTAGCATTGGTGTACACGCAGGTATACCTGCACCTGTTTCTATTCTTAGCTACCCTAACACAACCCATGTGTTTACTTGTACCCCAATGGCTCCCAGCAGTCTCTGAAATACCATGCATCTTGTTTTTCAGGCTTCTGCTCATTCTAATAGAAGCAGTGCAAGAATCTCTTTCACCTCTGCCAGTGGCTACTGTCAATCTATTGGTCTTTGTCTCCCCCCAAGCTAGCAGTTTTCCGACCCACCTAACACTGCCTCGATAGCATCAGCAAATATTCTTGCACCCTTTCTATTTAAGTGTATCCCATCCCTGTAGAAGCAATCTCTCCTGTTAACAAGTACAGTCCAGGCTGAAAAAAAGGGCTCTTTATTTACAGTCCAGGCTCCTTATTAAATACATACTGTGATTTGTCTATCGTTTGCATTCCTATCGAGACTGACCCTGAAATACTTTCTTTAGCTTTTGATACATTATTTCCTCTGGCAAAGAGATCAGATTTACAGGTCTGTAATTACCCAGTTCAGCTTCTCTCCTTATCCACCTTTGTGAATAAGAGAGGCAATATCCTCTCCTGAATCCAAGGGTCTCTCTTATAATGATTTATAGGTTAGTTTACATAGCGTACTGCGTACAGGTCTGGAAACCTCATTTTAGGAAGGATGTAGAGTTGTTAGAACGAGTACAGAGAAGAGCAGCAAGATTGGTGAGAGGAACAAAGGAGTGCTTTTACCAAGAGAGACTAAAGTTCTGCAAATTGCAGCATCTGGAGACTAGACATTTGCGAAGTGATCTGATTGAGGTGTATAAGGCCTTGAATGGTTTGAGCAGGCTCAATGCCTGCTCAAATTAAGAACCTGAGGGGGCATAGATTCAAATTAAGGGAAGCCAGTTGTAGAATAGATGTGTGGAAGTTTGCCTTTAGCCATCGGGTAGTTGATTGTTGGAACAGACTTTCATCTGTTATTGTGGAAGTTGATAGCTTAAATAAATTTAAGGCTGAACTAGACAAACATTTGTAGTGACTGGATTGGTGAAATGGGGTTTTGTTTTTGTTTTTTTTTTTTGCTGATGTAATAAATTGAAAGCAAGCTATATAAGCTTGTTTTCTTGCATATGCCTCAACTAATGCTAATATGAATTAAAATACTTTGTAACCAATGTATGTTAAATGGTTATGCACAAAACTCCCTCTCTGAACATGACACCACTGTTGATAGACTGGCCATTATCCTAATGATGTCATGTGATGTAAACCGATGAGTCAAAACATTATGACCAGCAAGTCATTATGCAGATCGAAGCAACTTCAGGTGAACTATGGCACGTGCACAGGTCGGGACATGGTATAAAAAACACCTGATACTGCACTTCATTAATCAATGTTACTCTTGTTCTTCAGATGGGAAAGGCAGTGGACTTAAGCGCATTTGACAAAGGCCAAATTGTAAAGGCCAGATGACTGGGTCAGAGCGTATCTGAAATGGCATAGCTGGTGGGCTGGAAAGTGGTTCAAGGAGGGGAAACCTACAAACTGCCGCCGAGGTGTCGGACGACCACAACTCATTGATACTCGAGGTGAGCGAAGGCTCTCCCAGATGGTACATGGCAAAAAGAAGGGTGACTGAACTGGTAATTGGAATGCTGGTGACGGGAGTATGTGTCACAACACACAGTACATCGAACCCTGATGAAAATGGGGCTGCGTAGCCGCAGGCCATTCATAGTGCCCATGCTAACCATAGTTCACCGGCAACAGTGCCTACGACGGAAACGCAAGCATCAAAACTGGACCTTGAGTGATTGGAAAAAGGTCGTCTGGTCTGATGAATCATGTTTCCTGTCCATAGGTTGCAACAGGAAACATGATGAGTCATGTTTCCTGTTGCACCCTATGGACAGCCAGGTACGTGTGTGGACATTTACCTGGGAAATGTGATGGCGCCTGGATGCACTGTGGGATGAAAAGAAATAGAGTATGTTATAGAAAAAGCTATCTTAGGTAGAGCATACTGAAAACATATTATACAAAATATTTTATACACATTATGGTTGTAATGCATAATTGCTCTAGCAACTGCATTAGCCCATAAGTATTAGTTACAGTTTGTTACAATTTATTAACTTTCTTTCCATATTATTCATATAAATATATACATAAGCTTTGCTCAGGTTCAGTATGCAATACCTAAGATAGCTTTTTCTATAACATACTCTATTTCTATTTCTTAATTTATATCTTCATGGATTTTATGAATATGCATTTGGGTTGTTTATATATTAACAATTGACATTAACTTTGTTCTTATTAAATATGCAACTTAGAAACTCTTATAATAACATGCTACATCGGCAAAGTAGACTAAATTTGACCGAGGAGACTATTTCTGCTCTGGATAATGCTCCTAACTATGTTAATACACTGACACATACACAAATAACACACACTTCACAGAGTAATCCAGCATATAATGCTTCTGGCTCTAATATCCGAGATCCATTTCTTAAATTTCATTGTAATAACAAATTATGTCTTACTTGTCCTTATAGGCATCCAAATCATGCTACAATTAATATAAATGCACAAATATTTTGCAAAATGAATAATGCTATATATATGATCACTTGTCGCACTTGCAATGTTATATGTATTGGTCAAACCGGTAATAATTTACATTGTTCAGACATTAATACTTACAATAACAAGTCTAGTAAGAAAACAGGTAACCTTGAACATGATACTGAATTTAGACATTTCCAAAAACATACTTTTGGTAATATTTTCATTTCGATACTTAATGCAATTATTAACACAAATTAAAGATTACTACAAGAAGAAATTAGCATGTTACAATATAAAACACTATATCCATACGAACTGAATAAGAGATTTAATCAAAAATACATGACTAATAATTTAAAAGATATTTGTGTTTATAATACGTTTCAAATTGCTAAACTTCATAAATCTAAATGCAAAAGAAAATATAGTAAATCTAAAACATTTAAGAGTGACCGAGAACAGCTAGGGGATTTCATAGATTTATTTAAAATTTGGGACACCGATCCTATAAACATTGGTAAAATACATAATACACTCTTCAGCATTAAACTTGGTGCATTCAAAGCCCTAAACAGGAAAGCCAATAATTATGTCTTTGGATCTTCTCACCTTATGCACATTATACTAGACATTGTTAAATTTAGAATTAATATTTTGAATATTAACAAGAAACCAGAAAATTCTGTCCTTGTCTTATATTTTCAAAATAAAATGGTGGATAATTTGGATATACATAGAACTATTAACTTGCGTAACGACTTGCTACCTATTAATAACTTACATATTAATATCAGATTTAGATATGCTAAACCATTTGGTCTTAAAGCATGTAACTATAAAATAATACAAACCTTCACAATATTAAACATTGGACAGGATATATGTGTTTGCCACAAGCCTTCATTTCTTAGATACGTAGATCCTAACCATAACCACATTATAACCGGCGATTTAGATATAATCCCATATCCCGAGCTTGGAGATATTTTATCACTCGGTTTTAAGTTTCGACCTAATCTACCTATTAATAAATCAACTTTTAAAAAACGGTTATATCTAGATTTATTAAAATACTGCATAAGATCTGCATACAAATATAACATACTGGTTGAGGCATACCACAAGTGGCTTTTCACAATGCTAAATATCATATTTAACAAATATAATCAATTGAAATTCATACTGGATAAGCTAAATAATACAAAATTAATAAATAAGCAGCTCAAAGAAATACACAAACATTTTGTAATTACACCGTTGATAAAGCTGCTTGCAATTATGCAATTATATGTAAGTCATATTACATAGATATTATTAAAAATGAACTGCAGTCCACTAGCACATACAAATACATAGCATCTTCCCCTAATGTAATAATCAAAAAACTAATAGCATTGCATAAAAAATTAAAGTTAAAGTACAAGAACCTAAAATATTCCTTTTATATATGGTATACCTAAATTTCATAAATTTCATCATGTAGAGATAGTTATGCTAAAATTCCAGGTAAAATGTTAGAAAAGTTAATTAAAACTATATTAAATAATGTAAATAAAACTATTATAATAAACAACTTACCGATTATAAATGCAATAAAAAATAAGAATATTCAGCAAATACAAAAATTTGACTTTAACCGTTTATTCACTAGTATCAATCTCAACAATTTAAAAGATGTTCTCCAAAAACTATATTTGGAACATAAAAATGCTATAAGGTTTGCTTTAATCTACTGGGATACTCTAATAAATTTATGTATTTTTAAGAATTACGTATATGATGGAACTTCGTTATACTTACAAGTGAATGGCACCCCTATGGGAAGTCCACCTCCCACTATTCCCAACACGCTCCATTCAATGCATCCTGTGGTCTTCCGTCAAAAGGATATCAGAAGGATTTTGATGAATCTTGATGCTAAGAAAGCTCCAGGTCCCGACGGTATTTCTCCACTTGTTCTCAAAACCTGTGCTCCTGAACTTACTCCTATTCTTTGCTGCCTTTTTTCACTTTCTTATTCCAAAGGTGTTTTTCCTTCTGCTTCGAAATTTGCTCATATCCAGCCAGTTCCTAAATTTGCTCATATCCAATTATCATCCCCTTGCAATTACCTCTACTCTTTCTAAAGTAATGGAGAAATCAATTAACCGCCAACTCTTAAACTACCTAGAAACCTTCCATCTGATCAACGATCGCCAGTATGTATTCCGTCAGTGTCAATCCACTGGTGATATTCTGGCTTATGTTACACATTTATGGACTAATTCAATGGAAAGGTTCGGTGAAACACAAGTAGTTGCTCTTGACATCTCAAAGGCTTTTGATCATATTTGGCATAAAGGTCTTCTAAACAAGCTTCCATCTTATGGTTTGTCAACTGTTTTCAGTAATTGGTTATCCAGTTTTCTCTCTGATCGCTCACTGAGGGTGATGGTAGATGGCTATCTGTCTTCTAACTTCTCCACTAATTCCGGTGTCCCCCAAGGTTCAGTTCTTTCCCCCACTCTTTTCCTCTTGTATATTAATGACCTTCTTCCATTGACTGGAAATCCTATCCATAGTTTTGCTGATGATAGCACACTGCATTCCACTTTCCATTTTGAGAAACCTTTTCCTGCTCAATCAGCTTCAACTTCTCGAAAATCTGCTACCAATTCCTTAAATGCCGATCTTCAGGTAATTCTCCAGTGGGGCAAAGACAACTTAGTTGATTTCAACCCTTCTAAAACTCAGTCTTGTCTTATATCTCGCAAAAAGGATTCTTCTGCTGCTGCTATACTTATCTTTAGTGACACTACGATTTCTAGGCAAAATGATATATCTCTTTTGGTTATTACCCTGACTTCTAATCTCTCTTGGCACAAGCACATTACAAATATTGCTTCCTCTGCATCTAAAAAACTTGGTTTTCTCTTTCGCTCTCGGCGTTACTTTTCTTCCAAACAGCTGCTCACTCTGTATAAATCGCAAATCCGCCCTGCCTTGCAATATTGTTCCCACATCTGGGGTGGTGCCCCCAAAACCTCTCTCAGGCTTCTAGATTCCATTCAGAAGAGGGCAGTTAGGTTAATTAATGACTCATCTCTAACAGAGTCTCTCCACTCGCTTTCTCATAGACGTACTGTTTCTGCTGCATGCCTCTTCTACAAATATTTCCATGGGCACTGTTCTTCTGGATTGGCTTCTATAATTACCGCTCTCTCTTTCAGAACAGTCTAAACACGTGCCGCCACCAGCCAACATCTATTTACTTTCCAACTTCAAACCCACAGAACCAACTTTTCATCTTCCTCATTTATTCATTCAACTGCCGTTTTCTGGAACAACCTTCCTTCATACGTATTTCCTGAATATCACAATCTACAGAAGTTCAAGTCCAATGTCAACAAATATCTTCTTTCGTCTTCTCATCCTACAACTCAAGCACGGTACTAAGTACTATAGGTTCTAATATCTCTCGTGTTTGGGGTTCACATAAAAAAAAAAAAAAAAAGATATTGATCATTACAGAAACAGAGAACTCCTTGTCATTATTTGCCTTCCGTCTGGGTGGTTGGCCCCAGTTGAAGTCATCTAGATTGTGGGTAGACAACGATAGGTTTTATGTGTATATATATATATATATATATATATATAGATATATATATATTTTTTTTTAATATTTATATCCCTTGCGTTTCTTTAAATCCAGCTTGGTATTGTCTGCTTGAATTACCCTCTATATTATTATCTTCAATATTAGATAGTATGAATCAGAGCTGTAATACTCAATATGTTCTACGTTGATAATAATATTAGTAAAATAATAAGAGGAGTTTACCTCAATATAGTACGTAGAACACTTCCGTATGATACCCTCCCGAAATTAAAACGGAAAAACCGAAAAAATCGACAACTTACCGGTACATTAGAGTAAGTACGGAGGAAGGAAAATCGTTTTGAATATTTTTTGTTAGATTATTTTAATTGCGTTAATTTGATTTTTAACTGTTTTAAATTGATTTGAATTGTGTTAAACTGATTATTTAATTATTTATATTTTACTCCAAAGTACCGGTAAGTTGTCAATTTTTTCGGTTTTTCCGTTTTAATTTCTGGAGGATATCATACGGAAGTGTTCTACGTACTATATTGCGGTAAACTCCTCTTATTATTTTACTAATATCTTCAATATTATAAAAAATATTTTATATATATAAAAAAAAAAAAAATATATATATATATATATATATATAAAATATACATATATATTAGGTCAAGGTCCCAATAGATTTTGGTTTGTGAGTGGTGGTGAAAATTTTGGGTGGGAAGCATTACCGGTAATTAAGGCCTAACTAACTGGCTAGCTGTAGTTGTACTAACAGTTGTGTGATCGCCTATAGTTCCACGTTAACTATTAACATGGGATCAAGTTAACAAAAATATAAATGTAAAGTTTGGATAGATTAGAAATTTAAAGGAGGAGAGAAGAAATAAAGGAAATTATTAAAGATTGTCTGAGTTAGGAATATAGCTAGGAAGAAATTAGGAAGGTGACTTTCTTTCACATGGCTGTCTCTGTTACTTCCTCAGGGTCATTGAGCAGATAGACAGCATACTAAAAGAATATCTCGTGCATACCCGTTTCTGTAGTCTGCATGAGACATTCTTTTAGTATGGCTATCTATCTGCTCAAAGCCCCCAAGGAAGTAACAGAGAGACGGCCATGGAAAAGAAAGTCACCTTCCTAATTTCTCCCTAGCTATAGTCCTAACCTTTCTTGACTTAATTTTTAATAATTTCCTTTATTTTCTCTCTCCTCCTTCTTTAAATCTCTAATCTTTCCAAACTTTCCATTTATATTTTTGTTAACTTGATTCTATATGTTGTATGATTCTGTAACAGTTGTACTAACAACTGTTAGTACAACTACGGCTAGCCAGTTAGTTAGGCCTTAATTACTTCTAACACTTCCCGTCCAAAATTTTCACCACTACTCGCAAACCAAAATCTATCAGGACCTTGACCTAATATATCAATGCACATATAACATTTAATTGTTTATTCTATAATAGCATTAACGCAGCATTGTCGCAACTGAAAATTAAACAAATAGAAAACATTAGCTTAAAAGTAGTGTTCCAAAATATACATATATATATATATATATACACACTGTGCTGCCACTTTATGAGGTACACCCCTGCTGTGCACACAAATGGTTTTTCTCAGGTTAGGTTAGGTTATGTTAGGTTAGGTTAGATTATGTTAGGTTAGTATCTGATTAATAGCTTGTTTTACAATTATTACGAACTTATTGTAGGTAGAAAATGAAGCGGTTTTGATACCAGCAAATTGCGATATGAATAATTTCACTTACATGATCTGAGCAAACATTGGAATTAGAAGATTTAAAAAAGTAATCTAACTAAGGAAAAGAAGAACAGACATCATGCATAATATCATTTTGCATTATTGTAATGCCAAACAACTAAGTGTAGGCTAACAATAATTATGCGAGAGAGAGAGAGAGAGAGAGGGGGGGGCCTCCACTTGAGAAGAGACCATCATCAAGTTGTGATCTAAAGTCTCTAGTAGACCACTAACATTGATCACATACTTCCAAAAGTTATTGATGAGAAAAAGATCAAGCTTGTATGATCAAGCTAGTAGTAGTATCTTACGTAAGGCGGCTCCCAAACGCTAGTTGAACTCCGCCATGGTACACTGTGATGTTACAAAAACTCTGCAGAAAGGCCAGAAATGTGTGTAATGCTATGTTTGTGCCGTGTATGTGTTTGTTATGTTGTTTAGTTGTTTCTGGCCACTTTACTATCAGGAAGCAACAAGCACCAGGGTGCGTCTTGATACCCGTCTATGCTGCAAGGAGGCGGGCCACAACTGAGTGCGAAACGCAGCAAACCTCGAGTGTCACGTACTGAATGTCGAAATCATTCAAAATATGAGCAAATAAAATTAAATTTAACAGTAAATCAAAAAAAAAAAAAAAAATCAGAAAAAATTAAAGATAAAAATAAGTAAAAAAATAAATAAATAAAATAAAATAAAATTCAGTAAAAATAAAGATAAAAATAAGTTAATAAAATGGAAAAAAAAAGAAAATAACAAAAAAAATATCATCCTGCACCAGTGTAAGGTGGTGCCAGCAGATGACCCCGTCTCAGGCCCAGTCTGAGGGTAGCAGGAAATAGAAGTCAAGAAGACACAGTGCGTCATACACATTTGTCAACCAACTGTCCAAGTCGAAGATGGTGGTGAAGATGGTACTTGAGCTAAAAAAATGGTGGTAGTGACAATGGTGGTGGTATAACGAGATGGTCATGATAGAGATGCTGGTCTGGACTGGAGGTAGAGCAGGAATAGGAGTAGTTCCTGAAATTGGGGCACTACTGATGATTTGTCCACGTCTGGCAAAGGCTTTATGTACAAAATCTTGCAGAAGATGAAATTTTTCTTTGGAGTCCAAGAGAGAAGACTCACTGCCTGGGGAAAATGGTTGACACAGAGCAGACAGAGGCTGACGAAGATCCAAGTAATATGAACAGGTGAAAAGAACATGCTGCCAATTTCTGGGCTGCCACAGTTACAGAGGGGAGAATCAGACAGGTTAAACCTAGCAAGTTCAGCACGAAGGGAACCATGACCAGTTAAAAAAAAGAGTGTGGAGACTTGGACTGAACCATTTTAGAACATACTTTTGTAAGGCAAAGGACACAGATGGAATAAACTTTCTCGTGACCATACCTTTTGAAGAGGAAGACCACCGATCTTGCCAGTGTTGAACCAGGTGGTTCCAGCAACGAGTTTTTTTGGTTTTAGGATCGCAGTGGATATTAACAGTGAAGTCTAAAAAGTCAACTGGAATGGCATGTCTAAGGTAACAGCAAAAACCTTGATAAGCGATTTGGAGATCAAGAGGTAGGCAACCATTTAAAACCTGGAGCACAGCTGTTGGGACAGTATTACAGGTACGACTCATCATTAAGAGCATATGTCTTTGGATAGAGGAGAGTTTCTCTTAGATGGCAATTTTCTTAGTATACCAAAACCAGGTGCAAGTGCGATAGGTACAAATCAGAACAAACACCACTTTGCATAAAAGACGAAGGGTATGATGGTTAATACCCCAGTATCGGTGCGAAAGACGGACAAGCATAGATGTATACTTGGCTATTTTATCATGAAGGTGCAAGATATGTTTATGGAAGTTTAACTAATGATCTAGAATCCAAAAATTTATGTGAGTCAACCATGGAGAGAGAGAGAGAGAGAGAGAACGACCAAAAAGTTTAACAGTCAGAGGCCTGAAAATGTTAAGGTTGCCCTTAAGATAAAGAAGCTTAGTCTTGTTAGGAGAAATGGTAAGTTTATTAATAATGGACCAAGAGCAAAAGATCATTCATAATGCTACTGGCAGTACTTTCCAAAGAAGCACGAGAATTACCAAGGACAAGAAGGGTTAGATCATCAGAATATGATATTTTAGAAACATTGGGAGTTGAATGGAAAAGCTACTCATCTAGAACCAAATCCTAGATGAGTGGACCAAGCACCGAACCTTGTCATCCTCGAGAGACAGAATGACTAAGTTGCTGAGTTCCAGAAATGACTTGTACAAAATGGTGGAGAAAGTAGTTGCAGGTTAAGTTGTAGAGTTGTGAGGAGCATCGAGCAGCCTTGAGGCGAGCAAAGAAGCTGTTCCACCAAAGGGAGTCAAAGGTTCCAGAGAAATCTACGAAAATAGCCATAGCACATTTAAAAGTTTTTTTTTTTTTTTTGTTAGTTCTTGGCGCATCAGCTTCTGTGGCCATATTGCACCTCCCAAGGTTTTTGCATTTTGAACTCTGATCCAAGCCCGAGGCGGGAATTGAACCAGCGATCTTTGGGTTGCCAGGCAGGCACTTTACCCATCCGGCTAGCCCGGTCGGCATATTTAAAAGTGCAGTTGTTTACGCTGGAGAGAAGTTCAACCAAGGTCTCCTCAGTTCCACAGCCTGTACGAAAGCCAAACTGGTCAGAGGACTTTAATGAGCAGCAGTAAGTCGCTCAAGAGTTTTACCCAAGTTGGACAATAAGGCAATAGGACGATAGGACTTAGCAGAAATAGGAGTACCAAGTTTGGGAATTAATTTTAACAATTTCGTCTTCCAAACAACAGGAAAAGTTGCCTCATTCAAGTATTTATTATTTTTGTACACAAGCATTTTTGTGTACTCACTTAATAAAAAGGCCCTCGAGGTTATCAATTCCAGGACAGCTATTATTATTGATTTTGGAGATTGCCAAATCAACCTCTGCCTGGCTGAAGCAGGGAGTGGATTCAGAAGTAAGATAGGCACTGTTGAGAGATTTGTTAGTGAATAGGAAGATCACAGCAAGGGTCATCTGAGGGAAGAAGTGCATCAAGTATGGCATTGACAGTGCTAGTCCAAGTCAGAGTTTCAGCATTGTGATAAACAGACTGGTAAATTTCTGGAGGTTGAACTTTGTTTCTAGAGAGATGATGAATCAGACCTCAAGGGTCAGAGTTACCTGAGGCTAAAACAAATGTTCTCCAAGTGGATCTTTTACTGTCCTTTATGGCGTTGGCATATTGCCTTTTGAGGTTGCAATATTCAATTTTTAGCTGCTCAATGTCTGCAGTTGGCTTGGCCAGCTCGTACGGTGTCATTGGAAGGACCAGCGAGCACGAAACACACGGTGGCATAAGATGGGCAAGTCGTGACTCCACCACGGTGTTGGATGTTTAGGCAGCACTTTCCTCTTAGCAGCATGAGAGCAGGCCTTTAACAAAGCATCCTGGACATACTTGGCATAGTCAAATGCAGAGTAATTAGCAATAGTATTCATTATAGAGTGAGTGAATGAGAACTGAAGAGCATTATCAAAACGAGGCCATAATATATGTTTAAGGGAGAAGCGGCGAAGGTTCTGCAGAGGAAAAGAAGTGTCTGGAGAGGAAGACTTAATAACAAAGGTAATAGCTCTGTATTCTGGTAGGTAAATGAATAAGCTATGTGAAATCATTAGTAACTGCAAAATTCTTAGCATCTTAGTCAGCTAGATCCATGCAACTAGAAAACTGAAGCCAACTAGAGTGGAGAACATAGTTTTTAATTATATAGTATCGGTGTAAATACACCAAAGTTAACCCATAAATTTGAACTATCTCATATTGTGGTTGCCTTCACAACGAGATAGCGGTATTGCACTACTTCAAATAAATAACAGTAGTCTTCTCTACTAGAGAAGCGTTATTTATTTGAAGTAGTACAATACCACTATCTCGTTGTGAAGGCAACCACAATATGAGATACAATTAAAATGATGCCTTCTAAACTACTTATGTAGTTCAAATTTATGGGTTAACTATGGTGTATTTACACTGATACTATATAGTTAATTACCAAAACCCATAAGAATGCCTTGTGCATTTCATTTTCAAATAATTTTTAATAAATGATGTCAAAGAGTTCCGAGTGATTACTGGAGTCAGGAAAATAACAGATGAAACAGATGTTAAAATTTATTCTTTCGACCTCACTTTCGTTCAAAAAAAAAAAAAAAAAATTAAATTTTCATATGCGTAAAAGATAGAATGAACAGAATATAATATAAAATCAATACAGGAAACAGAAAATTTTGGTTTTTACATAAACAAAAAAAAAAAAAAAATTCTTACATTTTCCACAGGGCTTCATAATCCATGTGCTAGAAGGATTTTTGCGAAATTCCTCTACAAACATGTTATAATCAGCTGGTAGAATGAAAGTCACTGGAATGAAATCTGTTAAAGTATACATAAAATTATCCGATGGTGAGTTCAACACATCAAAGATTACTAACAAATACATACATGCGCATAAGTAGTCACCAAGATCCTATATAAATTGTAAAATAAATAAAATTCTACATAAAATTAAAAAAATATATATATTAAATACTATATAAAATGCAAAATAAAAATGCATAAAATTTATATGTAATTAAAATTTATTCATATTTTTTTATTCATCTTCATTCACATCTTTGCTCTATTTATTTAAAGAACATGTCCTACAATCTCCTTAAATTTAGACCACAAGAACAGATGAGAATTTATTCTAAGAATAATTCACTCTTTGACTAAAGAAAAAAAAATTTGGACACCTATCCCACAATTCCCACCCACATTTAAAATTAATTCATTAATTGTATATGTCACATGAATAAGTGCAAAGATGCCTTCATCTTTTAATTTATTCAATCCTTTAAAAGCCTTAAACACCTTGATCAGGTCATCCGTATTTCCACTGTAACAAAGAAATCAAATCTATCTTGATAAGAATACTCCTTTTGTCAAAAGGAGTATTCTTTTGACAAAAATAGTAGCTTTCAAAACAGTGGAGTTTACTGTTGCAACACATCCACAAATAACATCAGAAGGATCACGGTTCAAGGCAAGTGTTACAGTAGGAGCATAGCATTAGTAGAGGCATTTGATGCAAGAAAGCAAGCTTATGCAGCATCAGCCAAAAAAAAAAATAAATAAATAAATAAAAAATAACCACTTCCACTTCACCCCTCTGTTCATTCGAAATACCTGTCCAGCTGAGCCTTAAACTTATTTAGGCTATCAACTTCCACGACAAGGGATGGAAGTCTGTTTCGTGAGGAAATTTGGCTAAAGGCAAATTTCCTCACGTCTATACTACATCTGTCTTTCCTCAATTTGAATTTATGCCCTCTCAGGTGACTATTCTGAGCAAGAGCAAGAATCCCATCAGCATTGAGCATGCTCAAACCATTCAAGGCTTTATACACCTCTATCAGATCACCTCGCTGGTGCCTAGTCTCCAGACACTGTAATTTGCAAAACTTAAGCCTTTCTTCGTAAGAGCACCCCTTTGTTCCATTCACCAATCTTGTTACCCTTCTCTGTACTCGTTCCAGCATCTCTACATCCTTCTTGAAATGAGGCCTCCAGACCTGTATACAGTACTCTAGGTGTGGCCTGACCATTGCCTTATACAAGGGAATAATCACCTCCTTATCCCTGCTAGAAAAATTCCTATATATTATCGACAATACACCATGAGCTACACTTGCAGCCCGTCTGCACTCTCAGAAAACTTCATATCTGCCTGCACAACCACCCCCAGGTCCCTTTCATTCTCTACCACTGTCAGTGTAGTACCAGAGAGTTGATACGTTGCTCTGGGGTTGCTGTTTCCCATATGTAGTACTTTACATTTGTCAATGTAAAACTTCATTTGCCACCTCTCAGCCCATCTGCTCAACCTTTCCAGATCCTGTTGCAGTAGCATAGTGTCAGTAGTGTCCTTGACAACCCTGCCAACCTTCGTATCGTCTGCAAACTTAGACATTAGGCTTGATATATCATCATCAATATTATTTATAAATACAGAAAACAACAATGGACCCAAAACTGAACCCTGAGGGACTCCACTAATAACATTAGTCCACAATGAGCAGTGTCCATTGATTACCACTCTTTGTCTTCTCCCCCTCAACCACCCCTTTATCCATAGCAGCAATTTGCCTCCAATGCCACACTGTTCCAATTTGTGCAGCAGTCTTCCATGTGCAACAGTATCAAAAGCCTTTCTAAGATCCAAGTATATAATATCAAAGTTATTCCCTGCATTCAGTTCTTTTGTGACTGCATCATAGTATCCAATCAAATTGGTCAGGCAAGACTTCCCCTTAACAAAACCATGCTGTGTCCGAGCTATAACTGAAGTCTTGTCTAGATGATCCTGCAGTGCTTCTTTAACCAGTGCCTCCATTAATTTTCCGGGAACAGAAGTTAAACTAACAGGTCTATAATTACTTGTGTCGCCCTTTGATCCTCCTTTGTGAATTGGGGTCACATTTGCACATCACCAGTCCATGGGTATTTCCCCTGAGTCCAAGGAAGCTCTCATAATTATGGCTAAGCATTAGCATTAGTAGAGGCATTTGATGCAAGAAAGCAAGCTTATGCAGCATCAGCCAAAAAAAAAAAAAAAACCCACTTCCACTTCACCCCTCTGTTCATTCGAAATACCTGTCCAGCTGAGCCTTAAACTTATTTAGGCTATCAACTTCCACGACAAGGGATGGAAGTCTGTTTCGTGAGGAAATTTGGCTATAGGCAAATTTCCTCACGTCTATACTACATCTGTCTTTCCTCAATTTGAATTTATGCCCTCTCAGGTGACTATTCTGAGCAAGAGCAAGAATCCCATCAGCATTGAGCATGCTCAAACCATTCAAGGCTTTATACACCTCTATCAGATCACCTCGCTGGTGCCTAGTCTCCAGACACTGTAATTTGCAAAACTTAAGCCTTTCTTCGTAAGAGCACCCCTTTGTTCCATTCACCAATCTTGTTACCCTTCTCTGTACTCATTCCAGCATCTCTACATCCTTCTTGAAATGAGGCCTCCAGACCTGTATACAGTACTCTAGGTGTGGCCTGACCATTGCCTTATACAAGGGAATAATCACCTCCTTATCCCTGCTAGAAAAATTCCTATATATCATCGACAATACACCATGAGCTACTCTTGCAGCCCGTCTGCACTCTCAGAAAACTTCATATCTGCCTGCACAACCACCCCCAGGTCCCTTTCATTTTCTCCCACTGTCAGTGTAGTACCAGAGAGTTGATACGTTGCTCTGGGGTTGCTGTTTCCCATATGTAGTACTTTACATTTGTCAATGTAAAACTTCATTTGCCACCTCTCAGCCCATCTGCTCAACCTTTCCAGATCCTGTTGCAGTAGCATAGTGTCAGTAGTGTCCTTGACAACCCTGCCAACCTTCGTATCGTCTGCAAACTTAGACATTAGGCTTGATATATCATCATCAATATTATTTATAAATACAGAAAACAACAATGGACCCAAAACTGAACCCTGAGGGACTCCACTAATAACATTAGTCCACAATGAGCAGTGTCCATTGATTACCACTCTTTGTCTTCTCCCCCTCAACCACCCCTTTATCCATAGCAGCAATTTGCCTCCAATGCCACACTGCTCCAATTTGTGCAGCAGTCTTCCATGTGCAACAGTATCAAAAGCCTTTCTAAGATCCAAGTATATAATATCAAAGTTATTCCCTGCATTCAGTTCTTTTGTGACTGCATCATAGTATCCAATCAAATTGGTCAGGCAAGACTTCCCCTTAACAAAACCATGCTGTGTCCGAGCTATAACTGAAGTCTTGTCTAGATGATCCTGCAGTGCTTCTTTAACCAGTGCCTCCATTAATTTTCCGGGAACAGAAGTTAAACTAACAGGTCTATAATTACTTGTGTCGCCCTTTGATCCTCCTTTGTGAATTGGGGTCACATTTGCACATCACCAGTCCATGGGTATTTCCCCTGAGTCCAAGGAAGCTCTCATAATTATGGCTAAGCATTAGCATTAGTAGAGGCATTTGATGCAAGAAAGCAAGCTTATGCAGCATCAGCCAAAAAAAAAAAAAAAAACCCACTTCCACTTCACCCCTCTGTTCGTTTAAAATACCTGTCCAGCTGAGCCTTAAACTTATTTAGGCTATCAACCTCCACCACAAGGGATGGAAGCCTGTTCCACCAACCAACCACTCGCTGGCTAAAGGCAAATTTCCGCACGTCTATCCTACATCTGTCTTTCCTCAATTTGAATTTATGCCTTCTCAGGTGATTTTTCTGAGCTAGAGGAAGAATCCCATCAGCATTGAGCATGCTTAAACCATTCAAGGCTTTATACACCGCTATCAGATCACCTCACTGGTGCCTAGTCTCCAGACACTGTAATTTGCAAAACTTAAGCCTTTCTTCGTAAGAGCACCCCTTTGTTCCATTCACTAATCTTGTTGCCCTTCTCTGTACTCGTTCCAGCCGCTCTACATCCTTCTTGAAATGGCCTCCAGACCTGTACACAGTACTCTAGGTGTGGCCTGACCATTGCCTTATACAAGGGAATAATCACCTCCTTATCCCTGCTGGAAAAATTCCTGTATATCATTGACAATACTCCATGAGCTACTCTTGCAGCCCGTCTGCACTGCTCAGAGAACTTCATATCTGCCTGCACAACCATCCCCAAGTCCCTTTCATTCTCTACCACTGTCAGAGTAGTACCACAGAGTTGATACATTGCTCTGGGGTTGCTGTTTCCCATGTGTAGTACTTTACATTTGTCAATGTTAAACTTCATTTGCCACCTCTCAGCCCATCTGCTCAACCTTTCCAGATCCTGTTGCAGCAGCATAGTGTCAGTAGTGTCCTTGACAACCCTGCCAACCTTTGTATCATCTGCAAATTTGGACATTAAGCTTGATATACCATCATCAATATCATTTATAAATACAGAAAACAATAATGGACCCAACACTGTGCCCTGAGGGACTCCACTAATAACATTAGTCCACGATGAGCAGTGTCCATTGATTACCACTCCCTGTCTTCTCCCCGTCAACCACCCCTTTATCCATAGCAGCAATCTGCCTCCAATGTCACACTGCTCCAATTTGTGTAGCAGTCTTCCATGTGCAACAGTATCAAAAGCCTTTCTAAGATCCAAGTATATAATATCAAAGTTATTCCCTGCATCCAGTTCTTTTGTGACTGCATCATAGTATCCAATCAAGTTGGTCAGGCAAGACTTCCCCTTAACAAAACCATGCTGTGTCTGAGCTATAACTGAAGTCTTGTCTAAATGATCCTGCAGTGCTTCTTTAACCAGTGCCTCCATTAATTTTCCTGGAACAGAAGTTAAGCTCACAGGTCTATAATTACTTGTGTCAGCCTTTGATCCTCCTTTGTGAATTGGGGTCACATTTGCACATTTCCAGTCTATGGGTACCTCCCCTGAGTCCAAGGAAGCTCTCATAATTATGGCTAAGGGTTTGCTTACTTCCTTTGCTGCCTCCTTTAATATAACTGTATAGATCCCATCCACCCCGGGTGCCTTTCTTGTGTTTATCTTCAACAGTTTCTCCTCCACTTTACTCCCAGTTATTTCAAGATTCTGTAACTTACTGCTAGAGTTGAATACACCTCTGGCATTCCCCTCGCTGAATAACTCCTCATGTGTGAATGTCGATGCAAAATATTCATTTAGTTTGTTAGCTACCTGAGCAGGATCATCAACACTTGACCCATCAATATCAAGAGGACCAATCTGATTCATCCCTCTCCTTCTAGAGTTTACATAAGTAAAGAACTCTTTGCTGTTTTTCTTTGCATCCCTTGCCAAGGATTTCTCGTAATCTGCCTTCGCCTGCCTAACCTCCTTTGTAACTTGGTTGCATATCAACTTGTATCTATCATAGGCTTCTGTGTCATGTGTTAATTTGTAAGTATCCCATGCATTTTTCTTCTCTGCCATATGCCTCATTAGTTCATCTGACATCCATTTTGGCCTAAACCTTGAACAATATTTCTTAGTTGGTATGTAAAGCCTAGTAGCTTCCAAGATAAGTTCTTTGAATGCTTCCCATTTTGAATTTGCTGTTGGTAACATCATCAGTTGGTCCCACTGTATAGAATTTAAATACTGTCTCAGTCCATCGTAGTCGCCTTTACGGAAGCAATAACCCTTCCCTTTACCCCTAATGGTAGTTACCTCTTTGAGTAAATCCCACTTCAGCACACTGTGATCACTGCCACCTAGTGGTTCATTTATCTGCAGATTCTTAATGCATGAAGAATCACTGCTGATAATCAAATCAAGAGTATTGCTCCCTCTAGTTGCCTCCCGAACATGCTGATGTAGAAAACAATCATCCAATAAATCCACAAAAGCCCTGCTAGTGTGTGAGTATCCAGCCCCCAAATTCCAGTCAATATCTGGGAAATTAAAATCTCCCATTATAAGACACTCTGATTTACTGGCCCATTCTATTTCCCTGTACAGTTCCTTATTATACTCATCAGAGTCATCAGGCCTATAGCACACTCCTACTCTCAATTTTGATCTCCCAATGCTTATGTCACACCAAACTGACTCAACTGTCCAGCCTGTCGACATCACTGTCCAGCGATGTCGACTGGCTTCATTTCCTTGGTTTTTATGTGTTTCTTAACTAATAGCATAACCCCTCCCCCCTTCCTATCCTGTCTATCCTTTCTGTAGACGTTGTACTCCCCAAATTCCAGTTCTGCATCCCTTATATCTGTGTGACACCACGTCTCTGATATCCCAACAATATCTGCCTTTGATGTTTTGAGCAATACCTCAAATTCATCAAATTTATTTACTAAACTCCTAGCATTGGTGTACACGCAAGTATACCTGCACCTGTTTCTATTCTTAGCTACCCTAACACAACCCATGTGTTTACTTGTACCGCAATGGCTCCCAGCAGTCTCTGAAATACCATGCATCTTGTTTTTCAGGCTTCTGCTCATTCTAATAGAAGCAGTGCAAGAATCTCTTTCACCTCTGCCAGTGGCTACTGTCAATCTATTGGTCTTTGTCTCCCCGCCAAGCTAGCAGTTTTCCGACCCACCTAACACTGCCTCGATAAGGGTTTGCTTACTTCCTTTGCTGCCTCCTTTAATATAACTGGATAGACCCCATCCACCCCAGGTGCCTTTCTTGTATTTATCTTCAACAATTTCTCCTCCACTTACTCTCAGTTATTACAAGATTCTCCAGCTTACTGCCAGAGTTGAATACACCTCTGGCATTCCCCTCGCTGAATAACTGGAACTGATAGCATAGAATAACATAGGAAGTGATATCTCTTATTGTAGGACAATCAAACTTTACCATCAAAGATAGTAGAGACTGTTAAATTTATACATGTTCAAGTAACTGATGACTGTGAAGCTATGGTGTTATTTAATGTTGTGTCCCTCTTCACATGCATTCCCAATGAGCATGGTGTTAAGTGTATATGTATGACATTGGAGAGGGATGCCACCTTAAGGAAAAGACTTTCTTGAGTATGGAAGATATTTGTAGCAGTGTTGGATTATGCCTTCCAGTATTAACAGGTTATATCAAGGAAGTATATATAAGCAGGTTCGTGGCATGGCTCTGAGCTCTCCAATGTGCTATTGTTGCCAACATAGCCACGAAAGAGCTGATGTCTAGAATTTTTAATGGGCCCATTCTGCTTGCCCCCTCCCCATGTGTGCATGGAAATGCTAACTGACAAACATATCGTCACCTACTAGTTGACGATACGTTTGTCATTATACGGAAAGGGAGAACAGAGGAGAGGATAATGTTCTCAACTTCCTCAATGGCTTCTCTTTCATTCAGTTTATCTCAGAGATGGAAATAGAGGTACCCTCCATTTCCTTGATGTGTTGGTTTGTATGGATGGCTCCAGAGTAAAAACAAGTGTATAGGAAACATATGTGGCAGGGACAATATATGCATTACGGCATGACACAAGTAAAAAAAAAAAATCGACGTTGGCTCCATGGAGCCGAAGGTGGTTCCGTGAATAGCGTCATGTGAAATGAAAAAATACAATTTAAGCTTAATAAAATCAGTTTTATTTAATTCGGTATTTTCATTTACAATCAACAATAAAGGTTTGTGGTAACTAAAGTAGGATACATAGTTGAAACAATTCAAACTATTAACATTACGATTGAAGACCAAGTCGATACATGATTGACCACATCTAGTAGATTTTGTAGGATCTGATGTGAGTTTAAGATCGAATGTTAATTCCATGAAGTCAAAGAATGGAGTATTTTCAGGTTTATTAATGTCAATGTTGAAATCACCTAAACTAAAATGATTGGGATCTTTTGAAAGATGAATTTCCTTACAACTTTAGGTATGTCTCCAAACTTTGGCATATAAATCAATTGATTGGATATTAAGAAAACTTTAATCTGCTCCAATGTTGAATTAGGTGAGATGTAAAATGTTACAAGCAAAGTCTATTGTCCATTTATAATAACTTTAGCTGCACACCTGTCGCCACAATTATCTGTACCAGTCATTTGCCGTAGTGAGTCTGCACCCACGATAATGAGAATATGTGGTGTACATATTGTCGATTCGACTTTATTGTATATCGTAACACCACCAGATCGCACAGAAGGTTTTTTGAATTGTGTGATACGTTTGTATCCTTGAGCATAAACATTTTCATCGTTTTCAAGCCATGTTTCATTTAATGCCAAGATATTATATTCGATGAGAATTGGATCGGTCATAATGTCTTCGCTATGAAGTTTCAAGCTCTGTGTATTCAACAACACCATTCTGAAACTCTATGAAGCAACCTGATTGCAAAATTGTAATGCGGTTGTAGAGAGTGTTTCCAAATGATGGTCATTTAAATGTTTCAATTCAGTTCGAAGATCTTGCATCTTAGGTGCGTTACAACCGCGATCGTGGTAGAATGTAAAGTCATCTTTCTGATTTCTGATGTACAGGCCAGCGATGCTTCTAACTCTAGACAATGCAACATATACCAGTTGCTGTTCGAGACTCTTATCGTAATCAAATACAATTTCTTTGAAAGTTCCACCCTGAGATTTATGAACTGTCATGGCACAAGCTTCAACAAAAGGAAATTGGATTCTTTTGCATTTAAGCATTTTGCTTTTGAAATATACTGTGGCAGAATGTCTCGTAATCGGAGTCCAGCCAGATTTTAATATGCCACGATGCGACAATATGTGCGGGCGAGACTTGAGACGACTCTTAGTTCCAACATTCTTGCTTTTGAAATGTAACCACAATCTTTTGATTTGTTTCTTCCATCTCAACATGCTGTAAAGTTCCGATTGTTCCATTGACCAAACCATCTTCAACATCGATGTTTGTAATGATCATGTAAGGTTTTCCAATCGATAGATGCAATACGAATGGCAAACCACTGGTCTCTGGTAAGCTCATTTGATAGAGTTTTGTTTGCATACTAGTCAACTGTTCCTGACTCTTGTAACCAGTGAAGTGATCGTTGGCTGTACAATCGATGGCGGTGTTTCCTTCCAATGCTTGAGAGTTATATTGAACAACATCATTGTTACAATGAAACAAACGAACAGCATTTGGTAATTGTTCCATGACAAAGTCTTGTGTTCTAAATCGACTTTCGATTAACTTCTTTTCTTCAATGTCTAACATTTCGTCGTTTCCAATTTTAGTTAATATACTGGAGAATACAATATCACTCTGTCTTATCACTTGAACCAGTGAAAAGAAACTGAGAGACTGCCAAAAAATTGCACCACCGACAGAATTCTTATGAGGCTTGAATATTTGCCTTGTATTCACAACAACTAACGCAAATCTCTGCAAAATATATCTAAACCACCAAACTCTCGATCAAATTCTCTGGTGATCTCTTGCAGTCTGCCTTTGATTGTATGCAAAATGTCAGCTCCGATCATACTAACTTCATAGATGAATACTGCGTGAACGTTTTGAAACACGTTACGATTGAGGTGCAAAGTTTCTCGAGCAAGACCACCATGTATTCGCGGCATACCAACTTTGAATGCTGAATGAACTGTAGTACCATTCCCTGGCGACGCATAGCCGACAAATGTGTTGTTAAGCGAGTTGTGTGCCTGATTTAAGTGATTGTAAGTTTCCATCATAATTTAAAGTAAATGTCTTGCCACAGCCTGCTGGACCAGCAAAGAATATTTGAAGCGGTGTTGTGTTAGCTCGATCTGTTATTCGATGTATAACTTCAAGAATCAACTCGCGTTGTTCCCTATTCATCATTTGAACCAACTTGCAGTAATCGTTGCTGGTCATGACATTATCTCGCCGACATACCACAGTGGATAGCGAGTTTGCCAAAATAATTTCAATATCATCACTGTTCTCTTGAAGTCTGTTACTAGCATCCTCTGCAATTCGACTTTGAACATATTCCTTGCATTTCGCTCGTGCATCCTCTCTATCATCCATTTCGATAAAGAGGATATCGTCCATTTCGATACTCTAATGTTTTGTCAATATTGATGTCCGACTCGTACCTTTTGAAGCAATTCATAAAGTACTCTTCTCATTTTCATCATATATCTAAAGAAACTTGTTTGAATCTAAGGTATCAACCATTTCATTTTCAAAAGGCCAGTAAAATAAAACCATCTCACATTTATACTCTGCCAATTCAGACATTTCATAATGGCGATACCTTCTGACTTGCATCTGTTTTCTAAGTTTACATTGTCCCTTCACAACATTGTATTCTGAAAATCAGCTAAGCAAAGCTGACAGAGTTCTCCATCGTCTTTTGGTCTTTTCTCATATTTCTGTATATTTTCATTCCATATGTCGGTAGAATAATCATTGATATTTTCTTCAGTCATTCACTTCTTGCTTTTCTTACTTTTCTGATACTCGTGACCAAGTAATTGGAATGTACACAACTTCTCTATTAGCCTCAGACATTGGCTGGCAAAACAAATGCCAAATGCAAGCTCATTTCAACACTGTTCAACATTTTAATGCTAACGTGTTTTAACAAGTCGGTGTAGTCTTGATGTGGATACTCTTCTTGCAATTTGATCAACTCTTGATGCAAATGGCTTATGCCTCTGTTGGTTCAGTTAACATATTCTACAACATGTGATGCACATGAATGTTCTGAGTATGAACTGTAAATCCATGTTTGAATTTAATATACCAGCTATCCAAGGATTGAAGGTATTCGTCCAAGGTTTTGTCACATTTCTTTTCATTAGAACGGTAGGTCTCGTCAATCCTGATCGAATAACATCCAAGTAAGTTAACATCCAACTTGTGCTCTTCTAGAAACTGCTTGAGTGTATTGTAATGTTTCTCTTCAGGCTCTTTCTTATATTGTTGAAACCACTGTTTGAAACTTGAACATCGATTGTCTTGTGTGTTCATCGATATTAAAACTCTAGTTTGATCCATAGGCTAATACAGAATATTGAATCTGCATCGATCATCATTCTTCTTGAAACAAGTAAATGTATGCTTGTGCACTTGATTTGAGTAAGACGTTGGAAGATCCAAAGCGCTGATGCTGCACAATTCATCTATTATTCTACAGTCTTTGGCATATCTTCTGAAACCAATTCTTTAGGATCATTTTGTAGCCACAGCAAAATGTGAGCATGCCGACTAGCATGATGCTGGAATCCTATACGCTTGAAGAAATCAATTACTTTGAATTTCCCAAAAGGATTGTTCCTTTTCGATTCCAGTATATGCATTATAACGTCAACTAGCTTATTGAGCGTTATGGATGCTCATTGACTAGCTTCGCACACTGCAATGCTGTCAATTTTTTCAGTAGATCGTCAACTTCTGCACCTTCATTACTGTTTAGTCTGGGAAATGTTTTCAAGGGATGTGGCTAGCAAACCTCTATTGCACTCAATGTCAGAAACATGGTCGGTTTATCAAGTTGTCTGATCATAGCAAAGACATCTTTTTTGCGTTGAGTCCAGTAGTGTACAGAATTTGAGAAACAACAAGTTAAATTCGACGCATTCTCCAACAAATATTTGGTCTTCTATCATACGTTTTGTTATGTTGGAAGTTTCTTAGACGCATTTGAAAGTGGAATATAAACCTTCGGTTATGCTCAAGTGTAAAATTTTCATTGCCATGTACAGAATATGATGTGCCGTTACTCCTCGGCGATCTTTTCGTCTTATTTCGCTAGTTGCCATCATAAACGGAGTAACACATAACCCATCTTTAAATTTATGTGAATAGCCAAAGTATGTCGCTGGAAACAGTTCCTCAGCATGTTCATCGTAAACTATAAATATCGGTTGATTGTGTTGTCCAGGAGCAATTGCAAGATATTTGTCTTCATTCCAAAGTAAAGTGTATTGCTGTGCCATAAGTAATTCAATGTCACTTTCAGATGACGCAATCTTCTCTACATTGCATACATGTTCGCTATTGGTAACTCTTGATGAAACTGTAGTAAGCAACTGCGATGTTATAACATTTGTACAGAGGGGTATTGATTAAATATCTTAGCCAAGAGTTTACTGTTTCTTTTCTCACATATCCTTGCAAGTAAGTTGATTTATGAATCAAAAGCTTCTTGATGTGAACGCTAAATGCATAATTGTCATCTAAAGAACAAGGCTACTCTCTAACCATATTATTCACGTCAACTGGTTAATTTATGACTTCCCCGACAATACCATAACTGTCAGTTTCAAATCGCAAATGTCAAATCTGAATGAATGGCAATCTAGCCAAAACCAACCGTTTGCTTAAACAATCAAGAAGTGGTAAATCCAATGGAAATAGATGATATATGAAGCCGTTGAACTTGGATAACGATGGTACATTTCCCGATTCTAAGCTAGTGAAGTATGTATTGCAAAGCATAAACGATGCCACGTTCTCTACTTCTGGAAATTCATCTTCAAGAATTTGTATATGGTTTGGCTTTGGTAATCTCAAAAACCACAGTCTGCCGCAAACACCGTAGACCTATCTGAATGAGTTTTTCAAAAACGTTCTTTATTAATATCTTTATTGCAGGCAGTGATTGGTTACATGATTGCCTGATGCAATAATACCCACAAAAGCAACAATGCTAGGGGCAATACAAGAAAAATTACTTAAAACATATATTAGGACATAAAACATATAATTACATATTTTACATATAAAATTAATATTAACATGTGAAAGGAAGACACACGAAAAGCGATGAAAAGACGATGGCAGTCACTCGGTTGAAGATGAAAGCTGATCCCTGATGATGTGTCTTCTGTACGATTTGTCCTCTATGAACTTTTTGTAGTCCATATCTATCTCCTGGACGTTGTGGAGCATCTCCATGGGCAGGAATCTATCCCCTATTCTGAGCCTCCATGCCACAGACTACAGAGAGGGGAGGGCTCTTAAGGGTTTTGGGGGGGAATCCTCCAATTGCACATCTGCCAAAAATTTGGCGTATTGACTTCACCCGCTATCATTTTAATTTACACAAACAAGCGGAGGGCAAATATCCGTTTGGAGACTTTTCTGTAATTTAGAAGTTGGGTGATATCTGAAGTATGTATGAGTGGTGGCAGTTTATGCTTGAAGAGGACCCACCGAAGAAGCCGGTACTCATCAGATGCAATGGTTTTTAGCGTGGTTTTCGTTGCCGATGCCCAGATTTCTGACCCGTAGGTGATGGCTGGCTGCAGAAACCAGTATATGTATTGGAGCATGTACTCAGGCTCTGTGACATGAAGGAAGTGTTGTTTGGCAAGCCATCTTGCTCTGCAGACCTTGGTGTTTGAAACCGAGTTTAGGGTCGAACATAACGCCGAGATCTTTGTGCTTATGACTGGGGTGATGGGGGTTCTGTAGATTTCCAGGTTTAGTTGCGTTGGGTTTGATTTGAGGGAAAATACCATTTTTTTTTCAGATTCTTAAGGCTGTTGATAATGGTTTCAGAAACAGAATCAGGTTGGGCGGTCCCATTGATCCGATTGAGGAGCTTCAAGTCGTCTGCATAAATGATAAATTCTGTTTGCTGACACAGGAATGGGTGGATGGCAGCCATAAAGAGGAGCCCTGAGAGAACTCCGCCCTGGGGTACACCTACACAAACTTTCCTTGTGAAAGATTTTTTATTCACAGTCAAGTGAAGGACCCTGGTCGTAAGTAGCGACTTCAAGCGACTTTCAAATTCTTTTGAAGCTAACGTATAACACTTTTGACGATCTTCATTTGCCGATTACACTGCTCTTTTTGATGTTGATGGTTGGACATCTGCCTCTAATTGATTCTGCTCGCGTTTACACTTATTACTCTCTCTCTCTCTCTCTCTCTCTCTCTCTTGCATTCCGCCACTGACTTGGTGCTTGCTTTTCAATGATATATTTCTGATTTTGTCAAAATATTTCAACACGTTTAGTTAATGTAACTTTCAGCATCATCACAACTTAAATAAATGAAACACAACTGCACTGCTCAACAAATGCGATGTAACTTAATGAAGTAGTTACTTTAATGAGTTGTTCAACTCTCAAAAACTAAAAATCCGATTTGAAATCTAGTTACACTGGTGTTCAAAGAAAGTGCCTCAACCCTTAAAATTGTAATTGTTGTCCAAATAACACAAGTGTGTGGCAAAATTTCTTACAGATTGCATCAGATAAGATTTACACGTGTAGGTGATGACGTAATATTGCATCAGCTGTTACTTTCAGCTATATAAGCACGCTCTGCATAAGTTGCTGTCATTCCTTGCTTGTGTCAGGATGGCGAATTACGTGCAGATAACACCAAGAGGAATGAGTGCTATTGTTGCTTTATGTGAGAAAGGATGTTCTTCCCGTCATATTGCTTACAGAGTAGAGTGTCTTGTCAGTCAACAGTGAGTAGATTTCTTTACAATCTCAAGAATACTGGTTCGGCTGATAGAAAAAAAGGAACCGGATGCAAACGAGTCTCTACACCAAAACAGGACCATGTTTTGAATTGCTCAGGCCTTAAAAACTGTAAAGCTTTTTGTCTGAGCTGAAAAGAGAATGGGAAGAACATACAGGAGTGATAGCAAGTGCAGTAACAGTCAGAAGACGCCTCTTCAAAAATGGACTTGTAGCCCATCGTTCTAAGAAGAAGAAGCCCGTCCTCATTAAAAAAATGAAAAAGGCCTGATTAATTTGGTTTAAGGAGCATGTCAAATAGATCCCGAGCAGTGGAAGTCAGTTATTTTCTCGGATGAGAAATTCAACCTGCACGGCTCTGATGGGAGTCAAATGATTCGCCGTAGATGTGGTGAAGAATACCATGCAGACTGTACGGTGTCTACAGTGAAATTCCCTACCAGTCAAATGATATGGGGGTGCATTTCGTATCGTGGAGTAGGTCACCTGCCATAAATGCCAATGGATACCTGGCTATATTGAAAGGCAAATTGCTGCCAACCATTAGAGACCATTTCAACCCATCGTTCAGGATGACTCTGCTCCTTGTCATCGGGCAAAAAGTGTAAGTAGGCACTTCTGTAGTTACTTTAGCTTCATTTCTGCATTAGAAGTTCAACAGTAATATGTTTACATTTGTTACAGGTGAAAACATGGTTGGAAGAACAGTCCATTACAACTCTTAGCTGGCCAGAAAACAGACCTGAATCCTGTTGACATCATGTCAACAGGATTCGTGGGAGAATCGTGTTGAGAATTTTGACATCGTGTCAACAGGATTCGTGAGAGAGAGAACTATTGGCATCGTGTGGAATCTGCAGTTTCCAGAAAGAAACCAAAGACCCTTTGTGAACTTCAGAAAGCCATAATTTGTGTTTGGAACCACGAACTATCAGTTGATTATCTTCAGAAATTGATCTTGTCAATGTCTTGATGGTGTGCCGCTGTCATCAGGGGCAGAGGCAGTTCACATAAATATTAGTTTGCACTTGATGAACTTTTCATTTTGTTTTCCATTTAAAAAAAATAAACTGAAGCAAACTTTTCATTTTGTTTTCCATTTAAAATGATAAACTGAGGGCTTATAATAACATTTCAGCCATAATTATCGTGTTTACCAAAACTGTTGTATAAAGGATGTAAATGCACATTTTGGAATATTTTGAGAGCACCTGTCAAATATTACTTAGCTTTGTCTTAACTATTAATAAATAACTTTTGTTTATATTTCTATTTTTGATGCTAGTCATTAATGTAACATACCATCGCAAAAAATGGTTAAAATGTGAAATTCCTAGGTGATGCACTTTCTTTGAACACCGCTGTATATATCCTTTATTATTATTAGCCTTAAGGTACAAGGAAGCCTGAGGCTTATCCTGCACCAGCCAAAAAAAAAAAAAAAAATTCCCTTGTTACCCTGAGAGAGAGACAGAGAGAGAGAGAGAGAGAGAGAGAGAAACAGAAGGGAATCACCAAGAAAGCAAGAAAGAGAAGAATGATGATATCCAGCTCAGGACATTATCAAAAAACTCTTGGCAAACCCATATTCACCAGATGTGAGCCCCTGGGGTCCTTGTAGAGCTCTCACAGGGCAACAATTTTATTGCTCACTGTTTTTGTCAAACATTTATAGTTTTCAAGATATTGCGAAAACATACTTGAAAATGCTTGAATTTTTCAACTCTCTCAACTTTGGATCGCTTTAGTCGGGAACCATAAGAGTTACATCAAAACTATTTATAGATGTGAAAACTACATTTCCTACTGAACAATTTTATCGCTTACTGTTTATGTCTATCTATCATAGTTTAGAAGTTATTGAGAGTGAAAGTAACCAAGGTGCAATGGCAAATGACCAAAATGTGAACTTTTTAGTTTTTTCGAAAAAAATTATATTAAATATCAAAATTTCTAATTTTTTCCTTGCATATTTATCAACATCATTATATACCCGACGAAATAAGTATAAATTGTTTATACTATTGTCTATTAGTTTCGGAGATATAACAGTGGTTAGACGTTTCACTTTTTAGGACAGCCTGAGTGCCGCAGGATTATCCCCAGCACAGACGTTATTCACATCAAAAAATCATAAAAATAGTGTAATTAGGCCCCACTGGATAGGGCTGGGTCCCACTGCAGCACCTCCGAGGATAGACTGGAAGAGATTAAACATGTGTCGCAGCAGATCTCCGAAAATGTAGCTACCCACACAAGAGATTTTTGATAAACATATTCAAGAATTCCAACACAGGTGAAGAGAGGTGTTCTCACCTGCTGCTATCGCATAAATTCCCTACTATCCAGGCTTAACAGAGATCTCCAGAATATTATGAATTTGTCAGACACACTGTAGCTGCACACTGTGTGCAGCTACTGTGGAGAAGACTACACACAGTCATATCAAAAGTAAAAGATCCTATACCTATTGAGGGCACAAGTGGAATTATATATGAGATAAAATGCTCAGATTGTGGGGAGTGTTGTGTTGGAGAGACAGTACACAGGTTTAAAGATCAGATGGGGGGAACATACTGGTGAACACTTCTGGGCAGAGAATTACCAAATTTCTACAAGCAACAATGTCACTGTTGGATCATTTGAATAGGCATTGGAAACGGAAAGGGCTCAAGAGCTTGCAGATTTCTTCTTAGGAACATAATACCATCAACTGAGATATATTCACCCCTCTTTGAAACCATAATTATTGGATAGGATGAATGGTTCTACCTGGCAGAACCATTCATCCTGTCTGTGTCATGTGTATATTTTAATTTTATGAATTTTAATATTCTATCTATGTTTTTATTGCCTTCGACTCTACATTTGTCAGTGTATCTTATTTTTATGTAAAAGTTTATCCTGTTTTATTTCTATTTTATTTTAATTAATTTTTGGTCATATATGGTTGGTATATCCCACTGCAGTTAGTATGAGTCAGTGGGTAGTTGATCGTTGGAACAAACTTCCAACCGTTGTTGTGGAAAAGGCTAGTTTATATAAATTCAAAAAAACAACTAAAACTATTAGAGGGGATGAACAGGTGAAATGAGAAGTGTTAGATATATTTTTTGGCTGAAAATATATAAATTTTCTTTTATGGATCAAATCATTTTCCACTACTACTAGCATTTAGGATTAGCATTAGTAGAGGCATATGATGCAAGAAAGCAGATATATAGCACCAGCCAAAACAAAAAAAAAAACCCTTCCCATTTCACCCATCTGGTTACTCCAAATGTTTGTCTAGTTCAGGCTTAAATTTATTTAAGATATCGACTTCCACAACAACAGATGGAAGTCTGTTCTAGCAATCAACTACCCGCTGGCTAAAGGCAAACTTATGCACATCTATTCTACAACTCTCTTTCCTCAATTTGAATCTACAAAGTATTGCCATAAATACTGTCATGTGTGTTACTTCATGTAGCCACAAAATAAAAAGAGACAGAAACTCAAAACTCTGTGGGTTTACCCTTGAACACCCAACAAATGAAGCAATACAACACTCATTCAAAATGACCCCTTTGTTTTTTTACACAAGACCTCAAATGTTCCGGCCATTCATCAATAAAAGTATGCACAATGTCCAGCGGGAAATTGGCCACAGCATGCTCCAGTGATCTCTTCAGGCTCTCCAATGTCACATACTGTTACATGCCTTTTATCACATACCACCCCTTCCAAAATAGCCGACAAATGGTAATCAAGTGGATTAAGATCTGGGCTGGCAGGAGGCCATTTGTCATGCTTGATGAACTCAGGCACTGAGGCCTGTTGGAAGATCCAGCACTGACCACTGAAGAGAGTCTGATTGAGGGGTCTCACTTGCGGCTCCAGAACATCATTCAGGTACACCCTTGCACTGGTTTTCATCCCACCTCCCAAAAAAAACATAAATGCAGCTTTCCTCCCCACCAAACCATCACTGAAGCTGGACGATGACCCCTTTCAACCCTTTTAATGGCCTGACATGCCTCTGCAGAGCTATGGGCATACACTTTGTCATTTTGACGATTGTAACTCTCTTCAATAGTAAAAATCTTATCTCTAGAAGTATACCATGTACTAACATTAGCCAGAATATAAAAAATGCAAGCTCATATCTTCAAACATGTTATGAATACTCCATATATTCAAGTAAGCCATTCATCTGAAATAAGCCATTCATCTGAATAAATATTTAACAGTGGTTAACTAACTCACCAAGATGTACATATTTTCCATTTTCATCCTTTTCTGCTATAGGATTTGATTCTCGCTCCAAATCTTTGCGGTATCTCTTTATATTTCTGACCATAAGATCCTTCCTTGTTAGTTCATAATGATTTGGAAAGTGATTTATGAACCTAAACAAAGAAGAAATACAACTAAATAACTGTTAGTGTACATATTGCTCAGAAGAGATTTGAAAAGAAATGTACATCTTACACCAAATTTATGAAAATATCATATTCGGTAATTATTACATTAACACCACTCTTTTTCCACGTGAAATTAATAATATAGTTTATTAGGCTGATCGTCTACATAACTATATTTTAAGATGACATTTTGGGTATCTTACCAATACCTATCACCAGACCATGCTGTTGGGGAACAGAACGTTTTGCAAAAGCATCATTAGAAGATGGGGAAAACTCATTTTAAGATATCCTAAAGATAAAGATAGATAAAGATATCCTTTAAGTTATCTTTAAGAAGAAGCCCAGAGGAGAATGAGAAAAACTATATGTGAACTGGCCTTGGCAATGATGATGGAGCAGTCAAGATGTTACCTAACCACTACTTTACACAATGAAATAATCCCCTCTTTGTCATTGGTGGAAAAGTTACCATTAGCATTAGCATTAGTAGAGGCATTTGATGCAAGAAAGCAAGCTTATGCAGCATCAGCCAAAAAAAAAAATAAATAAAATAAAAAAATAAAAAAAGAAACCACTTACACTTCACCCCTCTGTTCATTCAAAATACCTGTCCAGCTGAGCCTTAAACTTATTTAGGCTATCAACTTCCACGACAAGGGATGGAAGTCTGTTCCACCAACCAACCACCCGCTGGCTAAAGGCAAATTTCCGCACGTCTATCCTACATCTGTCTTTCCTCAATTTGAATTTATGCCCTCTCAGGTGATTATTCTGAGCGAGAGGAAGAATCCCATCAGCATTGAGCATGCTTAAACCATTCAAGGCTTTATACACCTCTATCAGATCACCACGCTGGTGCCTAGTCTGCAGACACTGTAATTTGCAAAACTTAAGCCTTTCTTCATAAGAGCACCCCTTTGTTCCATTCACTAATCTTGTTGCCCTTCTCTGTACTCGTTCCAGCAACTCTACATCCTTATTGAAATGAGGCCTCCAGACCTGTATACAGTACTCTAGTTGTGGCCTGACCATTGCCTTATACAAGGGAATAATCACCTCCTTATTCCTGCTAGAAAAACTCCTATATATCATTGACAATACACCATGAGCTACTCTTGCAGCCCGTCTGCACTGCTCAGAGAACTTCATATCTGCCTGCACAACCACCCCCAGGTCCCTTTCAGTACCACAGAGTTGATACGTTGCTCTGGGGTTGCTGTTTCCCATGTGTACTACTTTACATTTGTCAATGTTAAACTTCATTTGCCACCTCTCAGCCCATCTGCTCAACCTTTCCAGATCCTGTTGCAGCAGCATAGTGTCAGTAGTGTCCTTGACAACCCTGCCTACCTTTGTATCGTCTGCAAACTTCGACATTAAGCTTGATATACCCTCATCAATATCATTTATGAATACAGAAAACAATAATGGACCCAACACTGAGCCCTGAGGGACTCCACTAATAACATTAGTCCACGACGAGCAGTGTCCATTGATTACCACTCTCTGTCTTCTCCCCCCTCAGCCACCCCTTTATCCACAGCAGCAATTTGCCTCCAATGTCTCCAAGTTCCAAACTTTGGAAAAAGATACACTGCAACTTTTAGCATAATTGGATGGATTCCATCAGCACTAAGTGGTTTGTTTGAATATCTGATGCTGATGTAAAACGCTTACTTAAAAATTTGTTAAAAATATGAGCTAGTCCACTGAAAATAGTTGAAAAATTGTCTAAGACTATTATATTCACCTTTGAAGAAACAAAATCCTTTCCTTTTACCTTTCACTGTAGTTATTTCTCTGAATAAATCCCACATCAATATGCTATGACCACTGTCATCTAGCGAATCCTTTACTTGAAGAGACTTAATCCACTCATGCACACCTTCTCAATGGTAAGCCCTGTTACGTCACTTAGGTGGGAACAAATATGTAGAGTGGTTCTTTTCAGGGAGATATAAGCAGTGCAGAATTGGAATTTGGGGAGAACAATGTGTACAGAAAGGATAGACAGGACAAGAATGGAGGAGCAGTTATGCTCAGAGGTGTACTGCTAAAAAAAATAGTACCGAAATACTCATTCTCCAGAAGACTATATGATAACGCCACATCGACCGTACAGTAACTTAATCAGACTTCAGACTCACAGTTCATAGAACAACCAGTTATAGTATTCAGCTCTTGGCGAATCAAAATGCAGCATTTGCATGCATCATAGTAGCATTAGCATTAGTAGAGGCATTTGATGTAAGAAAGCAAGCATATGTCAAAAATTACTGTTGCTGCATATGTCATATGCAGCAACAGTCAAAAAAAAAAAAAAAAAAATCCCACTTGCACTTCACCCCTCTGTTCGTTCAAAATACCTGTCCAGCTGAGCCTTAAACTTATTTAGGCTATCAACTTCCACAACAAGGGATGGAAGTCTGTTCCACCAACCAACCACCCATTGGCTAAAGGCAAATTTCCGCACGTCTATCCTACATTTGTCTGTCCTCAATTTGAATTTATGCCCTCTCACGTGATTATTCTGAGCAAGAGCAAGAATCCCATCAGCATTGAGCATGCTCAAACCATTCAAGGCTTTATACACCTCTATCAGATCACCTGTTATGTTGTTGTTGTTGTTGTTATTTGGTTTTTAGGAGCATTAGCAACTAAGGACATATTGCTCAGGGATATGAGGTCGTCATTCCCTCACCTTTCCGCATCCTCCGGATTTGGTGGTGATGGGCTCGAACCCGATCTAATCAAGAAGCGTATACTACGCACTGCTGCTCCTTCCCACCTGGCTACGGAGGCACCATCAGATCACCTCGCTGGTGCCTAGTCTCTAGGCACTGTAATTTGCAAAACTTAAGCCTTTCTTCGTAAGAGCACCCCTTTGTTCCATTCACTAATCTTGTTGCCCTTCTCTGTACTCGTTCCAGCAGCTCTACATCCTTCTTGAAATGAGGCCTCCAGACCTGTATACAGTACTCTAGGTGTGGCCTGACCATTGCCTTATACAATGGAATAATCACCTCCTTATCCCTGCTGGAAAAATTCCTATATATCATTGACAATACTCCATGAGCTACTCTTGCAGCCCGTCTGCACTGCTCACAGAACTTCATATCTGCCTGCACAACCACCCCTAAGTCCCTTTCATTCTCTACCACTGTCAGTGTAGTACCACAGAGTTGATACGTTGCTCTGGGGTTGCTGTTTCCCATGTGTAGTACTTTACATTTGTCAATGTTAAACTTCATTTGCCACCTCTCAGCCCATCTGCTCAACCTTTCCAGATCCTGTTGCAGCAGCACAGTGTCCGTAGTGTCCTTGACAACCCTGCCAACCTTTGTATCGTCTGCAAACTTGGACATTAAGCCGGATATACCATCATCAATATCACTTATAAATACAGAAAACAATAATGGACCCAACACTGAGCCCTGAGGGACTCCACTAATAACATCAGTCCACGATGAGCAGTGTCCATTGATTACCACTCTCTGTCTTCTCCCCCTCAACCACCCCTTTATCCATAGCAGCAATTTGCCTCCAATGTCACACTGCTCCAATTTGTGTAGCAGTCTTCCATATGCAACAGTATCAAAAGCCTTTCTAAGATCCAAGTATATAATATCAAAGTTATTCCCTGCATCCAGTTCTTTTGTGACAGCATCATAGTATCCAATCAAGTTGGTCAGGCAAGACTTCCCCTTAACAAAACCATGCTGTGTCTGAGCTATAACTGAAGTCTTGTCTAAATGATCCTGCAGTGCTTCTTTAACCAGTGCCTCCATTAATTTTCCTGGAACAGAAGTTAAGCTCACAGGTCTATAATTACTTGTGTCAGCCTTTGATCCTCCATTGTGAATTGGGGTCACATTTGCACATTTCCAGTCTATGGGTACCTCCCCTGAGTCCAAGGAAGCTCTCATAATTAGGGCTAAGGGTTTGCTTACTTCCTTTGCTGCCTCCTTTAATATAACTGGATAGATCCCATCCACCCCGGGTGCCTTTCTTGTGTTTATCTTCAACAGTTTCTCCTCCACTTTACTCCCAGTTATTTCAAGATTCTGTAGCTTACTGCTAGAGTTGAATACACCTCTGGCATTCCCCTCGCTGAATAACTCCTCATGTGTGAATGTCGATGCAAAATATTCATTTAGTTTGTTGGCTACCTGAGCAGGATTATCAACACTTGGCCCATCAATATCAAGTGGACCAATCTGATTCATCCCCTTCCTTCTAGAGTTTACATAAGTAAAGAACTCTTTGCTGTTTTTCTTTGCATCCCTTGCCAAGGATTTCTCGTAATCTGCCTTCACCTGCCTAACCTCCTTTGTAACTTGGTTGCATATCAACTTGTATCTATCATAGGCTTCTGTGTCATGTGTTAATTTGTATGCATCCCATGCATTTTTCTTCTCTGCCATATGCCTCATTAGTTCATCTGACATCCATTTTGGCCTAAACCTTGAACAATATTTCTTAGTTGGTATGTAAAGCCTAGTAGCTTCCAAGATAAGTTCTTTGAATACTTCCCATTTTGAATTTGCTGTTGGTAACATCATCAGTTAGTCCCACTGTATAGAATTTAAATACTGTCTCAGTCCATCGTAGTCGCCTTTACAGAAGCAATAACCCTTCCCTTTACCCCTAATGGTAGTTACCTCTTTGAGTAAATCCCACTTCAGCACACTGTGATCACTGCCACCTAGTAGTTCATTTATCTGCAGATTCTTAATGCATGAAGAATCACTGCTGATAATCAAATCAAGAGTATTACTCCCTCTAGTTGCCTCCCGAACATGCTGATGTAGAAAACAATCATCCAATAAATCCACAAAAGCCCTGCTAGTGTGTGAGTAACCAGCCCCCAAATTCCAGTCAATATCTGGGAAATTAAAATCTCCCATTATAAGACACTCTGATTTACTGGCCCACTCTATTTCCCTGTACAGTTCCTTATTATACTCATCAGAGTCACTAGGCCTATAGCACACTCCTACTCTCAATTTTGATCTCCCAATGATTATGTCACACCAAACTGACACCACACTGCACTGTCCAGCGATGTCGACTGGCTTCACTTCCTTGGTTTTTATGTGTTTCTTAACTAATGGCATAACCCCCCCCCCTTCCTATCCTGTCTATCCTTTCTGTAGACGTTGTACTCCCCAAATTGCAAGTTCTGCATCCCTTATATCTGTGTGACAAACCACGTCTCTGATATCCCAACAATATCTGCCTTCGATGTTTTGAGCAATACCTCAAATTCATCAAATTTATTTACTAAACTCCTAGCATTGGTGTACACGCAAGTATACCTGCACCTGTTTCTATTCTTAGCTACCTTAACACAACCCATGTGTTTACTTGTACCGCAATGGCTCCCAGCAGTCTCTGAAATACCATGCATCTTGTTTTTCAGGCTTCTGGTCATTCTAATAGACGCAAGTGCAAGAATCTCTTTCACCTCTGCCAGTGGCTACTGTCAATCTATTGGTCTTTGTCTCCCCCCCAAGCTAGCAGTTTTCCAAACCATCTAACACTGCCTCGATAGCATCAGCAAATATTCTTGCACCCTTTCTATTTAAGTGTATCCCATCCCTGTAGAAGCAATCTCTCCTGTTAACAAGTACAGTCCAGGCTGAAAAAAATTCTACCCCTTGAGCCTTGCACAATCTTTCCAGGGCGAATTGATCGACAAGGCTCTCATCATATCTCCCTCCTATCGTGTCCTGGGCAGAATTGCAGACACTTTCAAATTCACCCTAATTCTCGGCTTTTGTTCAACAGTGACCTGTACTTGTTAAGTAATTCTGCCCGGTCTCCTACTCTTAATATTATTAGTGCCAATGTGTACAACTATATCACCTTTTGTGCCCTTAAAAGATGATATTCGCTCTACAACGTCATCAACCTTTGCCACTGGCGACATACCCTGGTCCTGTTCCACCTATCTTTTTTACAAAGCATGTTCTCCGTTTCCCTGACAATAGAGTCACCAACAACTACTAGTTCCTTCAGGACCAGCGCATCTGCTTAGGGGTTGTCTCTGTGTCACGCGATGCCCAAGTGCAAGCTCTGGCGTTGATGTGGGCAGCTGAGAGCTTGAATGGGGCCCCTCAATTTAGTTTCTTCGAGGCATCCACCGTGTCCTTCAAGCTCTCATATAGGCCAACAAGAACGCCGAGTTGTTGCCTGATATCGATACACTCCTTGCATCGCGCACACACAATGACATCCCCCTTGGCAGTATCATGTCCCATACCCGATTGCTCTGCAAACATCAAGCAAACAGTGCATTTTATAAGGCTGTGAGTCAGAGGACAACTGCCCCCCCTCAGTTCTGCTCTGAGCCACAGCACTTCCATTAGCTTGAGCCTTTTGCTCTGCTGCTCTGGTCTGAATCATGATTCTATTAATTTATTAATTAATTATGTTATGTTATTAATTATATTACGTTTGTAATCAAGTCGTTATATGTATTTATTTAAACGTACAATTTAACTGCTAACGAAGTTCAACTAATGCTATCTAGTACGGTATATAACCTACGGTATATCTAGTACGGTATCACAATGGGCGGGAAAGTACTAACGGTAGCGGTAGTTACGAACGGTAGTTACGAACACGTGGAAACCCTTACCGATACTTTTACAAGGCCGAGTAAAGAATAAATACACAAATTAATCAAAAAATCACAAAATAAATGTTACACTACTAAATTTAATCAAAAGTTTTAGAAAAACAATAATTTCAAATCAATAAATAAAAAAAATCCACTTAGCGGCTTTGAACACGACCGTCACTAGTAGCCTCGTCAGAAAATCTTATAATTATGGCTAAGGGTTTGCTTACTTCCTTCGTTGCCTACTTTAATATAACTAGATAGATCCCATCCACCTCAGGTTCTTGTGTTTATCTTCAACAATTTCTCCTCCACATTACTCTCAGTTATTACAAGATTCTCTAGCTTACTGCCAGAGTTGAATACACCTCTGGCATTCCCCTCGCTGAGTAACTCCTCATGTGTGAATGTTCATTTAGTTTCTTAGCTACCTGAGCAGGATCATCAACAGTTGACCCATCAAGTGGACCAATCTGATTCATCCCCTTCCTTCTAGAGTTTACATAAGTAAAGAACTCTTTGCTGTTTTTCTTTGCATCCCTTGCCAAAGATTTCTCGTAATCTGCCTTCGTCTGCCTAACCTCCTTTGTAACTTGGTTACAGATCAATTTGTATCTATCATAGGCTTCTGTGTCATGTGTTAATTTGTATGTATCCCATGCATTTTTCTTCTCTGCCATATGTCTCATTAGTTCATCTGACATCCATTTAGGCATATTGACATCCAATATTTCTTAGTTGGTATGTAAAGCCTAGTAGCTTCCAAGATAAGTTCTTTGAATGATTCCCATTTTGAATTTGCTGTTGGTAACATCATCAGTTGGTCCCACTGTATAAAATTTAAATACTGTCTCAATCCATCGTAGTCACCTTTAAGAAAGCAATAACCCTTCCCTTTACTCCAAATGGTAGTTACCTCTTTGAGTAAATTCCACTTCAGCACACTGTGATCACAGAAGGAGTCATCACGGTGTGAGTATATCTCATTCATTGGATCTCTTCATCTAACACATTGTACTTTAATAAGAAACATTCAAGTTTAATTGTGAAATTTATATTCTTGTTTTTAAATAAACTTTTAAAGACATTTATTAATATTAAAGATTACTATTAATATATATTTTTAGTAGCAATGGGTAAAATAGACATTTTTCCATCCCCTATGATTATGCCATTGTTTCATAATATAAGGTGTATAAATTTAAACACTTTCTATTATGACATTTAGAAAAAAAGTACTGGAATATTGTTTCAGTGCGTTTCGCCCAAATACACCACTGGTTATGCTGTTAGTTAAGAAACATATAAAATCTAAAGAAGTGCATCCAACTGATGTTGGTGGACAATGCAATGTTGAGTCTGTTTGGTCTCACATAAGCACTGGGAAAGGAAAAATGAGAGTGTGTGTGTGAGTGTTATAAGCCTAATGAATCAGATGAGTATAATGAGCAATTGTGCAGAGAAATAGAGTGAGCCAGTAAATCAGAATATCTTATAATGGGGGATTTTAACTTTCCAGATATTGACTGGAACTTGTGAGTTGGTCACTCGTATACTAGTGACCAACCCACAAGTTCCACAAGACTTTTGTGGATTTATTGGATGACTGTTGTCTACAGTTCAAGAGGCAACCAGAAGGAGAAAAACTCTTGATCTGATTATCAGCAGTGATAATTCATGCATTAAGAATTTGCAGAGAAAGGAACCACTGGGAAACAATGATCACAATGTACTGATGTGGGAATTACTTAAAGATGCAACTACCATCAAGGCTAAAGGGAAGGGCTTTTACTTTTGTAAAGGTGACTACAGGGGTTTCATACAGTTTTTAAATTCTGTACAGTGGGATCAACTGGTGATGTTGCCAACATTGAATTCTAAATGGGAAGCCTTCAGGGACTTAATTTTGGAGGCTACTAGGCATTTCATTCTAATAAGAAATACTGTTGAAGGTTTAGGCCTAAATGGATTTCAAATGCATTAATGAGGCTCGTGGCAGAGAAGAAAAACGTATGGGATTCATATAAAATATCAGGTGACACAGAAGCCTATGGTAGGTATAAACTAGTCTGTAATCAAGTCTAGTTTATACACATTGGAGCAATGTGACATTGGAGGCAAATTGCTGTTATGGATAAAGGGGTGGTTGAGGGGGAGAAGACAGAGAGTGGTAATCAATGGACACTGCTCATCGTGGACTAATGTTATTAGTGGAGTCCCTCAGGGCTCAGTGTTGGGTCCATTATTGTTTTCTGTATTTATAAATGATATTGATGATGGTATATCAAGCTTAATGTCCAAGTTTGCAGATGATACAAAGGTTGGCAGGGTTGTCAAGGACACTACTGACACTATGCTGCTGCAACAGGATCTGGAAAGGTTGAGCAGATGGGCTGAGAGGTGGCAAATGAAGTTTAACATTCACAAATGTAAAGTACTACACATGGGAAACAGCAACCCCAGAGCAACGTATCAACTCTGTGGTACTACACTGACAGTGGTAGAGAATGAAAGGGACTTGGGGGTGATTGTGCAGGCAGATATGAAGTTCTCTGAGCAGTGCAGACGGGCTGCAAGAGTAGCTCATGGAGTATTGTCAATGATATACAGGAATTTTTCCAGCAGGGATAAGGAGGTGATTATTCCCTTGTGTAAGGCAATGGTCAGGCCACAACTAGAGTACTGTATACAGGTCTGGAGGCCTCATTTCAAGAAGGATGTAGGGCTGCTGGAATGAGTACGGAGAAGGGCAACAAGATTAGTGAATGGAACAAAGGGGTGCTCTTACGAAGAAAGGCTTAAGTTTTGCAAATTACAGTGTCTGGAGACTAGGCACCAGCGAGGTGATCTGATAGAGGTGTATAAAGCCTTGAATGGTTTAAGCATGCTCAATGCTGATGGGATTCTTCCTCTAGCTCAGAAAAATCACCTGAGAGGGCATAAATTCAAATTGAGGAAAGACAGATGTAGGATAGACGTCCGGAAATTTGCCTTTAGCCAGTGGGTGGTTGGTTGGTGGAACAGACTGCCATCCCTTGTGGTGGAGGTTGATAGCCTAAAATAAGTTTAAGGCTCAGCTGGACAGGTATTTTGAACGAACAGAGGGGTGAAGTGGAAGTGGGTTTTTTTTTTTTTTTTTTGGCTGATGCTGCATAAGCTTGCTTTCTTGCATCAAATGCCTCTACTAATGCTAATGCTAATGCTAAGTCACAAAGAAGGTTAGGCAGGCAAAGGCAGATTACAAGAAATCTTTGGCAAAAGAAAAACAACAAATAGATCTTTACTTTTGTAAACTCTAGAAGGAAAGGGATGAATCAGATTGGTCCATTTGATATAGATGGTTCAACTATTGATGATCCTGCTCAGGTAGCTGATAAACTGAATGTGTATTTTGCGTCTACATTCACACATGAGGAGTTATTCAATGAGAGGAATTCCAGAGGTTTATCAAAATTTAACAGTGAGCTAAGTGATTTTGTAATAACTGAGAGCAAAGTGGAACAGAAATTGTTGAAGTTAAACATAAGGAAGGCATCTGGGGTAAACGGGATCTATCCAGTTATATTAAAAGAGGCAGCAAAGGAAGTAAGCAAACCCTAAGCAATAAATATGAGAGCTTCCTTGGACTCAGGGGAGGTCCTAGTGGACTGGAGGTGTGCAAAGGTATCACCAATTCACAAAGGGGGTTCAAAAGGTGACACAAATATCTATAAACCTGTTAGTTTAACTTGTGTTCTGGGGAAAATAATGGAATCACTGGTTAAAGAGGCATTGCAGGATCATCTAGACAAGACTGCAGTAATAGTTAAGACACAGCATGGATTTGTTAAAGGGAGCTCTTGACTGACCAATTTGATTGGATACTATGATGTGGTCACAAAGTAACTGAATGCCAAAAATAATTTTGATATTATATACTTGGATTTCATATAAGCTTTTGATACTGTTGCACATGGAAGACTGCTGTGCAAATTGGAGAGATATGGCATTAAGGGTAAGTTACTACAAAGGATAAAGGGATGGTTGAGTGGGAAACGACAGAGAATGGCAATCAATGGACACTGCTCTTCGTGGAGAAATGTTATTAGTGGAGTTCCCCAGGGTTCGGTGTTGGGTCCATTGTTGTTTTGTATATTTATCAATGATATTGATGAAGGTATATCAGCTTTAATGTTCAAGTTTGCGACCACACGAAGGTTGGCAGGGTTGTTAACGGCTGTAAAGACAGTATGCTTCTCCAACATGGTCTAGATAAGTTGGGCAAATGGGCTGAGATTTTTTTTTTTTTTTTTTTGATTTGGTTGTTGTTGGCGCATCGGCTTCTGTGGCCATATTGCACCTCCCAAGGTTTTTGCAGTACTTTGATCCAAGCCCGAGGCGGGAATCGAACCCGCATTTGGGTTGCCGGGCAGGTACTTTACCCACTCGGCTAGCCCAATGGGCTGAGAAGTGGCAAGTGAAGTTTAACATTGACAAATGTATAGTACTGCATATGGGTAGCAATAACCGAAGAGAAACATACCAACTGTGTGGTACTATACTCAAGGAAGTGGAAAGTGAAAAAGTTCTGGAGGTAATTGTGAAGTCAAATATGAAGTTAGCTGAGCAGTCCAGATGGGCTGCCAGGGCAGGTCATGGAGTCTTGTCAATGATATATATGAATTTTGCTAGCAGGAACAGGGAGGTGATTATCCCGTTATACAAGGCAATGGTCAGGCTACATTTTAGGAAGGATGTAGAGTTGCTATAATGAGTACAAAGAAGGGCAACAAGATTGGTGAGGGGAACAAAGAGGTGCTCTTACCAAGAAAGGCTTAAGTTCTGCAAATTGCAGTGCCTGGAGAGTAGGCACCTATGAGGTGATCTGATTGAGGTGTATAAGGCCTTGAATGGGTTGAGCAAGCTGAATGCTAATGGGATTATTCCTCTTGCTCAGATTAAGAACCTGAGGGGGCACACTTTCAAACTGAGGAAAGACAGTTATAGAATAGACGGGCAAAAATTTGCCTTTAGCCAGTAGAGAGCTGTTTGGTGGAACAGACTTTCATATTTTGTTGGGGAAGTTGATAGCCTAATACATTTATAAGGCTGAGCTGGACAGGCATTTGGAAAGAATGGAGGGGTGAAATGGGAGAGTGCTTATTATTATTATTATTTTTTTTTTGGCTGATTCTGCATAAGCTTGCTTTCTTGCATCGTATGCCTCTGCTAATGCTAATAATGAATCCATAAAATTCCATTCTAGTCCTATATATATATTATGCTGTAATTATAATGAATATAAAAGTCCTCACATGAATAATTTATTTATTAAGAATTTCTGAATTCTTATTTTATAAAATCCCTCTACTATGATATCTGTTTGTGTGAGAAGTTGGCTTTGGCTACATGAAATATCATTATATAAATAATAATTTACTTTTGAAATAGAGTACATTTTTAAATTTATTATAATGAATGCTGATGTATAAAAATAAATAATATATTTTTATATATCAATTATTAGTGGCTTAGAGGGTAACAGGCATTCTCTGTGTAAACAGGTCTAAAACAATGATGGATCCAATAATACTTTCTATTTCAGAAGATTTAGGAGAAGTCCGGTTGGCTTGCCTCCCTAAAATCCACTCTCGCACACCTTTTCGATGGTAAGCTCTGTTACATCACTTGGGTGGCAACAAATGTCTAGAGTGGTTCTCTTTAAGATGCCTGGTCAGCATGAAGAGGAAAATACCAAACCCTCCAGCACATGACAGCACGACAAAACAAATGCCCTGCTCAATCAGCTTCAATTTCTCGAAAATCTGCTACCAATTCCTTAAATGCTGATCTTCATGTAATTCTCTAGTGGGGCAAAGACAACTTAGTTGATTTCAACCCTTCTAAAACTCAGTCTTGTCTTATATCTCGCAAAAAGGATTCTTCTGCTTCCTATGCTTATCTTTAGTGACACTCCGATTTCTAGGCAAAATAACATATCTTTTTTGGGGATTATTCTGACTTCTAATCTCTCTTGGCACAATCATATTACAAATATTGCTTCCTCTGCATCTAAAAAACTTGGTTTTCTCTTTCGCTCTCGGCGTTACTTTTCTTCCAAACAGCTGCTCACTCTGTATAAATCGCAAATCCGCCCTGCCATGGAATATTGTTCCCACATCTGGGGTGGTGCCCCCAAAACCTCTCTCAGGCTTCTTTATTCCATTAAGAAGAGGGCAGTTAGATTAATTAATGATTCATCTCTAACAGAGTCTCTCTCTCTCTCCACTCGCTCTCTCATAGACGTACTGTTTCTGCTGCATGCCTCTTCTACAGATACTTCCATGGGCACTGTTCTTCTGAATTGGCTTCTATAATTCCCGCGCTCTCTTTCAAAACAGTCCGAACACGTACCGCCACCAGCCAACATCCATTTACTGTCCAACTTCAAACTCACAGAACCAACTTTTCATCTTCCTCGTTTATTCATTCAACTGCCGTTTTCTGAAACAACTTTCCTTCATACGTATTTCCTGAAAATTACAGTCTACAGAAGTTCAAGTCCAATGTCAACAAATATCTTCTGTCATCTTCTCAACCTCCAACCCAAGCACGGTACTAAGTACTATAGGTTTAAATACCTCTCGTGTTTGGCGTTTACATGAGAAAAAAAAAAAAAAAATGACCCTCAGTCCCCAGCAGCTTTCACTCCCCCTCTTATGGCAGCGAGAGGATCAGAGTGGAAGCAGAGGGTGCTAAGAATCTCTGGGTATGACCAAGATGTCATGCACAGAAACTGAACTTGGCGTGTTACAACGTAAGATCGCTCATCAGTGAAGATAGGATATTAGAGATGGAAAAGAAATAAAAAAAATGTGAATTGGAATATCAACGATTTGGCTGAAACAAGAAGAAGAAATGAATCACTTATAAGTTTATCAAGTGGAAATCTGTTGAACACTAACGGAAACAGTGAAAGGAGTGAAGGTGGAGTTGGGTTACTGGTCCATAAAGATATAAAAAACGTTTTGGAATTCAAAAGTACATCACCAAGGGTGTCGAGACTGCTATACATGATTTCTCAGAAGTACAAGCTAAAGTTAAATTATGACTTATGCACCAACATCGAGTCATGATGATGAAAAGGTTGAAGAAATGTACATCGAAATTACTTCCAGATGAGCAGAAAACCCATTACACTATCATTATGGGGGACTTCAATGCTAAGGTTGGAAAGAGATAAAACAGTGCAGAAAGGAGAACTACAGGAAATTTTGAAATTGGTGAAAAAAATGAAAGAGGTGAAAGGCTTGTGGAATTTGCAGAATCTCAACGAATGTAGTAGTAGTAGTAGTGGCACGTGATACAAGAAAGCAAGTGTATGAGCTTCTCCAGCATCAGCCAAAAAAAAAAAAAAATCGCACCATTCCCTCCAAATGCCTGTCCAGTTCCTCCTTAAATTTATTTAACTATCAACTCCCATAACGACAGATGGAAGTTTCTTCCAGCAATTAACCACCCGCCGGCTAAAGGCAAATTTCCGCATATCTATTCTACATCTGTCCTTTGTTAATTTGAATTTATGCTCCCTTATGTACATAATCTGAACAAGTGGAAGGATCCCATCAGAATTCAGCATGCTTCCCATTCAAGACCTTATACACCTCAATCAGATTACTGCGCAGGTGCCAAGTCTCCAGCCACTGCAATTTGCAGAACTTAAGCCTCTCTTGGTAAGAGGATCCCTTCATTCCCATCACCAATCTTGTTGCCCTTCTCTGTACACGCTCAAGTAAATCTACATCCTTTCTAAAATGAGGCCTCCAGACCTGTACGCAGTACTCAAGGCATGGCCTGACCATTGCCTTATACAGAGGGACAATCACCTCCTTTTCCCTGGTAGCGAAATTCCTATATATCATTGACAAAACCCCATGACCTGCAACGGCAGCCTGTCTGCATTGCTCAGAAAACTTCATATCTGACTGCACAATTACTCCCAGGTCTTTTTCATTTTCTACCACCTTAAGTGTAGTACCACACAGTTGGTACATTTCTCTGGGGTTACTTCTACCCCAGAGAAATGTACCAACTTCTACTTCTACCCATATGCAGTACTTTGCATTTGTCAAGGTTAAACTTCAGTTGCCACTTCTTAGCCCATCTGCCCAAATTATCTAGATCCTGTTGCAGTAGCACACTGCCATTACTTCATTAATAACCCTGCCAACCTTTGTATCATCTGCAAACTTCAACATTAAGCCTGATATACCTTCATCAATATCATTGATAAATAAACAAAACAACAGTGGACCCAACACCGAACCCTGTGGGACTCCACTAATAACATTAGTCCATGAAGAGCACCACCCATTGATTAGGGCACCTCCGCAGCCAGGTGGGAAGGAGCAGTAGTGTGTATCACATGCTTCTTGATTAGACACGGGGTCGAGCCTGTCACCACCAAATACGGAAGATGCAGAAAGGTCAGGGAATGACCACCGCTTATCCTGGAGCAATATGGCCTTAGTTGCTAATGCTCCTAAAAACCAAAACAACAACCCATTGATTACCACCCTCTGTCTTCTCCAATTTAACCATCCTTTTATCCATTGTAGCAACTTACCCTTAATACCATTCTGCTGCAATGTGTACAATAGTCTTCCATGGGCAACAGTGTCAAAAGCTTTCCTGAAATCCAAATATATGATATCAAAATTATTTTTTGCATCCAGTTCCTTTGTAACTATATCATAATATCCTATCAAATTTGTCAGACAAGACTTTCCCTTAACAAACCCATGCTGTGCCTGAATTATTGCTGCAGTCTTGTCTAGATGATCCTGCAATGCATCTTTAACCAGTGACTCCATTATTTTACCCGGAACAGAAGTTAAACTAACTGGTCTGTAATTACTCGTGTCACCCTTCAATCCCCCTTTGTGAACCTCCCCTGAGTCCAAGGATGCTGTCATAATTATGGCTAAGGGTTTGCTTAGTTGCTTTGCCGCCTCCTTTAATATAACTGGATAGCTTCCATCCACCCCAGGTGCTTTTCTTATGTTTAACTTCAACAATTTCTCCTCCACTTTGCTCTCAGTTATTACAAAATCATTAAGTATCCTGCTACAATTTGATAACCTTCTGCCATTTGCAAACCTTAATAATTCCTCATGTGTGAATGTAGATGCAAAATACGCATTCAGTTTGTTTGCTATCTGAGCAGGATCATCAAAGTCGAACCATCGATGTGGAGTGGACTAATCAGATTCATCCCCTTCCTTTTAAGAGTTTATATAAGTAAAGAAATCCTTGCTGTTTTTCTTAGCATCTTTTGCCAAGGATTTCTCGCAATCTGTCTTCGCCTGCCTAACCTCCTATGTGACCTGTTTACAGACTAGCTTATATTTGCCATAGGTATCTGAGTCGCTTGATAATTTATATGCATCCCATGCATTTTTCTTCTCTGTTACGAGTCTCATTAGTTCAGTAATGAACTAATTATGTCAGTAATGAACACTTTTTTCAAGAAAAAGGTGAACAGAAAGTGGACATGAGGAGCCCAAATGAATTAACAACTAATGAAATTGACTTCATCCTCATTAACACAAGATATATTGTGAATGACGTTACTATCCTGAACAAGGTAAATGTTGGAAGTTTTGACAGAATGGAAAGATGCACACTTGACATAGATGTAAGAAAAGTAAGAAAAAAAAACTGACTCGAGTAAATAATATGAAGGTCTTTGAGATAACAGAAAATGAGAAAAAACAGTATGTACTGGAACTTAAGAACAAGAATACGGAATCTGAAGAACATGTTTGAAATTCTGCAGACTGTTCAGGACCAAGATATCAATGAGGATACTATAGCTTTCTGAAAGTGATAAAATCCAAGAAATTTATACATAAAAATAAATCCAAAGGAAAAAAAATTAGTCAAGAAACACTTGTCATGATGAACTGAAGATGACAAATGAAGCACAAGATAAACTGACAAGGACAAAATTCAGTATACTGAGTTATGCAAAGCCATTAGAAAAAGAATCAAAGAATAAGAAGGTTTAACAAAAGAAAAGTAGAACAAGCATTAAGGGAAAAAAAAGGACTTAAATCAGCAGCTATGAGCAGTAATACAGTAAGACAAATGATACTAAAACTGAAGAATAGAAATGGTGTACTTATAAATAGCAGAGAAGGCATAATTCAAATAGTAGAAGACTACTATAGAGATAATTAAACAAGGAGTGAGGTAATGATGCCAGCAGTGGAGAAGATGGATCACAAATTAGTAACACATACGACATACCCGATATCCTTCCTGATGAGGTAGAATATGCGTTGAAGAAAATGAAGAATCAGAAAGCCCCAGGGGGGGAGGAGAAGTTACTGTACAGTTGTTAAAATTGGAACATGACACAGACGATGGAAATACTCTTTACAAAATGCATTAGAAAAGGCGTGACACCCAAGGAGTGGAATAAGGGAATCATAGTTTTGCTGCATAAGAAAGAAGATAAATCAGAAATTGGAAATTATAGACCAATTAGCTTGTTATCCTACATCTAAAAGTTGTTCACAAGGATCATTACTAACAGATTAGAAAGAATACTTGATGAGCATCAACCGAAAGAACAAGCTGGCTTTAGGACAGGATTCTCAACTATGCATTGCCTTCATGCAATATCACATAGCTAATGGAGAAAGCAAATGAATATAAAACACCATTACACCTGGTATTTGTGGATTATGAAAAGGCATTTGATTCCATACAGCATAAGGCAATGTTTCGGGCACTAGAAAAACAATGCATAGATACCCCGTATATTATGATTTTGAAGAAAAATTATGAGAACGCTACCTCCTTTATAAGACTAGACAAAGATAGTAGCAAATTTAAAATTGAGAAAGGAGTTCGACAAGGAGACAATAACTCCAAAGTTGTTTACTGCTGCCCTTGAGGAGCTTTCAGAAGATTAGGCTGGTCACAGAAAGGAGTCAATATGAATGGTGAGTACCTAAATCATTTATGATTTGCAGATGACATTGTGATCATAAGCCAGAATCCCAAAGAACTAGAGAAAAATCTTAATCAGTTATGCAGAGTTAGTAAGAATTTCAGAATAAAGATGAATATGGATAAAACAAAAGTAATGATGAACAAGTATGCCCCAGAAAGGGATATAATCATTGAAGGAGCAGTAATTGAAAAGGTGGAGTCATATACTTATCTGGGAGAAGTCATTAGCTGTAATAATGATAAATGGCTGAAAGTCAAGAGAAGAATAATTTTTTTTGGATGGAGAGCATTCAGGAAATATAGTCACATACTGGGGAGCAATATCCCAATTTGTCTGAAGCATAAAATAATGAACCAATGTATACTTCCCACCATGATTTATCGAAGTGAAACTTGGGCACTCACCAAAAGAATGGAAGAGAAGCTGAAAACTACACAGTGAAGAATGGAACAAATTATATTAGAAATCAGATCGTTAGATAAGAAGAGAAACACATGGATTAGATAGCAAACTCAAGTAAAGGACATTCTTATCAAAACTAAAGAACTAAATGGTCTTGGGCAGGACACACAGCTCGAAACCATTATGATAGATGGACTAAGAAAATAACAGAATGTACCTAAGAGGAGCTAGAAGAAAACTTGGAAGACAACGGCGGAGATGGAAAGATGAAATTCACGAGTTTGTGGGTAGTAAATGGATGGTCATTGAACAAATTAGAAGGAAGTGGAGAGGCCTTCATCCTGCAGTGGATTGAAAATGGCTGATGATGATATCAATTATTTACACAGTTGTCGTTTTTTGGAGCATTAGCAACTAAGGCCATATTGCTCCGGGATATGCGGTGGTCATTCCCTGACCTTTCCGCATCTTCCGTATTTGGTGGTGACGGGCTCGAACCCCGGTCTAATCAAGAAGCATGTGATACGCACTACTGCTCCTTCCCACCTGGCTACGGAGGTGCCCGATATCAATTATGTCTTTATTTCAAGATATATATAATTCAAAGCTCTTTACACACACACACACACACAAACACACACACATATATATATATATATATATAAAAATTACTTACTGGTTATCTGATAAACGATATCCATTTTCCACACTGAATATATTCCGTACTGTTAGTACTGAAGACCTAATATTAATAAAAATACTAATAAATATATTTTACTGAAATGAACTCGTGCTGTTTCAATTGTGTTTATTCATAATTGAAAGAGCACTTAAATACTTGCATTTTTACTTTCTAACAATATTTTACATTATAGCATTGTTACAAGGTTTTGTTGTTTACGTAATTGCTGTAGCCAACAATATCGGTGTGCAGGAAGTTTCATCACTGATGCTGAAGTTATAATAATTGAACTTCATCTTAGGATACCAAAGTTCAGATAAGTCCGATTTTGGTCCCATTAGCCTGTTATGGTTAACAGGACCAAAAACCACCCAGTTGATCCCATTAGCTGTAATCCGTTAGCTTTATATTATTTAGCTTCATCCTAGGATGCTGAAGTCCGGTGCGCATTTGAAAAAAAAAAAAAAAAAAATTTCAATTGGGCATATCTTTTTATTGCAGCTCAGAACAGAAATGCAGACTTCGTAACAGCATACACACTGCACGATGAATTTTTTTGGCAGCACTGTAAAGGAATTTCTCCCTTTGAAACTCTGACGCATTCCCGGAAAGCGTTTTCATGGTACACCGAGGAATTATTATTGTTAGCTATATGGTGCAAGGAAGCCTGACACTTATGCTGCACCAGACAAAAAAAAAATTTTCAGAGTTACCCTAAGAGAGAGAGAAGGGAATCACCAAGAAAGATAAGAATGATGATATCTAGCTCAGGACCCTGGGTGTGCGAAGCAGCCCATATTCACCAGATGTGAGCTCCTGGGGTTAAATATATTGAAATATTTTTTCTAACAATACTTTTTGAACAGCACGTTAGCTGTAGTTAGCCAGTAATCCGTTATCTGCAATATTTTCTAGAAATTTGTATTGTTAGAAAATATTGCAGTTTTGTGAAAAATACACATTTCAAGAAACAATCCGTTATTCATAGTGGATGATTTTTTTTTCTTTTTTTGCACACCAGTTTTCGAAGTTTATTAGCATTAGCATTAGTAGAGGCATTTGATGCAAGAAAGCAAGCTTATGCAGCATCAGCCAAAAAAAAAAATAAATAAATAAAAAATAACCACTTCCACTTCACCCCTATGTTCGTTCGAAATACCTGTGCAGCTGAGCCTTAAACTTATTTAGGCTATCAACTTCCACGACAAGGGATGGAAGTCTATTCCACCAACCAACCACCCGCTGGCTAAAGGCAAATTTCCTCACGTCTATTCTCAATTTGAATTTATGCCATCTCAGGTGATTATTCTGAGCAAGAGGAAGAATACCATCAGCATTGAGCATGCTCAAACCATTCAAGGCTTTATACACCTCTATCAGATCACCTCGCCGGTGCCAAGTCTCCAGACACTGTAATTTGCAAAACTTAAGCCTTTCTTCGTAAGAGCACCCCTTTGTTCCATTCACCAATCTTGTTACCCTTCTCTGTACTCGTTCCAGCATCTCTACATCCTTCTTGAAATGAGGCCTCCAGACCTGTATACAGTACTCTAGGTGTGGTCTGACCATTGCCTTATACAAGGGAATAATCACCTCCTTATCCCTGCTAGCAAACTTCCTATATATCATCGACAATACACCATGAGCTACTCTTGTCACCTCCTTATCCCTGCTAGCAAACTTCCTATATATCATCGACAATACACCATGAGCTACTCTTGCAGCCCGTCTGCACTGCTCAGAAAACTTCATATCTGCCTGCACAACCACTCCCAGGTCCCTTTCATTCTCTACCACTGTCAGTGTAGTACCACAGAGTTGATACGTTGTTCTGGGGTTGCCTGTTTCCCATATGTAGTACTTTACATTTGTCAATGTTAAACTTCATTTGCCACCTCTCAGCCCATCTGCTCAACCTTTCCAGATCCTGTTGCAATAGCATAGTGTCAGTAGTGTCCTTGACAACCCTGCCAACCTTCGTATCGTCTACAAACTTGGACATTAAGCTTGATATACCACCATCAATATCATTTATAAATACAGAAAACAATAATGGACCCAATACTGAACCCTGAGGGACTCCACTAATAACATTAGTCCACGATGAGCAGTGTCCATTGATTACCACTCTCTGTCTTCTCCCCCTCAACCACCCCTTTATCCATAGCAGCAATTTGCCTTCAATGCCACACTGCTCCAATTTGTGCAGCAGTCTTCCATGTGTAACAGTATCAAAAGTCTTTCTAAGATCCAAGTATATAATATCAAAGTTATTCCCTGCATCCAGTTCTTTTGTGACTACATCATAGTATCCAATCAAATTGGTCAGGCAAGACTTCCCCTTAACAAAACCATGCTGTGTCTGAGCTATAACTGAAGTCTTGTCTAGATGATACTGCAGTGCTTCTTTAACCAGTGCCTCCATTAATTTTCCAGGAACAGAAGTTAAACTAACAGGCCTATAATTACTTGTGTCGCCCTTTGATCCTCCTTTGTGAATTGGGGTCACATTTGCACTTCTCCAGTCCATGGGTACTTCCCATGAGTCCAAGGAAGCTCTCATAATTATGGCTAAGGGTTTGCTTACTTCCTTTGCTGCCTCCTTTAATATAACTGGATGGATCCCATCCACCCCAGGTGCCTTTCTTGTATTTATCTTCAACAATTTTTCCTCCACTTTACTCTCAGTTATTACAACATTCTCTAGCTTACTGCCAGAGTTGAATACACCTCTGGCATTCCCCTCGCTGAATAACTCGTCATGTGTGAATGTCGATGCAAAATATTCATTCAGTTTGTTAGCTACCTGAGCAGGATCATCAACAGTTGACCCATCGATATCAAGTGGACCAATCTGATTCATCCCCTTCCTTCTAGAGTTTACATAAGTAAAGAACTCTTTGCTGTTTTTCTTTGCATCCCTTGCCAAAGATTTCTCGTAATCTGCTTTCGCCTGCCTAACCTCCTTTGTAACATGGTTACAGATCAACTTGTATCTATCATAGGCTTCTGTGTCATGTGTTAATTTGTATGGCCGACCGGGCTAGCCGGGTGGGTAAAGTGCCTACCTAGCAACCCAAAGGTCGCGGGTTCGATTCCCGCCTCGGGATTGGATCAATGTACTGCAAAAACCTTGGGAGGTGCATTATAGCCACAGAAGCCTATGCGCCAACAACTACAAAAAAAAAAAAAAAAAAATTTGTATGTATCCGATGCATTTTTCTTCTCTGCCATATGTCTCATTAGTTCATCTGACATCCACTTAGGCCTAAACCTTGAACAATATTTCTTAGTTGGTATGTAAAGCCCAGTAGCTTCCAAGATAAGTTCTTTGAATGCTTCCCATTTTGAATTTGCTGTTGGTAACATCATCAGTTGGTCCCACTGTATAGAATTTAAATACTGTCTCAGTCCATCGTAGTCGCCTTTACGAAAGCAATAACCCTTCCCTTTACCCCTAATGGTAGTTACCTCTTTGAGTAAATCACTGCCACTTAGTGGTTAATTTACCTGCAGATTCTTAATGCATGAAGAATCACTACTGATAATCAAATCAAGAGTATTACTCCCTCTAGTTGCCTCCCGAACATGCTGATGTAGAAAACCATCATCCAATAATTCCACAAAAGCCTTGCTAGTGTATGAGTGACCAGCCCCCAAATTCCAGTCAATATCTGGGTAATTAAAATCCCCCATTATAAGATTCCCCACAAAGTTTCGCAAACACAGTGCTCGCTCAGTCACTAAAATAAGAAAACGAATGGAATATCATGTTTCATGAGCCCTAGGCTAGTTAGAGCGGGGGTTAAAAAAATAACTGAAATAGGCCTAAACAAATGCACACTTGAGGTCCTATTTTTGTCATTTGCGTGAAATTCAATAGAAACGTCTGAAGTTTTAAGTGGGAAAATTCAAGAAAACAGTTCTGGTTACAGCTATACAGAGTTTCCGCTCTGTAATTAGTGTAAAAATTATAGAATTTATGAATTGAAATTTGATCTGGGTAGATATTTACCCAGAGGACCATTTCCGGGTTTTAAATAAAAAAAAATATATATATATCTATCTATCTATCTAGTTTTTTACTTTGTATATATATATTATCTTCATTTGTACATAAAATGTAAATAGATTTTGTTAAAAAATGTATCTACTGTTCATGTTTAAATAAATAAATAAATAAATATCTATATATATCTATCTATCTATCATTATATGACTCGCACACGGCGTTGGAGCTCCTGCCTTTTTCCCCTTTTTGACGATTGTGTGCGGGAACCCCAGTCAAGACTTATATTGTTCGATTCCTCTTTGGAAGAGCTTTCGAGTAGTTATAATTTTGTTTGTGTAGATTTAGCAGAGTTTGCGTTAGGTTAGATTTTAATTTTTCAACTTTAGCCACAGAAGGCTGGATATTCCAGTAACAGCTTATTCCACCCTCCCCCACCCACTCCATTAATTGCCTCCAACTATGGCCAGCAAAGGTCAAACAACCACAGCAACAGAACCTACAGCTACTGCCAGCAGTGACCCTGACACTGGAAGCCACACCCTGCGACAACAGGTGAATACCTCAAGGTCCAAAAGGTCAGTAACTGTTAATACTTATGCTAATGCCGTATCTAATTGATTATGCTTGTTGCCAGCAAAAAACTCCTCTCTGGTGACCAACAATAGTACATATGCCATCAAACAATGCTCCAACAAATGAAGCAACCGCTATCACAAAAAGTTATTTTTTATTTAAGTTTCTGCCTTAAGCTATGATTAGCATATTTTTGGAATTCTATGAACTATGAGGGAATAGTACGGAAATAAAAAAACACATGTATGGAAATATGTAATTTAATAGGTAGATTATGTATTTTAATAGTTACATGTATCACAAAAATAGTAAAAAATCCATTATTTAAACAATATAACAATTGGTTAATTTTAAACTAAACTAATTATAACATTAGGTAGAATCAGTCACATTGGGATAATTAATTAGTAAGAAACTATAATATTTACAACACAGTATGTACATTATTAATAAGAAATATTATGCACTATACCTCAGATAATCAACAATATCACCCCGTTCATCGAATGCACTAACAAGCCTTTTAATTTGTGCATCACAATCGCGATACTTCTTTTTTTTGTTGCCCAGATCACTTCCACTTAAATATTGTTCAATGCGCATTTCGTTAATACTTTGTTCTTTTTTAATGCAATCAATAAATTTTGAAATGTTGGGATGATAAGCAGCGACTTGTTCCTCAAATCTTCTATGCCACCCTTCAACAGAATTATTCTTTCTTGGTAATCCTTCAAGGACAAGCTAGTGTACGTTCCACATTTCATGGGAATACTTTGGTGGTTGACGAAGATGTTGTCTGGTTGGACGTCCAATCCATGTATCCTCAAAATAATCAACAACTTCTTGCGATTCTGGAGGAAAAACACCATTTTCACACAAATGTTCAAAAACGACCGTCACAATAGGAGTGGGAACAAATGCAATTGCTGCCAAAATTCACATATTTAAAGAAAAATTAACATCAGTTTCATAACGTTGTTTCAATCCATTATTCTGAATAGAACGAAAAATACATTGTGAAAAGTGGATAAAACAACCCCATTGCAAAGCGTCAGGAAAAACTCTTCTGTAAACATTCATCCTCACCGTCTCAAAATCTATAGTTATTGATTGCGGGAACATAGCCGGTTCCAATACTTTCAGCTGCTGTAGCAGAGATACATACGTTTCCTCAGACTTGTTAGGCAATAATGCATAAACTAATGTAAGCGATATTTTGTCCTTGAATCCATGTATCGTATACAGCTGATAAACGCCGCCGCCATAGCCAAGTGGGCAGGAGCAACAGTGCGTAGCACATGCTTCTTGACCAGACTGGGGTTCAAGTCTGTGACCACCAAATACGGAGGATGCGGAAAGGTCAGGGAATGACCACCGCATATCCCCGAAGCAATATGGTCTTAGTTGCTAATGCTCCTAAAAACCAAATAAAACATTAATAGCTGATAAAAAAGTAAGGGAACAGTTTTGAAAGTCCTATCGGCATAACAGTGTTCACTTCGCGCTAACAACTGCAAATTTCTTTTCGTACTGAAAATTAACATTCGATTGTCCTCAGGTCCAGAATCAAATTGTAGAAACAATTCTCCATTGCATTATGTTTTATATTCTTCTGTAAAAACTATATCTCTACGATGCGTTGGAAGAACTGGGCCATCAAAATTTCGATTTCTTATATTTCGGATCGTTCATTTCATTGTATCTACACTTGGAAGCTTCAGGGCTGCTTGGCTACAGGTTCTCGAAACATTTGAATTAATACTATGAGGCATATTATTTGTTGTTTCTGCATAAGTTCGAATGGTATCAAGAAGCTGTGCTGCCTCAACTCCTGCTGCGTCTCCACAATGATTGTGCTCCTTCCATGTTTTAACGATGGTGTTATCTACCGTAGTAACTTGAGCAGCACATTTGGTTTTTTGGTAATTTTGACACTTCCAATGAATTTTTGTTTCATTTTGCCTGTCTTTATAAAACAAATATCCACTAAAGCACAATTTCGGTTTTCCTTTTTCTGATTTCAAAAATTCCACTGACATGATGCATTCACAAACTCAAAAAGGAAGAAAAATAAACTCAAAATAAGAAAATGTTGTGATTGCAAGAGATTATAAACATATAAGTACCTCCCTAATCGACACGCCCTACCTCCACTTCCTAAAACATGCTACTTAAGTTAAAGGGATTAAGTAGGTACCTACCTAATTCGAATTTTGAAAAATAACAGGCAATTAAATTAAAGCACCTGCAATGGTATGGATTTCAAGGAAATGTATACCTAGCATATAACTTCCATTTTTAGCTGCACTTAATTCTTAAATAACACCTATAGTAAAACCTTATTTTCAATTTAAAATGACCAATAAATTTATATAAATTATATGTATTGCCAGGCGATAAAATATGCTAACAATCATTTGTAGGCTATAAATTGTTTATGCGATAAACTGCTAGTGATTAATTGCTGGCGGTGAATTGTGGGCAATAAACTTTCCTAGACTCATTTCAGCCACCCCTTGTGGGTGCAAACTATCCTGCAAAATGGAATAGACATCGGTCTTCATCACCCGGAAGCAGCGCCAATTGCCTTAACACCAACAAAAGTTACGATATCAAAGTCCCACCTGAAATTCCTCATCAATTTTTGAGAGGAATTTTATCCAAATATCGATCTGTTACCGGGAAAATATGCACACTTTCTGCAGCAACCATGAAACCGGAATTTTCGCATATAAAAAGCTTCCACAGGCAAGCACTTATGCACTTCGCCAACAACGATGCAGCAAACATCACAAAACTCATCAACGGTGATTTAAGCGGAATCACTTACACCTTTTATACCTCCATTTCCTCTCGATGTTTCTTCTGCCACGAAGAGGGCCACATCAGGAAAAACTGCCAGCATATCTCTACCTCCTCTGAAAGTAATACCGAAATTCAGGTAGCACCAACCAGGGTCAGGCCAGAACAAAGGGTTGCTCTTATGAAGAAAGGCTTACATTTTGAAAATTAGTGTCTGGAGACCAGGCACCTGCGAGGTGATCTGATTGAGGTGTATAAAGCCTTGAGTGGTTTGAGAATGCTCAATGCTGATGGGATTCTTCCTCTTGCTCAGAATAATCGCCTGAGAGGGCATAAATTCAAATTGAGGAAAGACAGCTGTAGGATAGATGTGCGGAAGTTTGCTAAGGGCAAACTTCCGCACATCTATCCTTCAAACTGATTGCTGGAACAAATTTCCATCTGTCATTGTAGAAGTTGATAGCTTAAATAGATTCAAGGCAGAACTAGACAAACATTTGAAGCGAGTGGATGGGTGAATTGAGAAGGGTTTTTTTTTTTTTTTTTTGGCTGATGCTATATAAGCTTGCTTTCTTGCATCATGTTCTTTACTAATGCTAATATCTGGACACTTGCCTTTAGACAAAAAAAAAGAGCTTTTATTATGTCATTAAATATTTTATGCTGAAATCTTCTGCTTTTATGATGGCCTTCAATCTTAACGGCATATTCTCACCCAGCTTTTTATAAATGTCAGGGGATATGTTCCTCCACTCGTCCTTTAATGCAGCCACCAGTTCGGCCTTGTTCTTTTGGTGATCTCAATATGCACATACCTGACGATCCAATACATCCCAAAGATGTTCGATGGGGTTCAGATCAAGACTCTGGACTGCGAATCCAACTTTTCTACACCCATTCCTCAAACCACTCTGTTATGACTCGAGCAGTATGTCATGCCACATTGTCTTGCTGATACAGGTATGGGCCTTCCCCAAAGTACTGCCATAATGTTTGAAGTGCATAATTGTCCAGGTTGTCCTGGTATTGCACAGTATTCATGGTTTTTGTCGATAACGACTAATGGGCTCAAGGCAAACCATGAAAGGCAGCCCCATACCATGACACTGCCTCCAATAAACTCAATTGTTGCGAGGATACAAGCAGGAAGGAACTATTCTCCTGGCATTCACCACACCCAGGAATGGCCATCAGACTGGTAGAGTGTGAACGTCGACTTGTCTGTCCATAGGACTGTTTTCCACTGCTATACAGTCCTAGATTCACACTCCTTACACCACGTTAATCGGCATCTAGCATTTGTTGAGATGATTAATGGCTTGTGAACAGCTGCACAACCACTGTAACCCATATCATGGAGTGTCCTTCGCATTGTATTAGTGTTGACATTAGTCCTAATACTCTCACAGAGGGTTTGTGTGAATTGAGACAATGGCAAATTACAATTTACACAAAGAGTTCTTCACAGGATTCTTTTGTCCTGTACTGTTTCTTCTCTGTCATATGTCTAATTAGTTCATCTGACATCCATTTAGGCCTAAATCTTGAACAATATTTCTTTGTTGGTATGAAAAGCCTAGTAGGTTCCAAGATTAATTCTTTGAATGCTTCCCATTTTGAATTTGATGATGTTACCAACAGGAAATTCAAAATGGAAAGCATTCAAAGAATCTTGGAAGCTACTAGGCTTTTCGTACCAACAAAGAAATATTGTTTAAGATTAAGGCCTAAATGGATGTCAGATGAACTAAGTTACAAAGGAGGTTAGGCAGGCGAAGGCAGATTACGAGAAATCTTTGGCAAAGGATACAAAGAAAAACAGTAAAGAGTTCTTTACTTATGTAAACTCTAGAAGGAAGGGGATGAATCAGATTGGTCCAATTGATATCGATGGTTCAACTGTTCATGATCTTGCTCAGGTAGCTAACAAACTAAATCCAAGGGGCTCACATCTGGTGAGTATGGGCTTGGCACACCCAGGGTCCTGAGCTCGATATCATCATTCTTCTCTTTCTTGGTGATTCCCTTCTACTTCTCTCTCTCTCTCTCTCTCTCTCAGAGTAACTCGGGAACTTTTTTTGGCTGGTGCGGCATAAGCCTCAGGCTTCCTTGCACCATTTAGCTAATAATAATAATAATAATAATAATAAATGAATATTTTGCATTGACATTCACACAACACGAGTTATTCAGGGAGGAGAATGCCAGAGGTGTATTCAACTCTGGCAGTAAGCTAGAGAATCTTGTAATCTCTGAGAGTAAAGTGGAGGAGAAATTGTTGAAAATAAATACAAGAAAGGTACCTGGGGTGGATGGAATCTATCCAGTTATATTAAAGGAGGCAGCAAAGGAAGTAAGCAAACCCTTAGCCATAATTATGAGAGTTTCCCTGGACTCAGGGGAGGTTCCCATGGACTGGAGATGTGCAAATGTGACCCCAATTCACAAAGGGGGATTCAAAGGGCAACACAGGTATTTACAGAGCTAATAGTTTAACTTCTGTTCCAGGGAAACTAATGGAGGCACTGGTTAAAGAAGCATTGCAGGATCATCTAGACAAGAATTCAGTTACAGCTCGGACACAGCATGGGTTTGTTAAGGGGAGGTCTTGTCTGACTAATTTGATTGGATACTACGATATAGTCACAAAAGAACTGGATGCAAAGAATAACTATGATATCATATATTTGGATCTTAGAAAAGCCTTTGATACTGTTGCACATGGAAGACTGCTGCACATATTAGAGCAGTGTGGCATTGGAGGACAACTGCTGCTATGGATAAAGGGATGGGTGAGTGGGAGAAGACAGACAGTGGTAATCAATGGACACTTCTCTTCATGGACTAATGTTATTGGTGGAATCCCTCAGGATTCAGTGTTGGGTCCATTGTGTATTTATAAATGATATTGATGATGGTATAACAGGCTTAATGTCCAAGTTTTCAGATGATACGAAGGTTGGCAAGGGTTATTAATGACACTAATAACAGTACACTGCTGCAACAGAATATAGAAAAGTTGAGCAGATGGGCTGAGAGGTGGCAAATGAAGTTTAACATTGACAAATGTAAAGTACTACATATGGGAAGCAGTAATCCCAGAGTAACCTATCAATTCTGTGATACCACACTGACAGTGGTAGAGAATGAAAAGGACCTGGGGTAATTGTGCAGGCAGATATGAAGTTTTCTGAGCAGTGCAGACGGTCTGCAAGTGTAGCTCATGGTGTCTTGTCAATGATATACAGGAATTTTTCTAGCAGGGATAAGGAGGTGATTATCCATTTGTATAAGGCAATGGTCAGGCCACACCTTGAGTACTGTATACAGGTCTGGAGGCCTCATTTTAAGAAGGATGTAGAGCTGTTGGAACGAGTACAGAGAAGGGCAACAAGATTAATGAATGGAACAAAGGTTTGCTCTTATGAAGAAAGGCTTAAGTTTTGCAAATTACGGTGTCTGGAGACTAGGCAACTGCGAGGTGATCTGATTAGCATTAGTAGAGGCATATGACGCAAGAAAGTAAGCTTATGCAGCATCAGCCAAAAAAAAAAAAAACTTCCACTTCACCCCTCCGTTCATTCGAATTACCTGTCCAGCTGAGCCTTAAATTTATTTAGACTATCAACTTCCACAACAAGGGATGGAAGTCTGTTCCACCAACCAACCACCCGCTGGCTAAAGGCAAATTTCTGCACATCCATCCTACATCTGTCTTTCTTCAATTTGAATTTATGCCCTCTCAGGTGATTATTCTGAGAAAGAGGCAGAATCCCATCAGCATTGAGCATGCTCAAACCATTCAAAGCTTTGTACACCTCTATCAGATCACCTCGCTGGTGCCTAGTCTCCAGACACTGTAATTTGCAAAACTTAAGCCTTTCTTTGTAAGAGCACTTCTTTGTTCCATTCACTAATCTTGTTGCTCTACTCTGTACTTGTTCCGGCAGCTCTACATCCTGTTTGAAATTAGGTGATTGAGGTGTATAAAGCCTTGAATGGTTTGAGCATGCTCAATGCGGATGGGATTCTTCCTCTTTGCTCAGAATAATCACCTGAGAGGGCATAAATTCAAATCGAGGAAATACGGTTGTAGGATAGATGTGTGGAAGTTTGCCTTTAGCCAGCGGGTGATTGATTGCTGGAACAAGCTTCCATCTGTCGTTGTAGAGGTTTATAGCTTAAAGAGATTCAAGGCAGAACTTGACAAACACTTGGAGCGAGTGGATGGGTGAAATAAGGGTTTTTTTTTTTTTTTTTTTGCTGATGCTATATAAGCTTGCTTGCTTGCATCATGTGCCTTTGCTAATAGTAGTAGTAGTAGTAGTAGAGGCATGTGATGCAAGAAAGCAAGTGTATGAGCTTATGCAGCATCAGCCAAAAAAAAATTACACCATTCGCTCCAAATGCCTGTCCAGTTCCTCCTTAAATTTATTCAACCTATCAACTTCCACAATGACAGATGGAAGTTTGTTCCAGCAATTAACCACCTGCTGGCTAAAGGCAAATTTCAGCACATCTATTCTACATCTGTCCTTTCTTAATTTGAATTTATGCCCCCTTAGGTTCATAATCTGAACAAGTGGAAGGATCCCATCAGAATTCAGCGTGCTCAACCCATTCAAGGTCTTATACACCTCAATCAGATCACCGCGCAGGTGCCTAGTCTCCAACCACTGCAATTTGCAGAACTTAAGCCTCTCTTGGTAAGAGGATCCCTACATTCCCGTCACCAATCTTGTTTCCCTTCTCTGTACGCACTCAAGCAAATCTACATTCTTCCTAAAATGAGGCCTCCAGATCTGTACGCAGTACTCAAGGCATGGCATGACCATTGCCTTATATAGAGGGACAACACCTCTATATACTACAATCACCTTCTTTGCTGATTAGCAAAGCATTAATGCTAATGCTTTGCTAATCCTAATGTTCGTGGTGCATTCTGTAAAGTTTTGTTATTGCGTTGGACAATATATGAATTCACAGATTATTAGTATATAATTTTTATAATTTATTGTTATTCCAATCCAAAAAAAAAGAACACTGTTAGTTTTCAGGGTTTACTAGGCCGGTTTTTGGCAGATTCAGTCCCATTCCTCCTCCTATTTGCATATGATGTTACTAACCATTGACCTAAGGATCCACGGATGGACTGCGATGTCTCGTACAGAATGCTTGCATATGTGACATCCAACTATCATTCCACATTGGCAGTCTGTTAATTCTGTTGAATGTGTCTTCTTGAATGCCCACTTTTGCAATTGTCTCTTTGAAGCCCAGTGTGCATATTTATAGCAGGTTCTGTGACGTGTTGCATGCATAGGACCTATTTCCCCATCCACAGTGGGGTGGCCAGATATTAATGGTAGGGTAGTGTATGTTTCTGTTTAATCAGTACATATGATGTACTGTTTAAAGCCATTTTTTCAGTCATATTTTTATGGAATAAATTTGAAAATAAAAATGATTTATCATTTAACATGGTTTTGTAATTTATGACTAACATTTAATATTTTATAAATAAAGCCTTTTGAGACATATGTATATGGGAACTTTTTCCGTATTTTTAGCAGATCCTATTTATTGTTTTGGGCAATTCTGAAATACATTGTGTGTGTATATACAAGTGTGTGGTGTGTTTTGTGTTTTCTGGGATGAGAAAATCATGAAAGTTGCGCAACACTGGCTGAATAGAAAAGAGGAGAAACATTAACAGGGTGGCAAATTCATGCTCATACATTCATCATGAATCTGCTGTAACCAGGTACCACGTAATTTTCACATATGTTCAACATATTTTCAACTGCATGAAACAATAATTAAAAGGAATTTCTTTTCGACTGGACCTTTCTGACGTTTAGTGTTATTATTAAATTTATTGAGTAAAGCTACAAAAAAAAAAAAAAAAAAAAATATATATATATATATATATATATATATATTCCTCACCAGTAAACATTCCAGTCTTCATCTGGTCCTACTGGTAACCATCCTCTCTTTTCAAAATTTGCTATTAGAACAGATTTATCAAGATCACAGCAGTAAGTAATTTGTTGACTGTTCATTGTTGTGCCTATACCTGATTAAGAAACATATATTAGTGGATCTGCAATAAGGCCACTAAGGTTGGGATTATTCATACCACTAATTTAAACAGATACGCCAACCGTTTAAAACTTATTTAATAATAAAATAAAATAAAATAATACAAAAGACTATAAAATAATATTTACAACAAAAATAAAATAAAATAAAATAATACAAAAGACTATAAAATAATATTTACAACAAAAATAAAATAAAATAAAATAATACAAAAGACTATAAAATAATATTTACAACAAAAATAAAATAAAATAAAATAATACAAAAGACTATAAAATAATATTTACAACAAAAATAAAATAAAATAAAATAATACAAAAGACTATAAAATAATATTTACAACAAAAATAAAATAAGTTAGAATGCATTAAAATATAAATTTAAAAGCGATAAAAACACTATTGAAGCTTTCGGAGGTGTCTACCTCCTTCCTCAGCAATATATTAGTAGAGTTATGTAAAAAAACTATATAAAAACAAAACACACAAAATGAAAAGCCAATAATAAGATGACAATAATAAGATAATTTGAAATGAAGTCTCTTAAAAGAGTGCAAAATAACCTACTTGAAAACAAAAAGCTGGAAGACCACACAACAAATAGCATATGTAGCTGAATGGGGATATAAACAGTGCAGCAATAAAAACATTAAGTGAACATAATTTCTATACACACTTAAATTATGTTTATTTTTTTAAGCTTTTTAATACAGATTGTAGACAATGTATTCCTTTACATCAACAATGTGAGAATTGATATAATCAGCATAAATTTAACCCTGATTTTTAATTTTGCAATTAAGCCTAAATGAATTACACTGAGTTGGCTTTGCATTAGCAACACCTCCTTGTGTAGGAATGGACTGATCTGTAATGATGATGATGAAGGCTCCAAGTCAGGAATAGCTGATATGAGATTGCAGTTTGCATACACATGGTAATCAGTTTTTGTCTACAAGGAAAAAAGAGTTGTCATTGAGATCTTTCTGACTTCAAACATGGAATTATTGTGGGGGGGCAACATGTGCAGCTGCCAGTATCCTAACGACAACCCACATGGTTAAGTACATGAGTCTAGCGTGAGTGGCTCAACAGTTGTTGAATAACCAGCCAAAAGGAAAGCTATGTGTGGTTGATGCCCACAGTGAGCATTACATGTCTCATCTCATAACACTGCAGGATGAAGCACAGTGGCCCAACTAACCACCCAATACAATGCAGGAATAGGAAGACCAATATCCACATGGACTTGGTGCTTAAAGTTAAATGACAAGCGGAACTGAGTCTCCCCTAACTCCGTGATGAACTCTGTGTAACATTCCAGTTACACAGAGTTCATCATATATTAGTGGCTAGACATGACTACAAAAAATTGTAGAAATAAAAATCAGCAGCCAAATTGTGCAACCTGCAAGGCGGCATGGTTGACTGCCCACTGCCATAGTATCAGGGATGATAAATGCCCCTGTTATAGTTTATACCATAGTTGTTTGTTTTTTAGGAGCATTAGCAACTAAGGCCATATTGCTCCGGGGTTATGCGACAGTCATTCCCTGACCTTTCTGCATCCTCCGTATTTGGTGGTCACGGGCTCGAACCCCGGTCTAATCAAGAAGCGTGTGCTACACACTGCTGCTCCTGCTCACCTGGCTACGAAGGCACCGCTCCTGTTATAAAAAATGGTTAAGCTTATACAATCTAGGATCAACTATGGGCCCAGACTGAAAACATAAATGTGACTAGGGCTCTAAATCTTGTCCAATTGAATACTCAAAATGCAAAAGCTGTTGTAAATCAGATCAAGCTCAAACTTGAAGAAAATGACCAAGTCAAGACATAAACCTTACCTTAGATTACTTATAGGCAGTTATAAATTTGCTACCAACTGCAAATATCATAGTATGTGCAGATGTCAACTGCCGGTCAGCCTTATTGGATAGCTGTGCAGAAGCAGAGCAGGCACACATAATGGCCAGATATTAAGAGACCATATAGCCACCTCTCCCTTTCAGGTGTTAAATCAACCCAATAACTTATCAACTGTTAGCAGTACCGTGTGGGAGAGGAGAGTGACATCATTCTTGCCACCAATTCAATAGCTTATAAAATTATAGATTGGTATGTTCAGCCAGCCTGGACTACATTAGATCATAGAGCAATCACCTTCAAACTTAACAGGTGACTACAAACAACCCAACAATTCCTGTTGGATATCAAAAGGTATAACCTTAAGAAGGCAAACTGGCAGATTTTCACAGAATATACAGCAGCTGAGCTGCAAAATCAGGAAAATGAGTGGTCTAGATCATGCAACAATTGTAGCCCAGACTGTAAGCACTGACTATGACAAACATGTTAACAAAAACAACAAACATGTCAATCCCACAGAAAAACTTGAGGAAGCAGGTGGATGGTCTCCTGTGAGATGTTCTAGAAACAATTATCAAACATGATGGAACCCCCAACCTGGTGTTGGGCAGAATCTGTGAATAACATCTTAGCCAGTATTATTCAGACTGAAGGGGATTACCTCCCTGCCCAGACTGACATCATGAAAGAAAATACTGAGTATGACAATGCCAATATCTAAAACCAAAAACAATAAATGCCCATATTTTGACATCTTACAGGTTGAGATCATCTAAAAATAAATTAGCTGAAATAGCACCAAACAAACTAATTGCTTTATATAACAATGCCTGACAGAGGGAACATTCCCTAAAATTTGGAAAAAAAGCTGTCTTAAGATTAATCCTGAAAAACCTTGAGAAACCCCTTACTGATGACAAATTATACAGACCCATAGCCCTACTCCTTGCAGTAGGGAAAATATATGAAAGACTAATATACAAGAGATTATCCCAGTACTACACAGAAGCAGGCTTAAATTCTAACAATCAGTATGGTTTTAAGCAGGGCAACTCAACGGAAGATGCCAAGCACCACCTATTGACAACAGTTAAAAGCACAGAGGAGAAATATATGTTGGCAATCTATTGATTTTGCTGGGACATTTGACTCACTCTGGTGATTTAGTGTCCTTAGGAGACTCTGCCAGGCAAATGCTCCATAAGGTAATAAACTTAAAGACTGAAGTGTGTCAGTATGCACAAGGTTCCAGGAGTTGACACATGCCCTGTGAATAAAGGTTTCCCACAAGGTTCAATTCTTGGCCCATTCTTCTGGAAAACTGTTCTGGATAAATTCCTGGCATGGGATCTGGGCCTGGCGGAAAGCCTAGCCTTTGCAGATGACTTGATTATCCTTGTAAAAGATAACACACCAGTGGTTGTGTTGTAGAGCAAAGATCAAATGCCGTCCTCATGCAACTGCAGAAGTGGGCACATATGCACATGCTCAGGATGTCACCTGAAAAAACAAAATCCATACTTTTGAAAGGAAAGCTAAAGAGACTCCCACCTCAAATTGAAATTAATGGAAAAACCATAAAAATGGTATCAGAACTAAAATATTTAGGGGTTGTTTTCGACTCAAAATTAACTTTTTATTCTCATTTGGCATTACTTGGAAAAAAAAGTGAGAAACTATGCAGGTATGATTGCCAGGATCAGGTGGGCTGACTGGGGGCTCAAAAAAAAAAGGCCCCTGGCAATCATATACCAAGCAGTATTCTTGCCTGTCATCACCTGTGGAACCGGTGGGTTTACCTGCATGGCCATAGTCAGAAACAGGAGCAAATTAGAGACAATTCAAAGAACATTACTTCTCACTATCACCAGGGCATGTTGCACTGTGCACACAGTGGCACTGCAGGTGCTGGCTGGTGCTCTCCCACTTTACTGGAAGTAGCCAAATGAGGCTTATATTACAGACTCAAGAAGGGCATACCCACAGAATTTCTGGGGATGGCCCTTGACACAGCCAATAACATCAAAGCTGAAGAAAGAAAATAGCCACAAAGCTCCATGAGCAATGGCAACTAAATTGGGAGCAGGACACCAGAGGTGCTGTTACCAAAAGGTTTCTACCAGAGGCGGCAAATGGTTAGTCCAAAGCTACCAAAGTGGTATGCCCCCTGAGCATTTTACAATGTTCATACTGACAGGTCATGGCTCCCTAAAGGCAAAACTAATTTCCTTATGGTTGACTGGTGACCCAAATTGTACCTGTGGCGAGAGTGAAGACTGGGTACACATTCTCTATGGATGTATAATTTATGATATACCAAGATGACAACTGATAGCAGAAATTGGGCCCCTATTCAGGGGACGAAAACAGTTATTTATAATAGAAGAAAATAATTATAAAGCTTTCACAAGCTTCACACAAAAAGTATTTGAAATGCACAAAAACATCTAGAGCAGGGATTCTCAATGGGGCAATATCGCTCCCAAGGGAGCAAAAAAAATCATGAGATTACAATGGTTTGTGGCCCTCCAAAGTTCAACCCTACCCAACAACATCTTATGCCTTAATATTTCATTTCTCTCATTGGGTTTTCTTTTCCCCTGAGACAACTGATTTTTAACATACAGGTATATTATATTAGAAGTGAGTGAGAAATTTTGATAAAAGGAAGATAGTGGATTGATTTAATTCAACCACCATTGCTCTTCATAGGCATTAAATGCCTAAGTGCTTCCAGAGGTAATGTGTCCACAATCCTTGGCGTTTGCATCTTTCCAACAGCTGCGACCTTGGTGGCGGTGTGGTGGGCCTGGTTTATTTATTTATTCTTTTGTTTCATTGCTCAATATATAAAGCATGGATGGGATCAGGAAATGCTTCTGTCTATTGCTTCTACTTTCTAAGTGACAATTAGTATTGATTTATTGTTTCCTTGTGGAAGTTGTTCTTGGGCTATGAGAGTTAAGTAAAAATAGTTTATATTTTATTATTTAATATTTTGTAGTTATTCATCCCATCATTAATCAAGGCAAGTGCTGAAAAGAAAAAGTGTCGACCATATCCGGATAAATATCTAGCTTATGGTTTTATTGAAAGCCCATTTGACTCAAGACAGCCTATGTGTCTTATGTGTAATAGTCCTTTTTCAAATGAATCTATGAAACCATCAAGACTTTTAGATCACTTAAAAAGGAAATATCCTGATAAAGTTGGTAAACATATCGAATATTTAAAAAATTTAAAACAGAATTCTGAGCAATGTAGCATTGTTATTTCCTTATTTAAGAAGAACACACACACAAACAAATGACGATGGAATGATTGCGACTTATAAAATTGTAGAAATTGCAAAAACTGGTAGTAGTCATAGAGTGGCTGAGACTGTTATATGACCCGCATTAGAGACTGTAATTTCAAATTTTATTGTAATTTCTTTGTAATATTTGATTGTATTGTCATTGTAATATTTGATTGTATTGTCATTGTAATATTTGATTGTATTATTGTAATATTTGATTGTAATTTCAGTGATGTATAAAAATCATTCAGTATTTTAAAAGCATTGCCATTGAACAATGATTCAATTGGAAGCCAAATTGATGAGATGTCAGTTAACACTGAAGAGCAGATAACTGACAAACTAAAAATGAAAAAATTTTCTATTCAGATTGATGAATACACAGTTACTGCCAATAAGGCCCTTCTAATGGCATACGTTCATTATTTCGATGATGATTGTATATTGCAAGAAGAGATGTTGTTTGTAAAATCTATAGAAACTGACTGTACTGGAGCATCCATTTTTGGTGCTATAAAAACATGGTTTGATGAAAAACAAGTATCACTGGAAAATTTGGTATCCTGTGCCACTGATGTTGTTACCTCCATGGTTGCAACACATAACGGTTTTATAGCCCACCTAAAGGAAGTATATGCTGAAGTTAGCATTAGTATTAGTAGAGGCATATGATGAAAGAAAGCAAGCTTATATAGCATCAGCCAAAAAAAAAACCCTTCCCATTTCACCCATCCATTCACTCCAAATGCTTGTCTAGTTCTGCCTTTCAACCTCCACTTCATCTGTTGAAGTGGAGGTTGAAAACTTACTTAAGTTTTCAACCTCCACTACAACAGATGAAGTTTGTTCCAACTGTCAACCACTCGCTGGCTAAAGGAAAAATTCCACAAAAAAATCTAAAATTGTCTTTCCTCAATTTCAATTTATGTCCTCTCAGGTGAGTAATATGAGCAAGAGGAAGAATCCCATCCGCATTGAGCTTGCTCAAACCATTCAAGGCCTTATAAACCTCAATTAGATCACCTCGCAGGTGCCTAGTCTCCAGACGCTGCAGTTTGCAAAACTTAAGTCTTTCTTGGTAACTGCAACCCTTTGTTCCACTCGGCAATCTCGTTGCCCTTCTCTGTACTCGTATCAGCACCTCTACATCCTTCCTAAAATATCGCCTCCAGACCTGTAATTTTTTTTTTTTTTTTTATGTAAACCCCAAACACGAGAGGTATTAGAACCTATAGTACTTAGTACCGTGCTTGGGTTATATGCAGTACTCAAGGTGTAGCCTAACCACTGCCTTATACAAGGGGACAATCACCTCCTTATCCTGCTAGAAAAATTTCTGTATATCACTGATAAGACACCATGAGCTACTCTTGCAGCCTGTCTGCACTGCTCAAAAAACTTCATATCTGACTGCACAATTAACCCCTGGTGCTTTTCATTCTCTAATACCCTGAGTGTAGTATCACTCAGTTGGTACGTTACTCTCGGGTTACTGCTACCCATATGCAGCACTTTACATTTATCAATGTTAAACTTCAGTTGCCACCTCTCAGCCCATCTGCTCAACTTTTCTAGATCCTGTTGCAGTAGTACACTGCCATTACTGTCATTAACAACCCTGCCAACCTTTGTATCGTCTGAAAACTTAGACATTAACCCTGACATACCTTCATCAATATCATTGATAAATACAGAAAACAAAACTGGGCTCAACACCGAACACTGGGGGACTCTCCACTAATAACATTAGTCCACAAAGAGCAATGTCCATTGATTACTACTCTCTGTCTTCTCTCACTCAACCATCCTTTTATCCATTGTAGCAACTTTCCCTTAATTTCATACTGCTCCAATTTGTACAGTTGTCTTCCATGTGCAACAGTTCTTGCAATACACTGCATTGTGTATCAACATCATCTTGCTGCAAAAAATATTAGTACAGATTATGATTAAAGAGGCCTATGCGCTCCGGATTCATTACTATTAAAATTAAAATTACAGTTGCTCAGAGCGAAACGGATACAAAAATATAGATTGTAACAGGTTTAATAATAGGAATTATACATATATTAGATTAGATACATAAAGCTTTCGGTTATCTAGTTAACCTTCTTCAGTTGATATGAAATGACAATTAGAATGGAGGCGTGTACTGCCAATCTGGTACGTGAAGCGCGTGGCTAATTGTTTGAGGTTGAAGCCTGTGGTTGTAATGTATGTGGACGTGGCCAGCGCTTGTCAATGGACAGGATTGTTGCTTCGGTGATAGGGTGGACTTGACAACCACTGTTCCTGTTCACTGAGGTATTGGAGCATTTGATGTTTAACGATTCCAACCAGGCGCGGCGTAGATAATGACGGGACTTATCCACAATCACTACATCGCGGTGTGGGTCAATGTCATGGTGGGTTGCCCAGACGTGCTCAGCAATAGCTGCAAAAAATATTAGTACAGATTATGATTAAAGAGGCATATACATCTGCTAAGTGGATTGCTCTTTTGTGTTGGGAAAGGCGATTTTCTAGCCGTCTCCCAGTTTCCCCGAAGTAGCAGCTAGTGCAGTCACTGCAAGAGATGCGGCAGACCAATCCGCTTTGTAGTAGGGTGGGGACAGGTGTTTTCACTTTAGAGACGAGGGATCGTAATTTCCTGCATGGGAGTTGCACGCACTTTATCCCATGTGATTTTAAGATTCTACAGACCTGTTGTGACAGGTTTGGGTAGTACGGGATAAAGGCGCTCGTGGTTGAGTCACCACCTTGGATGTTTCTGTTGGTGACTCAACCACGAGCGTCTTTATCCCATAGTGACCAACAGAAACACCTTGGATGTTACTGTTGGTGACTCAACCACGAGCGCCTTTATCCCATACTACCCAAACCTGTCACAACAGGACTGCAGAATCTTAAAATCACATGGGATAAAGTGCATGCAACTCCCAGGCAGGAAATTACGATCCCTCGTCTCTAAAGTGAAAACACCTGTCCCCACCCTACTACAAAGCGGATTGGTCTGCCGCATCTCTTGCAGTGACTGCACTAGCTGCTACTTCGGGGAAACTGGGAGACGGCTAGAAAATCGCCTTTCCCAACACAAAAGAGCAATCCACTTAGCGGATGTGGAGCACTCAGCTATTGCCGAGCACGTCTGGGCAACCCACCACGACATTGACCCACACCGTGATGTCGTGATTGTGGATAAGTTCCGCCATTATCTGCACCGCGCCTGGTTGGAATCGCTACACATCAAATGCTCCAATACCTCAGTGAACAGGAACAGTGGTTGTCAAGTCCACCCTATCACTGAAGCAACGATCCTGTCCATTGACAAGCGCTGGCCATGTCCACATACATCACAACCACAGGCTTCAACCTCAAACAATTAGCCACGCGCTTCACGTACCAGATTGGCAGTACACGCCTCCATTCTAACTGTTATTTCATATCAACTGAAGAAGGTTAACTAGATAACCGAAAGCTTTATGTATCTAATCTAATATATGTATAATTCCTATTATTAAACCTGTTACAATCTATATTTTTGTATCCGTTTGCTCTGAGCAACTGTAATTTTAATTTTAGTACAGATTTTTATCAATTACTCAGTATAGTTATTAAAACTATTAATAAAATAAAAGTCACATAGCAAATATAATCACCTTTTCAGAAAATTTTGTGTTGATAATGAAGAAAGTATGTGAGGCTTCTTTTACATACAGAAGTCAGATGGATTTCTAAAGGAAACAAGATTAATAAACCTCTTGGATACGATAATTAGTTTGTAAGAAAGCAAAATATACACAGGTTTAACCAAGAAGATCAGCAAACACAAAAACAACATGTACTACATGGTTTGGATTTTTCAAAAACTTAATGAAGTATCACTTGAACTTCAAGGGAAAATAATTACAGTGACAGACTGCAAATGCATATTAAAAGTCTTCACTGGGAAACTGGAAATATTTGCAAGCAATTAAATGAGAAAACAATTTCATGGTATGCAAGAGATAGCTGAAATCAATGCATCTCTCACCAACAATGATGAATTATTCAGGTCATTTGTGTTCTTTAAAAAGTGAAATTATTATTATTATTACTAGCCACGTAGTACAAGGAAGCCTGAGGCTTATGCTTCATCCAGCCAAACAATATTTCTGGGGGGGGGGGGGGGGAGAGAGAGAGAGAGAGAGAGAGAGAGAGAGAGAGAGAGAGAGAGAGAGAGAGAGAGAGAGAGAGAGAGAGAGAGAGAAGGGAATCACCAAGAAAGAGAATAGTGATGATATCCAGCTCAGGACCCTGGGTGTGCCAAGCCAATACTCACCACATGTGAGCCTCTGGAGTGTGAAAAATAGATTTACAGATTTATTTTCTTTGAAATATATGTATAATTTGAAGTGAAACGTTGGATGTTAGATCCAATTGGATATGATGCTGGGTCTGCTTCTGAATAAAATTCAAGAACTCGTTGAATTAAACTGTAAAGAAGAATGCAAATATAAATTTGAAAAGGGTGAAATGGCTGAGTTGTGGGGATCAAAAAGAACTAAACTTCTTTATCCAACAATGTGGTCTCAAATGGCCAAAGCACTTCTTGTTTTCCATGTGTTATATGGTTGAAAGTGGTTTAAATTCAGTAAATAAAATATTAACAAAGAAAAGAAACAGAATTCATATATATGTTCAAGAGGAGACAGAATTAAACTTACTAACATCATACCAGGCATTGAACTTTTAGCTAAGAAGCATCAGGCTAGGGAATGCCATTGAATAAAAAGAGTAAGCATAAAGTATTTTCTTGTTTAAAATTTCTTCTTCTTCAATAGGAGTGTTTCCATTTACAATGGATTTCCTCAGCCTACAAGTTGTTTCTTGTTACGAATTGTTTCCCGCCATAAAGTGCAGTTCAAGGTGTCTTGTTCGGTTAAGCCTTGGGCTGTCATGCACTCCCATACTCCATCCATCCATGTCCTCCTAGGTCTTTCTCTTCTCCTTCTTCCAGGAGGTATCCATTCCAGAATAGCATTTGGATATCTGTTTTCTTGCATCCGTTTTACATGTCCATACCACATTAGATGCTTTTCTTTGGTGTCAATAACAGTCTTTTTCACTTCCATTTTTTCCCTTATGTCTTCATTCCATTTTCTGTCTCTTCTAGAAGTTCCTGCTGAGCATCTCCAAAAATCCAATTCTGTGGAGAGCAATTTGTTATCCGCTCGCCTATTCAATGTCCAGGTTTCCACTCCATACAATAGAAGACTTTGTACGATCATTTGAAATATAAGTTTCTTTGTTTTATTTAGGATATTTTTGCTCCACAGAACAGAGTTTAACATGCCGATAGCCTATTTGCCATCTGCAATTCTCTTATTGATTTCTGCTTCGGATGATCCATCACTTTGTAAGATTGATCCCAAATATTTGAATTTGTCGACTTGTTTGATTTTAAAATCTGCAATATTTACAACGTGTCTTGGTCCTGAAGACATCATTCTTGGCCTCTTCAGTCTTGCTAAAATTGATTTTTTTTTTTTTTTTTTTGTGAACCCCAAACACGAGAGGTATTAGAACCTACAGTACTTAGTACCGTGCTTGGGTTGGAGGTTGAGAAGACGAAAGAAGATAACATCGGACTTGAACTTCTGTAAATTGCAATTTTCAGGAAATACGTATAAAGGAAGGTTGTTCCAGAAAAGAGCAGTTGAATGAATAAATGAGGAAGATGAAAAGTTGGCTCTGTGAGTTTGAAGTTGGACAATAAATGGATGTTGGCTGGTGGCAGCACGTGTTCGGACTGTTTTGAAAGAGAGAGCGGGAATTATAGAAGCCAATTCAGAAGAACAGTGCCCATGGAAGTATCTGTAGAAGAGGCATGCAGCAGAAACAGTACGTCTATGAGAAAGCGAGTGGAGAGACTCTGTTAGAGATGAATCATAAATTAACCTAACTGCCCTCTTCTGAATGGAATCAAGAAGCCTGAGAGAGGTTTTGGGGACACCACCCCAGTTGTGGGAACAATATTCCATGGCAGGAAGGATTTGCAATTTATACAGAGTGAGCAGCTGTTTGGAAGAAAAGTAACGTTGAGAGCGAAAGAGAAAACCAAGTTTTTTAGATGCAGAGGAAGCAATATTTGTAATGTGCTTGTACCAGGAGAGATTAGAAGTCAGGGTAATCCCCAAAAGAGATATATCATTTTGCCTAGAAATTGGAGTGTCACTAAAGATAAGCATAGGAGCAGAAGAATCCTTTTTGCGAGATATAAGACAAGACTGAGTTTTAGAAGGGTTGAAATCAACTAAGTTGTCTTTTCCCCACTGGAGAATTACCTGAACATCGGCATTTAAGGAATTGGTAGCAGATTTTCAAGAAGTTGAAGCTGATTGAGCAGGACAAGGTTTCTCAAAATGGAAAGTGGAATGCAATGTGCTATCAAAGGCAAAACTATGGATAGGATTTTCAGTCAATGGAAAGAGGTCATTAATATACAAGTGAAAAGAGTGGGGGAAAGAACTGAACCTTAAGGGATTAGTGGACAAGATAGAGACAGAGAGCCATCTACCATCACCCTCAGTGAGCGATCAGAGAGAAAACTGGATAACCAATTACTAAAAACAGTTGGAAAACCAAAGATGGAAGCTTGTTTAGAAGACCTTTATGTCAAACACAATCCAAAGCCTTTGAGATGTCAAGAGCAACTACTTGTGTTTCACCGAACCTTTCCACTGAATTAGTCCATAAATGGGTAACATAAGCCAGAATATCACCAGTGGATCGACACTGACGGAATCCATACTGGCGATCGTTGATCAGACGGAAGGTTTCTAGGTAGTTTAAGAGTTGGCAGTAAAGAGTTGGGTTTCTAAAGTAATCTCCATTACTTTAGAAAGAGTAGAAGTAATTGCAATAGGACGATAATTGGATGGGAGGGATTTGTCACCTTTTTTAGCAACTGGCTGGATATGAGAAAATTTCCAAGCAGAAGGAAAAACAACTTTGGAATAAGAAAGTGAAAAAAGGCAGCAAGGAATAGGAGTAAGTTCAGGAGCACAGGTTTTGAGAACAAGTGGAGAAATACCATCGGGACCTAGAACTTTCTTAGCATCAAGATTCGTCAAAATCCTTCTGACATCCTTTTGACGGAAGACCACAGGAGGCATTGAATGGAGCGTGTTGGGAATGGCGGGAGGTGTTTTACCAAGATCATTAATACATGAGTTGGAAGAAAAATGGGATGCTAGCAGGTCAGCTTTATCCTTGGCTGAAGTCATAACAGAACCATCTGGTTTGGACAGAGGTGGGAGCAGAGATGGGCAAAAGTTGCGGCCATTGGCTTCGGCAAGAGAGCAGAATGCTCGGCTACCATTAGGGCAAGAAGCAAGTTTTCTACTCTTATTCTGTTCAAACTCCTAGTTTGGACTGATTAATAACTGCTTACAATTGTTGCGAGCTTTGGTGTAGGCAGAAAATGAAACTGAAGAATTAGAAACAAGCAATTACGATATGCAACATTCTTCTCTTGAACAGCCTTAGCACATTTATTGGAAAACCAAGGTTTAGATAAAGGACGAGATTTTAAAGTGGAGTGTGGGATAAAGGATTTCATTCCTGCAAGAATAATTTCACTGACACGATCTGAGCAAACGTTGACATCAGAAGTTTTGAAACAGTAATCCGACCAAGGAAAAGAAATCTCGCAGGTCATCCCATTTTGCACTCGTGTAATGCCAAACAATACGAGGTTGGGAATAGCCATGAGATAAAGGCTCCATTGGAGAAGAGACAATCACCAAGTTGTGATCTGAAGTGCATAAAGGACTTCTCACTTCGACCGTGTACTTAGAAGGGTTGTTTGTGAGAAAAAGATCAAGTGTGTTGGCTGTATGATTCGGATTGTCCAGTATTCTTGTAAGTAAATGAACATTCTGTGCAAGGTCATTAGTAATTGCAAAAGCCTCAGCATCTCGATCAGATGGGTCGGTGTGACTAGAAAACGGAAGCCAGCTGGAGTTGTGAATGTTAAAATCACCAAGGAAAATTACCTCACTGTTAAGAAAGTTGGACTGGAGAAAGTCAAGTTGCAAAGAGAGGAAGTCAAAGAGCTCCAAATGATTAGTGGAGTTGGGAGAATAGTAGAGACTACAGATGAATTTGACACAATGAGGTAGAGAGATTTTAAGCCAGAGAAGATCAAAGACAGGTGATTCCAAATTGCCAAGTCTTTGCCAGGGAATATCAGAACAGACATATGCACAAGTACCACCTTTGAGGCGAAAGGAATCATACAGCGAATAATTTGGGCATCTGAAATGAGCAATAGTTGAATCAACCGATAACTGAGATTCTGTCAGAAAAAGTACATGGGGTTTGGCAGACTGCAAGTGGAAATGGACATCGTTGAGATTAGAATTGAGACCACGTATATTTGTGAAATGAATTAGGAAGTGCTTGGGAGGTTTAGATCTTTTCGCAGATAAGCTTGCTCTATTAGTTTGACAATTCATGGTGTATTCAATAGTAAGAAAAAAGTGGGTGGGACATGCTGTATGAAGTAATGAAATTTTTGGATAGAGCGTACACATGGTAAAAATATGCCCAGATCCTTGACATAATGTGGCTTCGACAATGCTCCGCGCATACGCACTACTTGGACTCCCTCCAGTCACTATCTGGCAGAGTAGAGGTAGCAAGATTATACACTAGCTGATCCGGAAGCCTCCAAGAGCGTTACCAATAGGTTCGGTCCGGTGTACTAACTAGCAGCCGGCCTGCGAACACCGTTTTAGAGCTGTACCCTCGAAATGTAAGGAATATTGGATCTCGCCGCGACGTTCATCATAACATCAAAAGTCATCAATCATACTGCATGATGGAAGAGGTAGGGAAGGGTTGACCCGAACTTAGCTCTAGAGACTAAACATGGGTTCCACCACTTCAAGCCTCCAATAAGCAAAGTTGTGTTATTGCGCTGGTTGATGAGAGTCACCTAGTACTGCCTGGTAACATAGAGGGGCGGCATTCTTCCATGTGGTATGGGTGCCACACCTCGACCCCTGCTTACGTTGGTTCACACCTGGGTGGTTACCCACCATGTACTTTTGCATGGAGGTTATACCCATGATTACTAACAGTCCCACCATCGTGTATGTGCAAGCAGAGAGTGTGGCTGTCACAGACCGTCCGGATATCGCCGAAATTGGGTCCACTTAGCATTAGCATTAGCATTAGTAGAGGCATATGATGCAAGAAAGCAAGCTTATTCAGCATCAGCCAAAAAAAAAAAAAAAAAAAAACTGACTCGAGTGTCACCCGAATATCAGTTCCATCAGCGTTTTAGACTCCCAGGTAGCAAGTACAGCTTGTCTGGCACGTCTGAGAAAATGTGACAAACTCAAGGACCAGAAAAAAGTTTAGAAAGTGTGTGGGGAATGGTTTGTTGTGTAGTGTTATGTTCTGTTGTTTCTGTGACCATTTATCCATTGGGCCTGTATCTGGGACCCTCTGTTGCCCACACTTTGCCACGAGGAGGCGGGTCAGGCACCCAGTAAATTATTTAAGTACTCTGGCAGACTCCACCACCTAATTTTCAAGGATTTCAGAGGCAAGGCCTATATAAAAAAAAAAAAAAAGAAAGAAAGAAAGGGTTGAACACTAGAATTGACCTGAAAGAGATTTACAAGAAAGTGCTAGAATTTAGATATTGATTAGAATTTGGCAGCATTGTTAGGGGGTGTTTGTTGTTTGGTTTTTAGGAGCATTAGCAACTAAGGCCATATTGCTCCAGGAATATGCGGTGGTCATTCCCTGATCTTTCCGCATCCTCCGTATTTGTGGTGACGGGCTCGAACCCGGTCTAATCAAGAAGCGTGTGCTATGCACTGCTGCCCCTTCCCACTTGGGTACGGAGGCGCCACGTTAGGGGGTGTACTCGGACGGTTTAGTGAGTGGGGGCGACTGAAGACTGAGGGAAAAACAGGTAGAAGGATGGGGACGATAGAGTAGGCATCCCCCAAAGAGGTCAGTGGAGACGAGCCCCACCAGAAGAAGTAAGGGGGAGTCAGGGAGGGGAGGAAATAGAGACCTATCTGCTCTCTCCCCTGCCTGGGGATAGGATTTTAAATGGAACCGGGTTGGAGTACGCAGTTCAGATCGCGAAATGGCATGTCGGCAGCAAAGCCACAGTATGTCTTAATTGGCGATGGTTGTCAGGTACGTGTAGTGTTGAATCCAGTAGGAAGTTCAAACTGTTCATCCCGCTCTGGGGGTAGGATACGTTAGCTGGCAGTGCAGAACCCACCAGATGAAGGGGTGGGAGAGAGATACATTTACTTCATTCATAATCTGCATTCTCACTCCACTTGCATTCTATTTTTATGCTTTTTTTTCTTATATTTTATCATTTTTCCCCCGTTATTTATATATATATATATATATATTTTTTTTTTTTTTTTTTTTACTCACTGACTCATCTTTTTCTCACACATTGGGGGGAGATGCAATGACAAGTCTAAATTTAAATACTAATTAAAACTAGGGTTAATGTGTGCTTATAAAAAAAAGGATGGTTGATCAACTCAACTAATAACCAATATTATTAGTTAAGTATCCCAGTGTTTGGCCCATTGTTGTTTTGCATATTTATCAATGATATTGACGAAGATATATCAGGCTTAATGCTGAAGTTTGCAGATTACACAAAAGTTGGCAATGTTGTTAATGACAGTATGCTACTGCAAACAGGATCTAGGAAAGTTGCGCAGATGGGCAGAGAAGTGACCAACTGAAGTTTAATATTGACAAACGCAAAGTATTGCATAGGGTACTCTGTGGTTGATAGCAGTAACCACAGAGAACTGTACCAACTGTATGGTACTACACTCAGAGTAGTGGAGAATGAAAAATACCAGGAGTAATTGTCCAGTCAGATATGAAGTTTCTGAGCCAGTGCAGACATGGGATGGGTCATGGGGTCTTGTCAATGATGTATAGTAATTTTGCTAGCAGGGATAAGGAAGTGATTATCCCTTTGTATAACACAATGGTCAAGCCACACTTTGAGTACTGTGTACAGGTCTGGAGGAATCATTTTAGAAAATATGTAGTAGTAGTAGCAGTGGCATTTGATGCAATAAAGCAAGTGTATGAGCTTATGCAGCATCAGCCAAAAAAAAAAAAAAAAAAAAAATCACACCATTCCCTCCAAATGCCTGTCCAGTTCCTCCTTAAATTTATTCAACCTATCAACTTCCACAACGACAGATGGAAGTTTGTTCCAGCAATTAACCACCCGCTGGCTAAAGGCAAATTTCCGCACATCTAATCTACATCTGTCTTTTCTTAATTTGAATTTATGCCCCCTTAGGTTCGTAATCTGAACAAGTGGAAGGATCCCATCAGAATTCAGCGTGCTCAACCCATTCAAGGCCTTATATACCTCAATCAGATCACCGTGCAGGTGCCTAGTCTTCAGCCACTGCAATTTGCAGAACTTAAGCCTCTCTTGGTAAGAGGATCCCTTCATTCCCCTCACCAATCTTGTTGCCCTTCTCTGTACACGCTCAAGTAAATCTAGATCCTTCCTAAAATGAGGCAACACTAGTAAAATACTAGTATTTTACTAGTGTTGCTAGAATGAGTATAAACAAGGGCAGCAAGATTGGTGAGGGAAACAATGGGGGTGTTCTTACCAAGAAAGGCTTAAGTTTTGCAAATTGCAGTCTCTGGAGACTAGGCACCTCTGAGGTGATTTGATTGAGATTTACAAGGATTTGAACAATTTGAATATGCTCAATGCTGATGGGATTCTTCCTCTTGCTCAGATTACGCACCTGAGTGGGTATAAATTCAAATTGAGGAAAGACAGTTGCAGAATAGCTATGCTGATTCTCTTTAAAAATTACAGCTGTGAATTACGGGCTCCGAAAAAGCGATGTGTTTGCCATTTTATTTACCTAATTGTTATTTTATATTGAACTTTATAAGTAGCCATATAGTTCTGGATATGCTGGTCATTTTATTTTTAATTTAGATAAGAATTTTTGTAGATTACTACTTAATATACGTAAAACCGTTGTTTCGTTCGAATCTTGCAGCCATTGTTTTTGTGTGGTAGGGAATTCAAATTTTTAATTGTGGTAACTAGGTAGTGTAGTATTGACAATTAATTAATTAAATTTATTGTTCTTATTAATTTAAAATATCATGCCCCAGACTAGAGCCCAAAAGCAACGGGCACAAAGTGGCAGGAGTGCTGTGACTTGGAGAAAACTGAGGGAGGTGATTCTCCAATGCATCACAGCCTAAAAAATGTGCAACTTGTGAAATGTTTGCCAAACTTTCTGGAATGGAACATGATATAGCCAATGTGTGCCAGGTGCAGAGAGTGTCTAGAAATTAGGCGTCAACTCAGCGTTCTGATGGGCATCTATGAGAGCTTGAGATGTAGGGTAGATGCCCTCGAAGAAATTAATATGAGGGGCCCATCAAGCTCTCAGCTGCCCAACTCAACGCCAGAGTTCAATCCTGGGCATCAGGCAACACAGTGGCAATCTCCAAGGCAGAATGCGCTGGTCCTACACGGGTTAGTTATCGTCGGTGACTCTATTGTCAAGAAGATGGGGAATATGTTGTGTAAAACGGATAGATGGAATAGGACCAGGGTATGTCTGCCAGGGGCAAAAGTTGATGACGCTGTAAAGCATATATCATCTTTTAAGGGCACAAAGGGTGATACTGTTGTACACATTGGCACCAATGACATTTAGAGCAGGAAATCTGCTCTTACTTAAGTAGCACAGGTCAATGTTACAAAAAAGTCGTGAGTTAGGGTTAAATTTGAAAGTGTCTGCAATTCTGCCCAGAAACGATAGGAGGGAGTACATGATAAGAGCCTTGTCTATCAATTCGGCCCTGGAGAAAAAGACTTTCTAAGATCCAAGTATATAATATCAAAGTTATTCCCTGCATCCAGTTCTTTTGTGACTGCATCATAGTATCCAATCAAGTTGGTCAGGCAAGACTTCCCCTTACCAAAACCATGCTGTGTCTGAGCTATAACTGAAGTCTTGTCTAAATGATCCTGCAGTGCTTCTTTAACCAGTGCCTCCATTAATTTTCCTGGAACAGAAGTTAAGCTCACAGGTCTATAATTACTTGTGTCAGCCTTTGATCCTCCTTTGTGAATTGGGGTCACATTTGCACATTTCCAGTCTATGGGTACCTCCCCCTGAGTCCAAGGAAGCTCTCATAATTATGGCTAAGGGTTTGCTTACTTCCTTTGCTGCCTCCTTTAATATAACTGGATAGATCCCATCCACCCCTGGTGCCTTTCTTGTGTTTATCTTCAACAGTTTCTCCTCCACTTTACTCCCAGTTATTTCAAGATTCTGTAGTTTACTGCTAGAGTTGAATACACCTCTGGCATTCCCCTTGCTGAATAACTCCTCATGTGTGAATGTCGATGCAAAATATTCATTTAGTTTGAAGCTACCTGAGCAGGATCATCAACAGTTGACCCATCAATATCAAGTGGACCAATCTGATTCATCCCCTTCCTTCTAGAGTTTACATAAGTAAAGAACTGTTTGCTGTTTTTCTTTGCATCCCTTGCCAAGGATTTCTCGTAATCTGCCTTCGCCTGCCTAACCTCCTTTGTAACTTGGTTGCATATCAACTTGTATCTATCATAGGCTTCTGTGTCATGTGTTAATTTGTAAGTATCCCATGCATTTTTCTTCTCTGCCATATGCCTCATTAGTTCATCTGACATCCATTTTGGCCTAAACCTTGAACAATATTTCTTAGTTGGTATGTAAAGCCTAGTAGCTTCCAAGATAAGTTCTTTGAATGCTTCCCATTTTGAGTTTGCTGTTGGTAACATCATCAGTTGGTCCCACTGTATAGAATTTAAATACTGTCTCAGTCCATCGTAGTCGCCTTTACGAAAGCAATAACCCTTCCCTTTACCCCTAATGGTAGTTACCTCTTTGAGTAAATCCCACTTCAGCACACTGTGATCACTGCCACCTAGTAGTTCATTTATCTGCAGATTCTTAATGCATGAAGAATCACTGCTGATAATCAAATCAAGAGTATTACTCCCTCTAGTTGCCTCCCGAACATGCTGATGTAGAAAACAATCATCCAATAAATCCACAAAAGCCCTGCTAGTGTGTGAGTAACCAGCCCCCAAATTCCAGTCAATATCTGGGAAATTAAAATCTCCCATTATAAGACTCTCTGATTTACTGGCCCACTCTATTTCCCTGTACAGTTCCTTATTATACTCATCAGAGTCATTAGGCCTATAGCACACTCCTACTCTCAATTTTGATCTCCCAATGCTTATGTCACACCAAACTGACTCAACACTGCACTGTCCAGCGATGTCGACTGGCTTCACTTCCTTGGTTTTTATGTGTTAGCATTAGCATTAGCAGAGGCATATGATGCAAGAAAGCAAGCTTATTCAGCATCAGCCAAAAAAAAAAAAAAAAAAAAAAAAAAAAAAAAACACCCACTCCCATTTCACCCCTCCGTTCGTTCGAAATACCTGTCCAGTTGAGCTTTAAATTTGTTTAGGCTATCAACTTCAACAACAAGTGATGGAAGTCGGTTCCACCAACCAACCACCCGCTGGCCAAAGGCAAATTTCCGCACATCTATCCGACATCCGGCCTTCCTCAATTTGAATTTATGCCCTCTGAGGTGATTATTCTGAGAAAGATGAAGAATCCCATTGGCATTGAGCATGCTCAAACCATTCAAAGCCTTATACACCTCTATCAGATCACCTCGCCGGTGCCTAGTCTCCAGACTCTGTAATTTGCAAAACTTAAGCCTTTCTTCGTAAGAGCAACCCTTTGTTCCATTTACTAATCTTGTTGCCCTTCTCTGTAGCCGTTCCAGCAGCTCTACATCCTTCTTGAAATGAGGCCTCCAGACCTGTATACAGTACTCAAGATGTGGCCTTACCATTGCCTTATACAAGGGAATAATCACCTCCTTATCCCTGCTAGAAAAATTCCTGTATATCATTGACAAGACACCATGCGCTACTCTTGCAGCTCGTCTGCACTGCTCAGAGAACTTCATATCTGCCTGCACAATTACCCCCAGGTCCTTTTCATTCTCCACCACTGTCAGTGTAGTACCGCAGAGTTGATACGTTGCTCTGGGGTTACTGTTTCCCATATGCAGCACTTTACATTTGTCGATGTTAAACCTCATTTGCCACCTCTCAGCCCATCTGTTCAACCTTTCAGATCCTGTTGCAGCAGCATAGCGTCAGTATTGTCCTTAACGACCCTGCCAACCTTTGTATCATCTGCAAACTTGGACATTAAACTTGATATCCCATCATCAATATCATTCATAAACACCGAAAACAACAACGGACCCAACACTGAACCTTGAGGAACTCCACTAATAACATTAGTCCACGTTGAGCAGTGTCCATTGATTACCACTCTCTGTCTTCTGCCACTCAACCATCCCTTATCCATAGCAGCAATTTGCCTCCAATGCCACACTGCTCCAATTTGTGCAGCAGTCTTCCATGTGCAACAGTATCAAAAGCCTTTCTAAGATCCAAATATATAATATCAAAGTTATTCCCTGCATCCAGTTCTTTTGTGACTACATCATAGTATCCAATCAAATTGGTCAGGCAAGACCTGCCCTTAACAAAACCATGCTGCGTCTGAGCTATAACTGAATTCTTGTCTAGATGATCCTGCAGTGCTTCTTTAACCAGTGCCTCCATTAATTTACCTGGAACAGAAGTTAAACTAACAGGTCTATAATTACTTGTGTCAGCCTTTGATCCTCCTTTGTGAATTGGGGTTACATTTGCACATCTCCAGTCTATGGGCACCTCCCCTGAGTCCAAAGAAGCTCTCATAATTATGGCTAGGGGTTTGCATACTTCCTTTGCTGCCTCCTTTAATATAACTGGATAGATCCCATCCACCCCAGGTGCCTTTTTTATGTTTATCCTCAACAATCTCTCCTCCACTTTCTCTCAGTTATTACAAAATCATCCAGCTCACTGCCAATGTTTACTTTACCTACATCATTCTCCTTCCTGAATAACTCCTCATGCGTGAATGTAGATGCAAATACTCGTTTAGATTGTTAGCCACCTGAGCAGGATCCTCAACTGTTGAACCATCAATATCCAGTGGACCAATCTGATTCATCCCTTTCCTTTTCGAGTTCAAGTATGTAAAAAACTCTTTTCTGTTTTTCTTTGCATCCTTTGCCAAGGATTTTTCATAGTCTGCCTTTGCCTGCCTAATCTCCTTTGTGACTTGGTTACAGACCAACTTATATCTATCATAGGCTTCCATGTCACCCATTAATTTGTATGTATCCCATGCATTTTTCTTCTCTGCCACATGTCTCATTAGCTCATCTGACAACCATTTAGGCCTAAACCTTGAACAATATTTCTTAGTTGGTATGTAAAGCCTGGTAGCCTCCAAGATTAGTTCCTTGAATGCTTCCCATTTTGAGTTTGCTGTTGGTAACATCATCAGTTGGTCCCCACTGTATAGAATTTAAATACTGTCTCAGACCATCATAGTCGCCTTTACGAAACAAAAACCCTTCCCTTTACCTCTGATGGTAGTTACCTCCTTGAGTAAATCCCACTTCAACACACTGTGATCACTGCCACCTAGTGGTTCATTTATCTGCAGGTTCTTAATGCATGAAGAATCACTACTGATAATCAGATCAAGAGTATTGCTCCCTCTTGTTGCCTCACGAACATGCTGATGTAGAAAACAATCATCCAATAAATCCACAAAAGCCTTGCTAGTGTGCGAGTGACCAACCACAAATTCCAGTCAATATCTGGGAAATTAAAGTCCCCCATTATAAGACTCTCAGATTTACTGGCCCACTCTATTTCCCTGTACAATATCTTATTATACTCATCAGAGTCATTAGGCCTATAGCACACTCCTACTCTCAATTTTGATTTCCCTATGCTTATGTCGCACCAAACTGACTCGACACTGCCCTGTCCATCGATGTCGACTGGCTTCACTTCCTTGGACTTTATGTGTTTCTTAATTAATAGCATAACCCCTCCTCCCCTCCTGTCCTGTCTATCCTTTCTATACACATTGTATTCCCCAAATTCCAGTTCCGCATTACTTATATCTGTGTGACACCACGTCTCTGATATCCCAACAATATCTGCCTTTGATGTTTTGAGCAATACCTCAAATTCATCAAATTTATTTACCAAACTCCTAGCATTGGTGTACACGCAGGTATACATGCACCTGTTTCTATTCTTAGCTACCCTAACACAACCCATGTGTTTACTTGTACCGCAATGACTACCAGCAGTCTCTGAAATATCCTGCATCTTGTTTTTCAGACTTCTGCTCATTTCAATAGAAGCAGTGCAAGAATCACTTCCACCTCTGCCAGTGGCTACTGTTAATCTATTAGTCCTTGTATCCCCCCCAACTAGCAGTTTTCCGACCCACCTAACACTGCCTCGACAGCATCAGCAAAAATTCTTGCACCCTTTCTATTTAAGTGTATCCCATCCCTGTAGAAGCAATCTCTCCTGTTAACAAGTACAGTCCAGGCTGAAAAAAATTCTACCCCTTGAGCCTTGCACAATCCCTCCAGGGCCGAATTGATCGACAAGGCTCTCATCATATACTCCCTCCTATCGTGTCTGGGCAGAATTGCAGACACTTTCAAGTTCAACCCTAATTCACGGCTTTTTTTCAACAGTGACCTGTACTTGCTAAGTAATTCCGCCGGTCTCCTACTCTTAATATCATTAGTGCCAACGTGTACAACTATATCACCTTTTTGTGCCCTTAAAAGATGATATCCGCTCTACAACGTCATCAACCTTTGCCCCTGGCAGACATACCCTGGTCCTATTCCACCTATCCTTTTTACAAAGTATGTTCCCCGTTTTCCTGACAATAGAGTCACCAACAACTACTAGTTCCTGTGGGAGAACTGTGTGTGGGAGAAGTGTTTCTTAACTAATAGCCTAACCCCTCCCGCCTTCCTATCCTGTCTATCCTTTCTGTAGACGTTGTACTCTCCAAATTGCAGTTCTGCATCTCTTATATCTGTGTGACACCATGTCTCTGATATCCCAACAATATCTGCCTTTGATGTTTTGAGCAATACCTCAAATTCATCAAATTTATTTACTAAACTCCTAGCATTTTCATTCTCTACCACTGTCAGTGTAGCAGCAAAGAGTTGATACGTTGCTCTGGGGTTGCTGTTTCCCATGTGTAGTACTTTACATTTGTCAATGTTAAACTTCATTTGCCACCTCTCAGCCCATCTGCTCAACCTTTCCAGATCCTCTGCAAACTTGGACATTAAGCTTGATATACCATCATCAATATCATTTATAAATACAGAAAACAATAATGGACCCAACACTGAGCCCTGAGGGACTCCACTAATAACATTAGTCCACGATGAGCAGTGTCCATTGATTACCACTCTCTGTGTTCTCCCCCTCAGCCACCCCTTTATCCACAGCAGCAATTTGCCTCCAATGTCACACTGCTCCAATTTGTGCAGCAGTCTTCCATTTATCCCCAGGGGCTCACACCTGGTGAGTATGGGCTTGGCACACCCAGGGTCCTGAGCTGGATATCATCATTCTTCCCTTTCTTGGTGATTCCTTTCTTCCTCTCTCTCTCTCCCTGTCAGGGTAATAGGGAAATTTTTTTTTTTTGGCTGGTGCAGCATAAGCGTCAGGCTTCCTTGCACCATATGGCTAATATTAATAATAATAATAATATTAATAATGTGCAACAGTATCAAAAGCCTTTCTAAGATCCAAGTATATAATATCAAAGTTATTCCCTGCATCCAGTTCCTTTGTGACTGCATCATAGTATCAATCAAATTGGTCAGGCAAGACTTCCCCTTAAAAAAAACCATGCTGTGTCCGAGCTATAACTGAAGTCTTGTCTAAATGATCCTGCAGTGCTTCTTTAACTAGTGCCCCCATTAATTTTCCTGGAACAGAAGTTAAACTCATAGGTCTATAATTGCTTGTGTCAGCCTTTGATCCTCCTTTGTGAGGAGGACATCTAGTCATCTAGACAAGACTTCAGTTACAGCTTGGACACAGCATGGTTTTGTTAAGGGAAAGTCTTGCCTGACCAATTTGATTGGATACTATGATGTGGTCATAAAGGAACTGGATGCAAGGAATAACTTTGATATCATATATTTGGATCTTAGAAAGGCTTTTGATACTGTTGCACATGGAAGACTGATGAGCAAATTGGAGCAGTGTGGCACTGGAGGCAAATTGCTGCTTTGGATAAAGGGATGGTTGAGTGAGTGAAGACAGAGGGTGGTAATCAATGGACAATGCTCATCGTAAACTAAAGTTATTAGTGGAGTCCCTCAGGGTTCAGTGTTGGGTCCATTGTTGTTTTTTGTATTTATAAATGATATTGACAATGGTATATCAAGCTTAATGTCCAAGTTTGCAGATGATACAAAGATTGGCAGGGTTGTTAATGACAGTGAAGACAGTATGATACTGCAACAGGATCTAGAAAAGTTAGGCAGGTGGGCTGACAAGTGGCTGATATGTTTAATGTTGACAAATGCAAAATACAGCATATGGGTAGCAATAACCCAAGAAATATGTACCAACTGTGTGGTACTACACTCAGATAGGCAATGAATGATAAAGACCTGGGGGTAATTGTGCAGTCAGATATGAAGTTCTCTGAACAGTGCAGATGGGCTACCAGAGCAGTTCATGGTGTCTTGTCAATGATATACAGGAATTTTTATAGCAGGGATAAGGAGGTGAATATCCCCTTGTATAAGGCAATGGTCAGGCCACACCTTGAGTACTGTATACAGGTCTGGAGACCTCAATTTAAGAAGGATGTAGAGCTGTTGTAACGAGTACAGAGAAGGGCAACAAGATTAGTGAATGGAACAAAGGGTTGCTCTTACTAAGAAAGTCTTAAAGCCTTGAATGGTTTGAGCATGCTCAATGCTGATGGGATTCTTCCTCTTGCTCAGAATAATCACCTGAGCGGGCATAAATTCAAATTGAGGAAAGACAGATGTGGGATAGATGTGCGAAAGTTTGCCTTTACCCAGCAGGTTGTTGGTTGGTGGAACACACTTCCATCCTTTGTTGTGGAAGTTTATAGCCTAAATAAATTTAAGGCTGAACTAGACAAACATTTGGAGTAACGAGATGGGTGAAATGTGAGCGTTTTTTTTTTTTTTTTTTTTTGGCTGATGCTGCATTAGCTTGCTTTCTTGGATCAAATGATTCTACTAAAAAAAAAAAAAAAAAAAAAAATGCAGAGTACTGCATATGGGTAGCAGTAACTGCAGATTAACATAACAATGCAGTACTACACTCAGGTTAGTGGTATGAAGCTTTCTAATCAGTGCAGACCATGCCGTCAATGATATAGAGGAATTTTGCTGGCAGCAATAAGGAGGTGAGTATCCTCTTATATAAGGCAATGGTCAGAACACACCTTGAGTACTGCATATATGTCTGGAGGCCTCATTTTAGGAAGGATGCAGAATTTCTGGAATGAATACAGAGAGGGGTAATGAGAATGGCGAGGGGAACAAAAGGTTGCTCTTATCAAGAAAGGCTCTTAAGTTCTGAAAATTTCAAAGTCTCAAGACTAGACACTTATGAGGTGTACAAGGCCTTGAATGGTTTCAGTAGGCTCAATGCTGATGGAAGAATTACTTAACAAGCACAGGTCACTGTTGAAAAAAAGCTGAGAATTAGGGTTGAATTTGAAAGTGTCTGCAATTCTGCCCAGACACGATAGGAGGGAGTATATGATGAGAGCCTTGTCGATCAATTCGGCGCTGGAAAGATTGTGCAAGGCTCAAGGGGTAGAATTTTTTTCAGCCTGGACTGTACTTGTTAACAGGAGAGATTGCTTCTACAGGGATGGGATACACATAAATAGAAAGGGTGCAAGAATATTTGCTGATGCTATCGAGGCAGTGTTAGGTGGGTCGGAAAACTGCTAGCTTGGGGGGAGACCAATTAAAGACCAATAGATTGACAGTAGCCACTGACAGAGGTGAAAGAGATTCTTGCACTGCTTCTATTAGAATGAGCAGAAGCCTGAAAAACAAGATGCACGGTATTTCAGAGACTGCTGGGAGCCATTGCGGAACAAGTAAATTTTTTTTTTTTGGTTTGGTAGTTGTTGGCGCATCGGCTTCTGTGGCCATAGTGCACCTCCCAAGGTTTTTGCAGTACTTTGATCCAAGCCCGAGGCGGGAATCGAACCCGCGACCTTTGGGTTGCCAGGCAGGCACTTTACCCACCTGGCTAGCCCGGTCGGCGCGGAACAAGTAAACACGTGGGTTGTGTTAGGGTAGCTAAGAATAGAAACAGGTGCAGGTATACTTGCGTGTACACCAATGCTAGGAGTTTAGTAAATAAATTTGATGAATTTGAGGTATTGCTCAAAACATCAAAGGCAGATATTGTTGGGATATCAGAGACGTGGTGTCACACAGATATATGGGATGCAGAACTGGAATTTGGGGAGTACAACGTCTACAGAAAGGATAGCCAGGATAGGAAGGGGGAGGGGTTATGCTATTAGTTAAGAAACACATAAAAACCAAGGAAGTGAAGCCAGTCGACATCGCTGGACAGTGCAGTGTTGAGTCAGTTTGGTGTGACATAAGCATTGGGAGATCAAAATTGAGAGTAGGAGTGTGCTATAGGCCTAATGACTCTGATGAGTATAATAAGGAACTGTACAGGGAAATAGAGTGGGCCAGTAAATCAGAGAGTCTTATAATGGGAGATTTTAATTTCCCAGATATTGACTGGAATTTGGGGGCTGGTTACTCACACACTAGCAGGGCTTTTGTGGATTTATTGGATGATTGTTTTCTACATCAGCATGTTCGGGAGGCAACTAGAGGGAGTAATACTCTTGATTTGATTATCAGTATTGATTCTTCATGCATTAAGAATCTGCAGATAAATGAACCACTAGGTGGCAGTGATCACAGTGTGCTGAAGTGGGATTTACTCAAAGAGGTAACTACCATTAGGGGTAAAGGGAAGGGTTATTGCTTCCGTAAAGGCGACTACGATGGACTGAGACAGTATTTAAATTCTATACAGTGGGACCAACTGATTATGTTACCAACAGCAAACTCAAAATGGGAAGCATTCAAGGAACTAATCTTGGAGGCTACCAGGCTTTACATACCAACTAAGAAATATTGTTCAAGGTTTAGGCCAAAATGGATGTCAGATGAACTAATGAGGCATATGGCAGAGAAGAAAAACGCATGGGATACTTACAAATTAACACATGACACAGAAGCCTATGATAGATACAAGTTGATATGCAACCAAGTTACAAAGGAGGTTAGGCAGGCGAAGGCAGATTACGAGAAATCCTTGACAAGGGATGCAAAGAAAAACAGCAAACAGTTCTTTACTTATGTAAACTCTAGAAGGAAGGGGATGAATCAGATTGGTCCACTTGATATTGATGGGTCAACTGTTGATGATCCTGCTCAGGTAGCTAACAAACTAAATGAATATTTTGCATCGACATTCACACATGAGGAGTTATTCAGCAAGGGGAATGCCAGAGGTGTGTTCAACTCTAGCAGTAAGCTACAGAATCTTGAAATAACTGGGAGTAAAGTGGAGGAGAAACTGTTGAAGATAAACACAAGAAAGGCACCCGGGGTGGATGGGATCTATCCAGTTATATTAAAGGAGGCAGCAAAGGAAGTAAGCAAACCCTTAGCCATAATTATGAGAGCTTCCTTGGACTCAGGGGAGGTACCCATAGACTGGAAATGTGCAAATGTGACCCCAATTCACAAAGGAGGATCAAAGGCTGACACAAGTAATTATAGACCTGTGAGCTTAACTTCTGTTCCAGGAAAATTAATGGAGGCACTGGTTAAAGAAGCACTGCAGGTTCATTTAGACAAGACTTCAGTTATAGCTCAGACAGCATGGTTTTGTTAAGGGGAAGTCTTGCCTGACCAACTTGATTGGATACTATGATGCAGTCACAAAAGAACTGGATGCAGGGAATAACTTTGATATTATATACTTGGATCTTAGAAAGGCTTTGGATACTGTTGCACATGGAAGACTGCTACACAAATTGGAGCAGTGTGACATTGGAGGCAAATTGCTGCTATGGATAAAGGGGTGGTTGAGGGGGAGAAGACAGAGAGTGGTAATCAATGGACACTGCTCATTGTGGACTAATGTTATTAGTGAAGTCCCTCAGAGCTCAGTGTTGGGTCCATTATTGTTTTCTGTATTCATAAATGATATTGATGATGGTATATCAAGTTTGTTTTGTTATTGATTTTTAGGAGCATTAGCAACTAAGGCCATATTGCTCCGGGATATGCGGTGGTCATTTCGTGACTTTTCCGCATCCTTCGTATTTGGTGGTGACGGGCTCGAACCCCGGTCTAATCAAGAAGCGTGTGCTACGCACTGCTGCTCCTTCCCACCTGGCTACGGAGGCGCCTGGTATATCAAGCTTAATGTCCAAGTTTGCAGACGATACAAAGGTTGGCAGGGTTGTCAAGGACACTACTGACACTATGCTGCTGCAACAGGATCTATAAAGGTTGAGCAGATGGGCTGAGAGGTGGCAAATGAAGTTTAACATTGACTTTTTTTTTTTTTTTTTTTTTTTTTTGATTTGGTAGTTGTTGGCGCCTCGGCTTCTGTGGCCATATTGCACCTCCCAAGGTTTTTGCAGTACTTTGATCCAAGCCCGAGGCGGGAATCGAACCCGCGACCTTTTGGGTTGCCGGGAAGGTACTTTACCCACTCGGCTAGCCCGGTCGGCTTTAACATTGACAAATGTAAAGTACTACACATGGGAAACAGCAACCCCAGAGCAACGTATCAACTCTGTGGTACTACACTGACAGTGGTAGAGAATGAAAGGGCCTTGGGGGTGGTTGTGCAGGCAGATATGAAGTTCTCTGAGCAGTGCAGACGGGCTGCAAGAGTAGCTCATGGCGTATTGTCAATGATATACAGGAATTTTTCCAGCAGGGATAAGGAGGTGATTATTCCATTGTATAAGGCAATGGTCAGGCCACACCTAGAGTGCTGTATACAGGTCTGGAGGCCTCATTTCAAGAAGGATGTAGCGCTGCTAGAACGAGTACAGAGAAGGGCAACAAGATTAGTGAATGGAACAAATCGGTGCTCTTACGAAGAAAGGCTTAAGTTTTGCAAATTACAGTGTCTGGAGACTAGGCACCAGCGAGGTGATCTGATAGAGGTGTATAAAGCCTTGAATGGTTTAAGCATGCTCAATGCTGATGGGATTCTTCCTCTAGCTCAGAAAAATCACCTGAGAGGGCATAAATTCAAATTGAGGAAAGACAGATGTAGGATAGACGTGCGGAAATTTGCCTTTAGCCAGCGGGTGGTTGGTTGGTGGAACAGACTGCCATCCCTTGTGGTGGAGGTTGATAGCCTAAATAAGTTTAAGGCTCAGCTGGACAGGTATTTTGAACGAACAGAGGGGTGAAGTGGAAGTTGGTTTTTTTTTTTTGGCTGATGCTGCATAAGCTTGCTTTCTTGCATCAAATGCCTCTATTAATGCTAATGCTAATTCTTGCTCTTGCTGAGATTACACCCCTGAGGGGACATAAATTGAAATCGAGAAAAAACAGACGTAGAATTGATGTGTAGAAATTTGCCTTTAGTCAGCGGGTGATTGATGGGTGGAACAACCTTCCATGTGTCACAGTGGAAGTTGATAGTTTAAATAAATTTAAGGAAGAACTGGACAAACGTGTGGAGCAATTGGATGGTGAAATGAGTTTTTTTTTTTTTTTTTTGGCTGATGCTGTATAAGCTTGCTTTCTTGCATCATATGCCTCTACTAATGATAATGCTAACTTCGATCTGACAGAACCAACTTTTCTTCTGCCTATTTATTTAACTTCTGTTTCCAGAACAATCGTATTTCCTGAAAATGACAATATCCACAGACATTCAAGTCTAATGTCAACAAGTATCTTCTTTTATCACAAATTACAATCCACAGAAATTTAAGTCTAATGTCATCTAATATCGTCTTTCATCTTCTCAACCTTCAGCCCATGCATAATATGCATAATGATAATAAGTTCTATAGGTTCTAATACCTCTCATGTTTGGGGTTTTTAAAAAAAAAGAAAAAATTAATATAGCAATAATGGATTTAAAAGTAGTATTTTATAATTCACAACCAATTTGAGCAAATGATAGTCATATAAATGCCCAGTATTTGCTCAATTTGTTTACAATGCACATTTATATGTCCAGTATTTGCCCAATTTATTTCATTGACAGTAAGCTCATATAGTGGAGACTATCCATGTCAAAACTAGACACTGCCATCCTTATCCAGTTCCATGAAGTTCTGAAGAATAGGATGGGGCTAAAATAGTGTTTTTGGGAACCACTGGGCTCTAATCATCATGCAGCAGAAAAGAAAATCCATATTGTTTTTATCATGGGTGAGATGCAGCCATATCACCCATGATAAAAATCACTTCTTTTAAACTTTCATCCAAATTATTATATTTCTTGAAATACTATGTAATTTCTATGTAATATTACTAATGAGGACTGACCATTCTTTTTATAGTAGAATAATTGCCTGTTTATTGGAGGATCTCACTGTTATTCCTGCAGCTTTACAACACTGAAGGAATTTCCTGTTTAACCATTCCCAGATGTAGAACCTTGCTAACATTTTGAAATTAAAGTACAATCTCATTTTTTTATTGTATTAATTTAGCCTGTCTTGTTGTAGCAAACATACCCTGATTATTAGTCAACCGGCCTTAATTAATATAATCAGCAAATTTTGATATAAAACGTAACAATATCATGATTGGAAACGAGGTCCCCCATCAAACACTGAGAAATGCTATCGTAACATTGTTATGATATGGATTTTATTTTGTTTTCCCGTATGTGAGCCCCAGGGGGCTCACGTCTGGAGAGTATGGGCTTGGCAAACCCAGGATCCTGAGCTGGATATCATCATTCTTCTTCTCTTTCTTGGTGATTCCTTTCTTTCTCTCTCTCAGGGTAACTCAGGAATTTTTTTTTTTTTTTTTTTTTTTGGCTGGTGCAGCATAAGCCTCAGGCTTTCTTGTACCCTACGGCTGCTAATACTACTAATAATAATAATAATCATTTCACAGGAATACTCGATAGTATTTGAAACTGCTGCTCTACGATACTCGTATACATCGCTACAATTCTATTGAAGTTCCTTCTCTCCGGATTTCAGTTGTTTAAATTTTTTTTTCTAATATATAAATTTTATAAGTTCAATTATATACTCACAGGACTAATTGTTCATTACACAACAAAGAAGCCGTGATGCCGCTTTTAAATTCACAAATTTTTAGAAGCAATCAATAACAACATGCAGTACCACTGATTATGTTGTTTATAGAGACAAGTGGCGCCATCAGTTACCGCTTCGTGAAACGTTGTACCCAATATATGTCGAGGGTGTTGGACGGAAAACATAGCTGATGAAGGAGTGACGTTGTGAGGATTGTTCTGTTTATATATATATATCTTTTTATTTTGTATTATTATGTTTGCATAGATGAAATGAAAAACTGTTTACAGTGGCGGAAAAGTGTTTTGGAGTAGTAAAACTGCAAATCTGTAGTCGACAAAAGAAAAGTCACCACGTGAATACTCGCGTTGATCCAGTTCATATATCAGTTGTTGCATGTGAAGGATGCCTTCCGCCTCTGCGAAACTCGAAAAACAAGCCTCAACAGAGGCTTTAGATCCTCTAAAACAGATTGTTACTATGGTTGAAAAGAAAGTCCGTAATCTGGAAAAACGAAAGGTAAGTTATAATATATTATAATCTTTCCTTTTGTTTCTAATGGCTACAATGGGGAGTTGCTATTGTCGGTAACGGAACGTGACGCAGTAATACAGAAGTTTTCTTGCAGCCGGTTTTGAGTTTAGGCCTAACTATTAGGCTTACACGTAGTGTTTCTGTCCGACCTATGAAGCTTTTCGTTTTCCTAGTTTGATAAATGAGCTATCCCGCAAATAACGGTTTTATTTAGCATCTTATCAAATCAGCTATATATTTAATTAATTTAATTTTTATTTCCACTTTAAAATATAGCTCTGCACAAGTTCTGAAAACGGAAAACAAACTAAGCATGCACAATTATAAAAGTTACCTCGAAGAGATTCTCCCTTTGTCATTGATTCCTTCATAATTTAGTACAATTTACTTTGCTCATGCAGGCAATACCGCATGAAAAAATACAGGAATGTGTATCGATGCACCGAAGTAATTTTGCCGCATGTCCTATTGTTAGTAAATAAAAAGAAAAATGTAAAGAACATTTTAATATGCATTGAGTAATTAAAAGTACCCAAACTATCGACTTCTGTAATCTTATGCAGGTAACCCTCGTAACATGGTAGTTAGGTACCTATAAAACCGGGACTAAGAAAAAGTACAAAAGGAGGGGGTTACGTTCCAAAAGCTAACAAAAATACACTATTTCTTTACCAAAATGTTAACAAAATTAGTAGTAGTAGTGGCATGTGATGCAAGTGTAAGCTTATGCAGCATCAGCCAAAAAATTTACACCACCATTCCCTCTAACTGTTTGTTCAGTTTCTCCTTAAATTTATTTAACTTATCAACTTCCACAACAACAGATGGAAATTTGCTCGAGCAATTAACCACCCGTTGGCTAAAGGCAAATTTCCGCACATCTATTCTACATCTTTCTTTCCTTAATTTGAATTTATGCCCCCTTAGGTTCGTAATCCGAACAAGTGGAAGAATCCCATCAGAATTCAGCATGCTCAATCCATTCAAGGCCTTATACACCTCAATCATATCGTGATTGAGTGTATTTCATGTATCCTCTGCACTCTTTAAAATTCAATAAATCTTTGAGAATTCATCATATGAAACTAAGCATTTTTGAACTTTGGGCTCCTTTCATTCCAGAATCTGCATTCAAAAAATAAGATTCTAATTGCTTGGCTAACTTTATGCTTTTAAGTGTAAAATTTGCAAGTTTAGAATCTTTATTTTTTCCACTGAATCCGTTTCACCAGCCTCTCTTTCTACCAGTAATTCTTGAGCATCTTCTGTAATCATATTTTTTTTTATTTTTAGGAGCATTGGCAACTAACACCATGTTACTCTGTGTATTATTGTCAATAAATTGCATGTGTTCTGAGGTCGATTTTCTGTTTTGCTGGACAAAAAACCCGAGTTTTTCTCCTGGACAAGTTTCCAGTAGGAAAAACCATGCTACCCCACCCGAGCCAGACTAACTCAGCTATGTTGTGAAAAAAGGCCCATAAAAATTCCTCCCATCATTGACGGATTCGAATGCAGATGTTTTCCAACCGATGTGGGGAGGAGGGTGATTCTGTTAGCTGTGCTACCCATGAGGGCTTCAGTAGTCATATCATCAAAATCTTCCCCTCCTACCGACTTAACGGCGCATTATAGCCTTAGATGCTAATGCGCCATAAAACTCTAAAACAAACAAACAAAAATCCTACCGACTTAGCAAGTTCTGCTATCGCACCGATTCCGGCTCGACCATATTTCCTGAATGAACTGACTCTGGCCATACATTTTTTTCACACACATTTAACGTTAATGGTTTTACTTCTTTCAGTGATAAAGCTATGATTCTGATACAGTCCACAGTTGAGAAATCTTTCCATGTCTCCATCATTCAATAGAATCAGAATCAATTTTTTTCAAAATCCATTAACGATTTTCTGAGGTAATGAGATTTAAAGGTGGATGTAATGCCTTGATCTAATGGCTGAATGAAAGAAGTTGTATTAACCTAGTACAACTGTGGTGGTAGGAATATAACTTCAACGTTTGGAAGACTTAAATCTTTTGGGTGGCCTGGTGTGCTATCCAATAGTAATAAAACTTTGAAATCTTGATTTTTTTCCACAAGTTCAATAGCGCAGAACGTAACATGGTATTTCCCAACAAAATAAAATACAGGGATTTCTCAGTATTTTATTTAATTTTTTTTGACTAGCGAGTCAACAGCTTGGATTCAAAATGAGTGTAAATGTCGAAAAATTATATCCAACATAATAGCAGGGTTTTCCCTGCACAAAAGCTCAAAAATACCCTGTTATGCGAAGTTTACCGAAATTCTCTAACCGTGTTAGAGCAAAACCGTGTTATATATGTTCCGTGTTGTGCGAGGATTTCTGCAATTTATCAATCATAGAGCGAAACCATCTTGTACAAGTACCACGTCATACAGGTTTGCCTGTATATAAATCGCAGTGAATTTTTAGAAAATTTGGAAAGAAAGAAACAATTGCATTAATATGTATTAATGATTTTGATGAAGAAATATATCAGGCTTAAAGCCTAGGTGTGCTGATGATACAAAGGTTGACTGGGTGGTTAATAATAGTAAGCAAAGTATGCCACTGCAACAAGATCTAGAAAAATTCTGCAGGTGGGCTGAGAACTAGCAACCGAACTTTTATATTGGCAAGTGCAGAGTGCTGCATGCAGATAGCAGTAATCTCGGATTAATGTACTATCTGTATGGTACCACACTGAGTAGGGAAAGTGAAAAAAAGACCTGGAGGTAGGTAACCCTTTAGTTTGATATGAAGATCTCTGAGTGGTGCAGACAGCTCATGGGAATTTTGCCAGCAAGAATAAGGAGGCAATTTTCTCATTGTGTAAGGCACATCCATAAGACAAAATCATCATTAGGCCACACCTTGCGTACTGTATACAGATCTCAAAGCCTTATTTTAAGAAGGATGTGGATCTGTTGAAATGAGTAAAGAAAGAAAGAAAGATCTATGAGATTAGTGAAGGGAACAAAAGGAGATGATTATTCCATTTCATAAATCAGTGGTTTAACCCTTCAGCCAGTGAATAGTTGATTGTTGGAACAATCTCCCATCTGGTAGATGTGAATAGTTTCAATAAATTGAAGGAAGAACTAGATGAACTGTTAGAAGGGATGGACAAGTGATATGGGAGACGTTAGGGTTCTGTTTTTTTTTTTTGTTGATGCTGTATAAGCTTCTTTTCTTTTATTATTTGCCACTACTAATAGTAATGTTAATTAAATACTACTAACCTAGAAAGTACTATAATATATTCACAGTTCAGAAAGTTAATTGGTGTTGCTGCCTATATATTTAGTTTGAACTGGCGATTGTATCTTCCCACAAGAGAAAAAACTAAAACATTTAGCCTATCAAGAGTGTTTATTTTTCCTTCCTGTATATTATTATTTTTTTTTATTTTATGAAAATCCCAAGCACAAGAGGTATTAAAATCTATAGTACTTAGTATTGTGCATGAGTTGAAGGTTGAGAAGATGAAATAAGGTACTTGTCGACATTAGACTTGAATTCCTGTAGATTGAAATCTTGAGGAAATACATATGAAGGGAGGTTACAGAAAACAGAAGTTGGTAAAACTTTACTTTATGGTGCACTTTACCTTTTCGTCCTTGAGGTTGTCACAGACATTCTCTCAGATATGTCAGACAACCTGTACTTGCTACCTGGGAGTCTAAAACGCTGATGGAACTGATATTTGGGTGACACTCAAGTCAAGTGGACCCAATTTTGGCAAAATCCGGACAGTCTGTGACAGCCAAATCCTCTGCTTGCACCTTCACTATGGTGGTACATGTTAGTAATCCTGGGTATAACCTCCATGCACAAGTACATGGTGGGTGACCACCCAGGTGTGAACCAACGTAAACAGAGATCGAGGTGTGGTGCCCACACCACATGGAGAAATGTTGCCCCTCTATGTTACCAGGCAGTACTAGGTGGTAGATGACTCATCAACTGGTGCAATACCACCACTTTGCTTATTGGAGCCTTGAAGTGGTGGAACCCATGTTTAGTCTCTAGAGCTAAGTTCCGGTCAACCCTTCCCTACCTCTTCCATCATGCAGTATGATTGATGACTTTTGATGTTATGATGAACATTGTGGCGAGATCCAATATTCCTTACATTTCGAGGGTACAGCTCTAAAACGGTGTTTGCAGGCCGGCTGCTAGTTAGTACACTGGACCGAACCTATTGGTAACTCTCTAGGAGGCTTCCGGGTCAGCTAGTGTATAATCCTGCTACCTCTACTCTGCCAGATAGTGACTGGAGGGAGTCAGAGTAGTGTGTATGTGGGGAGCATTGCCGAGGCCACGTTATGTCAAGGATCTGGGTTACTTCTTACCATGTGTACGCCATATCCAGAAATTTCATTACTTCATACAGCATTTCCCACTCACTTTTTCTTACTATTGAATACACCATGAATTGTCAAACTAATAGAGCAAGCTTATCTGCGAAAAGATCTAAACCTCCCAAGCACTTCCTAATTCATTTCGCAAATATACATGGTCTCGATTCTAATCTCAGAGATGTCCATTTCCACTCCATGTTCTTTTTCTGACAGAATTTTAGTTATCTGTTGATTCAACTACTACTAATCTCAGATGCCCAAATTATTCACTGTATGATTCCTTTCGCTCAAAGGTGATACTTGTGCATATGTCCATTCTGATATCCCCTGTCAGAGACTTGGCAATTTGGAATCTCCTCACTTTGATCTGCTCTGGCTTAAAATCTCTCTACCTCATTGTGTCAAATTCATCTGTTGTCTCTACCGTTCTCCCAACTCCGCTAATCACTTGGAGCTATTTGACTTCCTCTCTTTGCAACTTGACTTTCTTCAGCCCAACTTTCCTAACAGTGAGGTAATTTTCCTTGGTGATTTTAATGTTAACAACTCCAGCTGGCTTTCGTTTTCTAGTCACACCGACCCAGCTGGTCGAGATGCTGAGGCTTTTGCAATTACTAATGACCTTGCACAGATTGTTCATTTACCTACAAGAATACCAGACAATCCTAATCATACAGCCAACACGCTTGATCTTTTTCTCACATACAATCCTTCTAAGTACACGGTCAAAGTGAGAGGTCCTTTAGGTACTTCAGATCACAACTTGGTGATTGTCTCTTCTCCAATGGAGCCTTTATCTCATGGCTGTTCCCAACCTCGTGTTGTTTGGCATTACACGAATGCAAAATGGATGACCCTCGAGATTTCTTTTCCTTGGTCGGATTACTGTTTCAAAACTTCTGATGTCAACGTTTGCTCAGATCATGTCAGTGAAATTATTCTTGCAGGAATGGAATCCTTTATCCCACGCTCCACTTTAAAATCTCGTCCTTTATCTAAACCTTGGTTTTCCAATAAATGTGCTAAAGCCGTTCAAGAGAAGAACGTTGCATATCGCAATTGGCTTGTTTCTAATTCTTCAGTTTCATTTTCTGCCTACACCAAAGCTTGCAACAATTGTAAAGCAGTTATTAATCAGTCCAAACTAGAGTTTGAATAGGCAAAGAGTAGAAAACTTGCTTCTTGCCCTAATGATAGCCGAGTATTCTGGTCTCTTGCCAAAGCTATTGTCTGCGACTTTTGCCCACCTCTGTCCAAACCAGATTGTTCTGTTGTCACTTCAGCCAAGGATAAAGCTGACCTGCTAGCATTCCACTTTTCTTCCAACTCATGTATTAACGATCTTGGTAAAACACCTCCCACTATTCCCAACACGCTCCATTCAATGCCTCCTGTGGTCTTCTGTCAAAAGGATGTCAGAAGGATTTTGACGAATTGTGATGCTAAGAAAGCTCCAGGTCCCGATGGTATTTCTCCACTTGTTCTCAAAACCTGTGCTCCTGAACTTACTCATATTCTTTGCCGCCTTTTTTCACTTTCTTATTCCAAAGGTGTTTTTCCTTCTGCTTGGAAATTTGCTCATATCTAGCCAGTTCCTAAAAATTGTGACAAATCATTATCATCCCATTGCAATTACTTCTACTCTTTCTAAAGTGATGGAGAAATCAATTAACCGCCAACTCTTAAACTACCTAGAAATCTTCCGTCTGATCAAAGATTGCCAGTATGGATTCAGTCAGTGTCGATTCGCTGGTGATATTCTGGCTTATGTTACCCATTTATGGACTAATTTAATGGAAAGGTTCGGTGAAACACAAGTAGTTGCTCTTGACATCTCAAACTTTTGATCGTGTTTGGCCTAAAGGTCTTCTAAACAAGCTTCCATCTTATGGTTTGCCAACTGTTTTTAGTAATTGGTTATCCAGTTTTCTCTCTGATCGCTCGCTGAGGGTGATGGTAGATGGCACTCTGTCCACTAATGTCACTAATGATGGTAGATGGCACTCTGTCCACTTCTCCACTAATGCCGGTGTCCCCCAAGGTTCAGTTCTTTCCCCCACTCTTTTCCTCTTGTATATTAATGACCTTCTTCCATTGACCGGAAATCCTATCCATAGTTTTACCAATGATAGCACATTGCATTCCACTTTCCATTTTGAGAAACCTTGCCCTGCTCAATCAGCTTGAACTTCTTGAAAATCTGCTACCAATTCCTTAAATTCCGATCTTCAGATAATTCTCCAGTGGGGCAAAGACAACTTAGTTTATTTCAACCCTTCTAAAACTCAGTTTTGTCTTATATCTAGCAAAAAAAGGATTCTTCTGCTCCTATGCTTATCTTTAGTGACACTTCGATTTCTAGGCAAAATGATATATCTCTTTTGGGGATTACCCTGACTTCTAAACTCTCTTGGCACAAGCACATTACAAATATTGCTTCCTCTGCATCTAAAAAACTTCGTTTTCTCTTTCGCTCTTGGCATTACTTTTCTTCCAAACAGCTGCTCACTCTGTATAAATCGAAAATTCGACCTGCCATGGAACGTTGTTCCCACATCTGGGGTGGTACCCCCAAAACCTCTCTCAGGCTTCTTGATTCCATTCAGAAGAGGGCAGTTAGGTTAATTAACGATTCATCTCTAACAGAGTCACTCCACCCACTGTCTCATAGACGTACTGTTTCTGCTGCATGCGTCTTCTACAGATACTTCCATGGGCATGTTCTTCTGAATTGGCTTCTACAATTCCCGCTCTCTCTTTCAAAATAGTCCGAACATGTGCCGCCACCAGCCAACATCCATTTACTGTCCCACTTGAAACTCAGAGAACCAACTTTTCATCTTCCTCGTTTATTCATTCAACTGCCATTTTCTGGAACAACGTTCCTTCATACGTATTTCCTGAAAATTAGTCTACAGAAGTTCAAGTCCAATGTCAACGAATATCTTCTTTCGTCTTCTGAACTTCCAACCCAAGCACAATACTAAGTACTATAGGTTCCAATATCTCTCGTGTTCGTGGTTTACATAAAAAAAAAAAAAAAAAAACCTCCAAAAATGGCAGCGAGAAGAGAGAAAGGCAGTGATTGACTGGTGGGCACTCCACCCACTCACTTCTTTCCCCCACTTCTTGCCTGCACATTATTGGGGATGTCACAATGTTGGAACTGAAATGAAGAGAAAGAAACAGCAGTTTTTAAAAAAATAAATAGCTTGCAAAATTTAACACCATATACCAGGAGTCATTCTTCTCGCCTGTACATTTCTAGACTATTTCACGAGCATTAACAATGAGAATTACTCATGCGCATCAACAGAAATGCTTTTTTTTTTTTTTTTTTTTCTCTCTCCCCTGGGAGACCCCTGCTACTAACTCACTTCATTAGTCATTGCATTTCAACACTCGTACTGCATTTAATTAGTCTTACATCCGTTCTTTTGAAAACCATGAACTGGAATAACAATCCACCCTTTTGAAATCCACGAACATGGAGTAACAATAACAGAGGGCAGCATGAAATCCTTTTGAAAACCATGAACATAGAATAACAATAACTGTGGGCAGCAGAGCAGCATGAAAATGGCTGATCAACAGCACGATGATTTTGCATTTGCCGCTAAAATCAGAACAGTGAGTGGGCAGAGTCTTCTCCAGTCAATCACTGCCTTCTTCACCTCCTAGTCTAGAGGTTGCTCCCTAAAATAAAGTTCAACCCAGAAGTTAAGGAATAAACGAGGAAGACAAGTTGGGCCTGTGAGTTTCAAGTTAGACAGTAAAAGGATGATGACTAGCTGTGGCATGTATTCAGACTGGTTTATGAGAGAGAAAGAGAGAAATTAAATTATATAAGCCAACTCTGAAGAACACTGTAAAAGAGGCATGTAGCAGAAACAATATCTATGAAGCAGAGAGTGGAGAGACTAGCATTAGCATTAGCATTAGTAGAGGCATATGATGCAAGAAAGCAAGCTTATTCAGCATCAGCCAAAAAAAAAAAAAAAAACCCTCTCCCATTTCACCCCTCCGTTCGTTCGAAATACCTGTCCAGTTGAGCTTTAAATTTGTTTAGGCTATCAACTTCAACAACAAGTGATGGAAGTCGGTTCCACCAACCAACCACCCGCTGGCCAAAGGCAAATTTCCGCACATCTATCCGACATCCGTCCTTCCTCAATTTGAATTTATGCCCTCTGAGGTGATTATTCTGAGAAAGATGAAGAATCCCATTGGCATTGAGCATGCTCAAACCATTCAAAGCCTTATACACCTCTATCAGATCACCTCGCCGGTGCCTAGTCTCCAGACTCTGTAATTTGCAAAACTTAAGCCTTTCTTCGTAAGAGCAACCCTTTGTTCCATTTACTAATCTTGTTGCCCTTCTCTGTACCCGTTCCAGCAGCTCTACATCCTTCTTGAAATGAGGCCTCCAGACCTGTATACAGTACTCAAGATATGTGGCCTAACCATTGCCTTATACAAGGGAATAATCACCTCCTTATCCCTGCTAGAAAAATTCCTGTATATCATTGACAAGACACCATGAGTTACTCTTGCAGCTCGTCTGCACTGCTCAGAGAACTTCATATCTGCCTGCACAACCACCCCCAGGTCCTTTTCATTCTCCACCACTGTCAGTGTAGTACCGCAGAGTTGATACATTGCTCTGGGGTTACTGTTACCCATATGTAGTACTTTACATTTGTCAATGTTAAACTTCATTTGCCACCTCTCAGCCCATCTGTTCAACCTTTCCAGATCCTGTTGCAGCAGCATAGCGTCAGTAGTGTCCTTAACGACCCTGCCAACCTTTGTATCATCTGCAAACTTAGACATTAAACTTGATATCCCATCATCAATATCATTCATAAACACCGAAAACAACAATGGACCCAACACTGAACCTTGAGGAACTCCACTAATAACATTAGTCCACGTTGAGCAGTGTCCATTGATTACCACTCTCTGTCTTCTGCCACTCAACCATCCCCTTATCCATAGCAGCAATTTGCCTCCAATGCCACACTGCTCCAATTTGTGCAGCAGTCTTCCATGTGCAACAGTATCAAAAGCCTTTCTAAGATCCAAATATATAATATCAAAGTTATTCCCTGCATCCAGTTCTTTTGTGACTACATCATAGTATCCAATCAAATTGGTCAGGCAAGACCTGCCCTTAACAAAACCATGCTGCGTCTGAGCCATAACTGAATTCTTGTCTAGATGATCCTGCAGTGCTTCTTTAACCAGTGCCTCCATTAATTTACCTGGAACAGAAGTTAAACTAACAGGTCTATAATTACTTGTGTCAGCCTTTGATCCTCCTTTGTGAATTGGGGTTACATTTGCACATCTCCAGTCTATGGGTACCTCCCCTGAGTCCAAAGAAGCTCTCATAATTATGGCTAGGGGTTTGCATACTTCCTTTGCTGCCTCCTTTAATATAACTGGATAGATCCCATCCACCCCAGGTGCCTTTTTTATGTTTATCCTCAACAATCTCTCCTCCACTTTCCTCTCAGTTATTACAAAATCATCCAGCTCACTGCCAATGTTTACTTTACCTACATCATTCTCCTTCCTGAATAACTCCTCATGCGTGAATGTAGATGCAAAATACTCGTTTAGATTGTTAGCCACCTGAGCAGGATCCTCAACTGTTGAACCATCAATATCCAGTGGACCAATCTGATTCATCCCTTTCCTTCTCGAGTTCAAGTATGTAAAGAACTCCTTTCTGTTTTTCTTTGCATCCTTTGCCAAGGATTTTTCGTAGTCTGCCTTTGCCTGCCTAATCTCCTTTGTGACTTGGTTACAGACCAACTTATATCTATCATAGGCTTCCATGTCACCCATTAATTTGTATGTATCCCATGCATTTTTCTTCTCTGCCACATGTCTCATTAGTCCATCTGACAACCATTTAGGCCTAAACCTTGAACAATATTTCTTAGTTGGTATGTAAAGCCTGGTAGCCACCAAGATTAGTTCCTTGAATGCTTCCCATTTTGAGTTTGCTGTTGGTAACATCATCAGTTGGTCCCACTGTATAGAATTTAAATACTGTCTCAGACCATCACAGTCGCCTTTACGAAAACAAAAACCCTTCCCTTTACCTCTGATGGTAGTTACCTCCTTGAGTAAATCCCACTTCAACACACTGTGATCACTGCCACCTAGTGGTTCATTTATCTGCAGGTTCTTAATGCATGAAGAATCACTACTGATAATCAGATCAAGAGTATTGCTCCCTCTTGTTGCCTCACGAACATGCTGATGTAGAAAACAATCATCCAATAAATCCACAAAAGCCTTGCTAGTGTGCGAGTGACCAACCCACAAATTCCAGTCAATATCTGGGAAATTAAAATCCCCCATTATAAGACTCTCTGATTTACTGGCCCACTCTATTTCCCTGTACAATATATTATTATACTCATCAGAGTCGTTAGGCCAATAGCACACTCCTACTCTCAATTTTGATTTCCCTATGCTTATGTCACACCAAACTGACTCGACATTGCACTGTCCATCGATGTCAACTGGCTTCACTTCCTTTGACTTTATGTGTTTCTTAATTAATAGCATAACCCCTCCTCCCCTCCTGTCCTGTCTATCCTTTCTATATACATTGTATTCCCCAAATTCCAGTTCCGCATTACTTATATCTGTGTGACACCACGTCTCTGATATCCCAACAATATCTGCCTTTGATGTTTTGAGCAATACCTCAAATTCATCAAATTTATTTACCAAACTCCTAGCATTGGTGTACACGCAGGTATACATGCACCTGTTTCTATTCTTAGCTACCCTAACACAACCCATATGTTTACTTGTAATGCAATGACTACCAGCAGTCTCTGAAATATCCTGCATCTTGTTTTTCAGGCTTCTGCTCATTTGAATAGAAGCAGTGCAAGAATCACTTCCACCTCTGCCAGTGGCTACTGTTAATCTATTAGTCATTGTATCCCCCCCAACTAGCAGTTTTCCGACCCACCTAACACTGCCTCGACAGCATCAGCAAAAATTCTTGCACCCTTTCTATTTAAGTGTATCCCATCCCTGTAGAAGCAATCTCTCCTGTTAACAAGTACAGTCCAGGCTGAAAAAAATTCTACCCCTTGAGCCTTGCACAATCCCTCCAGTGCCGAATTGATCGACAAGGCTCTCATCATATACTCCCTCCTATCGTGTCTGGGCAGAATTGCAGACACTTTCAAGTTCAACCCTAATTCACGGCTTTTTTTCAACAGTGACCTGTACTTGCTAAGTAATTAGAGATGGATCATCTCTGTCGGTCAGGGAATGACCACCGCAACCCCCCCCCCCAAGCAATATGGCCTTAGTTGCTAATGCTCCTATAAACCAAATAACAACAAACAACAACTGTAGAGAGAAATAGTGGGCCAGTAAATCAGAATGTCTTATAATGTGGGAATATATCTTCCCAGATATTGACTGGAACTTGTGAGTTAGTCACTCTCACACTAGCATTATTCAAGACTTGTGGATTTAGTTTTTTTTTTTTTTTAGTATTAGCAATGGCCACACGGTGCAAGGAAGCCTATGACTTATGCTGCAAGTGTCAAAAATAAATTAAATAAAATGGTAAGAATAAAATAATAAGAAAATTTTAAAAATATATATATAATAAAAATTAATAAATAAGAGAAAAGGAAATGGACAACCTAAGCATTTCCCTCCTTATCCAGCTGACCTTTCAATTTCCCCAAACTGTCAGCCGCTACCAGCCATGTAGGTAACTTATTCCAGTAATTTATATCTCGCTGGCCAAAATTAAAACTTCCTACAATCAAGTCTAAACACCCCCCTCCCCCCATAACTTGAAATTATGGCCCCTAGTTCTAGAATCATTTATAACTGTGTAAATTCAACCATATTCATTTTGCTTATGCCTCTCAGAGCCTTAAACACCTTAATCAAGTCTCATCTAAGGTGCCTAGTTTCCAAGCTCTGCAACCCACATATTCAGTCTTTCCTCATATGGATGCCATTTTTCCAATCTCATTCCAATCACCAGACGAGTTACCTGTCTTTGGAGCCTTTCGAGAAGCACAATGTCTTTCTTTAGGTGCTGTCTCCATACCTGAACACATTATTCCAAGTGTGGGCTAACAATAGCCTTATATAAGGGAATTATGATTTCCTTATCTCTACTAGCCATTGTTTGATAAATCATCAATAGGACACCATGGGCCTTCCTTGCAACCTGTCACCTGTCTACAGTGCTCAGAGAACTTAATGTCTTACCATATTGTAACACCCAAGTCCCTTTTCTCCATTACTGGCCTTAGTTCAACTACGCCAAGTGTATAAGTTATTTTGGATTTACTGTTCCCCAGGTGCAATACCTTACACTTTGCTGGTTTAAAGCATAGCTGCCATTTTTCTGACCATCCCTGAAATCTATCTAGGTCATTCTGCAGAAGCTCTGCTTGGCGGCAATCATTAACTACTGTACCAATCTTAACATCATCTGCAAATTTAGACATCATGCCCTCTATTCCTTCATCGATGTAATTTATGAAAATCAAAAACAACAGTGGTCCTAATACTGATCCTTGGGGAACCCCAATTACATCAACCCAATCTGAGGAATAACCATTTATCACAACCCTCTGCCTCCTGTCCTGAATCCATCCAGCTATCCATCTAAGCATTCTCCCTGTGATTCCAACCTGTTCCAGCTTATAAAATAACCACTAATGTGGGACTGAGTCAAATGCTTTTCTCAAATCCAAATAATTTCAAAATTATTCCTAAAGTCCAGCTCTTGAGTGACCCTGTCAAAAGAACTAACAATTAGTTAAATGTGATTTTCCCTTTACAAAACCATGCTGAATATCCTTCAGAATTCCATTTCTATCTAAATGATCCTGAATTCCAACTTTGATCATTGTGTCCATGATTTTCCCTACTACCGAAGTTAGACTAATTGGTTGGTAATTTCCCACTTCACTTTTGGAGAACCGCCTTTATGTATTGGAGATACGTTGGCACTTTTCCAATCCAACGGAATCACTTCAGAGTCCAGTGATGCTCGCATAATTAGCAATCCCTTTATCCATATCACAACTAACCAACCATACCTTTATCCATAACAGCAATTTGCCTCCAATGCCACACTACTCCAATTTGTTCAGCAGTCTTACGTGTGCAATAGTATCAAAAGCCTTTCTAAGATCCAAATATATGATAAAGTTATTCCCTGCATCCAGTTCCTTTGTGACTACATCATAGTATCCAATCAAATTGGTCAGGCAAGACTTCCCCTTTAACAACACCATGCTGTGTCCGAGCTATAACTGAAGTCTTGTCTAGATGATCCTGCATTGCTTCTTTAACCAGTGCCTCCATTAATTTCCCTGGAACAGAAGTTAAACTAACAGGCCTGTCATTACCTCTATCTCACTTTGATCCTCCTTTGTGGATTGGGGTCACATTTGCACATCTCCAGTCATGGTTACCTCCCCTGAGTCCAAGGAAGCTCTCATAATTATGGCTAAGGGTTTGATTACTTCCTTTGCTGCCTCCTTTAATATAACTGGATAGATCCCATCCACCCCGAATGCCTTTTTTATGTTTATCTTCAACAATTTCTCCTCCACTTTCCTCTCAGTTATTACAAAATCATCTAGCTCACTGCCAGGGTTTAATTTACCTCTGACATTCCTCTCCCTGAACATTTGTATGAATGTAGATGCAAAATACTCATTTAGTTTGTTAGCCACCTGAGCAGGATCATTAACAGTTGAACCATCAATATCCAGTGGACCAATCTGATTCATCCCTTTCCTTCTAGAGTTTACATAAGTAAAGAACTCTGCTGTTTTTCTTTGCATCCCTTGCCAAAGATTTCTCGTAATCTGCCTTTGCCTGCCTAACCCCCTTTGTAACTTGGTTACAGACCAGCTTTTATCTATCATAGGCTTCCATGTCACCCATTAATTTATATGTATCCCATGCATTTTTCTTGTCATGTCTCATTAGTTCATCTGACATCCATTTAGGCCTAAACCTTGAACAATATTTCTTAGTTGATATGTAAAGCCTAGTAGCTTCCAAGATTAATTCTTTGAATGCTTCCCATTTTGCATTTGCTGTTGGTAACATCATCAGTTGGTCCCACCGTATAGAATTTAAATACTGTCTCAGACTTCCGTAGTCGCCTTTACGAAAGCAAAAACCCTTCCCTTTATCCTTGATGGTAGTTACCTCTTTGCGTAAATCCCACTTCAGCACACTGTGATCACTGCCACCTAGTGGTTTCTTTATCTGCAGATTCTTAATGCATGAAGAATCACTACTGATAATCAGATCAAGAGTATTACTCCCTCTAGTTGCCTCCCGAACATGCTGATGTAGAAAACAATCCAATAAATCCACAAAGCCTTGCTAGTGTTTGTGACCAACCCACAATTTCCAGTCAATATCTGAGAAATTAAAATCTCCCATTGAGACTCTGATTTACTAGCCCACTCTATTTCCCTGTACAGTTTCTTATTATACTCATCAGAGTCATTAGGTGTATAACATACTGCTATTGTCAATTTTGATTTCCTAATGCTTATGTCACACCAAACTGACTCAACTCTACACTGTCCAGCGATGTCGACAAGGCTTCACTTCCTTGGATTTTGTGTTTCTTAACCAATAGCAATTTTGTGTTTCTTAACCAATAGCCCTTGTCTATCCTTCCTGTACACATTGTACTCCCCAAATTCCAGTTCTGCATTCCTTATATCTGTGTGACACCACGTCTCTAATATCCCAACCATGGCTGGTGGAAGCGGGCCTGCATTGCAGGTGGATGCCTTTTTGAAGTTTAGTATGTTTGGGTGTGCCCGCCTTGCAATGCAGGGGGCACCCTTTTCAGCTTTGCAGGCAGGCAACATCCAGCCTAGTGCCATCCGTGATCCCAACAATATCTGCCTTTGATGTTTTGAGCAATACCTCAAATTCATCAAATTTATTTACCAAACTCCTTGCATTGGTGTTTACGCAAGTATATATGCACCTGTTCCTATTCTTAGATACCCTGATACAACCCATGTGTTTACTTGAACTGCAATGGCTCCCAACAGTCTCTGAAATACCCTGCATCTTGTTTTCCAGGCTGTTTCTCATTCCCATAGAAGCAGTGCAAGAATCACTTTCATCTCTGCCACCGGCTACTGTTAATCTATTAGTCCTTGTGTCCCCCCGAAGCTGGCAGTTTTCCGACCCACATAACACTGCCTCGATAGCATCAGCAAATATTCTTGCACTCTTTCTATTTAAGTGTATCCCATCCCTGTACAAGCAGTCTCTCAAATTAGTTAGTAGAAAAAGTGGTTTCTACCCATTCTTGAAGGGACAGAAAGCCCATGGAGGAGCGGTTGAAAAAGTGGTGACTTTTTAAAATATCTTGCAGCGATTATCAAGTGGAGACGTGTGCCAGCTGGATGCATGGTTTGACTTCTGATTTTGATATAATTTACTATTAAAATTAGGCGCCTCCGTAGCCAGGTGGGAAGGAGCAGCAGTTCGTAGCACACGCTTCTTGATTATACCGGGGTTCGAGCCCATCACCACCAAATACGGAGGATGCGGAAAGGTCAGGGAATGACCACCGCACCGGAGCAATATGGCTTTAGTTGCTAATGCTCCTAAAAACCAAATAACAACAACAACAACTATTAAAATTTGTTGTACAGATTTTAAGAGAGTACAACACTCTCTGTTGTACAGAGAGTGGAGGGTCACGAGTGTCAATGTGTAAAGACTGCACAGATTGGTAGGGTCGAATGCAATACCTAGGCCACTGTGGTGAATTGGGTGTAACCACTTGAAGGTGCTGGGTTTAGCAGAGTTGTAAATTGGAGATGCATAATGTAACAGTGACCTTATTATTGTATGATATAAGTTAAGAAGTTTATAACAGTCAGCACCCCCTGATGTAGCTGATAATACTCTGTTTGCTTGTTATTTGGTTTTTAGGAGCATTAGCAACTAAGGTCGGATAATGCTCTCAATATGTTTAATTTCTTGAAACAGGTGGTTTTAGACTGTTTGATATGGTCAAAAAAGGTTAATTTGTTATCTATGGTTAATCCGTTATCTGCAGCTCAAGTTTTAATCCTGTTAAAGATACCTTGAAGTTGTTTCTCAATCCTTCTCATGATTTGAGAGTGGCAAAATATGCTAAAGTCATCTGCACATAAAGTAGCAAAAACAGTGCCTGGAATAGTCTTAGTTACTCATTTTTATAATGAAAATGGTTGCACTTAAAACTGAGCCCCTGTGCTACACCTTTTTTTGGATGAAGTTAAGAGGGTGGACTGAATGCAGACCTGGAAAGACCTATGCTTCATGAAGTTCTGTATAAACTTTGGAGATTGCCCTGTGAGCCTGATGATTTTGCAGATTCTATAACTGCAAGCTGTTTCAAAAGCTTTGTGTCTAAATAAACTGGTTAGGTGTTACTTTCTTACAAATGCATTATGAATCTGGGGTTCTGTTTGAATCAAGAGGTCTAGAGTATTTAACATTAGGAAATCCACATTGTGATGAGCTGATCAGATTGTATTTGATTAGCAACCAGGTGAGCTGAGAGTTTACCTTTTTTTTTTCCATTATTTTTCCCATACAGCTGGCGAGAGCGATTGGCCAGTTGTGATGTGGGTTCATGGACTCTTTGCCAGGTTTTGATAATACCATGACATGTGCATGATGCAAGTTATCAGGGAAAGAATTTTCTCTAAAAATCTGATTATGTAGGAGTAAGACATTAAGTGATCCTTCACTGAGCCCCTTTTAATATGCAGTAATGAACTCCATCAGGTCCAGCAGCACTAGTTATTGAACTGTCAAGAGCAAGCTGTAGTTCAGTTATTATGAAGGGACAGTTGTATGGTTGATAGGAATTGGTGTCAAAATTCAGGGTCTGTTTTTCAGCAAGGTATTTTGATTTCTGGAAAGTTGGTGAATATGGGGATGTGGCAGAGGTTTGAGCAACACAATCTCCGAGAGTGTTGGCTATGCCATACTCATCAACATTCCGAATGGATGGATGTTGAGGGAGGATATTTATTATACATTTTGCTGATATTTTTCCGGATGGTTTGTGTTTTAGTGGACCTTTTAATCATTGAAGTGAAATGTTTCCATGGCTCTCTTTTGTTTGCCTGCTGAATACATCTGGCATTGGCTCTGGTTTTCTTAAATTGTACTAGATTTATGTTGGTGATGTTCCTGCAAAAGTTATTCCAGGCTTTATTTTTCTCTCATTTGGCTTGGTTGCATTCATTGTTCCACCATGGTTTTGGCCATATATTCGATTATGACCATTCTTGGTATTATTATTTCTGTGGTCCACAATATTTGATTTGTTATATAAGTTACAGCATCATTAATTGATATATTTGATATAACTGCATTTTTTTTTTTTTTTTTTTTTTATTAATCCCAAAAAACAGCAAAAAGCCTTACATTTGTGAAAAACAGTTTTAAATATAATAAAACATATAAAAGTAATACAAATAAACTTCAGTAAAGTTAAAATATAGAGAATTAATACAAAACATGAATGGGTTAAAACAACAGTTTATGATATTCATTTTTAACACTAGTTTTATTAATAAAAATATCAATTTTATTTTCATTTAACAATGCAGCTATTCTGTTGAAAAATTCAAATTTAAAATGATTTCTCCTAAATTTGGAGATGTAAAATAATTTGTTCCCTCAATGGCCTATGGGGACAATTAAAGTTAATACATGACAGTAGCAATGGAACATCTATTTTGCCTTGAATAATCGAATGTAGAAGGAAGCAGTCAAACATATTCCTTCTAACACTTAACATGGGAAGGTTAAAAATTTTACACCAATCTTTATATTTAACATAAAATAGTACAAGTTAGTGCAAATGCATCATATTAGTACACAGCTAAACTCTGAATTAGCAAAAATATGCAAAAGCGGCATCATTTAAGTTATATCTCATATTGTGAATACCTTCACAACGAGTTGCCATCATATTGCACTACTTTGAATAAGTAACGATTCACCAAAGGAGAAGACTGTTACTTATTCTCAACGGATACCACAACCCAGACGGCACTGTTTCAGGGCTATTTGCCTCTTCTCGGTGGGTGAGTAGATACCCTAGTGATGTAATGATGACAAAACAGTTATGAAGTATAACTCCATAATATGAGAGATGCCTGGTGGTGCTATAATATAAATTAAGACTGAAATGTGTTAAGGGCTTTAGCCTCAGGCTACGAGAGATTTAGACAACATATAAGTTAGTGCAAGCGCATCATATTAGTACTTAGCTATTCACAATATGAGATATAACTTAAATATGCCGCTTTTGCATATATGTGCTAATTCAGAGTTTAGCTGCGTACTAATATGATGTGTTTGCACTAACTTGTACGTTGTCTAAATCTTTTGCAACCTGAGGCTAAAGCCATTTCAGTCTTAATTTACATTATACACCATCAGGCATCTCTCATATTGTGGAGTTATACTTTATAACTGTTTTGTCATCATTGCATCATCACTAGGGTATCTACCCACCCACAGAAGATGGGCCAAATAGCCCTGAAACGGTGGCGTCTGGGTGGTTGTATCTGCTGAGAATAAGTAACAACAGTCTTCTCCTTTGGTGAAGCGTTACTTATTCAAAGTAGTGCAATATCATGGCAACTCATTGTGAAGGTATTCACAATATGAGATATAACTTAAATGATGCCGCTTTTGCATATTTGTGCTAATTCAGAGTTTAGCTGGATACTAATATGATGCGTTTGCACTAACTTTACGTTGTCTAAATCTCTCGCAGCCTGAAGCTAAAGCCCTTAACACATTTCACATAAAATAGTTTAAATCTGATTTATAAACTAAGAATCTGATGAGAGATTTTTGAACCCTTTCAAGCATATTAATATTATTTATACCAAAAGGTGGGGGGCACACTTGTGTTGCGTACTCCAGAATTGGATGAACATATGATGTATAAGCAAGTTTTGGAATATCAGGGCCAACAAAGTCAAAACAAGCCCCCAAAATTTTCTATGATTGTTAGCTGCCTATACTTTCCCAGTCACCTTAGGCAAAGTTCCATTTGACTATATGATTAGGGTGGGGTGGTAAATTTGTCTCTATCTGACAGACTATTGGGTAGTGGTTACTACCCAGAAGACTATCATGAACAGACTAGTCGAATAATAGAAAAAGAGCCAATGAGCACATGGAGAGATTAACTGCTGAACAACTCCAAAGGCAGGTGAAAATAAGTGGGTAATCCAGTATTCAGTAGTGTCAGATTTAGCTTATCAAGAAACTTTTCTAAAATTTTTCTCCCATTTATTCTAAATCCTATCATCCCATAAAGGGTGATGGCCATTAAAATCCCTCATAATGCAGAAGGAGGAGGGACTGAGATATAAAACTTTCAGGGCCACTATAAGAGAGGTCTTGGTTATATCTTTCCCCAACCAAGACATGTCTTGGTATATCTACCCAGATATATTGAGGAAGATGTACTGAGAATCACGCCATCTTAACCCATCTTCCTAAATAAGACAGAACTCTCTGCCAACTTCTTTTCCAGGCAGGCCAACAACAACAACTGTAGTACAGCAGGGATTAGCAACTTCCCCATCATCAAGAAGGACAGCCTTAATACTGTTGCTATTAATCATCAGGATTTAGCATTTGCTCTCTTGGATTCCACTTATTTTCTGGAGAAAAGTATGCCTCAACTTTCCAAGGTTTCCAGTACTCTTATCCTTTTCTCTGTTGAATCGGGCACTTATCCAGATGTTTTTAAAACAAGCCAGTGTTTTAAAATGTTGAGCACTACCATTCCTTAGCAAAAATTGATGCTGCCATTCACAGACATCTTGGAGTCTTTTATCCATTTGTCACAGATGTGCAGAATGGATTTACACCTGTAGATTTGTGATCACAAACTTTTGCTCTGGCTCTGGAATTTTGCCATTGAAAAGGTTGACTGTGCCATTCAATTTGACGTGGTCTACGTGGACCTTGCCAAAGCCTTTGATAGAGTTCCAAACAACCTTCTTGGTTTCAGACATGCACTGGAATATAATTTGCCAATCAAGGAAAACTGGTAGGATTTATTAAACGGTAGACACTCGTGTACAGGAATTAGTTTCTTATTTCTTTACTCAGCTCTTGTACTGCCTATCATTGAATTTGTCTCACCACTCTGGAATCCATACAGTAGTTGCCTTTGGAACAAGTTCAAAGTCACTTCATTAATTACCTCACAAAAAAGAGCCAATCCTCTATCACAGGATATTTTAGAAGCAGCTATGCAGTCACTTCAGACTATAGCTGTCTGAAATTTGCAGAGGTCTATATGGTTTAAAACTGCTCCACCAAATATTCACTGGCCAGATCTTTCCACCAGACCTTCAGCATTTCTCTCTTTACATTACAGCAGCAGCTGGTACTAGGACAAACTACCTTCCATATACCCAGACTCCAACATGACAGCTACTAGAGGTGCCTCCTTAGCCAGGTGGCGTAGCACACGCTTCTTGATTAGACAGGGGTTCGAGCCTGTGACCACCGAATACAGAGGATGCGGAAAGGTCAGAGAATGACCATGACCCACCGATATCCCTGGAGCAATAGGGCCTTAGTTGCTAATGCTCCTAAAAACCAAACAACAACAACAGCTACTAGAACAGTTTTCTGCTCCGATCAGCATCCCTTCTTAATGAGCTCAGTTTGAATGTGTCTTCAAACTTAAAGGAACTCACTCAAACAGCTTAAATTAAATTAAACCATCTGTTTAATTTAATTGTTCTTATAAATACTCTGTTCTTCTGGAACAGCAAAAATTTATTTTCTATTTTTGTTTTCACATAAATGGCTTATATATCCTTCTTTGTAAATATAGTAGAACGTTGTTTATCATGTATAATTTAAGTCTGATTTTTCTTTTTTTTTTTTTTTTTATTAATGGTATTTGAGACAAATGTTTATTATGCTGTGAGAATGTTCTTTTTTTTTTTTTTTTTTTTTTTAGGCATATATCTGGTGAAATATTGGATTAGGACTGATGGGCTTTCTCGGAAATGATGAATGATAGAATTTAGTCATTTATTTAGTTTCCGTGAACCCAATTTTCCATGACATATTTTGCTCTCTTCATTTCATATTATGTTTAGTTTAGCTCCAGATTTGGTAAGAATAATATCAGCCCAAAACTGTGGGATTTATTGTTTTTCTCAGTTTCTTTACTATAAAATGTCAACGAAAATAAACAGCACTGAAATGGGCAGAAAACCAGGAAGAATGCAATATAATCAAATTTATATCATTAAGAAACTTGAGAGATTTAGCAGCAAAAATAGGTCACAACAAACAAAACAAAAAAAAAATGATCAAACAGAATCTGCCTTCATTTCCTCTCCTTTCTCTCAGAATTTCTCACTCTGTCTTTCTTAAAAGACAACAGTTATTGTTTGAATTATGAACCTATTTTGTATTACTTGATCGATATGTATACTTAACTTTCTTAAATTCATTCATAATTCCCAAATTCTTTCAGAACTTCAACAAGCTTCTACCCTAAATTTGTTAAATTCTTAATTTTTCATATCCAAAAACTTGTTGTATCAGCCTGATAGCACAAATTGTTATAAGCTGTAACATTCATCTCAACTGTTTGCTCCATATATTTGGGGTTTTTTTTTTTTTTTGGTTTGTTTACCATGAAATTTGAAATTTCGTTAACATGTTCATATTTTGTGAATAGTGATTAAGTTTATATTTAAATAACCCCTTTGTTTTTAGATTTTGTGGTAAAGTATGCCCTTTACCACTTTAATTGTTTATTTGATCCTAATCACAACTTGAACGTTATGAAATCTCATGAACAATAAATAATTTGTCATTATCTTGAACACCTGTTCATGTCTTGAACTCAGTGAACAGTTATTGTTAGACTGGACATTTATTAACTTTAACGGTTATTCCCCCCCCCCCCCTTTTTTCCCCTCTGAATATGTAATTTTCTTTGTATAATTCTGTATCTGTAGAATTTTAAATTTGACATCTGTATAATTTGTAAAATTTTGGTATAATTTCTGTTGATGCAAACAGTTTGTATAACTATTTGCTTAAGATTGTAATTTTCTGTATAATTCCTTTTCTTCTAAGCAGTTGAATGGTTAACCATTTCAGTTTATCTCTAAATGGTTTCCCCATCTATAAAGAAAATCTAACTCTAAACAAAATTTCCTTCAATTTGAATCCCTAATTTAATCTGAAATAGTTTCTTTTGTATTTACTTTTGTTTTTCTACCTACAGGCATATCCTCTATCACCACAGCAAAACACAGCAGATTGAACTGGCATTCCAGGTGCCACCATTCATCAGACACATATTTTATATACTCGGGGTAGTACCACACCATTGGTACATTAAAAAAAAAACCTGAGGGTAATTGTGAATTCAGATATGAAGTTCTCTGAACAATGCAGATAGACTGCCAGGACGGTTTGTGGGGTTTTGTCAATGATATACAGGCGGGCCTCGATTAATGCGATTGATTCGTCCCGCGAGCGCATCGCGCAAAGCGGAAACGCGTTAATCAAATATCATAACCAATAGGAAAAATTATAATTGGTCCTTGACCTTCTGGAATGTCCATAAAGAATTTTAAAAATACCTTTTTAAATAACTTTAACTGTATATAATGTAAAAGATAATGAAAATAATTATGAAATTAAATGTTTATTGCATAAAACAGCGGTTCTTAAACTGTGCGCCGCAGAATATTTTAAATTTTCGAGGGAAACACAGTGATACTCGACATCTGTCGGACACCGCACGAACTACTAGCTCGAGGTAGTTCACAGTTTCAGCATTTCTTATTAAGTTGTTTGGACCTAACTACTAAACGAAACTGTTAGGTATTTCTTTTGGTCTGTGTGCACCTTGAAAAAATTACTGAGACATTAAAGGCGCCGTGAACCGAGAAACTTTGGGAACCTCTGACATAAAATACACAATGAAGAAATTACTGTTGCGGAAATATTTGAACAGACAAAATTAGGGGTCTTACCAAGAAAGGTTTCAGTTCTGTACACTGTATTTTTTGAAAAGTAGGCATCTGTACAGTGATCTGATTGAGGTGTTTAAGTAGTAGTGACATGTGATGCAAGAAAGCAAGTGCATGAGCTTATGCAGCATCAGCCAAAAAAAAAAAAAAAAAAAATCGCACCATTCCCTCCAAATGCCTGTCCAGTTCCTCCTTAAATTTATTTAATCTGTCAACTTCCACTACGACAGATGGAAGTTTGTTCCAGCAATTAACCACCAACTGGCTAAAGGCAAATTTCTGCACATCTATTCTACATCTGTCTTTTCTTAATTTGAATTTATGCCCCCTTATGTTTGTAATCTGAACAAGTGGAAAGATCCTGTCAGAATTCAACGTGCTCAACCCATTCAAGGCCTTATACACCTCAATCAGATCACCGCGCAGTTGCCAAGTCTCCAGCCACTGCAATTTGCAGAACTTAAGCCTCTCTTGGTAAGAGGATCCCCTCATTCCCCTCACCAATCTTGTTGCCCTTCTCTGTACACGCTCAAGCAAATCTACATCCTTCCTAAAATGAGGCCTCCAGACCTGCATGCAGTATTCAAGGCATGGTCTGACCATTGCCTTATACAATCACATCCTTTTCCCTGCTAGCAAAATTCCTATATATCATTGACAACACCCCATGATCTGTCCTAGCAGCCTGGCTGCGTTGCTCAGAAAACTTCATATCTGACTGCACAATTACTTCCAGGTCTTTTTCATTTTCTGCCACCTTAAGTGTAGTACCACACAGTTGGTACGTTTCTCTGGGGTTACTTCTACCCATATGCAGTACTTTGCATTTGTCAAGGTTAAACTTCAGTTGCCACTTCTTAGCCCATCTGCCCAAATTTTCTAGATCCTGTTGCAGTAGCACACTGCCATTACTGTCATTAAAAACCCTGCCAACCTTTGTATCATCTGCAAACTTCAACACTAAGCCTGATATACCTTCATCAATATCTTTGATAAATATACAAAACAACAGTGGACTCAACACCGAACCCTGTGGGACTTCACTAATAACATTAGTCCACGAAGAGCAGCGCCCATTGATTACCACCCTCTGTCTTCTCCCACTCACCATCCTTTTATCCATTGTAGCAACTTACCCTTAATACCATTCTGCTCCAATTTGTACAATAGTCTTCCATGCGCAACAGTGTCAAAAGCTTTCCTGAAATCCAAATGTATGATATCAAAATTATTTTTTGCATCCAGTTCCTTTGTAACCACATCATAATATCCTATCAAATTTGTCAGACAAGACTTTCCCTTAACAAACCCATGGTGTGTCTGAATTATTGCTGCAGTCTTGTCTAGATGATCCTGCAATGCATCTTTAACCAGTGACTCCATTATTTTACCCAGAACAGAAGTTAAACTAACTGGTCTGTAATTACTCGTGTCACCCTTCGATCTCCCTTTGTTAATTGGAGATACATTTGCACATCTCCAGTCCGTGGGGACCTCCCCTGAGTCTAAGGATGCTCTCATAATTATGGCTAAGGGTTTGCTTAGTTGCTTTGCCACCTCCTTCAATATAACTGAATAGATCCCATCCACCCCAGGTGCTTTTCTTATGTTTAACTTCAACAATTTCTTCTCCACTTTGCCTTCAGTTATTACAAAATCATTAAGCACCCTGCTACAATTTGAAAACCTTCTGCCATTTTCAAACCTTAATAACTCATGTGTGAATGTAGATGCAAAATACTCATTCAGTTTGTTTGCTATCTGAGCAGGATCGTCAATGGTCGGACCATCAATATCAAGTGGACCATTCAGATTCATCACCTTCCTTTTAGAGTTTATATAAGTAAAGAAATCCTTGCTGTTTTTCTTAGCATCCTTTGCCAAAGATTTCTCGTAATCTGCCTTCGCCTGCCTAACCTCCTTTGTGACCTGATTACAGACTAGCTTATATCTGCCATAGGCTTCTGAGTCACTTGATAATTTATATGCATCCCATGCATTTTTCTTCTCTGTAACGAATCTCATTGGCACCGGGGAATATGCGGTGCATATCCCTGGAGCAATATGGCCTTAGTTGCCAATGCTCCTAAAAACCAAATAACAAACAAACAAACGAGTCTCATTAGTTCATTTGATAACCGTTTAGGCCTAAACCTTGAACAATATTTCTTAAGTATGAAACTTTTAATAGCTTCCACGATTAATTCCTTGAATGCTTCCCACTTACAATTTACTGTTGGTAACATCATCATCAGTTGATCCCACTGTACTCACCTTTACGGAAGCAAAAATCCTTTCCTTTACCCCTGATGGTAATTCCAGGGGGCCTCCATAGCCAGGTGGGCAGGAGCAGCAGTCCGTAACACATGCTCCTTGATTAGACCAGGGTTCGAGCCCGTGACCACCAAATACAGAGGATGCGGAAAGGTCAGGGAATGACCACCGCATATCCACGGAGTAATGGCCTTGGTTGCTAATGCCCCTAAAAACCAAATAACAACAAGTAAATCCCAGATCAGTACACTGTGATGCCGACCGGGCTAGCCAGGTGGGTAAAGTGCCTTCCTAGCAACCCAAAGGTCGCGGGTTCGAATCCAGCTTCGGGCTTGGATCAAAGTACTGCAAAAAACCTTGGGATTAGGCCACAGAAGCCAATGCGCCAACAACTACCAAATAAAAAAAAAAAAAAAAAAAAAGTACTGTGATCACTGCCACCTAGTGGTTCCTTTATCTGCAAATTCTTAATACACAAAGATCACTGCTGATAACTAAGAGTATTACCCTCTCTGGTTGCCTGTTGAACATGCAGGTGGTAGATGACTTTCATCAACCGGTGAAATACCACCACTTTGCTTATTGGAGGCTTGAAGTGGTGAAACCCATGTTTAGTCTCTAGAGCAAAGTTTCCGGCATCCTCCTCCCCCCCATACTTCTCCTTCAACCCATGCACGGTACTAAGTACTATAGGTTTTGATACCTTTCATGTTTGGGGTTTTCATAAAAAAAAAAAAAAAAAAAACAACAATCATCCAATAAATCCACAAAAGGCTTTGAATGGATTGAGCAAACCCAATGCTGAAGGCATTCTTCCTCTTGATTAGACTGTCCATTTGAGTGGGCATAAATTCAAATTGAGGAAAGATGGTTGCAGTTTGAATAAATTCCAGGAAGAAGTAGAGAAATTATTGAATGGGTGGACATAATGTGAGAAGAGGTGGGGTTTTTTTTTTTTTTTGGCTGATGCTTTATAAGCTTGCTTTTTTGTGTTATTTGCTTCTACTAATGCTAACTCCTGTGTATTTTTGATCTGCTGTAAACAGCTTTGGGACTCATCTTGCTGGCATCTTTTTTTCATAACAAGTCATCTGTTAGGTTCTCCCTCCTTTAAATTTTTCTACCGAATTCTTAACTATTAAATAGAAATGGTATCATCCCCAATGTTGTATCCATATTCTCTTGAATTGCCTTTGGCATTAGTCCCTGTTGTGTTTTTTTTTTTTTTTTACCAAATATTGGATGACTGTGTGGTGTCTGATTTTTGTCTATCTTTCCTCATTCACACAACGTTGTTGTCAGGATAACCAGTTAAAAAGATTTTAGGGAAACTGCACGAAGCTTGGTGATTTACTATTTGAAGTGTTATGAATTAAGTACAGAAATTTAACATTGTACCACTTCCCTTTCCTACTCAGGCTACATACTTTTAAAATGCCCCCTCATACAGGATCATTTAGATAAGAAAAGGAAATGGAATAGTTTTTTTTAAAGCTCAGCCATTTCCTTTAAATTTCAATGCAATGTACTTTCATTGAAAGTAAATTTCTATGTTACTTACTTGCATTTCAGCAAAGCATTTCACTGATTTCCACATGAGAGGTTACTGTATTACCTAGAACATATTGGAATGATGGGGTAAAATTCTTAGTTGTATTGGGATAGCTACAGGGCAAAAACAAAGGGTGTAATCAATAGTTATTCTTCAGATTGGGCTAATATAAGAAGTGGCCACTGTTTTTGATTTTCTTAAATGAAGTTAAAAAATTGATACAGGGTATGATGTTGAAATTTATAGACTATATCAAGATTGGTAGAGTAGTTAATGATCAGCATCAAAGAGAACTTCTTCATGACGATTTAGATAAGCTTTAGGATGGTCAAAGAAGTGACATCTGTGTTATAATGTTGCAAAATGTAAGGTCTTACACTAAAAGAACTGCAACCCCAAAATAACTTATAAACTTTGTGGGATTGAACTAAACACAATAGAGAAAAAAAGGGATTTGGTATTTACAATACAGTCTGACACAAATTAGTTGGGTGGCAAGGAGGGACCCATGGCTTTGTATCGATGATTTATCGAACATTTGCTTGTAGAGATAAAGGTCATGATACTTTTGTTAAAGCATTTATAACACCACACTTCTTGAATTGTGTGTTCAAGTTTAGAGACCAAATATAAAATACCAGGTGAGATTGGCAAAAGGATTTCCCCGATTAGGAAAGTCTTCAGCTTGAGAACTAGACAGTTTGAAAAGGTATCTACAAACTTTGATGTTAAGCCTGATATACCTTCATCAAAAAGGTAAAAGTGTAGCCATTATCAACCCACTGCTGGATGGAAGCCTCCTCAACGATTCATGCTGAGGGAAATAGACCATAATCTGCCATGCTGGTCAGGGGCTTGAACCCCGGTCTACTCAAAGAGCGTGTGCTACTGCACTCCCGCTCCTGACCACTCGGCTACGGAGGCCTAATATTAATAATTATTGAAAACAACAATATGCCCAGCACTGAACTCTGGGGGACTCCATTGATAGCATTAGTCCAAGGAGAACAGCACCCATTGATAACCACTGTCTTCTTTCACTTAACTTTATCAGTCTCTCTTGTTAACAAGCACAGACCACTGTGAGAAAAAATTTTCCACATGAGCTTTGCATATTTTCTCTTTCTAGGGTTAAATTGATTAAAAAATTGCTCCCTCCTATTGTGTCTGGGCAGAATTGCAGACACTTTCAATTTCAAACTTAATTTGCGATATTTTCCCTAGCATTGTGATGTACTTGTTAAGCCAGTCATCTGATCTCCTACTCTTAATATCATTAGTGCCAATGTGTACAACAATATTACTTTTTGTGCCCTTAAAAGATACCTGCTCTACATTATCTACCTTTTCCCCTGGTAGACATACACTGGTCTTGTTCTGCATCTCCTTGCACAATATATTTCCCTTGTCCTGTGGGGCCAGCACAATCTGCCTAGGAGATTGCTACTGTGTTGCCTGATGTACAAGTGTGAGTTCAGTTGGGCAGCTGAGAGGTTGATGGGGCTTCCGTTTTAAGTCCTTTGAGGGCATCTACCCTATTCCATTTTACGTTTCAGACAAATTGGGATATTGCTCCTCAGTATGTGGCTGTATTCCTGAATGCTCTCCATCCAAAATTTATTCTTCATTTGACTTCCAGCCATTTATCATTATTACAGGTACTGACTTGTCCAAGATAATTATAATCCACCTTTTCAATTTCTGCTCATTCAATGATTATATCCCTTTATGTGGCATACTTGTTCATCATTACTTTTGTTTTAGCCATATTCTTCTTTACTCCGAAAACTAACTCTGCATAACTTATTAAGATTTTCCTTTAATTCTTCGGAATCATGGCTTATGATCACAATGATCATCTGCAAATCGTAAATGGTTTAGGTATTTTCCATTCGCATTGACTCCTTTCTGTGGCCAGTCCAATCTTCTGAAAGCTTCTTCAAGGGCAGCAGTAAACAACTTCGGAGATAGTCTTCTTCTCAGTTTCCCTTCTCAATTTTAAATTTTCAAATGTCTTTGTCTAGTCTAATAAAAGAGGTAGCATTCTCATATATTTTCTTCAAAATCATAATGTATGGGGAGTCAAATGCCTTTTAATAATCCAGTCATAAAGATGTTTTATACTCATTTGCTTTCTCCATTAGCTGTGATATTATGTGAAGGTTGAGAATCCTCCGAAAGCCAGCTTTCTCTTAGTAATGTCTCTAATCTCTTAGTAATGACCCTTGTGAACAATTTGTAGATATGGGACAACAAGCTAATTGGTCTATAATTTCCAATTTTTGATTTATCTCCTTTCGTATGCAGCAAAATTATGATTGCTTTATTCCATTCCTTAGGCATTCTCTTCCTCCTAATTTTAACAACTCTACAGTAACTTAATTTATTTATTTCGTATAATGTTATCAATACGTGAAGGAACCGGTTTTTTTTTTCTTGCTTCCTTCATGTATCGTGGCCGGAATATCCAACCAACCGGTTGGTTCGGCACCATTGTGACTTAATATTCACCTGGGGCTTTCTGATTCTTAATTTTCTTCAATGCATGTTCTATCTCACAAAGGAGGATCAAAAGTTGACACTAGTAATTAGACCTGTTGGTTTAACTTCTGTTCTGTTAAAGAAGCACTGCAGGATCATCTAGACAAGACTGCAGTTATATTTCAGAGACTGCATGAGTTTGTTAAGGGGAAATCTTGTCTGACCAATTTTTATCAGATACTATTATGTGGTCACTATGGAACTGGAAGCAAAAAATAATTTTGATATCATATACAGTTGTTCCGGTTATTTGGGACACTTCGGGACTAGTGCATTTTGAACCGATTAAGCGGCTGCCCCAATTATCCGAAGTTTCACGTAAATAGTTAAAAATACAATGGATACCCGCTTTACATTTGATTCACTATACAATCAAATCACGTTACGACGGATTCGCCATAGTAAAGTACCGTTCACTATACGATGTATAATAAGTGCCATCATTGTGATCCCATTTGTGAATTGAATTTTAATTCTCTTAAAACAGCGATTCTAATTAGCAAAAATAGGAGGAAATTTATCCACAGGTAAGCACAAATTTACCTTTTATTACCTTACCAATTAAAAAATTAAATGATACGTGATAATCGGAATAATTAATATGTACTGTAATATGTACATACTAACTAGTTGATATTTCTGTTCACTGACATTTGTGGAAGGGGGTTAAAATTTAAAACAGTAAAAAGATAAGCAATCAATAACAAAGAACACGGCACACACAAATTGCAAGTAACACGATACGCACAAGTGAGAACGGAGTGAGTAACAAGTTACGAAGCTTTAAAAATAGGAATGAAGAGAAGATTCTGAAAATTAATTTTTTTATATGATAGAAGATTCCATGGAAGGGTAAACACATTTCAGCACAATAACCCACAGAATTCCAGCTGTCGGTATTATCGCAAATTCAATAAGATCAAGTTTACTATTCGTATATGATAGATTGCACTAACAGAAAAGCCCAATAAACAGGTGACTGCCTATTGTTTTATGGTTGTGACCTCCAGAAATCTGACTGAACCACGTGGTACGGTCAAAGAAAATCGTAGGGTAATCTCCAGTGCTGCGGTCTCCTGCCCCGATTAAACGGCATGTTGTCCAAATTAAGCGAAGTAAACCCTGGCTATTTTCTCGACTGGGTTCTGTTTTTTAAGATTTGCCCCAAATAAATAAATTCCCCGATTAACCGGTTGCCCAAATAACCGGAATCCACTATACTTGGATTTTAGAGAAGCTTTTGATACTGTTGCACATGGAAGACTACTGTACACATTGGAGCAGTGTGGCATTAAGGATAAGTTGCTACAATGGGTAAAAGGATGGATGAGTGAGAGAAGACAAAGAGTGGTAATCAATGGACACTGCTCTTCATGGACTATTATTATCAATGGAGTCCCCCAGGGCTCTGTGTTGGGTCCATTGTTGTTCTCTGTATTTGTCAATGATATTGAAGTTATATCAGGCTGAATGTCCAAGTTTGCAGATGATACGGAGGTTAGTAGGTTTGTTAATAACAGTAAGGATGGTACACTACTGCAACTAGATCTAGAATGTTGAGCGGTTGAGCTGGAAGTGCCAATGGAGTTTAACATTGACAAATGTAAAGTACTGCATATGGGTAGCAGTAACCTCATAGAAATGTACTGACTATGTGGTACTGAAAAAGACCTGGGGGTAATTGTTCAGTCAGATATGAAGTTTTCTGAGCAATGCAGACAGGCTGCAAGAGTAGCTCATGGGGTGTTGTCAATGATATATAGGAATTTTGCTAGCAGGGATAAGGAGATTATCCCCTTGTATAAGGCAATGGTCAGGCTACACCTTGAGTACTGCATACAGGTCTGGAGGCCTCATTTTAGGTAAGATGTGGGGCTGCTAGTAAAAGCACCAAGATTAGTGAGTGGAACAAAAGGTTACTGTTACCAAGAAAGGCTTAAGTTATATCAAAATTATTTTTTCCATCCAGTTCCTTTGTGACCACATCACTATTCAATCAGATTGGTCAGACATTACTTCCCCTTACCAAACCCATGTTGTGTATTAACTATTACTGCTATCATGTCTGGGTGATTCTGCACCACTACTTTAACCAGTGACTCCATTATTTTCCCTACAGGTCTATAATTATTTGCTTCACCCTTTTGGGATACTTTGCACATGTCCAGTCCATGGGACCTCCCCTGAATTTAAGGAGAGGGCCCATGGACTGGCTAAGAGTTTACTTACCTCCCTCGCAATATTCCTTCAATATAAACTGGGTAGATTTCATCTGCCCCAGGTGCCTTTTTTATGATTAACTTCAACAATTTCTCCTCCATTTCTCTCCGTTATAACAAAATAATTTTGCTCTCTGTTAGAATTTAGTCAACTTCTGTCCTCCCCTTCCTTACAGAATTCCTCATGTGCGAATGTAGTTGCAAAATACTCATTCAGTTTATCAGCTACTTGAGCAGGATCATCAACAGTCAAACCATCTATGTTAAGTGGACCAATCTGATTCGTCCCCCTTCCTTCTAGAGTTTACATAAGTAAAAAACTGTTTGCTGTTTTTCTTTGCATCCTTTTCCAAAGATTTGTCCTAATCTGCCTTCACCTGCCTAACATGATTTGTGCCTTAATTACAGACTAGCTTATATCTGCCATAGGCTTCTGTGTCACCTGATAATTTATATGCATCCCATGCATTTTTCTTCTCTGCCACAAGCTTCGTTAATTCATCTAACATCCATTTATGCTGAATCTTGAACAATTTTTCTTTGTTGGTATGAAAAGCCTAGCAGCTTTCAAGATTAATTCCTTGAAGGCTTCCCATTTATAATTTGCTGTTTTTAACATCAGTTGAGACCAGTGTAGTAACCTTTACAAAGTGTGCGAGTGACCAAACCACAAGTTCCAGTCAGTATCAGGATAGTTAAAATCTCCCATTATAAGACATTGTGATTTACTGGCCCAATTTATTTATCTATTTCTCTGAACAATTGTTTATCGTACTTGTCAGAATAATTAGGCTGATAACACACTTCTACTCTCATTTTCCATTTTCCAGTGTGATAAACACTGGAAAAACACTAGGATGGACTCAACTGTGACAAACACTGGGACGGACTCGACTGGATGTAGATTACAACACAACCCATGTATTTACTTGTTCCATGTTGAATCCCCAGCACCTTGTCTTCTAGACTTCTGCTCATTTCAATAGAAGTATTGCAAGAATCACTTTCACCTCAGCCGTAGCTACTGTTAATCTATTAGTCTATGAAATCTTCCCCCCCCCCCCAAGCTAGTAGTTTTTCTACCCACCTAACACTCCTCAACAGCATCACAAAATATTCTCGCACCCTTTCTATTTAACTGTATCCTTTCCCTGTAAAAGCAGTCTCTCCTGTTAACAAGCACAAATTGTAATTTTCAGGAAATAAGTACGAAGGAAGGTTGTTCCAGAAAATAAGTATGAAGGAAGGTTGATGTTGGCGGCACGTGTTTGGACTGTTTTGAAAGAGAGAGCTGGAATTATAGAAGCCAATTCAGAAGAACAGTTCCCATGTAAGTATCTGTAGAAGAGGCATGCAGCAGAAACAGTACGTCTGTGAGAAAGTGAGTGGAGAGACTGTTAGAGATGAATCATTAATTAACCTAACTGCCCTCTTCTGAATGGAATCAAGAAGCCTGAGAGAGGTTTTGGGGGCACCACCCCAGATGTGGGAACAATATTCCATGGCAGGGCGGATTTGCGATTTATACAGAGTGAGCAGCTGTTTAGAAGAAGAATAACGCTGAGAGCGAAAGAGAAAACCAAGTTTTTTAGATGCAGAGGAAGCAATATTTGTAATGTGCTTGTGCCAAGAGAGATTAGAAGTCAGGGTAATCCCCAAAAGAGATATATCATTTTGTCTAGAAATCGGAGTGTCACTAAAGATAAGCATAGGAGCAGAAGAATCCTTTTTGCAAGATATAAGACAAGACTGAGTTTTAGAAGGGTTGAAATCAACTAAGTTGTCTTTGCCCCACTGGAGAATTACCTGAAGATTGGCATTTAAGGAATTGATAGCAGATTTTCGAGAAGTTGAAGCTGATTGAGCAGGACAAGGTTTCTCAAAATGGAAAGTGGAATGCAATGTGCTGTCATCTGCAAAACTATGGATAGGATTTCCAGTCAATGGAAGAAGGTCATTGATATACAAGAGGAAAAGAGTGGGGGAAAGAACTGAACTTTGGGGGACACCGGCATTAGTGGACAAGTTAGAAGACAGAGAGCCATCTACCATCACCCTCAGTGAGTGATTAGAGAGAAAACTGGATAACCAATTACAAAAACAGTTGGCAAACCATAAGATGGGAGCTTGTTTAGAAGACCTTTATGTCAAGAGCAGCAACTACTTGGGTTTCACCGAACCTTTCCATTGAATTGGTCCATAAATGGGTAACATAAGCCAGAATATCACCGGCGGATCGACACTGACGGAATCCATACTGGCGATCGTTGATCAGACGGAAGGTTTCTAGGTAGTTTAAGAGTTGGCGGTTAATTGATTTCTCCATTACTTTAGAAAGAGTAGAATAATTGGATGGGAGGGATTTGTCACCCTTTTTAGGAACTGGCTGGATATGAGCAAATTTCCAAGCAAAAGGAAAAACACCTTTGGAATAAGAAAGTGAAAAAAGTCGGCAAAGAATAGGAGTAAGTTCAGGAGCACAGGTTTTGAGAACAAGTGGAGAAATACCACAGGACTTTCTTAGCATCAAGATTCGTCAAAATCTTTCTGACATCCTTTTGACGGAAGACCACAGGAGGCATTGAATGGAGAGTGTTGGGAATGATGGGAGGTGTTTTACCAAGATCATTAATACATGAGCTGGAAGAAAAATGGGATGCTAGCAGGTCAGCTTTATCCTTGGCTGAAGTGACAACAGAACCATTTGGTTTGGACAGAGGTGGGAGCAGTGATGGGCAAAAGTTGCGGCCATTAGCTTTGGCAAGAGACCAGAATGCTCGGCTACCATTAGGGCAAGAAGCAAGTTTTCTTCTCTTAGCCTGTTCAAACTCTAGTTTGGACTGATTAATAACTGCTTTACAATTGTTGCGAGCTTTGATGTAGGCAGAAAATGAAACTGAAGAATTAGAAACAAGCCAATTACGATATGCAACATTCTTCTCTTGAACAGCCTTAGCACATTTATTGGAAAACCAAGGTTTAGATAAAGGACGAGATTTTAAAGTGGAGTGTGGGATAAAGGATTCCATTCCTGCAAGAATAATTTCTCTTACACGAAGTTTTGAAACAGTGATCAGACCAAGGAAAAGAAGAAAAGAAGTCTTACAGGTGATCCCATTTTGCATTCTTGTAATGCCAAACAACACGAGGTTGGGAATTGCCATGAGATAAAGGTTCCATTGGAGAAGTGACAATCACCAAGTTGTGATCTGAAGTGCCTAAAAGACCTCTCACTTTGACCGTGTACTTAGAAGGGCTGTTTGTGCGAAAAAGTTCAAGCATATTGGCTATATGATTAGGATTGTCTTTTATTCTTGTAGGTAAATGAGCAATCTGTGCTAGGTCATTAGTAATTGCAAAAGTCTCAGCATCTCGACCTGCTAGGTCGGTGTGACTAGAAAATGGAAGCCAGCTGGAGTTGTGAATGTTAAAATCACCAAGGAAAATTACCTCACTGTTAGGAAAGTTGGACTGGAGAAAGTAAAGTTGCAAAGAGAATAAGTCAAAGAGCTCCAAGTGATTAGTGGAGTTGGGAGAGTGGTAGAGACAACAGATGAATTTGACACAGAGCTAAAGAGATTTTAAGCCAGAGAAGATTAAAGAGAGGCGATTCCAAATTGCGAAGTCTCTGACAGGGAATATCAGAACGGACATATGCACAAGTACCACCTTTGAGGCGAAAGGAATCATACAGCGAATAATTTGGGCGTCTGAGATGAGCAGTAGTTGAATCAACCGATAACTGAGATTCTGTCAGAAAAGGTACATGGGGTTTGGCAGACTGCAAGTGGAAATGGACATCGTTGAGATTAGAATTGAGACCATATATTTGTGAAATGAATTAGGAAGTGCTTGGGAGGTTTAGATCTTTCCGCAGATAAGCTTGCTCTATTAGTTTGACAATTCATGGTGTATTCAATAGTAAGAAAAAGTGGGTGGGACATGCTGTATGAAGTAATGAAATTTCTGGATATGGTGTACACGTAAGAATATACCCAGATCCTTGACATAACGTGGCCTTGATAATGCTCCCCGCATACACACTACTCGGACTCCCTCCAGTCACTATCTGGCAGAGTAGAGGTAGCAAGATTACTAACTATCGGCAGGCCTGCGAACACTGTTTTAGAGCTGTACCCTCGAAATGTAAGGAATATTGGATCTCGCCACAACATTCATCATAACCTCAAAAGTCATCAATCATACTGCATGATGGAAGAGATAGGGAAGGGTTGACTGGAACTTAGCTCTAGAGACTAAACATGGTTCCACCACTCCAATAAGCAAAGTGGTGGTATTTCACCGGTTGATGAGAGTCATCTACCACCTAGAAATGACAAGGCTCTCATCATATGATCCCTCCTGTCGTGTCTGGTAAGGATTGCAAACACTTTCAAATTTAACCATAACTTGCTAATTTTTTTTCTACAAATTTTAAAAATTTTTGTAGAATTTTTTTTTACATATCTCCTACTCTTAATGTTATTAATGACAACAATATCACCTTTTGTGCCCTTAAAAGCTGATATTTGCTCTGCAATGTCAACCTTTGCCCCTTGCAGACAAACCCTGGTCCTATTCCACCTATCATTTTTGTGCAATATATTTCCCTTCTCCCCAACAGTTGAGTCACTTACAATAAATAGCTCCTGTGGGACCAGCACTTTCTGCCCAGAAGGTTGCCACTGTGTTGCCTGATGCAGAAGAGTGTGCTCTGACGTTGAGTTGGCTGTTATGAGTTTGATGCCCCCCTCCATTTTAATTCCTTCGGGAGAATCTACCCTCCTCTTCAAACTCTCATACCGGTCCATCAGAATGCTGAGTGGGCGCCTAATTTAACAGATCTGGTTAGCTGTTTTGACAGGGTCACTCGTGAGCTGGATTTAGAGAATACTTTTTGACATTGTTTATTTAGATTTCAGTCCCACGTTGAGCAGTTACTTTATAAGCTGAATAAGTTGGAATCACAGGGAAAATCCTTAGGTGGGTAGCATGATGCCTTCAGGGCAGGACGTAGAATGTTGTGATAAATGGTTATTCCTCAGATTGGGTTAATGTAAGGAGTGGGGTTCCCCAAGAATCAGTAATGGGACCACTGTTTTTGATTTTCATAAATGACAGTGATGAAGGGATTGAGGGTGTAATGTCTAAATATGTATATGGTGTAATGAGTGGTAGGGTAAGTAATGATCACTGCCAAGCAGAGCTTCTTCAGAGTGATCTAGGTAAACTTCAGGGATGATCAGAAAGGTGGCAGCTATGTTTTAATCCAGCAAAGTGTAAGGTATTGCACCTGGGAACAGTAACTCTGGAATAATTTATACATTTGGTGGAGGTGAACTAAAGTCAGTAGTGTAAGAAAGAGACTTGGGAGTTACTATACAGTCAGACATGAAGTTCTGCAAGCATTTTAGACTGGTCACAAGGAAGGCCAGTGGTGTCCTATTGATGATTTATCGAACATTTGCTAGTAGAGATAAGGACGTCATAATCCCATTATATAAGTCTGTTGTTTAGACCTTGGAATACTGTGTTCAAATGTGGAGACCTCATCTACAAAAGATGTCAAGCTTTTTGAAAGGGTCAAAAGTTGGGTAACTCACCTGGTGAGTTCAGCAGAAGGTCGTCCATATGAGACAAGTCTTTGAATGTGTGGGTTGCACAGCTTGGTAACTTGGCACAAAGGAGATTTGATTGAGGTGTTTAAGACTCGACAAAAGTAAAATGAATGAGGATGAAATTTTCACAGTTATAAATGATTCTAGAACTAGGGGCCATAAATTCAAGTTATGGAGAGAGATGTTTAGAATGGATTGCAGGAAGTTTTACTTTGGCCAGTGAGTTATAAATTACTCATGGGAGAGAAGACAGAGAGTGGTAATCAATGGACACTGCTCATCGTGGACTAATGTTATTAGTGGAGTCCCTCAGGGCTCAGTGTTGGGTCCATTATTGTTTTCTGTATTTATAAATGATATTGATGATGGTATATCAAGCTTAATGTCCAAGTTTGCAGACGATACGAAGGTTGGCAGGGTTGTCAAGGACACTACTGACACTATGCTGCTGCAACAGGATCTGGAAAGGTTGAGCAGATGGGCTGAGAGGTGGCAAATGAAGTTTAACATTGACAAATGTAAAGTACTACACCTGGGAAACAGCAACCCCAGAGCAACGTATCAACTCTGTGGTACCAAACTGACAGTGGTAGAGAATGAAAGGGACTTGGGGGTGGTTGTGCAGGCAGATATGAAGTTCTCTGAGCAGTGCAGATGGGCTGCAAGAGTAGCTCATGGAGTATTGTCAATGATATACAGGAATTTTTCCAGCAGGGATAAGGAGGTGATTATTCCCTTGTATAAGGCAATGGTCAGGCCACACCTAGAGTACTGTATACAGGTCTGGAGGCCTCATTTCAAGAAGGATGTAGAGCTGCTGGAACGAGTACAGAGAAGGGCAACAAGATTAGTGAATGGAACAAAGGGGTGCTCTTACGAAGAAAGGCTTAAGTTTTGCAAATTACAGTGTCTGGAGACTAGGCACCAGCGAGGTGATCTTATAGAGGTGTATAAAGCCTTGAATGGTTTGAGCATGCTCAATGCTGATGGGATTCTTCCTCTAGCTCAGAAAAATCACCTGAGAGGGCATAAATTCAAATTGAGGAAAGACAGATGTAGGATAGACGTGCGGAAATTTGCCTTTAGCCAGCGGGTGGTTGGTTGGTGGAACAGACTTCCATCCCTTGTAGTGGAGGTTGATAGCCTAAATAAGTTTAAGGCTCAGCTTGACAGGTATTTTGAACAAACAGAGGGGTGAAGTGGAAGTGGGTTTTTTTTTTTTTTTTTTTGGCTGATGCTGCATAAGCTTGCTTTCTTGCATCAAATGCCTCTACTAATGCTAATGCCAATTACTAGAATAAGTTACCTACTTGGGCAGTTGAGGCTGACAGTTTGAGGAAATTGAAAGGTCAGCTGAACAGTTACCTATGGGAGGAAGGAAATAGACCACCTATGCATAGGTGGTCTATTTCCTTTTCTTTTGTTATTTATTAAGTATTTATTTTATTTAATTTGATTATTATTTTACTTTTTTTTTTGTCTTGTACAGCAAAGCCTTAGGCTACCTTGCAACACCATATTCCCATTACTATACTAAACAAATGACCGAATAACGTTTTTAGTGAAGCCTATTTGAACGTAACGTTTCCTTTGTTTGAAAAGTTCTTATATGCAAGGATTAAGACAGTTGCAGCTTAAACTGTTTTGGTGGCTGGGCCGGCAAGATTTTAAGGATAAAAAGTACTGCAAGCATCTTATAACAAGAGAAATGTTACCTTTTTTGTTTTGTGTGAAAAGTCTGAATTTTACAGAGTTCATTATTCTTACTTGTTGTGTATGTGAAGAACGTGGTAGGTTTGTATCACGATACTTATTTATGTGGTATATAAAGTATTCATCATCATCAGCCATTTTCAATCCACTGCAGGATGAAGGCCTTTTCAGTTCCTTCTGTTTTGTGCAAATATAAAGTGTTATAACAGTTCATTCCTTGATGAATCCATGAAAAAAAATCTTTCATTTAATAATGTGGTTGCCTTGCTGATTATTTGTTTTATTTATTTTTTATTATTATTTTTTTTTTTTTTCAGGTAAAACTGGATACATATAGGAGTGAGTATAATAGTGGAAAAGAACTTAATGACGATCAAAAGGTATTTTGGAGTACATATTGTCTTGATTGAATGGTTCCTAAATTTAAGCTCATACATAAGCTTTTATTATTTACTCTTAACATAGCTAATAGCTACTTTGAAAATCATAAAACGTTTGTGTAATTTGAAGAATTGAATGTTGAACAGTGTGATTGTTCAACATTACACAAGATTTGTTGTATATTACTATGACTTGTTTGAATCTTACAGTTATAAACATGGCAGAGTTGGTGTACCAGAGTTGGCTCTGGTACACCACTTTTCTGCACTGCAGACAACTGGCAAAGTGGTTTCTTATATTATTCCGAGTGCCCTTTGTTTAAGGGCCCAGTATGCTCTACTAATTCTGGCAGTCACTGCTGTTATGTCCTAATTTTGGTTGTGACATTAATGAGATGCATGTAAACCATCAGCTTCATATTGAGGATGATTGCTAAGTATTTTATTTCAGAGAACAATTTTATGGGTGTGCCATTAATATTTATGGTTGGTGGTCTAGTTAGTTAAAGCTAACCCTTGAGCAAAATAGACCTGGTTTTTTCACCATAATTAGTGAGCCGGTGTGTGGAGGCCCAGCTCTGGAGCTTTCTGATGGCCAGATTTGCATCGACTTCCAACTGGGCTCTAGAACAGGCATGGGCAACCAAGACCAGGTCATCTGCAAAGGACACAGCACATCAAGGTCCATCTCCAAGAACTTGTCCAAGAAAGTGGACCAGAAGAATGGGACAAGGACCGAGACCTGAGAACAACCCTGGGCGGACCAGCCTGGAGACTTGCTGGTGAGCATAATCTTCCACTGGTTAAGGTACAAGGAAATACATCTGCAAAGGCTGTTAGGAGTTTTGGCATGTCTAAGCCTCCTTGAGGATGCTTGGCCACACAACTGATCAATCACCAGCAAAATCGACTCTAATGGCCAGGGAGTATTTCATGGCACTGTTTTCGGTCGTAGAGATGAGGTACCGAAGAGCATCTTCATACCAGTTCTGTGTTTGAATCCAAATTGGTGGGAGGATTCTAGGTTTAATTCTGTGTGGTCTTTCCATCCGGATATGAAGACCTCTTCAAGAAGTTTCAAGCAGTTCTATAGGAGTTAGGAATTTTTGGAGGTTTTTCTGGACCTTTGATAAGTCTTATAAGCCTCCTTCCAGATTTTGGGAAAGTATCCAGACTTGAGACAGTTGTTAAAGGTAAATAGTAATTTTAGACTGGTTAATATTTATGGTTGGTGGTCTAGTAGGTGGTGAGGGAATCTTTTGGCAAACTTTTTTAAGACATCCATCTCAACAATTTCCAGGGGTTTTATCATCTTTGGATATGTGCAGAGCAGCTTGAAGTTCATCCAGTAAAAAGGCTGTTTCAGCATGATCCGTTGCATATTCCTTGTTCCTGGTAATAATACGTTGTCATAAGCAGTCACGGGGGTCGCTATCACTCGGAAAGATGAAGTCCAGCTTATTGTTGACAGAGGGTCCCAAGTTAGGGTGACCGAACCAGATAGTTTGGTCACCCCTAACTTCAGGGGTTCTGGTTTTTCTCCCATGGAGAGCTTATTGGTCACAATATGGTATAGCACTCCCCAGGGATTGCTGTTACCTCATTGAGGAGACCAATTCCCACCAGGACTTTTTCTTGGATTTTCTGATATTATTTCGGAACAATCTGTAGGTTTCTCTGGCAGCATCAATTTCAGGGCGAGGTGGTGAAGGCCTAGCAGGCACAACGCACTGCTTTTCTCTGGCTGTCCAATTCAGAGTTCCACCAAGGGACAACAGTGCAAAAAGGTCTACATTTTGGGATGGCAATAGAGCAAGCTTGTTGGATGCTTTTGGTTAGTGCTATTGCATTATTCTCAAGAGTGGTTTGGGTCAGGGTGAAAGAATCGGTAGGTTAGTGAATTTACTTGCAGTGGATGGTGAGGACTATGGTCATGTTGATGGCCCTCTCCCAGAGGGTACTACCGAAGGTTGGTAGGTTTCCAGGCTGGTTTAAGATCCGGAGATTAGATGACATAATGTAGTTTCCTAGTTCTTCACCATTTTTAGTGCCTGTGCAATCTGATGTTGTGCTGTACCACATTGGAGAGTAACAATTTGCATCTGTTGCATTGAGAATGTACTCCTGGGTGAACATCAAGAGCTATCTGTATTAAATTAATAGTGTGAAATGATTTGTTCTGGTTTACTGTAGATAAAAACATGAAAAGACCCAAAGGCTGAGGTGATCTGAGCACATGCACTTGTGGATGTGCAAAGGGTACACATTGAATTTTCTATCCATAGAATATCTTTGATATGAGTTAAAATGCCAGATTGAACTCGCTCAATGTGTCCCTCTTGAAATGTAGATTTAATAGGTTTGACAAATCTTTCTAAAAGAGCCAATTATAAAATTTCATGAAAATTCATCCACCCAGGAGTCAAGTTATTACATGCAGATGGACAGACAGACATGACAATGACAACTGGTGCTCTGTTATGCTAATCCATTTAGTAATATAATATACTTGGTGGGGTTGAATTAGAAACAGTAGAGTAAGAAAGGGAGTTATGGGTTACCTGCTAAGTGATGTCTGCAAAAGTGCACCTGTATTAGGGAAGACTTTGGTGAATATATTGGCTACAGAGCTTGGCAACACCAGGCACCTTAGAAGGGACTCAATGCACACTAAGTGCAGTTGAATGCACCAACCATATATGACCAAAACTTTATGAAAACAAAAATAAAACAGGATAAATTTTTTTAGCATAATAATAAAATATGCTGACAACTGTAGAGTTAATTTTATCTATAAAAATATAGATAAAATTAAAATATAATACAAATTAAAAGTGATAAAACAAACGCTGTAGCTTTCAAAGGCAACCACCTCCTTTATACAATGGAACTTTACTGTCATGACATGTTTCTGTAGGAGCACGCAAATTATCCTCCACACATGCATGGAGAATGGAAATGGCTTGGGAGCATGCCAAGTGGAACCGTTCTTCCTGTCCAAGAATTATGGTCTCAAAGAGGGGTGAATACGGACTCCCCATCTCTGTTGGTGGAAAGGTTGAGCAGATGGGCTGAGAGGTGGCAAATGAAGTTTAACATTGACAAATGTAAAGTACTACACATGGGAAACAGCAACCTCAGAGCAACGTATCAACTCTGTGGTACTACACTGACAGTGGTAGAGAATGAAAGGGGACTTGGGGGTGGTTGTGCAGGCAGATATGAAGTTCTCTGAGCAGTGCAGACAGGCTGCAAGAGTAGCTCATTGAGTATTGTCAATGATATACAGGAATTTTTCCAGCAGGGATAAGGAGGTGATTATTCCCTTGTATAAGGCAATGGTCAGGCCACACCTAGAGTACTGTATACAGGTCTGGAGGCCTCATTTCAAGAAGGATATAGAGCTGCTGGAACGAGTACAGAGAAGGGCAACAAGATTAGTGAATGGAACAAAGGGGTGCTCTTACGAAGAAAGGCTTAAGTTTTGCAAATTACAGTGTCTGGAGACTAGGCACCAGCGAGGTGATCTTATAGAGGTGTATAAAGCCTTGAATGGTTTGAGCATGCTCAATGCTGATGGGATTCTTCCTCTAGCTCAGAAAAATCACCTGAGAGGGCATAAATTCAAATTGAGGAAAGACAGATGTAGGATAGACGTGCGGAAATTTGCCTTTAGCCAGCGGGTGGTTGGTTGGTGGAACAGACTTCCATCCCTTGTCGTGGAGGTTGATAGCCTAAATAAGTTTAAGGCTCAGCTGGACAGGTATTTTGAACGAACAGAGGGGTGAAGTGGAAGTGGGTTTTTTTTTTTTTTTTTTTGGCTGATGCTGCATAAGCTTGCTTTCTTGCATCAAATGCCTCTACTAATGCTAATGCTAATTATGTTCTAAAGAACAAATCTGCATGCTCTCGAGCCATTTTTGATGCCAATACTTATGTAAACAATCAATGACAGCATTGCCCGGAGAAATTTGATGGTTCTCCTTCCACAGTTGCTCAGCCACATCTGATTTGATTTCCCGTAGTCTACAGTCTCTATTGCTCTAGTATAGTGGTTCTTAATCTTTTTAAGCTGCGACCCTGATTGGAGTAATTGTTTGGTCTTGCGACCCATGAATCTTAAATAAAAAGGTAATTGCAAATTAAATCACAAACGAATGAACATAATAAATGTTAGATTTTAATTAAATGAAAATTCACATATACACACATATGCATACATTATTTGTACATAAGGAAATTCTCCAAAGGTATCATAGGTAAAATTACCCAATCCACTGGTCACTGCCTGTTAATGTGAACCTTGACACTGCACAATTTTCGAAAGTTCTTCAAATCGCAGATTTAAGTTTTAAAAGCATCATCTTTTGGCTGTAATTTCATAAATTGGTTTTTGTAATTGCCAGGACTAAGAAACCTGACTCACACAGATATGTAGTAAAAGGAGCAGTATTACTTTTAGTGCTTCATTTCCAAGAATCAGTTTTCCTTTTTTTTTTTACTTTACCTGAATGCACTCAAGGACTCGGTAAATTTCTTAAAATTGTAACAAAGTATCTAGTCACTTTGCATTTCAATAAGTTGTTTCTCTTGCAGATTACTGATATTTATGAAATCATTGTGCAAATCATTCATATCACAATTAAATGGGGTCTGTACCCAATTGTATTCAACGATATCTTCTTCTGGGTTCTAGTGATTAAATTCTATTATCAGTTTTCCTAAATGCCCCACAGTAACATTCTGTGTGTCATTGAAAACATTTTCATCTTCAATAAGTGGAAAGTGGATTCAGAGTATGAAACAAAGCAAGTCTCCTTTTTTTCACTTTCGTCATCCAGAACTTTTGGCTTTTCTTTGAATCAGTTGTTTTCTCACTTAATTCAATAAGTGTATGTTCACAGCCCTGCATGGAGATATTTAGGTTGTTGATTTCAGAAAATATATCTGAAAAATAGGCTACTTGTAGCATCCACTTCGCATCAAGTAATCTAGAAACCAGAGGGTGTTTTTCTCTTTTAAAACTGTTTTATTTCATTGCATAATGCCACAACTTGCTGTAAGACTTTTCCTCTAGATAACACCTGACTTCAGAATAAAACAGTAAATGTTCATATTCAGAGCCAAAATCAAGGGACATCTGGCTAAAAATTCTGCTATTGAGAGAACTTTGTTTTATAAAATTAATTATCTGAATTATGTCATTCGTTATGGTTTCCAATTCTGGTGACAGCCTCCTTGAAGTTAGATTTTCTCTGTAGCAAGCAATGAAAAATTTTAATCTTCAGATTAATTTCCTTTACTCTGGCACAAAAACCATTATGAGCTCCAAGCATTGCTAGTGCACCATTGCAACATACACTGAAACATTGATCCCACTTCAGTCTGTCTTTGTGAAAAAATTAATCTACCATTTTAAAAATATCTTGTTTAATGTCTTTAATAAGTGCGCTATCATTTGACAGTGGAATTTGTTGCAGTTGCTTAGCAGCTTCGTCTCTGCAGGTTATGTGCACCATGTCAACAGCTGCCAGTTTAACAAGGTTTTTCCCCAGTGGAGTGGGTGTTTCTTCTGCTTTGAAGTCTGCCAAACAATAATATTAGCTTGTTGCACAGAAAAAACAAGACAAGACAGTTGTGTGGAGCATCCAGCCGTTGTTTAATCTGTTCTTTTCTTAAATAAAAAGAATTTTCTTTTCCCATATAAACATGATATTTCATTTCAGAATGATGTCTGTTTATTTTCTTTCAGTGACTCATTACTAAGCACCTCGCAACATATCACACTATGGACTACTCCACATTCAGTAATGTATGTTGTCTAAAAACTGGTCTTTATATTTGTTTTGCCAAAAGGCTTTACAACACTCATTAAATGTAAATCGAGCACTGTTACAGTTCTAGACTACTTCACTAGTGCCACTTAGCACGAAGTCACAGTCCAGCAATCACTATTCTGGCATTACTGCTTAAGCAAGCCCTTAAGCCATAATTATGGGAGCATTGTTAGAGTCAGGGGAGGTCCCCATGGACTGGAGATGTGCAAATGTATCCCCAATTCACAAAGGGGTTCAAAAGGTGACACAAGTAACTACAAACCTGTTAGTTTGACATCTGTTCCAGGAAAAAAAAAGGAGTCACTGGTTAAAGAAGCATTGCAGGATCATCTAGACAAGACAGCAGTAATAATTCAGACTCACCATGAGTTTGTCTAGGAAAAGTCTTGTGTGACCAATTTGATTGGATACTATGATGTGGTCACAGAGGAACTGGATGTAAAAAATAATTTTGATATCATATACATGTAGCCCTCGATTTACGTTGGGGTTAGGTTCCTGGGGGACAGGTGCAAATGGAACCCTTTATATAATGGAGTCAATCGGAAATCACAGTGTTAGGTTCCGCACACCAAAAATTTTACCTACCACTTTGCATCAATTGTTTTATTCTATTAGCATTCTTCGTAGTTGTAGTAATATTTGATGGAGGCATATTCATAGCCCTTCACACATTAGGGCGGCTTTCATCAGATTCTATCCTCTGAGTATCCACTAGGATTCAATTAACTACTTTTACCAAACATTGCGTGTCTTTATTCAATTCAATTAAAAACTTTATAACACGATTGGAAAAAACTGCACACGGCTATCACTATTATTATTATTTAATTTATTAAATAATAATAATAGCGATAAAATTAATAATAATAATAAAAAGTAACAGTATGATGTGAATAAATTGTCTGATGATTTTAAAATTTCAATTTATAAAAAACTTGCAAAAATAAATAAATAAAAATGCTGTTGTGGTTAGTGATTGGTGCTATTGCAAATCGGTGGAAATTGGACCAGCGCAAAACGAGGGCTACCTGTACTTGGATTTCAGGAAAGATTTTGATGCTGTTGCACATGGAAGACTGCGGTACAAATTGGTGGCAAGTTGCTGCAATTGTGTTAATAAATGGACACTGATCTACGTGGACTAATGTTATTAGTGGAGTCCCCCAGAGTTCTGTGCTGGGCCCATTGTTATTTTGTGTATATATCAATGCTATCGAAGAAGCTATATATCAGGCTTAATGTTCAAGTTTGCAGTTGATACAAAGGTTGGCAGGGTTGTTAATGACAGTAAAGACAGAATGCTACTGCAACAGGATCTAGAAAAGTTAGGCTGGTAGGCTGACAAGTGGCTGATAAGTTTAATATTGACAAATGCAAAGTACAGCATATAGGTAGCAGTAACCCAAGAAAGATGTACCAACTGTGTGGTACTACACTCAGGTAGGTGGAGAATGAAAAAGACCTGGGGGTAATTGTGCAGTCAGATATGAAGTTCTCTGAACAGGTCATGGAGTTTTGTCAATGATATATAGGAATTTTGCTAACAGAGATAGGGAGGTGTTTATCCCTTTGTATATGGCAATGGTCAGGCCACATCTTGAGTACTGCGTGCAGGTCTGGGGGCCTCATTTTAGGAAGGATGTAGCGTTGCTAGAAAGAGTACAGAGAAGGGCAACAAGGTTCATGAGATGAACAAAGGAGTGCGCTTACGAAGAAAGGCTTAACTTCTGCAAGTTGCAACATTTGTAGACTAGGCACCTGTGAGGTGATCTGATTGAGGTGTATGAGGCCTTGAATGGTTTGAGCAGGCTCGATGCTGATAGGATATTTCTGCTGGCTCAAATTAAGAACCTGAGGGGACATAGATTCAAATTGAGAAAGACAGTTGTAGAATAGCTGTGTGGAAGTTTACTTTTAGTCAGAACAGACTTCCATCTGTTGTTGTGGAAGTTGATAGCTTAAATAAATTTTAAAGCAGAACTAGACAAACTTTTGTAGTGAACGGATGGGTGAAAAGGATTTTTTTTTTTTTTTTTTTTTTTGGCTGCTGCTGTATAAGCTTGCTTTCTTGCATCATATGCCTCAACTAATGCTAATGTTGGCAACACAACTAGCTACTGCCAATCACAACCACCAGTCCTCACTGCAGTCTGCTCCCTTCTGTAGTATATTATAGAAGTATATTGCTGTTCATTCCAAACAAATATTGCCAAAAATCTGAAACATGTACTTTATTTGCTGCAAAATAAAAAGGACAATGATACTGAAACTCTGAAGATAAAGGCTAATATCACCGGATATTCTTTTAAAATTTATAGTTATTTCTCACTTCTTATTAACATTAGTAAAGACATATGATGCAAGAAAGCAAGCTTATACAGCATGCCAAAAAAACAAAACCTTCCCATTTCACCCATCCACTCGCTCCAAATGTTTGTCTAGTTCTGCCTTGAATCTGTTTAGGCTATCAACTTCTACAATGACAGATAGAAGTTTGTTCCAGCATTCAACCACCTGTTGGCTAAAGGCAAACTTCCGCACATCTCTCCTACAACTGTCTTTTCTCAATTTAAATTTATGCCCTCTCATGCAATTTATTCTGAGCAAGATGAAGAAACTCATCAGCATTGAGTATGCTGAAACCATTCAAGGCCTTATATACCTCAATCAGATCACCTTGCAGGTGCCTAGTCTCCAGACACTAATTTGAAAAACTTAACCTTTCTTCATAAGAGCAACCCTTTGTTCCATTCACTAATCTTGTTGCCCTTCTCTGTACTTGTTCCAACAGCTCTACATCCTTCTTAAAATGAGGCCTCCTGACCTCATTTTAAGGAGGGAATAACCACCTCCTTATCCCTGCTAGAAAAATTGCTTTATATCATTGACAAGACAATATGAGCTACTCTTGGAGACCGCCTGCACTGCTCAGAAAATTTCATATCTGCCTGCACAATTACCCAGGTCCTTTTCGTTCTCTACCACTGTCAGTGTAGTACCACACAGTTGATACATTACTCTGGGGTTACTGCTTCCCATATGCAGTACTGTACATTTGTCAATGTTAAACTTCAGTTACCACCTCTCAGCCCATCTGCTCAACCTGTTGCAGTAGCATACTGTCATTATTGTCATTAACAACCCTGCCAACCTTCGTATCATCTGCAGACTTGGACTTTAAACCTCATATACTATCATCAATATCATTAATAAATACAGAAAACAACAATGGACCCAACACTGAACCTTAGAGGACTCAACTAATAACATTAGTCCCCGAAAAGCAGTGTCCATTGACATTTTGGATTGATATTTAAAGAAGAAAAACCCTTCGTGTCAATGAGAAATTATGGGAGTGAAGTTGAAAATTATGTAATTAATGATATTGAAATTTCACATGATTATTTAATGAAAAAAACTTTCAAGCCTATAGGCAATTAAGCCTGCCGGGGTTGATGGCAGAGACCCTATAATTTTAAGGGAGGTGCAACTGAGTGCATTTAACCATTGACTTGCAGTGGTTAAAGTTGACTGATGCTCTCATAACTAACCATTGAGGTAGTAGCAGTACTAGTAGTGGCATGTGATGCAAGAAAGCAAGTGTATAAGCTTATGCAGCATCAGCCAAAAAAAAAAAAAAAAAAAAGCACACCATTCCCTCCAAATGCCTGTCCAGTTCCTCCTTAAATTTATTTAACCTGTCAACTTCCACAACGACAGATGGAAGTTTCTTCCAGCAATTAACCACCCGCTGGCTAAAGGCAAATTTCCGCACATCTAATCTACATCTGTCTTTTCTTAATTTGAATTTATGCCCCCTTAGGTTCGTAATCTGAACAAGTGGAAGGATCCCATCAGAATTCAGCGTGCTCAACCCATTCAAGGCCTTATATACCTCAATCAGATCACTGCGCAGGTGCCTAGTCTCCAGCCACTGCAATTTGCAGAACCTAAGCCTCTCTTGGTAAAAGGATCCCTTTATTCCCCTCACCAGTCTTCTTGCCCTTCTCTGTACACGCTCAAGTAAATCTACATCCTTCCTAAAATGAGGCCTCCAGACCTGTATGCAGTACTCAAGGCGTGGCCTGACCATTGCCTTATACAGAGGGACAATCACCTCCTTCTCTCTGCTAGCAAAATTCCTATATATCATTGACAAAACCCCATGACCTGCCCTGGCAGCCTGTCTGCATTGCTCAGAAAACTTCATATCTGACTGCACAATTACTCCCAGGTCTTTTTCATTTTCTACCACCTTAAGTGTAGTACCACACAGTTGGTACGTTTCTCTGGGGTTACTTCTACCCATAAGCAGTACTTTGCATTTGCCAAGGTTAAACTTCAGTTGCCACTTCTTAGCCCATCTGCCCAAATTATCTAGATCTTGTTGCAGTAGCACACTGCCATTACTGTCATTAACAACCCTGCCAACCTTTGTATCATCTGCAAACTTCGATGAGGTTAGTTATGAGAGCATCACTGGACCCAGGAGAGATTCTGTTGGATTGGAAAAGTGCCAGTGTATCTCCAATACTAATGATACTTCTAAAGTGTAGTGGGAAATTACTGACCGGTCAGTCTAACTTCAGTAGTAGGAAAAATCATGGAAGCAATGATCATGGGTGGAATTCAGGATCATTTGGATAGAAATGGAATTCCAAAGGATACTCAGAATTCTCTTTCTTTTCCCTTTACAAAATCATGGAATTCCATGGTTTTGTAAAGGGAAAATCATGTTTAACTAATCTGGTGAGCTATTTTTACAGGGTCTCTCAGGAGCTGGACTTAGGGAATAATTTCGACATTGTTTATTTTGATTTCAGCAAAGCATTTGACTTGGTCCCACATGAGCGTTACTTTATAAGCTGGAACAGGTTGGTATCACAGGGAAAATCGTTAGATGGATAGTTTCAGGGCCGGAGGCAGAGGGTATTCCTCAGTTTGGGTTAATGTAAGAAGTGGGGTTCTCCAAGGATCAGTATTGGGAACACTTTTTGATTTTCTTAAATGTCATTGATCAAGGAATGGAAGGCATGATGTCTAAATTTGCAGTTGATATAAAGATCGGTAGAGTAGTTAATAATTGCCACCACCTTCTTAGTTACCTAGATAGACTTCAGCGATGTCATTTAAGACATCACTGAAGGCTTACGAGGTGTAAGACCTTGCATTTTCTTCAGCAAAATACAAGGTCTTACACCTGAGGAACAAATTATCTACCTGAAGTATTCCCCCATAATTATATATCAATGATTCATTATTTATTTTGTCCTACATTCAACTTGAATCATACTAATTTTGATCTCACTATATTTTTAGGTTGTGCTGCTGTAACAGAAAGAAGGAAGTCGCCTATATCAAATTATGGATTTGTTGAAATTGGTGCGTTGTTCAGTCATCGATTTTTCTCACCAGAGAAGGAAATGGGCCAAAGGCCATTCATGAAAGGATGGTGGCTGTGTACAGCAACAGTGTACCTTCAGAGTACCAGGTGAAATTCTGGTGGACACTTCGAGTGGGCTAGAGAGGCCATCGAAGATGATCCAGGATGGGCTGTGACAGCGACCACACCAGAAATGTACCAAGCTGTGGAAACCCTTGTGCTGAATGACAAAGTTTAAATGTTCCAAATCCCTAGGGAATATGACATATCTAAGGGGGCAATTATAATCATTTTCCCTGAACATTTGGGAATGAGTAAGGTCAGTGTAGGTGGGTTCCCAGGTTTGACCCCTGTGCAGAAGCAATTCAGAGTACAGATTGAGGAGAATTTAGAGCTTTATGGAAGGGATCCGAAACTTTCATCTCCTGAATTGTTATGGGTGATGAAACATGGTGTTAACTGGGATCCTGAGACCAAGCAAGAATCAATGCAATGGAAGCACAAGGATTCTCCCCCAACCCAAAAAACTTTGGACACTACCTTCAGCTGGCAAGATTATGGCTACAATTTTTTGGGATGCTGAAGACATTTTTACGGTCACTACATGGTACACAAGCAGACAGTCACTGAGGAGTCATATGCATCCCTACTGTACAACCTAAGTGATATCATAAAGGGAAAGCACTGTGGAAAACTTTCTAGAGGTTTTCTGCTGCTTCACGACAACACACCAGTGCACAGGTCACATGCTTTTGCTGCTAATTGAGAGACTGTGACTTTACAGAACTTACCCATCCACTTTACTGTCTGGATCTGGCCGCCAGTGACATTTTTCTTTCGACACCGAAAGAAAAATGTACATGGATGTTGCTTTGCTGATGATAATGAACTGAAGTCTGCTGTTTATGCATTCTTTGATGGTCAGGACAAAGAATTTTATTTTACTGGTATTTCCTCATTGTCAACAAAATGAAACAAGTGTATTGAAGTTCATGGGAGTTGCATTGAAAAATAAAAACAAATTTTTGCCTCTAATTCATTTCCTTCATAGGTAGGTAGATAATTTATTGAACACCCTTCGTAATTTATACACTTGTGGAATTGAACTAAAGTCAGTAGTGGAAGAAAAGGATTTGGGAGTTACGATATGGTCAGACATGAAGTTTGCCAAGCATTGTAGACAGGTTTCAAGGAAGGCCCCATGGTGTCTTATCGATTATTTATCAAACATTTTCTAGTAGAGATAAGAACGTCATAATCCCAATATATATGAGGCTATTGTTAGACCACATTTGGAATTCTGTGTTCAAGTGTGGAGACTGCACCTAAAAGAAGACATTGAGCTTCTTGAAAGTATCCAAAGATGGGTAACTCGTCTGGTGAGATATACTAAAGGGCATCCATATGAGGAAAGACTAGGTACCTTAGAGGAGACTTGATTGAGGTGTTTAAGGCTCTGAGAGGCATAAGTAAAATGAATGAGGATGAAATTTGCATGGTCATTAGCATTAGCATTAGTAGAGGCATATGATGCAAGAAAGCAAGCTTATTCAGCATCAGCCAAAAAAAAAAAAAAAAAAAAAAACCCTCTCCCATTTCACCCCTCCGTTCGTTCGAAATACCTGTCCAGTTGAGCTTTAAATTTGTTTAGGCTATCAACTTCAACAACAAGTGATGGAAGTCGGTTCCACCAACCAACCACCCGCTGGCCAAAGGCAAATTTCCGCACATCTATCCGACATCCGTCCTTCCTCAATTTGAATTTATGCCCTCTGAGGTGATTATTCTGAGAAAGATGAAGAATCCCATTGGCATTGAGCATGCTCAAACCATTCAAAGCCTTATACACCTCTATCAGATCACCTTGCCGGTGCCTAGTCTCCAGACTCTGTAATTTGTAAAACTTAAGCCTTTCTTCGTAAGAGCAACCCTTTGTTCCATTTACTAATCTTGTTGCCCTTCTCTGTACCCGTTCCAGCAGCTCTACATCCTTCTTGAAATGAGGCCTCCAGACCTGTATACAGTACTCAAGATGTGGCCTAACCATTGCCTTATACAAGGGAATAATCACCTCCTTATCCCTGCTAGAAAAATTCCTGTATATCATTGACAAGACACCATGAGCTACTCTTGCAGCTCGTCTGCACTGCTCAGAGAACTTCATATCTCCCTGCACAATTACCCCCAGGTCCTTTTCATTCTCTACCACTGTCAGTGTAGTACCGCAGAGTTGATACATTGCTCTGGGGTTACTGTTACCCATATGTAGTACTTTACATTTGTCAATGTTAAACTTCATTTGCCACCTCTCAGCCCATCTGTTCAACCTTTCCAGATCCTGTTGCAGCAGCATAGCGTCAGTAGTGTCCTTAACGACCCTGCCAACCTTTGTATCATCTGCAAACTTAGACATTAAACTTGATATCCCATCATCAATATCATTCATAAACACCGAAAACAACAATGGACCCAACACTGAACCTTGAGGAACTCCACTAATAACATTAGTCCACGTTGAGCAGTGTCCATTGATTACCACTCTCTGTCTTCTGCCACTCAACCATCCCCTTATCCATAGCAGCAATTTGCCTCCAATGCCACACTGCTCCAATTTGTGCAGCAGTCTTCCATGTGCAACAGTATCAAAAGCCTTTCTAAGATCCTATGATTCTAGAACTAGGGGCCTTAAATTCAAGTTATGTGGAGGGCGGGGGGGGGGGATGTTTAGACTGGATTGCAGGAAGTTTTATTTTAGGCAGCAGATTATAAATTACTGTAATAAGCTACTTATAGGGGTGGTTGAGGCTGACAGTTTGGGGAAATTCAAAGGTCAGCTGGACCTACAGAAGAGGGAAATGCATATGTTGTTTATTTCTTTATCTTTTATTATATATTTTAGCTGGTGCAGCATTAGGTGTCCTTGCACCATATGGCCATTACTTAATACTAATGTAGGTGTAAAGAACCCCCCCCCCCTCTCTCTCTCTCTCTCTCTCTCTAACTTAGAAATGGTGTTTTTTTTTTTTTTGGCTGATGCAGCAATAACCTCAGGCTTCCTAACACCATATGGCTAATAATATTTGGAAGCATATGAGGACAATAAGAACCGCAGATAGGAAATTTGCTGTGGCTGAGCACAGAACCATCAAATTTCTTTAGGTGATACTGTCATTGTTAATTGATTGTCGACATATGTATTGGCTCTGGAAATAGCTCTAGAGGTTGCAGATTTGTGCTTCTGTACATATGTAAGCTTGATCCTGCTGGTGTTATAGATGTGCCATGACGTGAAGTTCCACTGTTTATAAAGGAGGTGGTCACCTTTGAAAGCTAGCATTGTTTTATTGCTTTTATGACTTTTAATTGGTAATATTTTGTGTATATTTCATTTTAATTTTATCTATATTTTTATTGCTTTTAACTCGATAGTTGTCAGTGTATTTTATTTTTACATGAAAACTTCTTATCCTGTTTTTATTTTAATTATTTTAATAAGGTTTTTGTCATATACAGTTGGTGTATTCAATTGCAATTAGTATGAGTCAATTTTCTCAGCCTATGAGGCCTATTTGAAGAAAGGAATCGTATTGAATGGACTTTTTCAACTGTCAGCTATTTTAAAGGGAAGCAAACATCGTTACCAAATACATGATTTAATGTTCTATTAATGATGTTTTTTATATATTTTATATTATGAAACCGCCATTAAGCAAGGTAAGACAGATTCTTTTACAAGTGGAGGAGAAAAAATTAATGCTGGGCATTGTCGATAAAAATTTCCAAAATAAAGTGAAAGGGTGGGCATTTTCCGTATTTATTTTGTTTTCAAATTTTAAAAACATGGTTAAAGGTAGTGATCAACACAGATTAGAGTTAGTGTATTTTCGAGCACTGCATAATATTTAATGTTACTTAATGTTTGTAAGAGTTTTAAATGATTGTAGATTAGATCTAAAGTTAATTTGTATCTAGTTCTGTCAAAATGTTTCTTTAATCAGTCATGGGCACTTTTATTTTTAAATCAGACTTAACAAGAGCAACAAATTTTATTTCAAAATCTGTATTGCTTTTGGGAACCCATTTTATACACACAAACAAAAGGGGGAGGGAGGGGTGTAGTTATATTTGGGAACGGACTGTAAAACTTGTACTGAGAAAAGATTTAACTGGTAGTTCGCTATGAAGCATAGTGCTGGATCTCTTTCTTGTTTCATGCTTTATTTTTGGAAAGAGATTTCACAATCTTTCAGACTTTGTGCCCATTGCACATGGGGCAAAAAATGAGTTTTTAGCATAGTTTACACACACACACACACACACACACACACACACACACACACACACACACACACACACACACACACACACACTTATGTACAGCATGTTAGCAACAACAACATCATCATCTGGTATATTATTTGTCGTATCAACAAGGGACACTAGAGATTGTGAATTCCCATTATTCAATTACACAGTGACATCAGAAACAGCACTGTACGAATAACAAAAGGAAATAAATTCCATGACAGGCTATTATAATTATTAAAGTTATGTACTCATTCAGGCTTAAATGCAAAAAGTTTGCTATTCAGTAATACAACTACTGCACCAATTATTTGTTTAATTAGCCTTTGCTTTGAACTAGAATACCTTAATTTAAAAACCTTTGTTGCGAGTATATTTTCTTCTATTAGAGACTTTTATATAAATTCTGTTTTTACTTTAAATAAGATGGCCACAATGCAAAAATTCTCATTTATGAAGAGACTTATCTTCATAAAAGATAAGTCTCTTCATTATTCTATTCTTTATAATTTGCTTTTTAGATTTGTTTACCATTTTGCTGTATTTATTTATAAATGTAATACTTCATTATTAATAAAATATAATTCAGTTTTTATGTGAAAAATTTCTGTAACTGGCTTGTTTACCTTGTCAAAATTCATGAACAATATGAATATTTGAGATTATAATTATTGAAATATTATTTGCTAATTAAGCTTAATAGGTTTTAAATTTTAGGTTTTTAGATAATAAATTTTAAATTTTTATTCATATGATGCTGCTGTTGATCACATAAGTATTTAGCTTATTAAAGATAAATATTTTCCTGATTATATTTATGTTATAGACTACATTTTTGTTGAATTAATTAAATGTGAATAACACTAATTTAAGTCACATGATTTGTTTTAAGTGAATTTTAATGTTTAAAAAGCAGAAGACAGTCTTAAATGATTCCATTGTGGGAATCATTTAAGACTATTGTACCGTATAAATTTGGGAACAGCCACCAAAAATTGTTCCTGATTGGGCCTGATGACAAAATTTAGTAAGGAATCCAGAAATGTTGCCATTTAAGTGAATTCTGTTGTGTGAGTTTAGCTTACTTTATGTAATACTTTTTTGCACAATAAAATTCGATCAAATAAAATCATGTGGTTTAATTAGTTACCCACATTTAATTAATTCACCATAAACAACCACATTATTCTTTTCTCAACTACATTTTTATATTTTCATTATTTTAATGGCAAAAGAATGAGCATTTTTGAAGAGAATTTTTAGCAGTGAAGGAATGAGTGTATGGTATTTATATAAAACTATTTTTACATTTCAGAATGCCATAAAAAAATATGATCAGGTAGTAGAAATTTTAGAATTTGCCAAAGAACTTCAAAAATCTTTTGGTTCTATTATTCAAGAGGTAAGTTTTTTTTTTTTTTTTTTTTTTCTTCTCCCTTTCATGTTGCATAATATTAGAACAAATAGTAGATACAGTCAGCCCTTGTATAACACAGTAGTTGTGTTCCTAGAAACCCTCATGTAATGCAAAATTGTGCAAATTTCTGAGCAGTACAGACCATTTACAAGAGTAGCTCATGGTGTCTTGTCAATGATATACAGGAATTTTTCTAGCAGGGATAAGGAGGTGATTATCCCCTTGTATAAGGCAATGGTCAGGCCACATCTTGAGTACTGTATACAGGTCTGGAGGCCTCATTTTAAGAAGGATGTAAAGCTGCTGGAACGAGTACAGAGAAGGACAACAAGATTGGTGAACAGAACAAAGGGTTGCTCTTAAAGAAGAAAGGCTTAAGTTTTACAAATTACAGTGTCTGGAGACTAGGCACCTGCAAGGTGATCTGATTGAGGTGTATAAAGCCTTGAATGGTTTGAGCCTGCTCAATTCTGATGGGATTCTTCCTCTTGCTCAGAATAATCACCTGAGAGGGCATAAATTCAAATTGAGAAAAGACGTTTATAGGATAGATGTGTGGAAATGTGCCTTTAGCCAGCTGGTGGTTGCTGGAACGAACTTTCATCTGTTGTAGAAGTTGATAGCTTAAATAGATTCAAGGCAGAACTTGACAAATATTTGGAGCGAGGGGATGGGTGAAATAAGGGTTTTTTGCATCATGTGCCCTTGCTAATGCTAATATAAATAACAGGCCCTATGGGAAAAATAGGGTTAGGTGCCGATCACCCAAGATTGAACACACATTTGTAACCAAAATATTACCAAGCACAATAAATAATTGTAATAAATTATGTAAGTACTGTATTTTTGTAATAATAAAATATGTAAGTGTTTTATTATTCTGTCTGGGAAGTAAGTGAACTCATACACTGACCATTAAACAAGTTTTACTGTGACTAAAAATTTTACAAATAAATGTCAAATTATACAATTTACAATAAACTGGTAGCTGTATATTACGGAATGCTAAAACTATAATGAATAAAATAAAATAAAATCATTTACTATAAAATATGCTAAAATATAAAGATTCAAAGCGCTAAAAAACCTGAAGCTTTCAAGAGCGTCAGCTCTCTTCCTCAACAGTGATAAGACTTCCTGCAACATCTCCTTATATAACAGGCCCACGGTTCCTCCACGTGGTTCTCTCAGCGCATGGGCAGGACCAGAAGCGGAAGTGTCTCGGGTATGTGACAAACGAAATCATTCATCCGTACTGCGGACAGCTGCTTCCAAAATATACGAGGACATGATCATCGTGGACCACGCGCATGGGTACTGGGAGCGTAAGTGGCTAGAGGGTTTACAGATTGGCTCATCCAGTAAAAATACCATGAATAGGGACAGAGGTATGCGCATACATCCTATTTTTGAAGCAGTTGTCCGCAGTACGGATGAACGATTTTGTTTGCCACATACCCGAGACGCTTCCACTTCCGGTCCTTCCCCTGCACCGAGGGAACCACGTGGAGAAATAACACGTGTGGAGGTACCGTGAGCCTGTTATATAAGGAGATGTTGCAGAAAGTCTTATCACTGTTGAGGAAGAGAGCTGACGGTCTCGAAAACTTCAGCTTTTTTAGCTGTTTTAATCTTTATATTTTAGCATATTTTATAGTAAATGATTTTATTTTATTCATTATAGTTTTAGCATTCCGTAATATACAGCTACCAGTTTATTGTAAATTATAGTAAATTATATAATTTGATATTTATTTGTAAAAATTTTAGTCACAGTAAAACTTGTTTAATGGTAGGTGTATGAGTTCACTTTTTTCCCGACCTCAGAGGCCTCTTTCAGGATGTTTTATTATTCTCCTAATAAAAACGTTCCTTTGTTATTTACTTTACTCCTTTTTTCCCTTCCCTACCCTCAGTTTAATACCTCACCCTATACTTGTTCCAAATTATTTAATTCTAATTTCCAATTTTACAGCATTTAAATCCTACACAAAACTCTACATTTTTACAAAAAACACCTTTTTCCATTCTGAAAACACTTAAAAAAAATTATATTTTATTCTAGCTTGATCCTTATTTTTACCTTAATAATTGATGCTGCATTGGGACTACTTTGTCCATACATTCTTATACAGTATGTATAACTGACTGGGCTAGCCAGGTGGGTAAAGTGCCTGCCTGGCAACCCAAAGGTCGCAGGTTCGAATCCCACATTGGGCTTGGATCAAAGTACTGTAAAAACCTTGGGAAGTGCATTATGGCCACAGAAGCCGATGCGCCAACAACTACAAAAAAAAAAAAAAAAAAAAGCAGTATGAATAAGAATGTGCTAATTTCAGTTTTTTGCTTTTTCACCCTTTCATCTACTACTCTGGACAAATATAGAAATGCCTGATACATGGTCAGGTTCAGTCCCCTGATGAAATACCTGACCCTGTGTCAATATTTACTTCAGCTGACATCAGATTCTGCATATTTGCCTTGCCTGTATTTGACTTTTATCTAAATATGTCCTCCCATATCTGATGACAGCTTTACCATTTTTTATTTTACTTGTATTGTGTTATACCTTGTTATTAATAATTTTACTTTACAGTTCACTCACCTACTGGCTTTGTGATTCAGCCCATAATTTTCTTATTCATCATACTTCTTAGGATATTAACATTCTTTCACCTTTTACATGTAGTAGTAGTAGCAGTGGCATTTGATGCAAGACAGCAGGTAGTAGCAGTGGCATTTGATGCAGGACAACAAGATTGGTGAACAGAACAAAGGGTTGCTCTTAAAGAAGAAAGGCTTAAGTTTTACAAATTACGGTGTCTGGAGACTAGGCACCTGCAAGGTGATCTGATTGAGGTGTATATAGCCTTGAATGGTTTGAGCCTGCTCAATTCTGATGGGATTCTTCCTCTTGCTCAGAATAATCACCTGAGAGGGCATAAATTCAAATTGAGAAAAGACGTTTATAGGATAGCTGTGTGGAAATGTGCCTTTAGCCAGCTGGTGGTTGCTAGAACAAACTTTCATCTGTTGTAGAAGTTGATAGCTTAAATAGATTCAAGGCAGAACTTGACAAATATTTGGAGCGAGGGGATGGGTGAAATAAGGGTTTTTTGCATCATGTGCCCTTGCTAATGCTAATATAAATAACAGGCCCTATGGGAAAAATAGGGTTATGTGCCGATCACCCAAGATTGAACACACATTTGTAACCAAAATATTACCAAGCACAATAAATCAAGCTTATGCAGCATCAGCCAAAAAAAAAAAAAAAAAAAAATCACACCATTCCCTCCAAATGCCTGTCCAGTTCCTCCTTAAATTTATTCAACCTATCAACTTCCACAACGACAGATGGAAGTTTGTTCCAGCAATTAAACACCCGCTGGCTAAAGGCAAATTTCCGCACATCTAATCTACATCTGTCTTTTCTTAATTTGAATTTATGCCCCCCTAGGTTCGTAATCTGAACAAGTGGAAGGATCCCATCAGAATTCAGCGTGCTGAACCCATTCACGGCCTTAAATACCTCAATCAGATCACCGCGCAGGTGCCTAGTCTCCAGCCACTGCAATTTGCAGAACTTAAGCCTCTCTTGGTAAGAGGATCCCTTCATTCCCCTCACCAGTCTTGTTGCCCTTCTCTGTACACGCTCAAGTAAATCTACATCCTTCCTAAAATGAGGCCTCCAGACCTGTACGCAGTACTCAAGGCGTGGCCTGACCATTGCCTTATACAGAGGGATAATCACCTCCTTTTCCCTGCTAGCAAAATTCCTATATATCATTGACAAAACCCCATGACCTATCCTGGCAGCCTGTCAGCATTGCTCAGAAAACTTCATATCTGACTGCACAATTACTCCCAGGTCTTTCATTTTCTACAACCTTAAGTAGTGCGCAGCACACGCTTCTTGATTAGACCGGGGTTCGAGCCCGTCACCGCCAAATACGGAGGATGCGGAAAGGTCAAAGAATGACCACCGCATATCCCAGAGCAATATGGCCTTAGTTGCTAATGCTCCTAAAAACCAACCAACCAAACAAACAAACAACCTTAAGTGTAGTACCACAGAGCTGGTACGTTTCTCTGGGGTTACTTCTACCCATATGCAGAACTTTGCATTTGTCAAGGTTAAACTTCAGTTGCCACTTCTTAGCCCATCTGCCCAAATTATCTAGAACCTGTTGCAGTAGCACACTGCAACAGGATCATCTTTGTATCATCTGCAAACTTCAACATTAAGCCTGATATACCTTCATCAATATCATTGATAAATATACAAAACAACAGTGGACCTAACACCGAACCCTGTGGGACTCCACTAATAACATTAGTCCAAGAAGAGCAGCACCCATTGATTACCACCCTCTGTCTTCTCCCACTTAACCATCCTTTTATCCATTGTAGCAACTTATCCTTAATACCATTCTGCTCCAATTTGTACAATAGTCTTCCATGCGCAACAGTGTCAAAAGCTTTCCTGAAATCCAAATATATGATATCAAAATTATTTTTTGCATCCAGTTCCTTTGTAACCACATCATAATATCCTATCAAATTTGTCAGACAAGACTTTCCCTTAACAAACCCATGCTGTGTCTGAATTATTGCTGCAGTCTTGTCTAGATGATCCTGCAATGCATCTTTAACCAGTGACTCCATTATTTTACCCGGAACAGAAGTTAAACTAACTGGTCTGTAATTACTCGTGTCACCTTTCGATCCCCCTTTGTGAATTGGGGATACATTTGCACATCTCCAGTCCGTGGGAACCTCTCCTGAGTCCAAGGATGCTCTCATAATTATGGCTAAGGGTTTGCTTAGTTGCTTTGCCGCCTCCTTTAATATAACTGGATAGATCCCATCCACCCCAGGTGCTTTTCTTACGTTTAACTTCAATTTCTCCTCCACTTTGCTTTCAGTTATTACAAAATCATTAAGTATCCTGCTACAATTTGATAACCTTCTGCATTTCCAAACCTTAATAACTCCTCGTGTGTGAATGTAGATGCAAAATACTCATTCAGTTTGTTTGCTATCTGAGCAGGATCATCAACAGTCGAACCATCGATGTCAAGTGGACCAATCAGATTCATCCCCTTCCTTTTAGAGTTTATATAAGTAAAGAAATCCTTGCTGTTTTTCTTAGCATCCTTTGCCAAAGATTTCTCGTAATCTGCCTTCGCCTGCCTAACCTCCTTTGTCACTTGATTACAGACTAGCTTATATCTGCCATAGGCTTCTGAGTCGCTTGATAATTTTATATGCATCCCATGCATTTTTCTTCTCTATTACGAGTCTCATTAGTTCATTAGATAACCATTTAGGCCTAAACCTTGAACAATATTTCTTAATAGGTATGAAATTTTTAGTAGCTTCCACGATTAATTCCTTGAATGCTTCCCACTTAGAATTTACTGTTGGTAACATCGTCAGTTGATCCCACAGTAAATTCTAAGTGGGAAGCATTCAAGGAATTAATCGTGTCTATTCTATTTCTTTTTCTACTATCCTTACACTTCTAGTCACCAGCACTTTGTGTAATTTTCGCCTCCATCTATGCATACTTTTTCTATTCATACATACTTTATATATATATATATATATATATATATATATAAAAATGTGAAATTATCTAGAAGAATATGGAATTTGAGAAATAGAAAAAGAATAGATTAATGCTATCAAAATAATGATTGAACATTACATCAGTCTGTATATTACCTTATTTTTTATGTTTTAAAACTTAATACCAGCTGGATAAATTGGAGCGATTGCATGCAACTGGAGAAATTTAATAAGAATTTTGAATATAAGTATTAGGGGTGAAAACTATACCCATGTGGCCAAAGAGCCAAGTATTTAGGTAACCAAAGTTGGACTTCATTGTTGTACCCTATAAATAAACACACAGATTATAATAAAATAGTAAAATTAATGTGTTTATTTCTAGGGTACAACAATGAAGTCCAATTTTGGTTACCTAAATACTTGGCCCTTTGGCCTCATGGGTATAGTTTTCACCCCTAATACTTGTATTCTAAATTCTTATTAAGTTTTAAAAAATAAGGTTATCTCCAAAACAAAATTTTTAAAATTGTTTTAAAAATGTACTATTCTAGACCATTTTAATGAGAATATATACCAGAATATCAGTCTTCACTTTGCTAAACTGTTGTTGACACTTTAGATACTGCACTTGTTATAGTCACACCATATTTATTACTAATAGCCTGTGCTCCGCTATATGAGCTTTAATTTCAACAGACTGTGTACTGTGATCACAAATAGGTGAGCCAATAAAACTGTATAGATTGGTTCTGTTATCTGTTTGTTTTCAGTTAAACTGTCAACTACTAAGATTGGATGTCAGAAAGTTTGTTTATTAGCTGGATCCAAAACATTACTGTGAAGCAACATGTGAACTGGGCATGTTGCACTTTTATCCTTACTAAAATGTTTTATCATATGATGTCACAAATTTTGAAAATTGTGAATCTGATGTTGAAGATAATGAAAATGTTTCTTTTGATGAAATAGAGGTTAGTGGCAATCGGGAACTCTAGCACGTTCAGGCAAGTCCTAATTCTGATGGAGAAATTGGGTGCCTACAAAAAAGTCTTTATTTTTTGTTACAGTAATTTGATAAAGTTAAACATTTGTTTTGGAAAAATGTTTACAAGAGTTGCAAAATTATTAGTTGAAGGGACAAACATTTATGCTATAATTGAAAATGTGACTGAAATTTTGTACCTGTTTGAACAGTAGAAAGAACAAAAAAAAAAAAAAAAAAAATTGTTGTTATAATATGATATCTCTGAATGAATACCATTCAAATAACTGGCTTTTGAAATCCCCAGCTTTCTCTGAGATTATTGCAAGAGATATATAAAATAACTCATATTATTTTAAAGAAAATTAAAAAGAATATTTCTGAAGTCAATAAAATATGTTACATGTGTGTCATACATAATCTATTTTTGTAGCATCATTGTTTTGTTTCAGAAAAAAAATAACCTTTTTGCAAAAAAGTAACTCAGGCCATGTGGATAGTACCTTTTGAGAATGAATCAGTACTTAAAGGATTAATTTAGAAGAAATAATTTGTGAATAGTACACATTGTTGCATTATAGCTGAAGTGGTGTACATATATTTTCTTTCTTAAGTTGTCTGTTTATTTTCTAGAACACAAAGTTACAAAAAAAAGCAGCCAAAAGGGAACAAGCTGAACGGCAGCAACATGAAGTTCTGAGGATTAAAGAGTTGTTGCTTATTCAAGATATTCTGACTAATATGGGCACTGAAAATGTTCGTTCAGATTTCTTAAGTGGAGTTAATGGAGCTGTAGTAAGTAAATTTTATATTATATAGTGCTTGGTGTTTTTTTAGTTATGGTAATATAGAACACATTGAATTCAATGATTTTTAAAATCCAGTGCACTGGATTAACTGGTTATTGTACCATTTGTTGCTTTTTCCAGTAAAATATTTTTTCTTCATCACAATGGTATAATGGGTATTCTTCAGTAATAAAGAATTGCAGCTTGTCATTTGTTAGACTTGCAAATAGTATTTTATTCACATAAAGAAAGCAGGTTAAATTAGACTATTACAGGGTTTATGTATAGTCATTAATATACATTCACAATCATATATTCTTAGCAAAATTAAATGTGTGATACTATTAGATGCTAAGCTGTAGTTTATGAAAATCAATTCTATTTTGATGTATATTAAAATATATTTCAATATATAGTTACTTTTTTCCTGATTTATTTATAGAATAGATAAAATATGAAAATGGATAGGTAGGAATAATGGACAATGTATAGATTTCCAATCCCACAAGAGGTGATGGATAATGAGAAGAATAATAAGAAAAGTTTTAAAAATTTGAAAAGCTAAGTATTTTATATACATTTAAAAAGAAAATAAAATACAAACAGTACTCGCTGTCAGAGAATAAATTAATAATAAATTTGGATATTAGCATTAGTAGAGGCACATGATGCAAGAAAGCAAACTTATGCACATAAGCCAAAAAAACCGCTCCCATTTCACCCCTCCGTTTGTTCTAAATACCTGTCCAGCCCAGCCTTAAATTTATTTAGGCTATCAACTTCAACAAAGGATGGAAGTCTGTTGGTGGAGCAGACTTCCATATTGGTAGGTATTGATGCCAAAGGCAATTATTTTAATTTTATTCTTAGGGGTGTGTGTGCAGTGAGGCACTTGCCACAGGTGTCTCTAAATTGCGTGTGTTCTCTGGTCGATTTGCCTGTATTGCTGGATAAAAAATTCCCATTTTCTGAGGGGGGGAACCTTGCTATTTACACCTGAGACCGACTAACTCAGCAATGGAGTGAAAAAAAAGCCCATTAAAGTTACTCGCTTCAATGATGGGATTCAAACTCTGGCCTTTTCCACCTGGTGTCAGGAGGGCAGTGAAGATATCACTGTGCAGACACTGCTAGATCACTACTGCATATATGTGTGTTCAGATACAATATGAATCAGGTTTTGCCTCAGGTGCCACAAACCGTGATAAGGTTTTGCCTCAGGCGTCACAAATGCTAGTGCCATTTCTGAGCATTTCAATCCTCCAAACTAATGTCAAAAAAAATTATCAATAAGTGAGGTGTCTAGCAGTGTACTAGTTGTACATAGTTTGCATAAATGTGTTTGGAAGTAAAAAGAAGAATAACTTTCAGATGGATAGCATTCAGGAAATATAGTCACATGCTGAGGAGCAATATCCCAATTTGTCTGAAACAAAATAATGAATTAATGTATACTACCCACCATGACTTATGAAAGTTAAACTTGGGTGCTCACAAAAAGAATGGAAGAGAAGCTGAAAACTACACAGTGAAGGATGGATCGAATTATATTAGGAATCAGACTTGGATAAGAAAAGAAACATGGATTAGGCAGCAAACTCAAGTAAAGGACATTCTTATGAAAGCTAAAGAACTGAAATGGACTTGGGCAGGACACATAACTTGAAGACATCATAACAGAATGGTACCAAAGAGGAGCTAAAAGAAAACCAGGAAGACAACAATGAAGGTGGACAGAAGAAATTCAAGAGTTCATGAGCAGTAAATGGATGGCCATTGCACAAAAAAAAAAAAAAGGAATGGGAAAGTTGCTGAAGAGGCCTTCATCCTGCAGTGGATTGAAAATGGCTGATGATGGATAAATGTCAGTAGTAGTCTCGGTGTTATGTAATTGTAAATTTTAAAATAAGTTGGTTAAATTAAACAGTTTGATAAGATACTTGAAGGTAAGCTATAAAATTGCATATTTGCATAGTAGGGAGATGTAAGGTGGGGGGCAGAGAAAACAGAGGTATGTGAAAAGACAAAGAATGAAGTTATGGCAGACTCTGCAAAATAATCAAGATAGAGTGCAATGCAATGCTGATAAAGATAGGTATTCAGGCATGCTAGGAGCATAAAACCCAATATTCAAAGGGCTTAGGGTGATCAAAGTCTCTCTGCTGTAGTACTAGCCATACAATATTCACTTTATTAGCAAACATTTCACACAATATTCACAAATGCTACATACATTATATTTAAAATTTTTTTGGTTTAGGGTTTTTTTTTTTTTTTGTCCTCACCTTTTTCCCATTTTTATTTATGTATATATGAGGTCAGCATTTTTTTTTTTTTTTTTTTTTTACTGTTTTTGGCATGAAATTTTTATGGCTGGATGCCCTTCCTGACGCCAACCCTCGCCCTTTATCTGGGCTGGGGATATGCGGTGGTCTTTTCCTGACCTTCTGCATCCTCCGTAAGTGCTGAAAATGCTGGCCACCATTTTCTTGACTCTAAAGCTTCAAAAGTATTGCTGAATTAAAAACCAATAATTGTTATGTGAAATGTTTCCTAGTAGCTACTCTGGAAAACTTTATTCATCCTGTATTAGAGCAAATAAATAGAAAAGGGATAGTTAATAAAATAAAATAATTCTTTTCATTTCTTAGTATTTGATTTTAAATTTCATTGAATTAAATTTTTTAAAAACCATATTTTTACATAACATTTTGGGATGTGGTAGTAACTTCCCCAATTTCTAATTAATCTTTACTCGTCTACGGCAGTGTATTTCCCTTTTTTTTCTTCTTTTTTTTTTTTTTGCTTTTCTATTTTAACATTTTTTGAGGGGTAAATTTAGCACTACTTCTGTTCTTTATTTATTTTTATTATTATTTTTTTAATTTCTTTCTTTATTATTATTTTTGTCTATTGTTTTAATCTGATTTCATGTTATTTTCCATACCTCTTACCATACACTTATACATTTGGACACTTAACTGCCTCTTTACTACTCTAAAGCTGAGGCTCTCTCTATTTAAAGGTTGGATTTTGGGCTCTCTAAGTACTTATCTTTATTAGCAGATACTGTTTTTCTATCTTAATTATTTTGAAGTCTACCATGAGGTGTTTTTTTTTTTTTTTTTTTTTTAATTTTATGGTATACATTCAAGCATATTATCAAACTCTTTAATTTAAAATTTTAAAATCTTTAAAACTCTTTAAAATTTATAAATAATTACATGCACTGGGACTGCCCTTCATACTACTGCTGATATTTATCTAAACTATATACAACTAGTACATTGTTACACACATAATTATTGTTTTTTTTTTTTTTTTTTTTTATATTAGTTTGGAGGTTTGGAATGCTAATTTTGTGTGGATTGTTATGGTTACAGTCTCTTGAAGTATTTAGTATAATAATCGAAACTGAATTATTATTGATATTCATGTTTAAGTTATATCATACTTCCTATAAATACCTGCCAATATCTATAATTTATTTATTGATAATTTATTCTCTGACATAATTTCTGCTCATATTTTATTTCCTTTTCATGTTTTCCCCCCCCCATCTTTCTTAAACTTTTATTCTTTCTTTTGTTATTGTTCTCCTTGATATCCTTACTTCTTATAGGATTTCAATTTATACATAGAACATCACACCTACTTAACTATTTCATACTATATTAGTCTTATAAACTAAAGTAGTAATTTGTAGTAGTAAAGTAGCAATTGTTACAAGAATACTTGGGCCAGATAAAAAAAAAAAAGCATCAGAAGGCAGATGAAAAAGGTAACTCACTAGAAATTTATTAAAATTTATGACTTATGCACCAAAATTTCTTGTTAATAATGACAGTAGGTTTGTTTTTGTGGTTTTTTTGCTTGTAGTAAAGTAACAGAGGCAAAGGTTTCAGGTTAGATGCTGCCTTTCGGAAATTTATTATGAGGTGGCTAGTAGATGAATTTCCTTGAAATTTTGTTAGTAGAAGCAATACAAACTGAAGAAAAAAGTATATATATTTTTTTTTTTTTTTTTTGAAAAGCAATTCATTATGCGAAGCACAAACTTTTATTTTTCTTTGCAATGCAAAGAAGCAATTTTATAGTAAAGTTCTCGTTTGTGATCTAAACGCCTGAGAGCATGCAGTACCTTAGTTGAGCAAACAAGCCTGGCTGCTGTGTTAGTGGTAGCTGGTTTGATGGTTAGCATGGAATCGCAGATGTTTCAAAAATCTAGTAGAAGTATAAGTTTGTGCAATGTGAGCTTGGTGAGAGACACTCCCACTTACACTGGGAATAAACTAAAAAGACTTGATTCAACTTTTTTTTTTTCTTGATAACTGACAGACTTTTAAAAAATAAAATATTTTGTTGAAAGATAGTAGAATTTTCAGCTGAGTGGACGAAGTAGATAAATAGCATGAAATCTCTGAAATTTGATCTGAGGTAGGTACTTATAATTCACAGGCTTCCAGCCTTTTATGGCTAGGAGCCATAAGAGATAGAAATGGATATTTTCAAAAGTCAATGTGAAACTGTTTTGTGACACTTTAGTACTCTGGAGATGCATAATGCTTGAAGACAGGCTATGCAATTGTAGTGGGCCTTGGGCTCCCCTATTATAGGTTAAGCTTCTTTGTACGTGAAGATCTAATAGTGGATTTCCAGCTAATTTTATCGCAAAACATCTTCACAAAGCCATTTTTATTGCTATTAATAAAAGGCACATTAATATAAATCCAAGTTACATCATAGCTAAAGTATGTTCACTATAATCCTTTTCTTTTGGTTCACAAAGTTTGATATTACAATTCTGTGGTAGCTGTTTAAAATCACATTAGTCATTTTGAGATAGTAGGCACTGCCTTGAGAGTAAGTCATATAGCTTACGCACATTGAAAAAGTGGTATTTGTTCTTAAGGCAATAATCAATTTCATCTTTCATCCTAATTTCAATTAGATTAAAAGGGTTATAACGAGATCGTCTTCCTTAACGCCACTACACACCTTCAGGTATGCCTGTACACTTCTACCGGATGCCCGTAGTACATCAACACGCTCCTGTAAACCTGCCGTCATTCATTCAGTCGGCTGACCGTGGCATCGACTCACGACATTTTAGCAATAGTTGGCTTATTATTTGCAACAAAGTGTTTCAAACGTAATATATAGTGCAAAGAATGGTTGAAAAAAAAAAAAAAGAAAAGTTCATTCACGTGTGAACTTGTTAAGTGAATTGCACTAATTTTCAGAAAAATCCCCCAGATTTATTAAAATTTAATAAAATAATATAGTAATGAAATTTATTATTGCTGTTATTATAAATTATATTTATTGACAGTCTGATATTAAAAGTTAAAATTTACTTCTAATCCAGGCAAATTTTTTATTAATCGGTGGCAAAATTAATAGTGAATTTTTTTTCATAGAATTGATGTAATTATTAATGATAGTCGAGTAGGGAAATCCCCCAATCTGGCAGTGCACCTACCACATCACTACACAGGCACCGGTTTGCCTGCACAGCCCACTCCTGTGCAGGTATGTCGATGACACGTTTACCATTATTCGGAGGGGGAGAGAGAGGATGAGGTACTTAGTTTTCTCAATAGCTTCTCCCCATTTATTCAGTTTACCCCGGAGGTGGAAGTGGATGGTACCCTCCCTTTCCTTGATGTATTGGTCTATAGAGAAGGTCTTAGGTTAAAACTAGAGTCTATAGGAAGCCTATGTACCGAGGCCAATACACTCATTATAGTTCGGCACAAACTAACCAACATAAGAATAGTGTCGCTAAAGCATTATTGGATAGGGTTGGGTCCCACTGCAATACCCCCCGGGACAGAGAAGAGGAAATTAGAAGAGTCACAGCAGACCTCAAGAAATGCGGATACCCCCAGAAGGTCATGGACAGATACATTAGAGGTGTGGAGTATCATAGAATAGAAAGCCTTTCACACCAGTTGCCACGGCCTACATTCCCTACTATCCGGGCCTTACTGAACGTTTAGCACGAGTATTACGGGATTGCCAGACACGCTGTGTACAGCTTCCAGGACGGAGGTTGCACACAGTGGTGTCTCAGGTTAAGGACCCCATAACAAAAGATTGTAGTAGTGGTGTAGTATATGAGATTAAGTGCCTGGATTGTGGGGAGTGTTATGTTGGTGAAACAAGGCGCCGGTTCAAGGACTGTCTGGGAGAACATGTGAATGCTATAATGACTGCGGATTATGGGAAGTCTGCTGTGGTAGAACATTTTTGGGAGAAGCATCATCAGATCTCCCCAGACGAAGCTGTCATCGTCGACCATGCTCATAGATTTTGGGACCGCAAATGGCTTGAGAGCTTACGAATTTGTTCGCCCGAGAACAATACCATTAACAGAGACAGTGGAGTTCGTATGCATCCCCTCCTTGAGGCTGTAGTACTCGGATGCGATGACAGATTCCGCCTGGTACGCTCCCGAGCCATTTCCGGTTCTAGTACGCATGAGGGGAATGCCGTGAACCTGCTGTCATTTAAGGATGTGTTACAACTAAAAATGTACTGTTGAGAAAGGAGGCGGTTGCCTCTGAAAGCTTCGGTATCCGGTATTTTAAGTATTTTAACGTTTTATATCGTTTTTATTTGTATTATATATTTTATTGTAAATATCTATACATTTATTTTGCAGTATTAAAGGTAAATTATTATTTTAATACAACTCGGTTGGTGTATCAATATAATTGCTTGTGAATATGAATTCTCCCAACCTCATAGGCCTATTTGAAGATGCATGCAAGTATACATGTACCTACCCTTATTATTAGTTACCCTAACACATCCTATATACCCACCTGTTTCACGATGACTGCCATCAGTCCATGAAACCCCCAGCACCCCTCGCTCCAGGTCACTACTTATTCTAATAGAAATTTTGCAAGAATCACCTTCACCTCTGCCTGTGGCTACTTTTAACCTTTTAGTCTGTGAATCCCTCCAAGCTAGCAGTTTTCCGCCCCACCTAACACTGCCTCGATAGCATCAGCAAATATTCTTGCACCCTTTCTATTTAAGCGTATCCCATCCCTGTAGAAGCAGTCTCTCCTGTTAACAAGCACAGACCACGCTGAAAAAAATTCTATCCCTTGAGCCTTGCACATTCCCTCCAGGGCCGAATTGATTGACAAGGCTCTCATCATGTATTCCCTCCTATCGTGTTTGGGTAGAATTGCAGACACTTTCAAATTTAACCCTGACCCATGACTTTTTTGCAACATTGACCTGTGCTTCCTAAGTAAATCTGCAGATCTCCTACTCTTAATGTCAGTGGTGCCAACGTGTACAACAATATCACCTTTTGTGCCCTTAAAAGATGATATATGCTTTACAATATCATCAACTTTTGCCCCTGGCAGACATACCCTGGTCCTGTTCCGTCTATCCTTTTTACACAATATATTCCCCGTCTCCCTGACAATAGTCACCTTTAACTAGTTCCTTTGAGACCAGTGCATTCTGCCTTGAAGATTGCTGCTGTGTTGCCTGACGCCCAGGAGTGAGCTCTGGGATTGAATTGGGCAGTTGAGAGCTTGACGGGCCCCTCATTAATTTCTTCGAGGGCATCTACCCTACACCTCAAGCTCTCATAGACGCCCAGTAGAATGCTGAGTTGAACTTGGCACACACAAAAACATCCTCCTTGGCTAGATCATGTTCTGTTCCAGAGAGTTCAGCAAACATTTCACAAGTTGCACATTTTTTTAGGCTATGATGCGGTGGAGAATTGCCCTCCTCAGTTCTTCCCCGAGTCACAGCACTCCTGCCACTTTGTGCCCACTGCTTTGCTGCTCTAGTCTGGGGCATGATATTTTAAATTAATAAGATCAATAAATTTAATTAACTAATTGTCAATACTACTCTATCTAATAGAATCCTAAATGCAGTGATGCGTATTACACTATATAATTATACATTAGAGCTGCCTGGTTACCACAACTAAAAATTTGAATTGCCTACTACTCTATACAAAAACGATGGCTGCAAGATTCAAACGAAATAACGGTTTTACGTATATTAAGTAGTAATCTACAAAAACTCTTCTAAATTAAAAATAAAAATAACCATCGTAACAATAACTATAATACTACATATAAAGTACAATATAAAATAACAATTAGGTAAATAAAAAGGCAAACACATGTCGCTTTTTTGGAGCCTTTAATTGACAGCTGTAAATTTTTAAAGAATGTTTAGTACAAAATAGCAGATCATGAATCTTCTGTACACTGAACTTAGAGTTGTCCCATTCAGAGATAGTCTGTTTAAAGTCACCTAGCTTATAAAATATTTAAGGGCAAAGTCCTCATGCTATGAGGCCTTTGCCCTTAAATATTTTATAGTCTATATCACTGCACACCATCAGGCAATCTCTCATATTGTGAAGTTATACTTCGTAACTGGGTTTTCACTATTGCCACACCAGCGTATCTGCCCGCCCACCGAAGAGAAGCAAACAAGCTTTGAAATAGTGCCGTCTGGGTGTGTTATCAGCTGAGAATAAATAACAGTAGTCTTCTCCACTGGTGAAGTGTTCGGTTTTTTTTTTTTTTTTTTTTTTTTTTGGTAGTTGTTGGCGCATAGGCTTCTGTGGCCATAATGCACCTCCCAAGGTTTTTGCAGTACTTTGATCCAAGCCCGAGGCGGGAATCGAACCCGCGACCTTTGGGTTGGCAGGCAGGCACTTTAGCCACCCGGCTAGCCCGGTCGGCTGAAGTGTTCTTATTCGAGGGTACAGTATCATGGCAACTCATTGTGAAGGCATTCACAATATGAGATATAACCAAAACAATGCCGATTTAATTAAACTATTTTGGTAGATGGCTACGTTAAAATGATGCTTTTGCACTAACCTACATGTTAGTCACCTAGCTTGTATTTATGCATAGTAATGTTGGTGCTATTGGATTTGTGTTTCCTATAAGGTCTGGATGTATTTAGGCCTTTGGTAACTTGAAATTTATCATATATGCAGATATCTCTAATATTAACAGTTCTTAACAATAAGTTCAATCATATTACAGATATTTGCATATGTGACAAATTTCAAGTTACCAAAGGCTATAATACTCTCCCAATGCATCAGAATTTCAATAGCAACAGCCTTTTTTCTGACAACATCAAACTACTCCATAATAAATTGCTATGCAATAATTTCCCTGCAGCTTTCCTCTACCATCATTTCAAAAAGGCAATAAATATTATAAAATTCAAGAAACTTATGAACTACAATTTGGATATAAATAACATATTTGCTGTTTGATTACATATTACTTTCAGGCCTGTGTACATAATGTATAGTTATATTCCCCCTAGCCTCTGTTGTGTCCCACAGTGTAGAAAGCTTGTGCCCAGTAATTGGCTATGCACGGGTGTATTCTGTTTTATGTTCTGCTTGCTGTTTTGTCGGCGTTTTTATTTCATTTTTTCTTTCTTTTTACATTTCCTCAATAACAATACTGACTTAAACACATGTGGCATTTGTCCAGGGACCGACTGTGGTACAGGTTTAGCAACCCCTGACAACCCAAGCACAACTATATTCCCTTTCTTCCAATTGCTTGCTACTGTCCTTAATTACTACAAGTTATTTCTCCTACGCAATTAGGCTGGCCGAAAGCAATATCAAAATGCTACTCCTCTGTTATTGCTTCTCTTCCCCCCCCCCACGTAAACAAAGTTGTCTTCTCTACACTACCTTGTTAGTTATTGATTCTCCCTTTGCTGGCACTTTTGCATCATCTGTTTAATTGTTTACTTTCCCATCACATGGGTACGGTTCACCCCCTCACTCAGTGTTACTTCAACTGATATAAATATACTGTACAGAGAACTATTGGCTTTCATCTTTGGGTCCCCGATGTTGTTCTGTAACCACCACACGCAGCTAATCTCACTGATTCCAGTCCAAGCACACAGTAAATTGGCTTTAACCTGACTTTAGGTAATCTACAGTTACTTTGTTTAAATATTATACTGTATTTTGTCTTTTTGAATTCAAACTTTCATTTATTCTTCCTTTAACAAGATTTATTGGCATTATTTTAGCTTTTTAACTCTATTTTATATTTATTATACTTATTTTTATTTATGTTTGAATTTTATTCCTTCCTTTTGGTCTCTGTCAGGTTGGCTATGATGTATATGTTTTGCACGTATACATCATAACAGAGACCCTGTTTATTGCGGTGGCTCCTACGGTTTTTGGCTGCCGACCCTATGAAGAAGTAGTTAAAGCCCTAGGACCCACTGCTTTAGGTACCATCATTATTATTTTTATGTTAATCTAATTTAATTTCAGGTTATCTCTTTTACCTTGATGGCATTCTCAGTTTCTTCCATGGTAATTACAATCGACAGTTCAACACCCCTAACCAATACACTGAAAATAAACATTTGTCTATATTTCACAACTAGTAGTGCCCTGAATCCATAACCCAGTTTAATAATTATAATTTAATGCTTTTTCTTGCTTGTTTAGTCGTTCACTAATATGATTACAGTGAAACTTCCCTTTAACGGACAGCCATGGGGAACGAAAATGTGTCCGTTAGAGAGAAGTGTCCGCTAACAAGAAGTCTGAGGGAGAAAAAAAAAAAAGAAAGAAAAATCGTTAAACGTTTAATGTAAAATTAAATTAAAATATATACAGATTTTGCACAATATTTTTGTAAATAATATACATACAATTGTGCTATGCATATTATGACTTTATCTTATGAAAAATACATACAGTAATCACTTATTTTCTTCTGCACCTTCTTCCGGCTGATAATTTTGTTTTCAACATTTGTTTGGAGTGAAGAAACCATCGAAAGTCCTTCAGTAAGATACTTCAGCGGCGAAAAACATTTTTAAACGATTGATTTGTATGAGCGCTTCTATTTTCATCGGTGGTTCGTCGCTAATATGTTCTTCGACAGAATGACCTCCTTCCATTTCTTCATCCTCATGAGGAACTTCTTGAAAAATATCGATGATAATGTTGTTGATATCTATAGCACCATCTTCTGTAGTGAGGTTCGAGTCTATATCTTTGTAGCTAGGGTCACTTGTAGCTGAAATATCGTACATTATCAATAGATGAAGTTCTTGTACTTCTTGGTGCTCCACATTGCTGTTCACAACTTCAATTTTTGCGTTTGAGAAGCCAGACTTTACAAAACAGTTCACGACAGTTTGTTTTCTAATTGCGTTTACTGAAGAGGAAATCCATTGAATCACATCTAGGATGCTGATTTTCTTTGCAAGGGCACTCACACATGTTACATCGTTCGTGTTTGCAATGAGATGTCTTAAAACACGTTTTCTGTAGTGAAGTTTAAAATTTTTTATTATCCCTTGATCCAAGGGCTGACACTCTGCAGATGTGTTTGGTGGCAGAAAAACGATTTGAATGTTGGACAATTCAATGTGCTGCGGGTGAGATGCAGCATTATCCATGAAAAGAATAATTTTTCTGTTTTGACGAATCATGTTTTGGTTAAAGTGACTTATTCATTCGTTCATTATATCTCGTGTGATCCACGCTTTTTTATTAGACTTCCAATCAACATTCAAGATTCAACTTTATGCCCTTGAAACAACGAGGATTTTGTGGTTTTCCTATAACAAGAGGTTGTTCAAAGTCTCCCAGCATATTTGTACACAATAATACAGTCAAGCGTTCCTTAAAAATTTTTCTGCCCTGGCACTTTTCGTTTTTTAGACTCATTGTTTTTTCAGGAAGAGCTTTAAAAAACAATCCTGTTTCGTCACAGTTGTAAATATCCTTAGCTTCAAAATCACGACATAAATCTTCCAATTTGACGGTCCACTCTGTTACAACCCCAGTATCAACAGATCCACCTTCACCACTTACGGTTTTCCAAGAAATTTTATGCCGAGTTTTGAACTTGTCTAGCCATCCCACAGAAGCTTTGAACTCATTTACTCCCATAGATTTCGCAACCTCCAAAGCCTTTTCCCTAATAATAGGCCCATTAACGGGAATTTTTTTAGCACGTTCGCGACAAAACCACTCATACGTAACATTGTCAATTTGAAGACCAACAGTTTTCGGGAATGATTTTTGAACCTGATCATTTCCGTGTTGCCAAAATTGTTTGAGCAGTTCATTTTTTTTTCTTTAGGATGTCGCTTACCTGCGTCTTCCCGATTTTGAATTTTGCAGCGAGATTGCGAACACTATTTTTTTTTTGCCAATCATACGCATTAACGAGTTTTAAAGTTAAATGTTTACTAGAGGACATTGTGCACTTCACACGACACTGAGCAAAACTGAAAACTGAAACTGAAAAGACGAAAGGCCGACCATATTCCTCCCCCCTGCACACACCGAATTCATCAGAAGTTTTACACGTGCCCTAAAATTCTTAAAAAGGGGTTTATAACCGCGACGTAAACCTTGATGAAATTCAGAGAATCAGAAATAGAAAATAAACACACGATTGAGGCAATACGTGGAAGAAAAGTTCCTAGAAAAAGGGCCGTAAGCTCGCACGCTGTCCGTTATGGAGAGATCAAATTAAGTGCTAATCTAAACGAAACAGTGTAGATTGCCTGTCCGCGTCAGTTACAGAGAATGTCCGCTAGACAGAAGCTACAAACACGTTAAAACCAATAGAGGTGAGTTGGGGAATTTGAAAATGTCCGTTAACGAGAGGTGTCCGTTAGGAGAAGTTTCACTGTATATCCTATATTTTTATCAATATTGTGTGTGCATGCGCTGTTCTGCCACTTTTTAGGTACACCTACCTAGTAGCGTGTTGTGCCTCCTTTAGCCTTCAAAACAGCCTGAATTCGTCTAGGCATGGATTGAACTAGATGCTAAAAACGTTTTGCAGGAATGGAATACCATGCAGACATGAGTGTCAGGATTCGACGGAGGTGTAGGCCTGCAGCAAACAGTCCTCGGCTTCACTCCTCCATATGATGCCACAGAACTCCTCGATCATCTTTATCTTTTTCTTGTGTGGTCTTTTTCCATCTTTCCCATTTTCTCTGAGACTCCTGCTGAGGACTCTGGTCTTCATCGAAGGTTTAGCTGTTTATTTTCCTTTGGGAGCTCTTTGTATCTGCGTGGTCTCTTGCTGAGTGAAAGGAGGTTCTGCTTCAGTTTGACCAGGTATTCTCCTATTCTCTGACCTTTGGTCTCATGTTTGTTGTGGATACTATCTCTTGAGGATGCTCTTCATTTTTCCAATCAATTTCTTGATTCATAATTATTTTTTCTTCTGCTGAAGTATTCTTTCCCAAGCTGGCAGTTCCTTCTTTTTTCAGTTCTTTTGTTGGTATCTTGTTTCTCTTCCATTAATCTTATAGTGGCTGCTATGGCAGCAGTATGCGGCTGTGTGGATGGCCTCCAGTGTTGCACCATTTGTTGAGGTAACTGCAATTAAGGTGGTCTGTGACTCTCCACAAGATTCTATTGGGTCTCTTTGGTATCACGTGGGTCTTTGTGGGGGTCCATTCCTTCGAATTCTGTTAGGGCCTTCTATTCATCTTTTATTCTGGATATCACGACCTCATCTCTTTCTTTCCACTTCAGCTGCACTGGGTTGTATTTCTTCTTGCTCTTCCTCCCCTGTTTCAGAGTTGTCCATGTTTGCAGTTGATCACTCATACTCATGTCTTGCTCAATTTTTTTCCAAGATTGGAGGAGCTCTCGGGTTCTTTGTGACGATGGTCTGCTATTCACTGTTCTGTGACCTAAATATCCAGGAATTGTTCCAACTACTTAGTATGTAGTCTGGACCTGTACATTGCCGTATTGGTCTCTAGCTTGGTTGCTTCATAGTATGCTCATATGACGTGCGTATTCATTTCGATGCTCCATTTCGTGCTTTGGTATTTTCTTCCTTCCTGGGTGGTCACCAGCACAGTTGCACAGGAAGCACTTCCAGTTGGTTGGGCTGGATGGTCTTCTCTTCTCTTGTAGTAGCCATGCGGGGGGACTGCGGCAGTTGCTCCACTGTCTTCCTTGGGCGACTGTCTTCGACTTTTCAAATCAACTCCTCTGCCTGAGGCCCGAAAACGAATCAGATTCCAATTTCTTGATACAGCGTTGCCCAAAGTGGGGTCCACGAAACGTTCAGAAAGAATCAAGTAATATGGGTTTATTGTCTAAAAAAAGTAAATTGTCTTAAAAGAACAACTCTTTGTTCCATTCACTAATCTTGTTACCCTTCTCTGTACTCGTTCCAACAGCTTTACGTCCTTAAAATGATGCCTCCAGACCTCATTTTAAGGAGGGATTAACCACCTCCTTATCCCTGCTAGAAAAATTCCCTGTATATCATTGACAAGACACCATGAGCTACTCTTGCAGACTCTGCACTGCTCAGAAAACTTCATATCTGCTTGCAGAATTACCCCCAGGTCCTTTTCACTCCCTACCACTGTCTGTGTAATACCACACAGTTTATACGTTACTATGGGGTTACTGCTTCCCATATGCAGTACTTTACATTTGTCAATGTTAAACTTCAGGTGCCACCTCTCAGCCCATCTGCGCAACTTTTCTAGATCCTGTTGCAGCAGCGTAGTTTCATTAACAAACGTGCTGACCTTCGTATCATCTTCAAACTTGGACATTAAGCCTGATATACCATCATTAATGAAAACAGAAAACAACAGTGGACCTAACACTGAAACCTAGGGGACTCCACTAATAACATTAGGGGAGTCCCCCGCAGAGCAGTGTCCATTAATTACCACTCTTTGTCTGCTCCCACTAAACCATCCCTTTATCCATAGCAGCAGTTTGCCTCCAATGCCACACTGCTTCAATTTTGTGCTGCAGTCTTCCATGTGCAACAGTATCAAAAGCCTTTAAGATCCAAATATATGATATCAATATTATTCTTTGCATCCAGTTCCTTTGTGACTACATCATAGTATCCAATCAAATTGGTCAGACAAGACTTCCCCTTAATAAACCCATGCTGTGTCCGAGCTATAACTGAAGTCTTGTCTAAATAATCCTACAATACTTCTTTAACCAGTGCCTCCATTAGATTCCCTGGAACAGAAGTTAAACTATTAGCTCTGTAAATACCTGTGTTGCCCTTTGAATCCCCCTTTATGGATTGGGATCGCATTTGCACGTCTCCAGTCCATGGGTACCTCCCCTAAGTCCAAGGAAGCTCTCATAATTATGGTTAAGGGTTTGCTTACTTCCTTTGCTGCCTCCTCTAATATAACTGGATAGATTCCATCCATCCCAGGTGCCTTTCTTATGTTTATCTTCAACGATTTCTCCTCCACTTTACTCTCAGTTATTAAAAGATTATCTATTATTATTAGCCCAAAAAAAAAAAAAAAAAAAAAAATTACAAAACAATCCCCTCTAAATATTTGTCCAGTTCCTCCTTAAATTTATTTAACCTATCAACTTCCACAACGACAGATGGAAGTTCATTCCAGCAATTAACCACCTGCTGGCTAAAGACAAATTTCCGCACAGCTATTCTACATCTGTCCTTCCTCAATTTCAATTTAATGCCCCCTTAGGTTCGTAATCTGAACAAGTGGAAGAATCCCATCAGAATTCAGCGTGCTCAACCCATTCAAGTCCTTATACACCTCAATCAGATCACCTCGTAGGTGCCTAGTCTCCAGCTGCTGCAATTTGCAGAACTTAAGCCCCTCCTGGTAAGAGGATCCCTTAATTCCCCTCACCAGTTTTGTTGCCCTTCTCTGTACACGCTCAAGCAAATCTACATCCTTCCTAAAATGAAGCCTTCAGACCTGCACACAGTACTCAAGGTGTGGTCTGACCATGCCCTTATATAGAGGGACATTCACCTCCTTTTCCCTGTTAACAAAATTCCTGTATATCATTGACAACACTCCTTGACCTGCCCTGGCAGCCTGTCTGCATTGCTCAGAAAACTTCATATCTGCCTGCAAAATTACTCCCAGGTCTTTTTCATTTTCTACGTCCTTAAGTGTAGTACCACACAGTTGGCACATTTCTCTGTGGTTACTTCTACCCATATCCAGTACTTTGCATTTTTCAATGTTAAACTTCAGTTGCCACTTCTCAGCCGATCTGTCCAAATTTTCTAGATCCTGTTGCAGTAACACACTGACATTACTGTCATTAACAATCCTGCCAACCTTTGTATCATCTGCAAACTTTGATACTAAGCCTGATATACCTTCATCAATATCATTGATAAATATATAAAACAATAGTGGACCCAACACCGAACCCTGTGGGACTCCACTAATAACATTCGTACACGAAGAGCAGCACCCATTGTTTACCACCCTCTGTCTTCTCTTAGCTAAGCACTTAGTCAATAGCATTATAAATGTAACTGCATTGCATTGCATTGCTTGTTTGTTTGTTTTTTGGTTTTTAGGAGCATTAGCAACTAAGGCCATATTGCTCCGGAGATATGCGGTGGTCATTCCCTAACCTTTCTGCGTCCTCCGTATTTATTGGTCATGGGCTTGAACCCCGGTTTAATCAAGAAGCGTGTGCTATGCACTGCTGCTCCTGGCCACCTGGCTACGGAGGCGCAGACTGCATTGCATAACCTGGAATAGTGTAGTATTATATTTCCATCTCTTAGTTTGTAGTATTTAAATTAAATTTAGATAAAATCACCTCAAAGAGCAGCAAAGCAAAACACCGAACGTTGTGGGAATATTTTGGCTTAGAAGAACTGTTAATGACAATTCTTTTGTAATCTGGGTTCTGTTTACTTCCTTTTTGCCAAGTTATTTGTAGTGAAACATGATAGAAAAGGGATCTCTTTGCCTTCTTTCAATGCAGAGAGTGAGCCAATTCGATATTTTGATGGGCTTATTATTATTAGCATATGCTGCAAGGAAGCCTAAGGCTTATGCTGCACCAGTTAAAAAAAAAAAAAAAAAAATTTCTGAATTACCCTGAGAGAGATAAGAATGATGATATCCAGCTCAGGACCCTTGTTGTGCCAAGCCCATGCTCACCAGATGTGAGCCCCTGGGAGTGTATATGAGGGCTGGAGGAACAGGGTTCATACCATCAAAGGAATTAAAAAGAGGGACCTGTCAAGCATTCAGCTGTCCCATATGATGATGGACTATAGTTGTACATCGTGAAACACATCAACAATGACGACATCCTCCCACCGGAAGTAGCTGTTGTTGGTGATTGTTTACTGGGAAATGGAAATATATTTTGTAAAAAAGATAGGTGTAATAGGACAGAGTAGCCATCATCTTGTAAGGGCACAAAAGGTTATTTTGAAAATGATACTAATGATGTTAAGATTAGGTGATCTGATGACTTACCAAGTGCAGGGTAATATTGAGAAAAACTCACAAGTTAGGATTGAATATATGTGTTTGCAATTCTGCCCAGATATGAAAGGAGGTGTATTGAGTGCTGTTGTTTTTGATAGGGCTTGAAACGTATCCCAATTTATGTTCTGCTAACAACCACAGACTATCACAGCATGGTCTGTGCAGGAGAAAATGTTTTTACAGCACTATTACAGGTATATGATACACTTAAATAGAAGAGGTGAAGGAATATTTGCTGTTGTAATTAAGGCAGTGTAAGGTGAGGTTTTTTTTTTTTATATATATATATATATATATATACAGGGTGTTTCAGTTAAACGTTTCAGAACTTCTAAGAGGGGTAGGGTACATCCTGACAGCTCGAAATCATATAGCAATGTGGGGTCGGAAATGCTTTCCTGAAGCGGTATTGTACACAGAAGTCGTCGTGCGACATCGTGCAGCACAGATTCGATTTTCGGTCAATGTATGGGCCGGTATTATGGGAGATCACCTCATCGGACCTTACCTGTTACCGTGTCGTCTAACCGGACCTATCTACTTGATCTTTCTGCAGCAAGTATTGCCACAACTTTTGAGAGATGAACAGATTTCTGCATCGACGCAACAGACAATGTGGTTCCAACACGATGGAGCCCCTGCCCATTATAGCGGAGATGTTCGTAACTACCTGGATGTCACATTTGGTCAACAGTGGATCGGACGTGGTGGTCCCGTGCGTTGGCCTGCTCGGTCACCCGACCTATCATGTCTTGATTTTTATTTCTGGGGTCATATGAAATCGTTAGTTTATGACACCCCTGTTGACAATGCTGAGGAGCTGGTTGCAAGAATCGCAGTAGCTGCCGAAGAAATTCGCCTGGAATATTCCAGAATGTTCGGATGTCCATGCGTCGGAGATGTGAGGCGTGCATTGTAGCTCGTGGAAGAAACTTCGAACACTTACTTTAATCCATGTACCTTTTGCTTCTTTTCATGTATTATTAAAACGATTTCTCACTGACGGTCTCTTTTCTTTATGGTGCTTCTGTGTACAACACCGCTTCAGGAAAGCATTTCCGACCCCACATTGCTATATGATTTCGAGTTGTCAGGATGTACCCTTACCCCTCTTAGAAGTTCTGAAACGTTTAACTGAAACGCCCTGTATATATACTATCATTGAATTATATTAAATGAAATTAAATTATAATGAAATAAGTAAATAAATAGTTAAGCATTCATTAGAGGCAGCGACATGCAATTCCTCCATATGAAGCTGAAATACATCCAATATGTTAAATTAAATAAAACATAAGCCAGTAGTATGGCAAAAACTGTAGAGCGAAAATTAACATAAAAATAACCCAAATAAACAATCAAGCAAAAAGAAAGAATAGATATAAATAGTAGCCCGTAAACCCTTGTATAATTTCGAAATTTTAATCCAATTAAAACTCTACAAAATTTAGACTAATGCCAATTATTTATTAATTTAGCGGTACCCCCCAGAGGTACCAGTTCCTAAAGACGTGAAATATCACTAAAAGAGGGTTAAAGGAACTACCAGACGATAACAAAATCAAAATAAATTAAAATAAAATAAAATAGTCTATTTTATTTTAATTTATTTTGATTTTGTTATCGTCTGGTAGTTCCTTTAACATTCTTTTGTTGATATTTCACGTCTTTCGGAACTGGTACCTCTGGGGGGTACCGCTAAATTAATAAATAATTGGCATTAGTCTAAATTTTGTATAGTTTTAATTGGATTAAAAGTTCGAAATTATACAAGGGTTTACGGGCTACTATTTATATCTATTCTTTCTTTTTGCTTGATTGTTTATTTGGGTTATTTTTATGTTAATTTTCGCTCTACAGTTTTTGCCATACTACTGGCTTATGTTTTATTTAATTTAACATATTGGATATATATATATATATATATATTCTATGAAAACCCCAAACACAAGAGGTATTAAAACCTATAGTACTTAGTACCGTGCTTGGGGTTGGTAAACTGCTATCTTAACGGATAGGGAGAATAATAGGTTAAAATCAGCCACGGACAGAAGTGAAAGCAAGGTGTTAGCAGGGCTGGATTTACACATAAGCTAGACAAGCTACAGCTTAGTGCCTCAAATTACAAGGGGCCTCTGCATCAGTATAGAAAAAAATAATAAAAATGAAAATTATTGTTGTTATTATAGACTTTATGCTTTTACTTGTCTTGAAAAACAATTTATCGCAATATACTTTTGATTGTGTTTTCAATGCGCACCTATTTTTGGAATCAATAAATTACGAATGTGCCAACGGTATCGGAGATTGTTTACTTATATGCTAACCAGAGACACATCTAAATTGCAGATCCTTGATCCTAGTATTTCACATTCTGAAAGGAAACAGCACATTATGACGTGGTTACAAAGGAACTGGATGCAAAAAATAATTTTGATATCATATATTTGGATTTCAGGAAAGCTTTTGACACTGTTGCGCATGGAAGACTATTGTACAAATTGGAGCAGAATGGTATTAAGGGTAAGTTGCTACAATGGATAAAAGGATGGTTAAGTGGGAGAAGACAGAGGGTAGTAATCAGTGGGTGCTGCTCTTCTTGGACTAATGTTATTAGTGGAGTCCCACAGGGTTCGGTGTTGGGTCCACTGTTATTTTGTATATTCATCAATGATATTGATGAAGGAATATCAGGCTTAGTGTCAAAGTTTGCAGATGATACAAAGGTTGGCAGGGTTGTTAATGGCAGTGTGCTACTGCAACAGGATCTAGATAATTTGGGCAGATGGGCTAAGAAGTGGCAACTGAAGTTTAACCTTGACAAATGCAAAGTACTGCATATGGGTAGAAGTAGCCCCAGAGAAACGTACCAACTGTGTGGTACTACACTTAAGGTGGTAGAAAATGAAAAAGACCTGGGAGTAATTGTGCAGGCAGATATGAAGTTTTCTGAGCAATGCAGACAGGCTGCCAGGGCAGGTCATGGGGTTTTGTCAATGATATATAGGAATTTTGCTAGCAGGGAAAAGGAGGTGATTATCCCTCTGTATAAGGCAATGGTCAGGCCACGCCTTGAGTACTGCGTACAGGTCTGGAGGCCTCATTTTAGGAAGGATGTAGATTTACTTGAGCATGTACAGAGAAGGGCAACAAGATTAGTGAGGCGAATGAAGGGATCCTCTTATCAAGAGAGGCTTAAGTTCTGCAAATTGTAGTGGCTGGAGACTAGGCACCTGCGCAGTGATCTGATTGAGGTGTATAAGGCCTTGAATGGGTTCAGCACGCTGAATTCTGATGGGATCCTTCCACTTGTTCAGATTACGAACCTAAGGGGGCATAAATTCAAATTAAGAAAAGACAGATGTAGATTGGATGTGCGGAAATTTGCCTTTAGCCAGCGGGTGGTTAATTGCTGGAAGAAACTTCCATCTGTCGTTGTGGAAGTTGATAGGTTGAATAAATTTAAGGAGGAACTGGACAGGCATTTGGAGGGAATGGTGTGATTTTTTTTTTTTTTTGGCTGATGCTGCATAAGCTCATACATTTGCTTTCTTACATCACATGGCACTACTACTACATTGGGAAGAACCCTTCTTGTAATTAGTGTTTTCTTCGTCACAATGACCCAGCATCTACTTCAGTCACAAAGCATGCAGTTTCGTTAAATTGGTGGTTTTAAGGGTTTATTTGCCATTTTCACAACAACATTCTACCCTTGTCTATTACTTTGTTTCTATAAATCCAACAAGAAACGGACTTGGTCGCTGCCCATGAATAATACATTTTATAACCCTTTTATATGGATCAGTTCTGTTTTCGTTTGTGGTGTGAAAATTTGTTGCAAGTTACTTGAAGGAGTAACTTGGGAAACGAAAAAAAAAAAAAAATTCAGCCAGTCACAGAGATTTTTGTTTGCTTTATTGGCAGAGAACGTTCTGCAGCTGTTATCCAGCATCACGTACTATTCTGTGATTCTAAATTTTCAAGTGTACTGATTCTACAAGTTTCTCAGAGGATGAAAAAAAATTTACCCACTACCACCATTCCTTTGTAACTTGTGATAGAAAGGCTGAAGAAGTAAGTAAATTTTATATTCCAGTTTTCATTAGTTTCACAAATTATATATGATCCATGACGTCGGAGATTGCAAACACTTTCCAGTTTTGATACTAATATATGTTATTCGTTGGTGTAGATTTATATATTTATTCGTTGCTGTAGATTTATTTACTATTCTTTGCATTTTGTTACAATTTGACAGAACGATTTATAATTTTATTACTCTGGTGTCAGCAAATTTTTTTTTATTGAAAATTTGTTTTAGGATCATTTATAGATTAGAGAAACATGTAATATGTATTTCAAAAAGTTATTTTTCTTGTCTGCACCTCTGAATAGAGAAGTATGCATTGATTTGCTTTAGGTGTGCAAAACAATGCCAACTTTGTAGTGATTCTGTAATAAGTTATTTTATTATTCCGTGTAAGTGAATTGATTATTCCAGTTTTCATAAGTTTACATGATGCACCATTCACAAATTATGAATGGTCCATGTCGTCAGCAATCGTCAAATGTTATATAGTTTGTGATAATGATATAAGTTACTCAGTGCTGTATATTTATTTATTTTTTACTATTCTTTGTATTTTGTTACAATTTGACAGAATAATTTGTAATTTTATTACTTTGATGTCAGTAATTTTTTTTTTATTGAAAATTTTCGATGGATCATTTACAGATCAGAGAAAGATATTATAATATGAATTTCCACCAATCACTCAGAACTCTTCAACTTCCTTTCATTGAAATTACGCTTTCTGCAGTCTAACTTTCCTAATATAGAGGGCTGCTTTATGCTGATTCACTCATTTCTGCATGCAGAACGCTGTTCTGAATAGGTTTAACAGAGTGTTAACGAAAACTTGTCCTTTTTCGTTTGTGTTGATTCAATTACTTTGAGTAGGTAACTATTCTTTTTTTTTTTTTTTTTTTTTTTTCACTTGTGAATTTTCATATTAAACTATAGTGTGTAATTTTGCCCCTTTGGAAAATGAGCAAAAAATATATTCATTACTTTTGTGATCAATGACTCAAAGATGGGTATGGCGCCTCCGTAGCCAGGTGGGAAGGAGCAGCAGTGCGCAGCACACGCTTCTTGATTAGACCGGGGTTCGAACCCGTCACCACCAAATACGGAAAGGTCAGGGAATGACCACCGCATATCCCGGAGCAATATGGCCTTAGTTGCTAATGCTCCTAAAAACTAAATAACATAACATAACATAACATGACTCAAAGATGCTAAATATAAGAACTGTCTCTGCAAATTAGATGTGATTATTTAAAATGATTTTTTAAATATTGTAAATGTACATTGACAGCCAAATTAAGTGATGTGGAAAGACATCACAATACAAACAAAGCACAAGAAAGCCGAAGAGCCCTTTAGTTTTCAGCATCAGAGTATTATCATTCAAGAAAATTGGCGATACAGAAGGTGCAAAGGCTACTTTCAAGACAGAAAGTATCATTGCATTTTTAATAGCTGTGCATAGTGCATTAAGAGTAGTTGATCATTTGAGTATGCTTTGTAAATTTTATTTTTCAGACAGAGGGAATGTAAGGACTTCAAACTGCAAAGAACAAAATGTACTTCAATAATATGTAATGCTATAGCACCATGCATAATAAAATTTTTACTAATTCATCTGTCATCTTATTTCTTTTTAGAATGAAAAAAGAATACAATTCCAAAGTTGTCTTCTTTCTTCATCAGGAGTAACGTTGAGTTCTTCAATTACTACACCAACGGATACAACAGTATCAATATCATCATCTTTTACAGCACAACCTACAGATATAATGTAAAAAACTAAACGAGCACTAATGAACTATAACTATTATAAAATTTAGTTAGTGAACAATATCCAAGTGACATCACTAATCATCCAGACATAATAACAAATGTGAAAAGATTTATTTTACATCATGGACCTTGTAGACCTAATTGGTCCGTTCCCGAAAAATCACAGCAGGAGGTCGGTTTCAGAAAGGTATTACAAAACAGTAATACCTGGGTCTTAAAATGAACAGAATTTGTTTGTTTCTGTGTTACTTCCCAAAATTGGACACAAGTGTATTGTGCAGTTGAAAGAAGTAGTATCTTCGTACTAGGAAAGTGGAAACTTTTATCACTTCTCTGTCGTTCAACAGCAAGTATAGCAAACATAACTGGACATGCCTACAATATTGTATAGTTCGATGTTGATTGTCAAGTGATGCGGTAAAAATTTAATTTCATTGACTATCAGAAGATTTGCATATGCTGATTGCCAAAATACAGACTATGTTGAAAAATTGCTTGTTTTATTCTATGCGACTGAAGCAGATTCAATATTTTTGATATGCACATTATACTCTCTGCTTTTTGTAACATTCATAGCATATACCTTCTGCTGATTTTATGACTACAGCACTGCTTATAGGGGAAAGTGGTGCAAAACCAGGTAGCTAATCTTTTGTCAGACAGTTTGCTTTCAGTGTTTTATGTATGTGTAATCTTGTTAAAGTGAGAAAGAAACAACAGTTTAACAATAATATACATATTATTATAACAATATTATTTAATAAAATAAATATTTATTTAAACTGTGAGGTGAGTTAGAAACAAATTTTGTGTAACATAATTTACAGATAAAAATAATCTATCAACAATAATAAAATCAATTTAATAATCTAAATAAATAATTAACTCGCATAATGTCATTTGAAATATTGTAATAAAAGCAATAGGAATAATTATTTACTGAAATTTTCGTTTTTACATTTTTTTACTTATCTAAAATTAATTTTTCTTAGGATTAAACATGAAGAGAAGTTTTGCAAGCAGGTATCAAAAGAGGAAGAATAAAAAGTTATTACAGGCTCATTTATCTAGTTTACCCAAAGTTGACACTTACTTTAAAGTAACACAAATAAACAAAGATTCATCTGTGGAGGATTGACCTGACATATCAATACCAACTATTCCTACAGATATTTTTAGTGCAACAATTACATCTAATCCTGATATTGTACACTATAGAACAGAAACTATTCCTATAGATATTTTTAAGGCAGCTACATCTGATCCTGATATTTCAGACTAAGATACAGAAAAGACTCAACAAAACATCTATACAGAATACAATGGTGTGGGTCTGTGGAGTACTTTAACTAAGGGTGATATCTCGTTTTGGGCTCAAAAAGGACCTGTTGACTGTCAACACTGGAAGGATTCATTTGAAAGACCAGAACAGATATTTAAAAATCAAGTGAAGTATTGCTCCAGAGGCCTCTTTCACTCCACAAAAATTAATGGTGAAAAGTACAGTCGAGAGTGGCTACTATATTTTTTTTATGTAAGGTTTTTTTCTAATTCAGGTTGCGCTTTAGCCAATGATGGCTTTAAGGATTGGCTAAACCCTGTTTTAATTGAACAACACGAGAATTCAACCGATCATAGAGCAGCTTTGCTCACATATTTATCAAGAAAAGGTGGATCCACTTTAGATTCAAAATTAGATAAACAAATTATAAAAGAACAAAAATATTGGAGGCAGGTGCTTCAACATATTGTTTAGACTGCTGATGATTAATAATGGAAATGCATCTCATATTGACAATCTTTCTGCAAGAGAAAATGCAATTATATCTACTTTGGCAGAACGAGGATTGCCACTTCAAGGCGATGATGAGAAATTTAATTCACCTCAGAATATTAGAACTGATTGCTTAATTTGATCCTTTTCTCACTGATCACATTGGTCGTTATGGGAATTATGAGTCTGGAAAGCCATCATATTTATCTAAAACAACGTGACGAAATTATTGATTTAATGGCTAAAAAAGTAAAATCTATTTTTGAAGATTTAAAAGAAGCTGATTATTTTAGTTTGTCTGTTGATTCTACTCCTGATCTGTCACATATTGATCAATTAGCTGTTATTGTAAGATATATATATATATATATATACATACACAGTAAACCCCCGCTATTCGCGGTATCTGTATTCTAATATAAATTTAATATAAAATGAAAATGCTGATTTAATATAAAATGAAACCTAAAAAAATGTGAATTTTAAAGCGCCATGAATATTTTCCGCCATAAAAAAACATGGGCGTGGCTAAAATTATATTTCCCGGTCAAAACAGTGCTGAGTGGGTGGGGGGGGGATTGGGGTGACAAAATTGCAGCGTGGATGTTTCTCGTTAATCCTTGTTCGGTATGTGTTATGCGCTTGTCGTGGAAGGTTTCGTCGTTTGCTTTTAATTTATATGCTTATAAATTGATATGCTTACAAAAGTGATAAATCTATCGTTTTGCAGTGTAAAACAGACTTTTTCGAGTGTGTTAACAGAAGAAAGTGACTTTATTGTGGACAAGTTCTTTCTAACCCCTACAAAAATATGGCTACGAATAACAAGGGAAATGTGAAAATATCAAAGGTGATGACATTAGCAAATAAAATTGAGTTATTAGATAAAATTTTTAATGGTGAAAGTGTCTCGTCAGTGGCAAAACATTATAAAATCAATGAGTCAACGGTACGATCAACCAAGAAATCGGAAGAAAAAATCCGCCGTAGTGTCCGTGAAAATGCACTAATTGCTTCAAAAATTTGCTCTGTAACTTGTGATGTTAAATTAGAAAAAATGGAAAAGGCTTTAAATCTGTGGATAGAAGACCGAACTCAAAATAAAATTCTGTTAAGTTCACTCATCATTCGCGAAAAGGCAAAACTCCTTTATCAACACTTTAGCGAAACTGGTGATAGCACTGACGGGATAAGTTTTTTTGCTAGCAAAGGGGCTGGTTTGAAATTTCTAATAAATATTACATTTAATATTAAATTGTTTCTTATTTTCATTTCGATGCCATATGCTTGCATTTCACTATGTACTGTCTATGTAGGTACATATAATACATACATAGACAAAATTTTAGACTAGTTTTTCTTATATATTTCATACTTTGGAACGGAACCCCTTTATTACTATGGGAGCCATAACTCAGTATTCGCGACATTTCTCAGGAACGGAAACCCCGCAAATAGTGGGGGTTTACTGTATATCCTCACAATGGTCATCCCATTGAACGATTTTTAACATTCATTCCAATAGAAAACCATTCTGCAGAAAATTAGTTAATTTGATACTTGATTATATTAAAAATGAATGTAACATTGATTTTAGCAAGTGTAGAGGATAGCCCTATGATAACGTTGCCAACATGTCTCTGAAATATAAGGGTATGCAGCAAAAATATTTTAGAAAAAATTAAATATGCCATATATATTAGTTAAATTTGGTTGGCTGCACTGCAGTTGATTGTTGTGTAGACGCAGTAAATTACTTTGGATTTTGCAACTTACTTATACATTTTTTTTTTTCTGCTTAAATGGTGGTCTATTTTAAAATTGGTTTTGGGATCCAAATGTGAAGTTCCGAAATGTCTTTCTGACACTATTATGACTGTCATAATTATGATTCAATTATCGATGCTTTAATTAAATTTCAGGATGATGAATACGAAAATGGTGAAACCAAAAGAGAAGCCTCTATTATCCATGAAAAAATGGAAGAACTTGAATTTATGTTTATGCTTGTATTATGGAATTATATATTGGAGCAGTTTCACAAAACCAGAAAAATATTACAAGACCCTCAAACATCATTAAGTGCATGTTCAAAACTGTATGCATATTTATCAGATTTCATAAAAGAAACCAGAAATAGTTTCGATGAATTTGAACAAATTATTAGCATTAGCAAAGGCACATGATGCAAGAAAGCGAGCTTATGTAGCATCAGCCAAAAAAAAAAAAAAACCCCTTATTTCACCTATCCACTCCTCCAAATGTTTATCAAGTTCTGCCTTGAATCTATTTAAGCTATCAACTTCTACAACGACAGATGGAAGTTTGTTCCAGTAATCAACCACCCGCTGGCTAAAGGCGAACTTCCGCACATCTATCCTACAACCATCTTTCCTCAGTTTGAATTTATGCCCTCTCAGGCGATTATTCTGAGCAAGAGGAAGAATCCCATCAGTATTGAGCATGCTCAAACCATTCAAGGCTTTATCCACCTCAGTCAGATCACGCCACGGGTGCCTAGTCTCCAGACACTGTAATTTGCAGAGAGTGCAAATTACAGTGTCTGGAGACTAGGATAAGAGTTTCTTTGCATAAGAGTGCAGAGAAAAGATCTAGAAAAGTATAGATTAATAATGGAAATGCATCTCATATTGACAATCTTTCTGAAAGAGATAAATTTAGGATAAAATATTTCATTCCTATCATGGATTCTTTAGAAAGTAATTTACAAAGAAGAGCTGAAGTATATTAGAATATTTCTCAAAAATTTTCATTTTTATTAAGTTTTGACCAGACAGATGAAGAGCTCAGAGAAAATGTAAAAATTTTAGTAAATAATTATCCCGAAGACATAGTGATAACTTATATGAAGATATAAAACATTTTCATCTGTATATAAAGAAAAATTATTTTCAAACAAATGAGTTTAAATATCAAAACTTATACAATATAATAATTCAAGACAAAATACAGTCAGTTTTTCCAAATGATGAAACTATATTTTGAATTTTTTTTTCTTACCTTGATCATAACTAATATCTCTGGAGAAATATCATTTAGCAGGCTTAAAAGGGTAAAAAATGAATGTCATACAACCATGCTTCAAAACAAACTCCATATATAAGATGCATGGAAAGTGACAAGCTTAGAATCTTATCATTTGAAGACATTGTTTCACATTTTGCCATAATGAAATTACACAAGCAAATATTTTAAATGATTTGAATCAATTTTTTGTTGTTAATAAAATTATTTATTTATCATTAAAAAAAAAATTATTTTATTTATCTGTTACAAGCAAAAAATTGAGTTTTATTGTTTTATTTGATAGTATGAACCAGCTATAATGCTCAACATGTTCTATGTCGATATCAATATTTGTAAAAGAATAAGAGAAGTTTACCTCAGTATGATACGTAGAACACTTCCATATGGTACTCTCCAGAAATTAAAACGAAATCAGTTAAAAAATCGAAAATCTTACATTAATAATTAACAAGAAATAATTAACAATAATTAAAAATCAATTTAACGCAGTTAAAAATTAAGTAAAAAGTTAATTTAACGAAAAAAATTGCAAAACGATTTACCTTCCCGGAGCCAATGGGATTAAGCCTTAGCGGCCTGATATCGGAGATCTATCTCTCAACTGTTGAACGTATACATTTGATGCCTTTTCTACCCCGTATCACATACTATGGGAGGTATTTAGACTATGTTCTAGTCAATTACAGATAGTAGCACTAGCAGTACCCAAGACATTTTACATTTGTTTAATAATGTTCATTCTAGACTCAAATTTACATTGGATCAGGAGAATATGGATACTAAGTCATGAAATTTTCTAAATTTCACGCTTACTCGGGACACAAATGAAATCCATTTTAACATCTATCGTAAACCTACAAACACCTGTATGCTTCTGCATTATAACAGCTATCACCCGTTCACCTACAAAAGATTGATTATCTTTAATCAATTTCTAAATGTTTATAAATATTCATCAATGGAATCTGCTTTGGGCTCAGAAATACAAATATTAACCAGCAGATTCTTAAACAGGGGTTACGCACTTGCTACAATAGACAGAATTAGGGTACAAACTAACATTAGCATTAGTAGAGGCATACGATGCAAGAAAACAAGCTTATGCAGCATCAGCCAAAAAAAAAAAAAAAAAACCCCTTCCACTTCACCCCTCCGTTCGTTCAAAATACCTGTCCAGCTGAGCCTTAAATTTATTTAGACTATCAACTTCCACAACAAGTGATGGAAGTCTGTTCCATCAACCAACTACTCGCTGGCTAAAGGCAAATTTCCGCACGTCTATCCTACGTCTGTCTTTCCTCAATTTGAATTTATGCCCACTCAGGTGATTATTCTGAGCAAGAGGAAGAATCCCATCAGCATTGAGCATGCTCAAACCATTCAAGACTTTATACACCTCTATCAGATCGCCTCGCTGGTGCCTAGTAGTCTCCAGACACTGTAATTTGCAAAGCTGTAATCTGCAATAGTTTTATGAAAAGACTGATGGCTAAATATAAGGTGGAATGGTTAAGTTAATGCATTAAGGTGGGATGAGATTTAATTTAACGGAATTTTAAAATAAGCGCAAGGAAGCAGAAGTGCAGTACTCCGTCCCTGGTTGTCATAAAGTAGAAAATAGTTAATCTGAAACATAAAAGAATTGATATTGCCAATAGTCGTGACGATAGACTTTCGTTAAGTTATAATGTCTTCAGTTGGCGGTGTTAAATGAGAAGTAACGTGTGCTGTATTTTAAGGAATTTTCTATACTCTCGTGATGCTCTTTGGGACACGTGGGAATCTCAGATGTGAGAGATTCCAAGCCAAGAAAAGGTGAAAGGGAAGTTTTGCGTTTAGGATGTTGAGATTAGTGTTGTGTCGAAACCATTCGATAATGAGGGCTTCATATTGAAGAATTTTGTGTCCGGTTCTAAGTCTTGTAATGGTGATAGCGGAGTCAATTAAAGGAGTGTGATTGTGGGCATGAATTGTGAGTTCTGTGCTGGCTTGTCCCAATCTAAGACTTTTATAGTGGTAGTACGCGCGAGTGTTTGGAGGTTTTGGTAGAACCAAACTTGGTAGTAGTACTACCAGTATAACAGGCATCACAGTTTGGTTGACATTTAATCAAGTAAATTATATTGTTCAAATCGTTGGTTGGGTATTTGTGTGTATCTTTGTAAGTGTTGAATAAGGATCCGAGTTTATTATAAGCTGAAAAAATAAGGGAGATATCAGTTCCTGTAAACACATGGCGAAATTGTCCGGCAAGTTCATTATGGTATGGGAGGATGATGCGTATATATGCATTGGTGGTGGGTTTTGGTGGATTGTTAATTTTACTTTTGGCAGTGGAAATAGTGTGTTGAATGAGTTGGTTTGGTAGTTCCTAGCTGTAAATTTTTCTGTGAGGTATTGAAGTTCATTGGTTAAGTCATTTTGTGAGGTGCTATATTTGAGGGCATTATGTATTTGGTTGTATAAAACCGCTTTTTTTGTGCAGAGGGGGTGGTGCGAAGCAAAATGTAGGAATTTGCCTGTATGTGCATTTTTTCTGAAAATCTTTGTGCCTAGTTTGGTACCTGTTTTGTAAACAGTAAGGTTGAGAAAATTTATTTTGTTGTTGGTTTCAATTTCAAGAGTGAGTTTTAACCTATCATGTATTGAATTAAATTTTAAAAAGAGATTGTCTATAGTGGACCTATTGCCTATTATGAGTATGTCATCAGTGTAACGGGTGTATAATTTTATTTCTGGGGGGAAGGGTTGTAGGATTTGGTACTCTATTGTGGCTAGGTAAATTTCTGACAGGGGGTCGGAGATACCTAAACCCATGGGTAAACCGAATATTTGTTGGAAAATTTTATTATTGAATCTGAAATATCGGGCATCTAGTAAAAGTGAAGTGAGTTCAAGGATATTATTAATAGAAAGAGAGGTACGTTTAGTCAAAGTGTTATCTGTTGTTAAGAATTTACGTAAAGCCTGTAAAGTGTATGGGTTATACACGTTAGTATAAAGAGATATTACGTCAAATGATGCTAGGATATCTCCATCAGAAATTGTAGTATTGCTTATTTTCTGAAAGGCCTGATTGGTGTTGCTGATTTTAAATTCTGAGAATCTGATAAGAGGAGATATAATTTTAACTAAGTAGGTGGATAGATTTGCAAAAGCTGACTTACTGAAAGAGATAATTGGTTTTAATGGGTGGCCAGGTTTGTGTAGTTTGGTGATGCCAAACATGTGAGGAAGGATGTTGTTGTGGATTCCTATCTGTTGCAGTGTGTATAAACTGATTTCATTTTGTCTGAGTTTTCTTGAGATTAAATCTAGTTTATTTTTAAGTTTGGTGATATTATGATCATTATTAATTTTGTGTGTTTTGGTCGGTTAAAATTTGTTCCATTTTCTGAGTGTAAGTATTTTTGTCTATGATGACAATTGTGTCACCTTGATCCGCTTTTTGTATAATAACATCTGAAATTTTGCTTAATTTTTGTATATCTAGAAGTTGTTGCTTTTTAATATTAGATTGGGAGGAAAGTTTGGAGTTTATTATTCTATTGGTTTGGTGTATTATTTGCCATTTGTCGGGCCAGATTTTAGCAATATCCGTTTTACCGCTTTTAATCATCTGACTGAGCCGTATACACTCAGTCAGATTTTATCCGACAATGACAATGTGTTTGCTGTTTTTAGCTTTTTAAAATCAATAAATATTTTTGCTCGTTTATAAAATTTACATTTTTCTTTTATATATTTGTTATACCTTTTGACATAGTGACCTAACTAATTATGTCACTGAAAGTTTAAATTTTTTTATAAATGACATGGACTTGGTGCATTATAGCCTGAGTAGCTAATGCACCAATAAAACCAAACCAAGCCATTTGTCGGGATGATGTTCTAGTTTAGATTGGAGTTCTGTTATACAGTCCTTGACGGGATAGTGTTGATCTTTTATGGCAAAGTTGAAGCCATAGTGTCGTCATGACTATCAGCAATATCAATTCTTTTATGTTTCAGATTAACTATTTTCTACTTTATGACAACCAGGGACTTCTGCTTCCTTGTGCTTATTTTAAAATTCCGTTAAATTAAATCTCATCCCACCTTAATGCATTAACTTAACCATTCCACCTTATATTTAGCCATCAGTCTTTTCATAAAACTATTGCAGATTATATTCAAGGTGAGTACCGCATTTTAAGCATTTCGCTATTTTTATATTTAGTCTATTATCACGGTACTATAAGAATCCTATACTTATACTTATACAGAAAAATAAGAATTATACTTATACAGAATAATGGACCCAACACTGAACCCTGAGGGACTCCACTAATAACATTAGTCCACGATGAGCAGTGTCCATTGATTACCACTCTCTGTCTTCTCCCCCTCAACCACCACTTTATCCATAGCAGCAATTTGCCTCCAATGCCACACTGCTCCAATTTGTTCAGCAGTCTTCCATGTGCAACAGTATCAAAAGCCTTTCTAAGATCCAAGAATATATAATATCAAAGTTATTCCCTGCAACCAGTTCTTTTGTGACTGCATCATAGTATCCAATCAAATTGGTCAGGCAAGACTTCCCCTTAACAAAACCATGCTGTGTCCGAGCTATAACTGAAGTCTTGTCTAGATGATCCTGCAGTGCTTCTTTAACCAGTGCCTCCATTAATTTTCCTAGAACAGAAGTTAAACTCACAGGTCTATAATTACATGTGTCGGCCTTTGATCCTCCTTTGTGAATTGGGGTCACATTTACATCTCCAGTCTGTGGGTACATCCTGTGAGTCCAAGGAAGCTCTCATAATTATGGCTAAGGGTTTGCTTACTTCCTTTGCTGCCTCCTTTAATATAACTGGATAGAACCCATCCACCCCAGGTGCCTTTCTTGTACCACAGAGTTTCACCTTCAACAGCTTCTCCTCCACTTTACTCTCAGTTATTACAAGATTCTCTAGCTTACTGCCAGAGTTGAATACACCTCTGGCATTCCCCTTGCTGAATAACTCCTCATGTGTGAATGTCGATGCAAAATATTCATTTAGTTTGTTAGCTACCTGAGCAGGATCATCAACAGTTGACCAATCTGATTCATCCCCTTCCTTCTAGAGTTTACATAAGTAAAGGACTGTTTGCTGTTTTTCTTTGCATCCCTTGCCCAAAGATTTCTCGTAATCTGCCTTTGCCTGCCTAACCTCCTTTAACTTGGTTACAGATCAACTTGTATCTATCGTAGGCTTCTGTGTCACTTGTTAATTTATATGTATCCCATGCATTTTTCTTCTCTGTCATGTCTCATTAGTTCATCTGACATCCATTTAGGTCTAAACCTTGAACAATATTTCTTAGTTGGTATGTAAAGCCTAGTAGCTTCCAAGATAAGTTCTTTGAATGCTTCCCATTTTGAATTTGCTGTTGGTAACATCTTCAGTTGGCCTCACTGTATAGAATTTAAATACTCTCTCAGACCATCGTAGTCACCTTTACAAAAGCAATAACCCTTTCCTTTATCCCTGATAGTAGTTACCTCTTTGAGTAAATCCCACTTCAGCACACTGTGATCACTGCAACCTAGTGGTTACTTTATCTGCAGATTCTTAATGCATGAAGAATCACTACTGATAATCAAATCAAGAGTATTACTCCCTCTAGTTGCCTCCCGAACATGCTGATGTTGAAAACAATCATCCAATAAATCCACAAAAGCCTTGCTAGTGTGTGAGTGAACAACCCACAAATTCCAGTCAAAATCTGGTAAATTAAAATCCACCATTATATGACTCTCTGATGTACTGGCCCACTCTATTTCCCTGTACAGTTTCTTATTATACTCAGAGTCATTAGGCCTATAGCACATTCCTACTCTCAATTTTGATCTCCCAATGCTTATGTTACACCAAACTGACTCGACACTGCACTGTCCAGTGAAGTCGACTGGCTTCACTTCCTTGGATTTTATGTGTTTCTTAACTAATAGCATAACCCCTCCTCCCTGTCTATCCTTTCTGTAGATGTTGTACTCCCCAAATTCCAGTTCTGCATTACTTATATCTGTGTAACACCACGTCTCTGATATCCCAACAATATCGGCCTTTGATGCTTTGAGCAATACCTCAAATTCATCAAATTTATATACCAAACTCCTAGCATTTGTGTACACGCAAGTATACATGCACCTGTTTCTATTCTTAGCTACTCTAACACAACCCATGTGTTTACTTGTACCGCAATGACTCCCAGCAGTCTCTGAAATACCGTGCATCTTGTTTTTCAGGCTTCTGCTCATTCCAATAGAAGCAGTGCAAGAATCACTTTCACCTCTGCCAGTGGCTACTGTTAATCTATTAGTCTTTGTATCCCCCCCCCCCCAAGCTAGCAGTTTTCCGACCCACCTAACACTGCCTCGATAGCATCAGCAAATATTCTTGCACCCTTTCTGTTCAAGTGTATCCCATCCCTGTAGAAGCAGTCTCTCCTGTTAACAAGTACAGTCCAGGCTGAAAAAAATTCTACCCCTTGAGCCTTGCACAATCTTTCCAGGGCCGAATTTATCGACAAGGCTCTCATCATATACTCCCTCCTATCGTGTCTGGGTAGAATTGCAGATACTTTCAAATTCAACCCTAATTCACGGCTTTTTTTCAACAGTGACCTGTACTTGTTAAGTAATTCTGCAGGTCTCCTACTCTTGATATCATTAGTGCCAACGTGTACAACTATATCACCTTTTCTGCCCTTAAAAGATGATATCTGTTCTACAACATCATCAAACTTTGCCTCTGGCAGACATACCCTGGTCCTGTTCCACCTATCCTTTTTACAAAGCATGTTCCCCGTTTCCCTGACAATAGTCATCAACAACTATTAGTTCCTGTGGGACTGGTGCATTCTGCCTTGGGGGGTTGCCACTGTATTGCGTGATGAACAAGTCTAAGCTCTGGCGTTGATGTGGGCAGCTGACAGCTTGATGGGCCTCTCAATTTAGTTCCTTCGAGGGCATTCACCCTGTCCTTCAAGCTCTCATATAGGCCCTTATCAATGCTGAGTTGTTGCCTGATTTCTTTACACTGCTTGCATCGCACACACACAAAGACATCCCCCATGGCAATATCATGTCCCATACCTGATTGCTTCACAAACATCATGCAAGCAGTGCATTTTAAAAGGCTGTGATTCAGAGGGCAACTGCACCCCCCCTCAGTTCTCCTCTGAGCCACAGCACTCCCATTAACTTGAGCCTTTTGCTTTGCTGCTCTGGTCTGAGTCATGATTTCGATTTAGCATTAGCATTAGTAGAGGCATATGATGCAAGAAAGCAAGCTTATTCAGCATCAGCCAAAAAAAAACACACCACTCCCATTTCACCCCTCCGTTCGTTCGAAATACCTGTCCAGTTGAGCCTTAAATTTGTTTAGGCTATCAACTTCAACAACAAGTGATGGAAGTCGGTTCCACCAACCAACCAACCACCCGCTGGCCAAAGGCAAATTTCCGCACATCTATAAGCCATCCGTCCTTCCTCAATTTGAATTTATGCCCTCTGAGGTGATTATTCTGAGCAAGATGAAGAATCCCATTGGCATTGAGCATGCTCAAACCATTCAAAGCCTTATATACCTCTATCAGATCACCTCACCGGTGCTTAGTCTCCAGACTCTGTAATTTGCAAATCTTCAGCCTTTCTTCGTAAGAGCAACCCTTTGTTCCATTCACTAATCTTGTTGCCCTTCTCTGTACCCGTTCCAGGAGCTCTACATCCTTCTTGAAATGAGGCCTCCAGACCTGTATACAGTACTCAAGATGTGGCCTAACCATTGCCTTATACAAGGGAATAATCACCTCCTTATCCCTGCTAGAAAAATTCCTGTATATCATTGACAAGACACCATGAGCTACTCTTGCAGCTCGTCTGCACTGCTCAGAGAACTTCATATTTGCCTGCACAGTTACCCCCAGGTCCTTTTCATTCTCCACCAATGTCAGTGTAGTACCGCAGAGTTGATACGTTGCTCTGGGGTTACTATTTCCCATATGTAGTACTTTACATTTGTCAATGTTAAACTTCATTTGCCACCTCTCAGCCCATCTGTTCAACCTTTCCAGATCCTGTTGCAGCAGCATGGCGTCAGTAGTGTCCTTAACAACCCTGCCAACCTTTGTATCATCTGCAAACTTGGACATTAAACTTGACATACCATCATCAATATCATTCATAAACACCGAAAACAACAATGGACCCAACACTGAACCCTGAGGAACTCCACTAATAACATTAGTCTACGTTGAGCAGTGTCCATTGATTAACACTCTCTGTCTTCTGCCACTCAACCATCCCCTTATCCATAGCAGCAATTTGCCTCCAATGCCACACTGCTCCAATTTGTGCAGCAGTCTTCCATGTGCAACAGTATCAAAAGCCTTTCTAAGATCCAAATATATAATATCAAAGTTATTCCCTGCATCCAGTTCTTTTGTGACTACATCATAGTATCCAATCAAATTGGTCAGGCAAGACCTGCCCTTAACAAAACCATGCTGCGTCTGAGCTATAACTGAATTCTTGTCTAGATGATCCTGCAGTGCTTCTTTAACCAGTGCCTCCATTAATTTTCCTGGAACAGAAGTTAAACTCCCAGGTCTATAATTACTTGTCAGCCTTTGATCCTCCTTTGTGAATTGGGGTTACATTTGCACATCTCCAGTCTATGGGTACCTCCCCTGAGTCCAAAGAAGCTCTCATAATTATGGCTAGGGGTTTGCTTACTTCCTTTGCTGCCTCCTTTAATATAACTGGATAGATCCCATCCACCCCAGGTGCCTTTTTTATGTTTATCCTCAACAATCTCTCCTCCACTTTCCTCTCAGTTATTACAAAATCATCTAGCTCACTGCCAATGTTTACTTCACCTATGTCATTCTCCTTCCTGAATAACTCCTCATGCGTGAATGTAGATGCAAAATACTCGTTTAGATTGTTAGCCACCTGAGCAGGATCCTCATCTGTTGAACCATCAATATCCAGTGGACCAATCTGATTCATCCCTTTCCTTCTTGAGTTTAAATAGGTAAAGAACTCTTTTTTTCTGTTTTTCTTTGCATCCTTTGCCAAGGATGTCTCGTAGTCTGCCTTTGCCTGCCTAATCTCCTTTGTGACTTGGTTACAGACCAACTTATATCTATCATAGGCTTCCAAGTCACCCATTAATTTGTATGTATCCCATGCATTTTTCTTCTCTGCCACATGCCTCATTAGTTCATCTGACAACCATTTAGGCCTAAACCTTGAACAATATTTCTTAGTTGGTATGTAAAGTCTGGTAGCTTCCAAGATTAGTTCCTTGAATGCTTCCCATTTTGAGTTTGCTGTTGGTAACATCATCAGTTGGTCCCACTGTATAGAATTTTTAAATACTGTCTCAGACCATCATAGTCGCCTTTACGAAAACAAAAACCCTTCCCTTTACCTCTGATGGTAGTTACCTCCTTGAGTAAATCCCACTTCAACACACTGTGATCACTGCCACCTAGTGGTTCATTTATCTGCAGATTCTTAATGCATGAAGAATCACTACTGATAATCAGATCAAGAGTATTGCACCCTCTTGTTGCCTCACGAACATGCTGATGTAGAAAACAATCATCCAATAAATCCACAAAAACCTTGCTAGTGTGTGAGTGACCAACCCACAACTTCCAGTCAATATCTGGGAAATTAAAATCCCCCATTATAAGACTCTCTGATTTACTGGCCCACTATTTCCCTGTACAATATCTTATTATACTCATCAGAGTCATTAGGCCTATAGCACACTCCTACTCTCAATTTTGATTTCACTATGCTTATGTCACACCAAACTGACTCGACACTGCCCTGTCCATCGATGTCGACTGGCTTCACTTCCTTGGATTTTATGTGTTTTTTAACTAATAGCATAATCCCTCCTCCCCTCCTGTCCTGTCTGTCCTTTCTATACACATTGTATTCCCCAAATTCCAGTTCCGCATTCCTTATATCTGTGTGACACCACGTCTCTGATATCCCAACAACATCTGCCTTTGATGTTTTGAGCAATACCTCAAATTCATCAAATTTATTTACCAAACTCCTAACATTGGTGTACACGCAGGTATACATGCACCTGTTTCTATTCTTAGCTACCCTAACACAACCCATGTGTTTACTTGTACCGCAATGACTCCCAGCAGTCTCTGAAATATCCTGCATCTTGTTTTTCAGGCTTCTGCTCATTTCAATAGAAGCAGTGCAAGAATCACTTCCACCTCTGCCAGTGGCTACTGTTAATCTATTAGTCCTTGTATCCCCCCAACTAGCAGTTTTCCGACCCACCTAACACTGCCTCGACAGCATCAGCAAAAATTCTTGCACCCTTTCTATTTAAGTGTATCCCCTCCCTGTAGAAGCAATCTCAATTTAATTTCAATAAAATTTCAATTTCAGTACAAAATTATAACCCTAAACTTTGTATCCCAACACAGTTATAACGGTATATATATTTTTCGGTATCAAGTATTAATTATCTACGAGTTCCCTTTATATAACTTCCGTATCAAGTTATGTATTAATTATGTTACGTTTGTAATCTAAGTCGTTATATATATTTAGTTAAAAGTACAATTTAATTGACAACGAAGTTTAACAAGTTTAATAGATTTTACTGATTAATTGACAATATTATACTATACTATACTTATGCTATCTAGTTTGGATTATATAATGTATCGTATAACAAAGGCGGCAAGTTATGAACGGTAAATCTACGGACACTTAAGTATTAATTTAATTTCCAAATCTCGCTGTCTCAATTCAGAATAAACTAACGATCCTGACTAGGTCTATAAGCTCTTATAGAAAATAATTTGATGTAAAAAATGGTCAATAAAGCGGCTAAATATGGCTAAAAAAACACTTCTCATTCAGCAGAGCTGCAACTTGTAACATGTGGATAGAATACAAAAAAATACACTAACCAACAATAGCAATATCAAAAAATACTTTATTTCTGTCCCATACGTTGAACAGTGGCACAAACAACTTAACAGATTCTTTAAAGATACCAAATTTAAAATTGTAGCCAGCCAATACGGAAATCACACACTACACTTAAATTGCTCAGTCCTTTCCTCATTCGCAACATAAATAAATGACCTAGTATACAACATTTCTTGTGGTGATTGCGACTCATCTTATCAGGGTTCTATGCAGTTTCCTCTGAATTTTCGTGTTAATCAACACACGGCCTCAATTCGTGCTTCTCGTTCAGCAGCGTCACAATTAGCCTTTCATGCCATTAATGATAAACATACTTTTTTATTTAATGAGGACAAAATACATGGTGGGCAACATAATTATACGAGACTATTAATTGCAGAAACTGTCAATTAAATTTCATGAGAATTCGGTTAATGTTTACCGGCTGTATCTAATCTCCAACTTGTGGTCCTTTGCACATCCGCAATGACAAATCCCAATTACGTTCCACGCTCACCCGAATTCGGTAATTTTCATTTCTGTGATCACGACATACGGCCGAAAAGCATTGGCAGCTTCGGGAAGGGAAATAGTTTTGCAATTTTTTACTTAAATTTTAATTGCATTAAATTGATTTTTAATTGTTCATTTGATTTTTAATTATTGTTAATTATTTCTTACTGTAATGTAAGATTTTTGATTTTTTAATTGTTTTCGTTTTAATTTCTGGAAGTGTTCTACGTATCATATTGAGGTAAACTTCTCATTCTTTTACAAACTTTTGTTGTATTATATTATTAATTTAGTTGATATTGTTACCAATGTCAAAAATAGCTGCTATTTTTTTAACAGTTAATAAAAATGTACGTATTATTATGTGTATAGCATTTTATGTGCACCCTTTGATGAGCATGAAATGCTATTAAACTAAAATTTACTCAGTAGAGGGGGGCTCTTAAAAGTTATAGCTTAGGGGCCACAACAACCTTAAATCTGGCCCTGGGTGTTAGAGATTGCAAGACCTGCTGAGGTCCTCATGGCACAAGCAAATGCAGAATGTTTACTATGCAGGGAGTATAGTAAACAAATTTGAATTTGAAGCACTAGTTAAATCATCAAACATGTTAAGCATATTGTAGACTTCTTACCACTTTCACCATAAAGCAGTGGTTTTCAACCAGGGTGCCATGTAATTTGGGTTTAAGTTACTTAAAGTTATTATTTTGAAATTTATATATTTCATTATAAACGGATACAATATAAAGGGTGCGGTACAATATCCATTGTGCCGTTTCTTTTTAATTTTGTGGTGATATATAATTGATCTTTATTTAGTACCTCTATATAAAGAATAAGATTATTATATAGGCGTATTAAACGGTAGGTTATATCCATATATTAAAAGGTCAAAAACCACTGTGTTAGGTATTTCTTTTGGCCTAGGGGTACCTTGAAAAAATTACTGGGACACTAAGGATGCCGTGAACCGAGAAAGGTTGGGAACCTCTGCCATAAAGGATGTAAGTACGGCTCCCTAATGTAAAAATATTTATATCAGGGTCTGTACTTGTTACTTAGATTAAAGAACAATGTTTTAACCATTTTATTTCTACTTTCTTTATTTCTTTTTATAACTTGAATATTAATTTTCATAACTGTTATCTTATTATCGCTATACACTTAATGGTTTTAGTAATTATTCTCTCTACTAGGTAAGACTTTTATGGTTATTGTCTTTGTATTTTTATTTGTATCTTTCCTGTGTATTTTTGGATTTTAAATATTTCTCTGGTTTTTATTATGTGTGACACAATTATATAACATTAACTTCTTGATTACCTGATGACATTGTAATGCAAGCTGTACTGGGTATTTTCCCTCTATGTTGAGTTATTTCTTTCCATTTATGCAGTACAAATCTTGTTAACTTCTTAATATATGGTTAATATTCTGATTAGTGAGGAAGATTGGATTAAGAGATTAGTAGTCTAATTTTTTTAAAATTCCTCCTGCTATTATGTAAGTTTAATTTTGTGAAATTAATTCTTGTAATATTTTATAAATTTAATCCTTACCTTTTTTGAAACTATCTTGCTAATCTGTATCTTATAAGCTTAACTCTGAAATATTAAGTTCTTAGTAGATAAGCATTTTGATAAGTGCTTAATTACTGTAATATTTTGCTAGTTTAATTTTTACTTTAATGCTTGTTACTAGATCAACATTGAATACTTCATCCAAGGATATCTTGATTTAGACATAAATGACTATTGGCATTTCCGTTATGAGTAGAGACTTATTGCTAGCAGCCTATCTACACTTTAAATACATAGCCTGTGGCATGTATTTAAAGATTGGTGTTTACTTCATAATCATTGCTCAACAGGCAACTCATGTCTTTATTACTGATGTAAGGCTTATATTTACCTTAAATTAAAACTTGATGCTTTACTAGATGAATCTTAGTACTCAAAGAACCCTAGAGACCAATATAACTGCAAACTTGTCTGGTACTTGTATGTAGTGATCTGGCAGGTGATGCAGTTGAGGATACCTTAAGGGATTGGGGAAACTGCTTAATGGGGGGGGGGGTACAAAGTAATACTTGCAACAAAAGTCCTTGTTTGTTGCCAGAACAGGAAATATTGGTAGGAAAGTAACAAAGTTTTCACATAAATAATAAGAATGCTAGGGCAACAAGCTTAAGTAACTTCAGTGGGTTTGTAAGAGTAGGTATGAGTAGACATTTATATCTACTCATAGCTACCCTGTTATTTTTATATCCTTCAGTAACCCGCAATTATCTGCAAGCGTAAAAATTTGGTTTTGTCTAACTCGTAAACTTGATAAGATATTTAATGTAAAACCACCCAATCATGGCGACAGTGATATAGATGGAATTTTTTGGGTTCTCACCTCTTTTTATTTATATGAAATGCCAATGCCCTACTCATAAAGATATTATATATTGCAGTACATATTTATTTTTATTATAATAGAATTTTTTCAAGATTGCTTCATATTGTATTGAGTAAGTTACTAATTAATCTCTCATATATAGCAACTCAGTGAAGAAGAATTAAACCATTTGGATGAACTCTATAAGGCTGTTTCACCCACACGCGATTCAGAAGAAACTTCATTACCTTTTGATGAGCAGTTATCATTGGCTTCTGAGCACCTAGCGGCTCTTATAGATGGTAGAAATAAAGAATTTTTGGGAACAAGCTGTATCCTTGCTTATTACAAAATAAATACTGGAAAATTTGTTATGTGAATAACTTTGTTAAATTCCTAAAAATTTAGAAATTTGTGCTGTAAATTTTTAATACTTTCTCCATTCTTTCTCTTGCCTTTTTTATTGTGTCATCCGGTAACTGAATTTAAATGTAAAAAATAGAAGTTAAAAAGGGCATTAGTTTAATATTTCTTAAAGTCAGTGAAATGAATATCTTAAATAAAATGAACTCTAAACTTTTATATTTATCATTAACCAGAAGTCGGCAACTGGTGTTTCTGTATATTGTACTTGATTCTAACAGAACTTTTTTTTTTTTTTGTATACCAAAGGGTAGCAGTAATTCCAGAATAGCATACCATTTGGGTAGCTTGTAAACTGAAGGTGGCTGAGAATGAATTTTCACAGGGAATTATACAGGCAGCTGAGGGGCAACTCATGGCATTCTATCAATTTTATACTGTAATTTTGCCAGCAGGGACAAAGAGGTGATTATCCCGCTGTATAAGGCAATGGTCTTAAATGCTGCATACTGGTTTTAAGCCTCATTTTAATATATTTTCAGAGATGTTCGTTGACACACACAATATATTTTTTGTGTGCGTACCCAGAAGAGTAGTAGTAGCAGTGGCATGTGATGCAAGAAAGCAAGTGTATGAGCTTATGCAGCATCAGCCAAAAAAAAAAAAACCACACCATTCCCTCCAAATGCCTGTCCAGTTCCTCCTTAAATTTATTCAACCTATCAACTTCCACAACAACAGATGGAAGTTTGTTCCAGCAATTAACCACCCGCTGGCTAAAGGCAAATTTCTGCACATCTATTCTACATCTATCCTTTCCTAATTTGAATTTATGACCCCTTAGGTTCGTAATCTGAACAAGTGGAAGGATCCCATCAGAATTCAGCGTGCTCAACCCATTCAAAGACTTCACCTCAATCAGATCACCGCACAGGTGCCTAGTCTCCAGCCACTGGACTGGAGACTAGGAGTATGTACATATGTTTTTCAAAGCATTTCTAGCATGTTTCAAATATGTTCATTTATCTAGAAACTTTCCATTATGTGCTGCCTTCTTTTATATATGTTTCCAAGTAATTGTCATCACAGTTTATAATAATAGATGGCAGCATGAGAAAAGCTTAAAAGTAGGAGAAACAAATTGTACTACCTGTCAGCAATTGTTATCTGATTATGGCTTACAAAAGCCAAAACCATCAGGTTTTGGGTCTGTTATTCAGATCCAAAAGCTGAACCAGGCCATGTAGAAGCTATCATTACATTATATCAAATAATGACTCCCCCCCCCCCCAAGTATTTTTAAAATTCTGGTTTCATTTTGTCAAGAATGTAACTGTGACATTGGGCAGCCAAGTCAAGATAAGAGCAAGTTAATATTTTACCATTAGCATTAGTTGAGGCATATGATACAAGAAAGCAAGCTTATATAGCATCAGCCAAAAAAAAGAAAAACCCTTCCCATTTCATCCATCCTGTCACTCCAAATGTTTGTCTAGTTCTGTCTTAAATTTATTTAAGCTACCAACTTCCGAAAACAGATGGAAGCTTATTCCAGCAATCAACTACCAGCTGGTTAAAGGCAAACTTCTGCACATTTATTCTACAATTGTCTTTCCTCAATTTGAATCAATGCCCCCTTAGGTTCTTAATCTGAGCAAGCTGAACTATCCCGTCATCATTGAACCTGCTCAAACCATTCAAGGCCTCATACACCTCAATCAGATCACCTCACAGGTGCCTAGTCTTCAGATGCTGCAACTTGCAGATCTTAAGCCCTTTCATCGTAAGGGGACCCCTTTGTTTCTCTCACCAATCTTGTTGCCCTTCTCTGTACTTGTTCTAGTTACTCCTCATCCTTCCTAAAATGAGGCCTCCAGATATATACATTGCCTTATACAAAGGGATAATCAGCTCCTTGTCTCTGCTAGCAAAATTCCTATATATCATTGACAAAACTCCATGGCCTGCTCTGGAAGCCCATCTCACTTCTCAGAGAACTTCATATCTGCCTGCACAATTATCCCCAGGTCTGTTTCATTCTCCACCTCCCTGAGTGTAGTACCACACAGTTGGTGCATTTCTCTTCAGTTACTGCTACCCATATGGAGTACCTTGCATTTGTCAATGTTAAATTTTAGCTGCCACTTCTCAGCCCATCTGCCTAACTTTTCTAGATCCTATAACAGTAGCATACTGTCTTTACTGTCATTAACAACCCTGCGAACCTTTGTATCATCAGCAAACTTGGACATTAAGCCTGATATACCTTCATCGATATTATTGATAAACACACAAAACAACAATGGGCCCAGCACTGAACCTTGGGGGACTCCACTAATGACATTAGTCCACGTAAAGCAGTGTCCATTTTTTACCACTCTCTGCTCTCTCCCACTCACCCACCCCTTTATTCATTGCACTAACTTGCCCTTAATGCCATACTACTCCAATTTGTACAGCAGTCTTCCATGTGCAAAGTATCAAAAGCTTTCCTGAAATCCAAGTATATGATATCAAAATTATTTTTGGCATTCAGTTCCTTTGTGAGCACATCATAGTATCCAATCAAATTGGTCAGACAGGACCTCCCTTTAACAAACCCATGCTGCGTCTTAACTGTTACTGCAGTCTTGTCTAGATGATCCTGCAATGCTTCTTTAACCAGTGATTCCATTGTTTTCTCCGGAACCCAAGTTAAACTAACAGGTCTATAGTTACTTTTCACTTTTTGAACCCACTTTGTGAACTGGAGATACATTTGCACACCTCCAGTCCATGGGGACCTTCCCATGAGTCCAATGAAGCTCTCATAATTATGGCTAAGGGTTTGCTTACTTCCCTTGCTGCCTCCTCCATTATAACTGAATAGATACCATCTGTCCCAGGTGCCTTTTTTATGTTTAACTTAATTTCTCCTCCACTTTGCTCTAAGTTATTACAAAATCACTTAGCTCCCTGTTAGTTTGATAAACTTCTGGCATTCCCCTTCTTGAATAACTTCTCATGTGTGAATGTAGATGTAAAATACTCATTCAGTTTATCTGCCACTTGAGCAGGATCATCAATAGTCGAACCATCTATGTTAAGTGGACCAATCTGATTCTCTTTGCTGTATTCTTTGCATCCTTTTGCCATAGATTTCTCGTAATCTGTCTAACCTCCTTTGTGACTTGATTACAGACTAGTTTATATCTTCCATAGGATTCTGTGTCGCCTGATAATTTATATGCATCACATGCATTTTTCTTCTCATCCACGAGTCTCATTAATTTATCTGACATCCATTTAGGCCTGAACCCTGAACAGTATTTCTTAGTTTGTATGAAAAGCCTAGTAGCCTCCAAGATTAAGTCCCTGAAGGCTTCTCATTAAGAATTCACCGTTGGTAACATCATCACTTGATCCCACTGTATAGAATTTAAAAGCTGTCTGGAGACCACTGTAATCACTTTTATGAAAACAAAAACCCTTGATTGATAGTAACATCTTTAAGTAAATCCCACATCAATACACTGTGATCACTGTCACCTAGTGGTTCCTTTTTCTGCAAATTCTTAATGCATGAATAATCACTGCTGATAATTAGATCAAGGGTATTACTCTCTCTGGTTGCCCCTCAAACATGTTGCTGTAGAAAACAATCCTCCAATAAATCCACAAAAGCACTTGCTAGCTTGCAAGTGACCAACTCAAGTTCCAGTTAATATCTGGAAAGTAAAAATCCCCTATTACAAGACATTCTGATTTACTGGCCCATTCTATTTCTCTGCACAAGTGTTCATTGTATTCATCAGTGTCATTAGGCCTATAACATACTCCTTTCATTTTCTATTTCCCAGTGTTTGTCACACCAAACAGACTCAACGTTGCACTGTTCACCCGTGTCAACTGGATGCACATCCTTAGATTTAAAAGCATTTTTCAAAATTTAATCAAGAAACTTGCACTAAAGAGTTTGTTTCTAAGAGAAAATTTGCAAACATGTGGGCCCTTCTCGGTTTCCATGTATGTTCTGTATGTGGCATCTACAAATTGGGCATCTGCAAGTAGACCTGATTTAAGATTTTTTATGGATTGAGTAAACTAAATGTTAATGGCATCTTTCTTGGATGACACACAAACAAGGAGACATAATTTAAATTGGAAAATTGTAGTTCCAGGATAAATTTGTGGATAAAACTAAAGGTTATAATGATATATGTACACCGAAATTGAGAGACTTCTAGATGAACAGAAAACTCACTACACCATTATTTTGGGGGGGTGAACTTCAATGCTAAGGTTGGAAAGAGACAAAACAGCACAGAAAGAAAAAATATAGGAAATTTTGAAATTGGTGAAAGAAATGAAAGAGGTAAAAGACTAGTGGAATTTGCAGATTCTCAAGGAATGTCAGTAATGAACACTTTTTTTCAAGAAAAGGGTGAACAGAAAGTGGACATGGAAGAGCCCAAATGGATTAACAACTAATGAAATCAACTTCATCCTCACTAACAGAAGATATATTATGAATGATGTTACCATTCTGCACAAGGTAAATGTTGAAAGTGATCACAGAATGGTAAGATGCACACCTGATATAGATGTAAAAAAAGAAAGGAAAAAAACTTACTCAATTAAATAATACAAATGTTTTTGAGATGACAGAAGAGAAGAAAAAGCAGTAAGACTTGTGGATTTATTGGGTGATTGTTTTCTGCAGCAGCATGTTCGAAAGGCAACCGGAGAGGGTAATACTCTTGATCTCGTTATCAGCAGTGATCATTCGTGTATTAAGAATTTGCAGATAAAGGAACCATTAGGTGGCAGTGATCACGGTGTACTGATGTGGGATTTACTTAAAGATATAATTACCATCAGGGGTAAAGGAAGTGGTTTTTGCTTCCATAAAGGTGACTACAGTGGGACAACTGATGATGTTACCAACAGCAAATTCTAAGTGGGAAGCATTCAAGGAATTAATAGTGGAAGCTACTAAACGTTTCATACCTATTTAAAAAATATCGTTCAAGGTTCAGGCCTAAATGGTTGAGGGAGGTTGTCAAATGAACTAATAGACTCGTGGCAGAGAAGAAAAATGCATGGGATCCTATGATATATATATAAGCTAGTCTGTAATCAAGTCACAAAGGACGTTAGTCAGGCGAAGGCAGATTATGAGAAATCTTTGGCAAAGGATGCTAAGAAAAACAGCAAGGATTTCTTTACTTATATAAACTCTAAAAGGAAGGGGATGAATCCAGTTAGTCCACTTGATATCGATGGTTCGACTGTTGATGATTCTGTTCAGATAGCAAACAAACTGAATGAGTATTTTGCATGTACATTCACACATGAGGAGTTAAGGTTTGAAACTGCCACACAAGGTTATCAAATTGGAGCAGGGTGCTTAATGATTTTGTAATAACTGAGAACAAAGTGGAGGAGAAATTGTTGAAGTTAAACATAAGAAAGCACCTGAGGTGGATGGGATCTATCCAATTATATTAAAGGAGGCAGCAAAGTAAGCAAGCAAACCCCACGGACTGGAGACTGTGCAAATGTGTCACCCGTGTCAAACTCCAGTCCGTGGGGAGGTCCCCACGTACTGGAGATGTGCAAATGTGTTCCAATTCACAAAGGGGTATCGAAGAGTGACAAGAGTAATTACAGACCAGTTAGTTTAACTTCTGTTCCGGGTAAAATAATGGAGTCACTGGTTAAAGATGCATTGCAGGATCATGTAGACAAGACTGCAGCAATAATTCAGACACATCATGGGTTTGTTAAGGGAAAGTCTTGTCTGACAAATTTGATTGGTTATTATGATGTGGTTACAAAGGAACTGGATGCAAAAAATAATTTTGATATCATATACCTGGATTTCAGGAAAGCTTTTGACACTGTTGCGCATGGAAGACTACTGTACAAATTGGAACAGAATGGTATTAAGGGTAAGTTGCTACAATAGATAAAAGGATGGTTGAGTGGAAGAAGACAGAGGGTGGTAATCAATGGGTGTTGCTCTTCGTTAACTAATGTTATTAGTGGAGTCCCACAGGGTTCAGTGTTGGGTTCACTGTTGTTTTGTATATTTATCAATGATATTGATGAAGGTATATCAGGCTTAGTATCAAAGTTTGCAGATGATACAAAGGTTGGCAGGGTTGTTAATGATAGTAATGTCAGTGTGTTACTGCAACAGGATCTAGAAAATTTGGACAGATCGGCTGAGAAGTGGCAACTGAAGTTTAACATTGAAAAATGCAAAGTACTGCATATGGGTAGAAGTAACCCCAGAGAAACGTACCAACTGTGTGGTACTACACTTAAGGAGGTAGAAAATGAAAAAGACCTGGGAGTAATTGTGCAGTCAGATATGAAGTATCTGACTGCACAATTGCTCGGAAGTATCCGAGCAATGCAGACAGGCTGCCAGGACAGGTCATGGGGTGTTGTCAATGATATACAGGAATTTTGCTAGCTGGGAAAAGGAGGTGATTATCCCTCTGTATAAGGCAATGGTCACACCATGCCTTGAGTACTGCATGCAGGTCTCGAGGCCTCATTTTAGGAAGGATGTAATTTTGCTTGAGCATGTACAGAGAAGGGCAACAAGATTGGTGAGGGGAATGAAGGGATCCTCTAGCACGCTGAATTCTAATGGTATTCTTCTACTTGTTCAGATTACGAACCTAAGGGGGCATAAATTTAAATTGAAGGACAGGTGTAGAATAGATGTGCAGGAATTGGCCTTTAGCGAGCAGGTGGTTAATTGCTGGAACAAACTTCCATCTGTCGTGGAAGTTGATAGGTTAAATAAATTAGAGGAACTGGACAAATATTTAGAGGGGATCATTTTGTAATTTTTTTTGCTGATGCTGCATAAACTCATACACTTGCTTTCTTACATCACACGCCACTACTACTCTAACTTAAGAACAAGTTTGAGCTTCTGCAGATCTTTCATCACCAAGATATCGATGAGGAATATATCCATTTTGTGAAAGTGATGAAACCTGAGAAACCTTTAGGTAAAAAGAAATCCAAAGAAGAAACAATTAGTCAAAAACACTTCTCGTGATGAACCGAAGAAGAAAAATGAAGAGCGAGGTTTCTCGGGAACGTAACCCCCGCTATTCGCGGGGGTTTCCCAAGAAATGTCGCGAATACCGAAAACACGAATACTGGGTTATGGATCCCATAGTAATAAAGGGGTTCCGTTCCAAAGTTTGAAATATATAAGAAAAACTAGTCTAAAATTTTGTCTACGTATGTATTATATGTACCTTCATAATATGACTATGTATATAGACAGTACATAGTGAAATGCAAGCATATGGCATCGAAATGAAAATAAGAAACAATTCAATATTAAATGTAATATTTATTAGAAATTTCAAACCAGCGCCTTTGCTAGCAAAAAAACGTATCCCACCAGTGCTATCACCAGTTTCGCTAAAGTGTTGATAAAGGAGTTTTGCATTTTCACGAATGATGAGTGAACTTAACGGAATTTTATTTTGAGTTCGGTCTTCTATCCACAGATTTAAAGCTTTTTCCATTTTTTCTAATTTAACATCACGAGTTTCAGAGCAAATTTTTGAAGCAATTAGTGCATTTTCACGGACACTATGGTGGATTTTTTCTTCCGATTTTTTTGATTGATCGTACCTTTGACTAGTTGATTTTATAATGTTTTGCCACTGAGGAGACACTTTCACCATTAAAAATTTTGTCTAATAACTCAATTTTATTCGCTAATGTCATCACCTTCTTTGATATTTTCACATTTCCCTTGTTATTCATAGCCATATTTTTGTACGGGTTAGAAAGAACTTGTCCACAATAAAGTCACTTTCTTTCGTTAACACACTCGAAAAAGTCAGTTTTACCCTGCAAAACAGTAGATTTATCACTTTTGTAAGCATATCAATTTATAAATTGATAAATTTATTCAATTTATAAGCATATAAATTAAAAGCAGATTTTCTCCCCCCTCTCCTCGCCCCACCCACTGAGTGCTGTTTTGACCGGGAAAGATAATTTTAGCCACGCCCATGTTTTTTATGGCGGAAAATGTTCACTGCGCTTTAAAATTCACATTTTTTTAGGTTTCATTTTATATTAAATCAGCAATCACGAATACGCGAAACCGCGAATAGCAGGGGTTTACTGTACTGAGTTATGCAAAGCCATTAGAAAGAGACCTAGAGAGGACATGAGATTTAACAATAGAAAAGTAGAACAATTATTAAGGGGGAAAAAGGACTTAAATCAGCAGTAATACAGAAAGACAAATAATACTGAAACAAAAGAAGGATGTAGAGCTGTTAGCATGAGTACAGAGAAGGGCAACAAGATTAATGAATGGAACGAAGGGTTGCTCTTACAAAGAAACACTTAAGTTTTGCAGATTACAGGGTCTGGAGACTAGGCACCTGCGAGGTGATCTGATTGAGGTATATAAAGTCTTGAATGGTTTGAGCATGCTCAGTGCTGATGTGATTCTTCCTCGTGCTCAGAATAATCACCTGAGAGGGCATAAATTCAAATTGAGGAAAGACAGTTGTAGGATAGATGTGCGGAAGTTTGCCTTTGCCAGCAGGTAGTTGATTGGTGGAACAGACTTCCATCTTTTGTTGTGGAAGTTGATAGCCTAAATAAATTTAAGGCTGAGCTGGACAGGTATTTGGAACTGATGGAGGGGTGAAATGGGATCTGGGTTTTTTTTTTTTTTTTTTTTTGGCTGATGCTGCATAGGCTTGCTTTTTTGCATTATATGCCTATGCTAAAGAATAGTGATGGCATACTTATAAATAGCAGAGAGGGCATAATTAAAATAGAAAACTACTATAAATAATTATATATGGAGTGAGGAAATGATCCGAGTTGGGAAAATGCATCACAAATTAGCAACACATACGACATACTCAATATCCTTCCTGATGAGAAACATGCTCTGAAGAAAATGAAGAATTGGAAAGCCCCAGGTGAAGATGAAGTCACTGTAGAGTTGTTAAAATTTGAAGGAGGAGATAAGACAGAAACTGGCAAGACTCTTGAAAAATACATTAGAAAAGGTGTGGTGCCTAAGCAGTGGAATAATGCAATCATAGTTTTGCTGCATAAGAAAGGAGATAAATCAAAAATTGGAAATTATAGGCCAATTGCCTTGTTGTCCCACATCTAAAAGTTGTTCACAAGGTCATTACTAACAGATTAGAAAGAATACTTTATGAGAATCAGCCGAAAGAGCAAGCTGACTTTAGGGCAGGATTCTCAGCCTTCACATAATATCATAGCTAATGGAGAAAGCAAATGAATATAAAAAACCATTACGCTTGGCATTTGTGGATTATGAAAAGACATTTGACTTCATACAACATAAGGCAATGTTTTGGGCAGTGGAAATTCAAGGCATATACACCCCATACATTATGATTTTAAAGAAAATATATATGAGAACGCTACCTCCTTTATTAGACTAGACCAGTGGTTTTTAACCTTCTTTTAATAACTGCACCCCTAAGTAATTTATTGATGGACTTGTGCAGGATACATAGCTCAAAGACATGATGACAGATGAACTAAGAACTTGGAAGACAAGGGATATGGACAGATGAAATTCACGTGTTCGTGGGTAGTAAATGGATGGCCATTGCACAAAACAGAAGAAACTGGAAAGTTGCTGGAGAGGCCTTCATCCTGCAGTGGATTGAAAATGGATGATGATGATGAAACATGTACATAGTAAGGTTTCGTTTAATGCAATTTTTTTTTTTTTTTTTTTATCCCACCAAAAAAGAGAACAACACGGTATTGGCCATGTAGATATTAGCTTTATTAAATTTATGAAGGTTCCATCCCATTCTTCAAGTTAATATTCCTACATTTAAAATATTCTCTAATTAAGTAATTAGATTTGGCTAAATTAAAAAATAATATTGTGAACAAGAAACCAAGTTTCAGATTTTTGTTTAATAAATTTTATAATACAGTCCATTACGGTTATTTGGGACACATCGGGACTAGTGCATTTTGGCCCGATTAAGCTGCTGCCCCAATTAAAAATACAATGTACTCCCCCCCCCCTTTACAATTGGTTCACTGTACAATCAAATCGTGTTACGACGGAGTCACCATAGTAAAGTACTGTTCACTATACGATGTGCAGTAAGCGCCGGTCATTGTGATCATGTTTGTGAATTGAATTTTAATTCTATTAAACAGCGATTCTAATTGGCGAAAACAGGAGGAATATTATCCACAGGCTATAAAAGCAAAGATATATTAAGCACAAATTTACCCTTTATTACCTTGCCAATTAAAAAATTAAATGATACGTGAAAATCGGAATAATTAATACATACTGTAATATGTACATATTAACTAGTTAACATTTCTGTTCACTGACATTTGTGGGGGGGGGGTTAAAATTTAAAACAGTAAAAAGATAAGCACTCAATAACAAAGAACACAGCACACACAAATTGCAAGTAACACAATACGTGCAAGTGAGAACCGAGTGACGAGTTAAAGCTTTAAAAATAGGAATGAAGAGAAGATCTGAAAATTAATTTTTTTATATGATTGAAGATTTCATGGAAGTGTAAACACATTTCACCGTAATAACCCATAGAATTCCAGCTGTCAGTATTATCGCAAATTCAGTAAGATTGAGTTTACTGTACGTTTATGATAGATTTCACTAACAGAAATGGTCAATAAACAGGTGACTGCTAATTGTTTTTATGGTTATGACCTCTCAGAATTTCGACCAAACCACGTGGTACCGTCGGAAACAATCGTAGGGTAATCTCCAGTGCTGCAGTCTCCTGCCCCGATTAAACGGCATGCTGTCCCAATTAAGCAACGTAAACCCTGGCTATTTTCTTGATTGGTTTCTGTTTTTTTAAGATTTGCCCCGATTAACCGGTGGCCCAAATAACTGGAATCCACTGTATATCTAATTACTTTTGCCAAAAAAAAAATTAAATGAGAAATACACATACACAAATTTATTGTAAGCTTTCATTTTTATACTGACTGTAATACCATCGACCGAGAAAAGAGCGAAAAATATTTGAGTCAACTGCTTAGGCATACGGTTAATCCCCTCTATAACGAGCATTCTTATAATGAAATTCTCTCCTGAATTTCGTTATAAGTATGGAAGTTTCTTGTGAGTCTGATTTTCTTTATAAGAAAATTATTTAATTCCAGCTTTATTATTATTTTTTAAATTATTATTGTTTTATTTCTAACATGAATTTAACAAAATGATACATCTCTGTAACAATTTGCCATGGTCGTCAAGGTTCTAAGTTAGTTCAAATTAATAATCCCAAATGATGGAAGGAAACGAACTTTTTCTACATCAGCCAAATAATAAATGAAACAGAGTCTAAAACAAGAGGGGAAAATTCTGTATTTGTTCAATGAGGAAATTCTTTATTGTTTCATATAACTATCTAGTTGAGAAATATCTACTAAAAGATGTTCTTATAAATTCTGAAGTGATACAAATTTCAGTAGTTGGCATTATTGTAAAATTTTTGTAAATTTTACGATAATGCCATGGTAAATTGTCATTGAAGATAAAGAAATAAATGAATAATGTACACTGAGAGTCCTTGATTGGGAAAATGACAGGTGCTAAACAAAGCTTGGAATTTTGGAATGTTTATTGTATAGTTACTATAATATGTGCTATTTGACAGGTATAAAATTGACAGTGCAAAAATAAACATTAAGAAGGCATTAGTTTAAAATTTCTTAATATCATTATAATGCGCAATAATTCAGAGATACACCGATGAGCCAAAACATTATGACCACCTACCCAATATGATGTTGGTCCTCCACGTGCAGCCAAAACAGCTTGTACTAGGTGAGGCATTGACGCTACAAGATTTCCAAATGTGTCTTGTGGTATCTGGTACCAACACACATAACCAGCAGATCCTTTTAACTCCTGTAAGGTCCATGGTTGAGATGCTGCAGATCTGAGTTGCTGTTTGTGCTGTTCTAACACAAACCACAGATGCTCAATGAGATTGATGTCTGGGGAATTTGGAGGCCAAGGCAATACCCAAAAGTCTTCCTCATGTTTCGCAAACCAGTCTCAAACAATTGGCATTAGCAGAGGCATTTGATGCAAGAAAGCAAGCTTATCAGCCGAAAAAAAAGAGAAAAAAAAAAAAAACAATTCCACTTCATCCCTCTGTTCGTTCGAAATACCTGTCCAGCCGAGCCTTAAACTTATTTAGGCTATCAACTTCCACAACAAGGGATGGAAGTCTGTTCCACCAACCAACCACCCGCTGGCTAAAGGAAAATTTCCGCACGTCTATCTTACATCTGTCTTTCCCCAGTTTGAATTTATGCCCTCTCAGGTGATTATTCTGAGCACGAGGAAGAATCCTATCAGCATTGAGCAGGCTCAAACCATTCAAGGCTTTATACACCTCAATCAGATCACCTCGCTGGTGCCTAGTCTCCAGACACTAATTTGCAAAACTTAAGCCTTTCTTCGTAAGAGTACCCCTTTGTTCCATTCACTAATCTTGTTGCCCTTCTCTGTATTCGTTCCAGCAGCTCTACATCCTTCTTGAAATGAGGCCTCCAGACCTGTATACAGTACTCTAGGTGTGGCCTGACCATTGCCTTATACAAGGGAATAATCACCTCCTTATCCCTGCTAGAAAAATTCCTGTAATCCAGGCAGTATGGCAAGGCGCATTATCCTGCTGAAAGACTGCACTGCCAGAGGGGAAGACCGTTGCCATGAAAGGGTGTACCTGGTCAGCAATGATGTTTAGGTAGGTGGTAGACATCAGAGTACATGAATGACTGGACCCAGGATATCCCAGCAGAACATTGCCCAAAGCATGACACTGCTGCCACTGGCTTTTCGTCCCACAGTACATCCAGACGCCATCACTTCTCCAGGTAAACGATGCACACGTACCGAGCCATCCACATGGTGAAACAGGAAGCATGATTCATCGGACCAGACAACCTTCTTTTAATCACTCAAGGTCCAGTTTCGATGCTCGCGTGCCCATTGAGGTGCTTTCGCCATTGAACCGTGGTTAGCATGGGCACTCAGAGCGGCCTGCAGCTATGCAGCCCTGTTTTCTGCAGGGTTTGATGTACTGTGGATTGTGACACATTACTTCTGTCACCAGCATTCCAGTTACCAGCGAGTTGCGCCACAGTCGCCCTTCTGTTACCACGTACCATCCGGGAGGGCCTTTGCTCACTTCGAGCATCGATGAGCTGTGGTCATCCAACATCTTGCCATCAGTTTGTGGGTTTTCCAACCTTGGACTACTTTCAGCAGGTACTAACCATGGCTGACCATGAGCATCCCACCAGCTGTGCCGTTTCGGATATGCTTTGACTCGGTCATCTGGCCGTTACAATTTGGCCTTTGTCAAACTCGCTCAAGTCCCCTGCCTTTCCCACCTGAAAAACAAGAGTAACACTGATTAACGGAGCTCTGTATCAAGTGTTTTTATTCCGTGTCCCAACCTGCACACGTGCCGTAGTTCACCTGCAGTTGCTTCGATTTGCATAACGACTCACTGGTCATAATGTTTTGGCTCGTTGGTGTATCTATTAAATGAATAGTATGGTATTCAGAAACTATATACAATTACAGTGAGAGAGAGAGAGAGAGAGACACGAGACATTCCTTGCATGTGTATGCAGGTTCAAATTAATTCACTGATTGCAGAGTCACTTCGGACACAGCAAGATTCCCAACTTGTAGCTGAAGCACTGTTTAGAGCACAAACTCATTCAGTTTTAAATGCAGTTTGGACATCGCACACAATTACAGAGAAAATCATATAATCACATAATTTCTGCAAGAATAGACCTACATTTGCTCTCCTCCACAAAGCATTTCATGTCCAGGCCTTGTGCTTCCTGAAGAATTTTAAGCAGGTAGGAATCTATTTGCAATATGCAGGCAATTCAGATTTGACCTGAGGGTTGGCAAAGCCATTAGGGTGTGAAGAGTGATCCTCCAGTGGAATAATTCCCATATGTTTGAGGAGCTGAGCTAGTATAGCATGATCTTCATTGTGATATTTTTTGAGTATATTTTATGGTGTAGCCTGATATACTGCAGGTTCTGTGGCAGCATTTCAGATGACAACGTTCAAATAAATATAACAAATTTTCCCAATCATGCTTGGCATTTTAATAGTCCCTCATAGCAGTGCTGAGTGTGAGTTAAGCCATTGTGTGTGTGGTTTCATCTTTTTGATGAAACTTTTAAAATACACCTAACTGGCAAATGATGCAAGAAAGCAAGCTTATATAGCATCAGCCAAAAGAAGAAGAAAACAGTTCTCCCATCCATACTCTCCAAGAAATTGTCTAGTTCTCCCTTGAATTTATTAAACCCATTTACTTCTACAATAACAGAATGAAGCCTATTCCTACCATCAACCACCCACTGGCTGAAGACAAGTTTTTGTACAACTATCCTGCGACCATTATTCCTTAACTTGAATTTATATCCCCTAATGTGCAGTCTCAGCAAGTGAAAAAATACCATTAACATTCAGTAGCATTAGTAGAGGCATATGATGCAAGAAAGCAAGCTTATGCAGCATCAGCCAAAAAAAAAAAAAAAAAAAAAAAAAACCAATTCCCATTTCATCCCTCCGTTCATTCTAAGTACCTGTCCAGCTCAGCCTTAAATTTATTTAGGCTATCAACTTCCACAATAAAGGATGGAAGTCTGTTCCACCAACCAACCACCCACTGGCTAAAGGCAAACTTCCACATATCTATCCTACAACTGTCTTTTCTCAATTTGAATTTATGCCCTTTCGGATGATTATTCTGAGCAAGAGGAAGAATTCCTTCAGCATGCTCAAACCATTCAAGGCTTTATACACCTCAATCAGATCACCTCATAGGTGCCTAGTCTTCATACACTGTAATTTTCAAAATTTAAGCCTTTCTTCATAAGAGCAACATTCACTAATCTTGTTGTCCTTCTCTGTACTTTTTCCAACAGCTCTACATCCTTCTTAAAATGAGGCCTCCAGATCTGTATACAGTACTCAAGGTGTGGCCTGACAATTGCCTTATATAAGGGGATAATCACTTATCCCTGCCAGAAAAATTCCTGTATATCATTGACAAGACACTATGAGCTACTCTTGCAGACAGTCTGCACTGCTCAGAAAACTTCATGTCTGCCTGCACAATTACTTCCAGGTCCTTTTTGTTCTCTACCACTGTCAGTGTAGTACCACAGAGTTGATATATATTACTGTGGGGTTGCTGCTTCCCATATGTCGTACTTTACATTTGTCAATGTTAAACTTCATTTGCCACCTCTCAGCCCATCTGCTCAATTTTTCTAGATCCTGTTGCAACAACCCTGCCAACCTTCGTATCATCTGCAAACTTGGACATTAAGCTTGATATACCATCATCAATATCATTTATAAATACAGAAAACAACAATGGACCCAATACTGAACCCTGAGGGACTCGACTAATAACATTAGTCCATGATAAGCAGTGTCCATTGATTACCACTCTGTCTTCTTCCACTCAAACATCCCTTTATCCCTAGCAGCAATTTGCCTCCAATGACACACTGCTCCAATTTGTGCAACAGTCTTCCATGTGCAACAGTATCAAAAGCCTTTCTAAGATCCAAATATATGATATCAAAGTTATTCCCTGCATCCAGTTCCTTTATAAATCACATCATAGTATCCAATCAAATTGGTCAGACAAGACTTCCCCTTAATAAACCCATGCTGTGTCCGAGCTATAACTGAAGTCTTGTCTAAATAATCCTACAATACTTCTTTAACCAGTGCCTCCATTAGTTTCCCTGGAACAGAAGTTAAACTATTAGCTCTGTAAATACCTGTGTTGCCCTTTGTGAATTGGGGTCACATTTGCACATCTCCAGTCCATGGGTACCTCCTCTGAGTCCAAAGAAGCTCTCATAATTATGGCTAAGGGTTTGCTTACTTCCTTTGCTGCCTCGTTTAATTTAACTGGATAGATCCCATCTACCCCAGGTGCCTTAGTTATGTTTATCTTCAACAATTTCTCCTCCACTTTACTCTCAGTTATTACAAGATTCTCTGGCTTGCTGCCATAGTTGAATACACCTCTGGCATTCCCCTTGCTGAATAACTCCTCATGTGTGAATGTCGATGCAAAATATTCATTTAGTTTGTTAGCTACCTGAGCAGGATCATCAACAGTTGACCCATCGATATCAAGTGGACCAATCTGATTCATCCCTTTTCTAGAGTTTACGTAGGTAAAGAACTCTTTGTTGTTTTTCTTTGCATCCTTTGCAAAGATTTCTCATAATCTGCCTTTGCCTGCATAATCTCCTTTGTGACTTGGTTACAGACCAGCTTATATCTATCATGGGCTTCCATGTCACCCATTAATTTATATGTATCCCATGCATTTTTCTTCTCTGCTACATGTCTCATTAGTTCATCTGACATCCATTTAGGCCTAAACCTTGAACAATATTTCCTGGTTGGTATGTAAAGCCTAGTAGCTTCCAAGATAAATTCTTTGAATGCTTCCCATTTTGAATTTGCTGTTGGTAACATCATCAGTTGGTCCCACCGTATAGAATTTAAATACTATCTCAGACCACCGTAGTCACCTTTACGAAAGCAAAAACTTTTCCCTTTACTCAAAGAGGTAACTACCAACCCCTGATGGTAGTTACCTCTTTGAGTAAAGCACACTGTAATTACTGCCACCTAGTGATTCCTTTATCTTCAGATTCTTAATGCATGAAGATTCTTAATTCAACTTACTCAATCCATTCAAGGCTTCAAACACCTCCATCAGAAATTAAAGCAGGTGTCTGGTCTTGAAGCACTGCAATTTGCGGACCTGAAGCTCTTTCTAGTTAAGTGCACCCTTTGACCTTTCACCAGTCCCATTACCCTTCTCTCCACCCGTTCCAGCAGATCTACTTCACTTCCTAAGTGAGGCTTCCAGTCCTATATATAGTATTCAAGATGTGGTTTAACCATGGCCTTATACAAAGGGATAATCACCTTATCCCTACCAGCAAAGTTTCTGTATATTATTGACAGAATCACATAAGCTCTCCTGACTGCATGTCTGCACCGCTCAGAGAATTTCATGTCTTGCTGTACAATTACCCCCCCCCCCTCCCCAGGTCTCTTTCATTCTCTACTACCCTGAGTGTAGTTCCACACAGTTGATAAGTTACTCTGGGGTTACTGCTACCCATGTGTAGTACATTGCATTTGTTAACTTAAACTTCAATTGCCATTTCCCAGCTTTTCAACCCAGAGGACAGTCTGCAGTGCCTCTTCCTTGATGCAGTGGTAAACAAGTGCAGTATCTTCAAGTGCCTTCTGTCTTCTCAAGCTTCAGCCCATGCTTGGTACTAAGTACTATAGGTTCTAATTAGTGAAGGGCATAATTGATTTATGTTAATTATGTTATGATAAATATTATAAATTAATAATTGAACATTACACACGCGCACAGAGAGAGAGAGAGAGAGAGAGAGAGAATAAAACTTCACCTGTTGTTTTGATAACATTGGATTGAATCCCTCCACTTTTTTTTTTTTCTTTGCATACTAATTTGCATATAACTGATTATTGATCATTCCGTTATGAAAAGCATTGTGTTGCATCTATCACTAGTTGGGTTTTTCATTAAAACACAAACACACTTGGTGTGTAACAGACAATCCAAGATAGAAATCTGCAGACAAAAAAATCATGGGTGCATTTGAAAGGGGATCATACTGGTAATATTCAGTAGCTTTGCACAAACTGTATTTGGCCTATGTATACATATGTAACTAAACCCCATAGTTTTTTTTTCATTCCTGTTATACTAATAGGTAAATTAGAAGTCCTGTATCCTAAGTTTATACTACAAGTATAAACAAATAAAAGGTATATCATAATAATGAGTTTTCAAAAAAAAAAAAACAGTACAATATCAAAAGAATTCTAGGACCAAGTTTTTATTTAAGCAAACCAGGTGTTTTGAAGCAACATGACATGCAGTGATGTATGTCATGTTGCTTTCTAGCATAGTCAACTCAATCAGTTGTGAAACTGGAGGCATCATCATCAGCCATTTTCAATCCACTGCAGGATGAAGGCTTCTCCAGCAACTGGAGGCATGGTAAACTGCAATTAGAGGCATTTAATAATCCAAAAGAACCTGATAAACTTTTTTGAGAATTGATACCCTAGCCATAAATTGTGAGATACAACATTGCATCGAATTTGTTGGGATCAAGCATCTTTAGTAACCAACAATTGGATACACTTCCTTAGATTTTATGTTCTGGAACTTTTTAATCATACCTTGTATATAATGGAGAAAAATATAAGTTGCATGTTGGGATTTGTGATATTTCTGTGGAAAACCAATTAAATTCATAAAGAATAAATTAATATGTTAGTTTTAGTTTTACATGAAATAGTATTTTTGAAACCTTGACAATAAATTTTCTAGATAAAAACATTAAAGAAGTAATATTAAAAATACATGCTTGTAGCTATTTTGGAAGTACAGGAGAAAAAGAGGAAGAAGAGGAGGAGGAAGTTGATGAATTAGAAACTGATGAAAATATAGGAGACGTTGGAAAAAGTGCTGAAGGAGAAGAATACATCGAAGAAGAGGAATTTGTTACCCCTACAGGAATGGTTGACCTTTGTGCTCCTGTTCAAACACACGTGAGTGTTCTTGCTCCCACACCTTTTTTTTTTTTTTTTTTTTTTTTTAATGAAAACTCAGTTTTGAAACCAGAACGTGGTGTGGTAAATGTAAGATTGTACTGCATGGCTGCTCTATTATCAGTTTTTTATTGTGCACTTTCCTAGCAATTTTCTGACCATAGAAATTTATATCATCAAGAAGGCTTAAATTTTATTATTTTAGTCAAAATGACTAATGAAATTAAGAAAGACACTGATTTTAAAGTTCTTTTATTCAAATTTTTATGCATGTACGTATGTTGGGCAAAATATCACAAGCCTCTCTGATAATATTTATTGCATTCATCATATACAACAGAGAGAATTCAAAAGCCACATGGAACAGTTACTTGATAGGAGACTTATGGACTGTATACTACTTGCAGTCTTCCAGAATTAGAAGGCAGAATGATATAACCAGGTAGGTGCTAAAGGGAGTAAAACATTGATGTATGACTACCTGGCACAGTGGTTTTGAAGACTACTGCAATTTGCAGTCACAATATACTTATAATTATACACCACATGCTTTATAGCCTTAGTCACAAGAGTGTATATAATGTTTGGGTAACTCTTGAAAGCAGGAAAATTCTGGGATTTGCTGATTGTTGTTCTTTTAGAGCAATTGTATTCTCTATGAAAGTTTGAATAGTATAAAATTTTGATTTGGCTACAGATTCGTTGTAAAAATATTCAAAGTGGAATCATTAAAATGAAACGCACATACTATTTTTCTTTATTTTTATATTGACTAAAATGATTATCTATATACAGATGTATTGCATTTGCCTTATCACTATTTTTCTGAGAGGGCTACATATGGAATATCTATTCAAATTAGCAAATTACAGTTACATGAGTTGTTCATGGGGTAGCTGCATGAACTGGTGACTGATTTGACTTAAACAAGTGAGTGTAAAGAAATAAAAGTGCTCAGTATTGCATGGGGGATACAGCAGAAAAAACACACTTCATTACAATTGTGAAATTTTACCTTGGTTGTGCAAAATTTAAATTATTTTTAAGTCTGTTTTATGTTTTAGGAACACAACCTACTTTAGGCACTTTTCTCTCATTTTCAATACTTGGGTAAGTCAAGTGAAAAACTAAAGGTATAAAAATATTATTGCATGCCTCCATCTTTGAATTGGGAATAATCTAACATTCTGCAAATCAATGTTTTGTTGGTTTTTTTTTTTTTTTTTGTAATTCTTTATTTTAGTGTACCGTTGCATTTAATTGCTGAATTTGAAAGTGTCTGCAATTCTTCCCGGACACAATACAAGGGAGCATATGATGAGAGCCTTGTCAATCAATTCTACTTTGGAGAGATTGTGCAAGACTCATGGGGTAGAATTTTTTTTTCAGGCTGGTCTTTTGCTTGTTAACAGGAGAGACTGCTTCTACAGGGATGAGATACACTTAAATAGAAAGGGTGCAAGAATATTTGCTGATGCTATCGAGGCAGTGTTAGGTGAGCTGGAAAGCTGTTAGGTTGGGGGGGGGGATACACAGACTAATAGATTAACAGAGGTGAAACTGATTCTTGCGCTGTTTCTATTGGAATGAGCAGCAACCTGGAAAACGAGATGCAGGGGATTTCAGAAACTGCTGGGAGTCATGAATCAAGTAAATACATAGACCGTGTTAGAGTAATTAAGTGTAATAACAGTGCATATATACTTGCATATACACCAAAGCTATGAGTTAGAAAATAAATTAGATGAATTTGAAGTGCTGGTCAAGACATCAAAGACAGATACTGTTGTGATATCAGAGACCTGGTGTCGCACAGATATAAGGAATGCAGAATTGGAATTTGTGAAGTACAATGTGTACAGAAAGGATGGGAAGGGATTATGCTATTAATTAAGAAAAACAAAATCAAAGGAAGTGTATCCAGTTGACATAAATGGACAGTACAATGTTGAGTCAGTTTGGTGTGACATAAACACTGACAAAGCAAAATTGAGAGTAGTAGTGTGTGATAGGCCTAATAACTCAAATGAGTATAATGAACAACTGTGCAGAGAAATAGTGGACCAGTAAATCAGATTGTCTTATAATGGGGGATTTTAATTTCCCAGATATTGACTGGAACTGGTTGGTTACTCACACACTAGCAAGGCTTTTGTGAATTTATTGGATGATTGTTTAATACAGACGCACGTTCGGGAGGCAACTAGAGGGAGTAATACTCTTGATCTGATTATCATTAGTGATTCTTCATGCATTAAGAATCTTCAGATAAAAGAACCACTAGGTGCCAGGGAGCACAGTGTGGTGATTTGGGATTTACTCAAAGAGATAACTATCATCTGGTGTATAAAGGGAAGGGTTTTTGCTTTCGTAAAGGTGACAACAGTGGTCTGAAACAGTTTTTAAATTATATTCAGTGGGATCAACATGATGTTACCAACAGCAAATTCTAAATTGGAAGCATTCAAAGAATTAATCTTAGAAGCTACTAGGCTTTTCATACCAACTAAAAAATATTGTTCAAAGTTTAGGCCTAAGTGGATGTCAGATGAACTAAAGAGACATGTGGCAGAGACGAAAAATGCATGAGATACATATAAATTAACAAGTGACACAGAAGCCTATGGTAGATATAAGCTGATCTGTATTCAAGTCACAAAGGAGGTTATGTAGGCAAAGGCAGATTACGAGAAATCTTTGGCAAAGGATGCAAAGGAAAACAGCAAAGAGTTCTTTACTTATGTAAACCCTAGAAGGAAGGGGACGAATCGATTGGTCCACTTGATATCGATGTTTCAATTGTTTATGATTTAGCTGCTCAGGTAGCTAGCAAACTGAATGAGTATTTTGCATCTACATTTACACATGAGGAGTTATTCTGGGGGGGGGGGGGGGGGGAATGTCAAAGATGTATTAAACTCTAGCCGTGAGCTAAATGATTTTGTAATTACTTAAGAGTAAAGTGGAGCAGAAACCGTTGAAGATAAGAAAGGCAGTTGGGGGGGTCTATCCAATTATATTAAAGGAGGTACATAGGAAGTATGCAAACCCTTATCTGTAATTATGAGAGCATCCTTGGACTAGGGGAGGTACCTATGGACAGGAGATGTGCAAATGTGACCCCAATTCACAAAGGAGATCAAAGGGTGACAAGTAATTACAGACCTGTTAATTTAACTTCTGTTTTGGGAAAATTAATGCAGACACTGGTCAAAGAAGCACTGCAGGATCATTTAGACAAGACTTCAGTTATAGCTCAAACACAACATGGGTTTGTTAAGGGGAAGGCTTGTCTGACCAATTTGGTTGGTTACTATGATGTGGTCACAAAAGAACTGGATACAAAGAATAATTTTGATATCATATACTTGGATCTTAGGAAGGCTTTTGATACTATTGCACGTGGAAGACTGCCGTACAAATTGGAGCAGTGTGGCATTGGGGATAAATTGCTGCTATAGAAAAAGGGATGGTTGAGTGGAAGAAGGCATGGTGGTAATCAATGGATACTGCTCTTCATGGACTAATGTTATTAGTGGAGTCCCCCAGGATTGTGATGGGTCCATTGTTGTTTTCTGTATATATTAATGATATTGATGAAAGTATATCAGGGTTAATGTCTAAGTTTACAGACGATACAAAGGTTGGTAGGGTTGTTAATGACAATAATGACAGTACGCTACTGCAACAGGTTCCATTAAAAATTGAGCAGATGGGCTGAGAGGTGGCAACTGAAGTTTAACAATGACAAATGTAAAGTACTGCATGTGGGTAGCAGTAACCCCAGAGTAAGGTATCAACTGTGTGGTAGAGAATGAAAAAGACCTGGGGTAATTGTGCAGTCAACATCAAGTTTTTTGAGCAGTGCAGATGGTCTGCAAGAGTAGTTCATGGTGTCTTGTCAATGATATACAGGAACATTTCTAGCAGGGATAAGGAGGTGATTATCCCCTTGTATAAGGCAATGGTCAGGCGACACCTTGAGTACTGTATACAGGTCTGGAGACCTCATTTTAAGAAGGATGCAGAGCTGTCGGAACGAGTACAGAGAAGGGCAACAAGATTAGTGAATGGAACAAAGGATTGCTGCTAAAAAGAAAGGCTTAAGTTATGCAAATTACAGTGTATGAAGACTAGGCACCTATGAGGTGATCTGATTGAGGTGTATAAGGCCTTGAATGGTTTGAGCAAGCTCAATGCTGATGAGATTCTTCTCTTGCTCAGATTAATTGCTAGAGAGGGCATAAATTCAAATTGAGGAAAGACAATTGTAGGATAGATGTGTGGAAGTTTGCCTTTAGTGACAGTTTAAATAAATTCAGGAGAAAACTAGACAAACATCTGGAGCAAATGGATGGATGAATTGGGAAAGTTCCCTTTTTTTTCTTTTTTTTTTTCTTTTTTGGTGATGTTGTTATAAGCTTGCTTTCTTGCATATATGCCTCTACTAATGTAATCTTTTCATTTAAAAAGCCTTTTATGTTTAATCTTTTCCTTAAATAACAACTTATGTGCATGAAAAAAAAAAAAATTTAATTCCACATAACCAAGGCAAAATTTCATAAGTGTTAGCATCCTTTTTTCCAATTATTCTAAAGTAACATCATACTGGTCATCATCTCATGTAAATGCTGTGTGACCAGCTTATGTAATATCAGTTTGAAAGAGCAATCTGCATCAGTTGTGATATTTGTTCAAAATAAAAATAAAAAAAATTCCTGTTTACCCTGTAAGCACGAAAAATGTTTTATGTGTAAACATCTTTGACAATGCCTACTAAATTTTAAACAGCTAGAACCAAAATCATGAACTATGTAATTTATGCTCACCCCTGCTACTTATTCTTCTGAATCAATGTTAGTAATAAATTGGATACACATGCCCGCTGCCTACTCTACAGAATTGTTTGGAAGAGGTTAGGCCAATGGCCTAATTACCCATATGATTGTAGCCATTTGTTGAATAGTATGATAGCAACAATACAAGTATTTGTATTGTTACAATCTTACCATCATGTTGTTACTCTGTCATGCTTTGTTGCACGTTACACTTGCAACGCTACGAGATCTGCAAGAAACGACAGTATCCACTCATAATACACTATCGAAACTATGAGTTGGTCAGGATCTCAATGAGTACAAACGTGAGATGGTAACGATGCACATTCCATTTCGCAATAAGGAAACAGAGATACTGTCAGAGATGAAATATGTCAAGATCTACCACAGTGAATGGTTCACACTAAATCATAAATTAAATGAATCGGACTTGGACATTCGCAAAATGATTGAAATATGTATGACTGTGTCAAGACAATGTTGACCCTGACGATGCATTCTGTAACTACCTGCATAGTGACACGAGTGCGAGAAGAAGGCCCCTTTCGAAACTTTCAATTATCCAAACAGCCAAATGAATGTGGATCTAAAGCTCGCCACGCTCAACCAATTCAGCACAATTGCAAAGAAACACAAAAACTTGATGACCAACAAAGACTTCTGCAACTTAACCAGAATGGCCAATGACAAGCAAAAGATTCTACTCATACATATAATTTGGAGTCTTATCCCCCAATTGCAAACCTGTTCAGATATTCTTGATAGGGCCAGCTGGTTGCAGAAAAATGTTTGAGTCACCTCTTGATGTAAATATATACAACTGCTTAGTAATACAGATGGGTACTGTAATGTACTGATCTTAGATGTGCTCAGAGCTAGTTCATGCCAGTTCTGAGCACATCCAAGATCACTGCCCTCAAGATATCCATTTCTCTAGTTACCAAAAGATTTCTGCCATGGGTGGCAATGGTTAGCCCAAAACCACCTAAGTGATATGCCCTGAATCATAAACGTTTTTCTGCAACCAGCTAGTTTATGCCAGCTCTGAACACATCCAAGGTCATCTCCCATGATCCTTTGCACGATCTCCTTTTCCGACTCCATTTTTGTTTGTTATGAAATGTAAATGATGTCAAACGACATCATATCCATGTCGCAAAATTGTGACAAATTGATTTTACTACCGTCAGAAATTTACTAGGTGATCTGCAAGATCACCTCCCATGATGGTTTGCATGATCTCTCCCGACTGTTTTTCTTTGTTACAATCACTCCAGAGTCCAATGATGCTCTCATAATTAGCCTCAATGGTTCAATGCACTCATCTGCCATCTCCCTTAAGATTATATTTCACTTTCTTATTCCAAAGGTGTTTTTCCTTCTGCTTGGAAATTTGCTCATATCCAGCCAGTTCCTAAAAAGGGTGAAAAATTTCTCCTATCCAATTATCGTTACATTGCAGTTACTTCTACTCTTTCACGGTACTAAAGTAATGGAGAAATCAATTAACCGCCAACTCTTAAACTACCTAGAAACCTTCCGTCTGATCAACAATCGCCAGTATGGATTCTGTCAAATCTGATCTGCCGGTGATATTCTGGCATGTGTTACCCATTTATGGACAAATTCAATGGAAAAGTTTGGTGAAACACAGGCAGTTGCTCTTGACATCTCAAAGGCTTTTGATCGTGTTTGGCATAAAAGTCTTCTAAATAAGCTTCCATCTTATGGTTTGTCAACTTTTTTTTGTAATTGGTTATCTGGTTTTCTCTCTGATCGCTCACTGAGGGTGATGGTAGATGGCTCTCCGTCTTCTAACTTCTCCACTAATGCTAGTGTCCCCCAAGGTTCAGTTCTTCCCCCCCCCCCCAATATTTTCCTCTTATACATTAATGACCTTCAATTTTCTGCAAATCCTATCCATAGTTTTGCCGATGATAGCACATTACATTCAACTTTCCATTTTGAGAAACCTTGTCCTGCTCAATCAGCTTCAATTTCTCGAAAATCTGCTACCAATTCCTTAAATGCTGATCTTCAGGTAATTCTCCAGTGGGGCAAAGACAACTTAGTTGATTTCAACCCTTCTAAAACTCAGTCTTGTCTTATATCTCGCAAAAAGGATTCTTCTGCTCCTACGCTTATCTTTAGTGACACTCCGATTTCTAAGCAAAATGATATATCTCTTTTGGGGATTGCCCTGACTTCTAATCTCTCTTGGCACAAGCACATTACAAGTATTGCTTCTTCTGCATCTAAAAAACTTGGTTTTCTCTTTCGCTCTCGTCGTTACTTTGCTTCCAAACAGCTGCTCACTCTGTATAAATCACAAATCCACCCTGCCATGGAATATTGTTCCCACATCTGGGGTGATGCCCCCTAAACTTCTCTCAAGCTTCTTGATTCCATTCAGAAGAGGGCAGTTAGGTTAATTAATGATTGATCTCTAACAGTCTCTCTCCACTCGCTTTCTCATAGACGCACTGTTACTGCTGCATGCCTCTTCTACAGATACTTCCATGGGCACTGTTCTTCTGAAATGGCTTCTATAATTCCCGCTCTCTCTTTCAAAACAGTCCGAACACGTGCCGCCAACATCCATTTACCGTCAAACTTCAAACCCACAGAACCAACTTTTCATCTTCCTCATTTATTCATTCAACTGCCGTTTTCTGGAACAACCTTCCTTCATACGTATTTCCTGAAAATTACAATCTACAGAAGTTCAAGTCCAGTGTCAACAAATGTCTTCTTTCGTCTTCTCAACCTCCAACCCAAGCACGGTACTAAATACTATAGGTTCTAATACCTCTCGTGTTTGGGGTTCACATAAAAAAAAAAAAAAAAAACAGAGAAATTAGTAATTTTGAGCACCATTGACTCTTCATGCATTGAGTTTTAAACCTAAATGGTTGGTAGATAAACTGATGAGGTTAGTGAAAATTAAAAATGCACAGGGTGTTTATAAATTATCAGGGAACACCAGTGCCTACAGTAAGTATAAACTGTTCTGCAAATTAAGTCACAGAAAGTGTTAGGGAAGCTAAGGAGGTTATGAGTAATCTTTTGGCTAAGGATGCAAAAAAAAAATAGTGAAGAATTCTTTGCGTATATTAACATGAGAAGGAAAGAGATGGACCATATTGACCAACTGGATGTGAATGGTATAATTTATGGTAAGACTACATGTTATAATTCTGTTTAACCTATTACTTTTTACTTCTCATTTGTATAGATCAGGGGTGGCCAACAAGTCGATCGCGAACTACCAGTTGATCATGGCTTTAATTTCAGTCGATCACGACGAATTAGTTAAAATCTAAATGTTATTATGTGCCCCACTGCATACGTTTATTACAAATCTGTTGAACCACATGACTACCTTGTTGCCGCGCAGCCGCTAGGTTTGTCTCATTAAAATTCACGCAATTACGTTGTGAAGAGCATAGTGTGTGTGTCGAATTCTTATTTGACTTACTTAATATTAATAACTGCACCATGCTTATATGTTAATTTAATACCCTTTGATTTAAAATTAATGTTACCTAAAAGAGTAAAACGTATCATTTTCATCAAGAGTGGGAACTATACTTTTTTGTAATGATGTTAAAAAAAAAAAAGTTGTGGGAATTGCAATGCTTCCGTGGCTATACCCAAAAAAGGAAATTTAGAAAGGCACTTCAACGCACTCTATGGTAAATGCCAATAGGATTTTCCACCTAATAGTGACCTTAGAAAAATAATTTAAAAACTTAAATCCAGATTATTCGCACAAAAAATTTCTTCGTGACACCTAATTTACCATCTAAAGCAGTAACTGTAACATTTAAAATCGAGTAGTCTTCTTGCAAAAAAATACAAACCATTTTCTGATGATCAAGTCACGAAAGACACAATTTTAGAAATAACAGATTCTCTTTTTGAAAATTTTAAGAACAAAAATGAAATTAGAAGTGCTCTTCAAGATCTGCAATTATCTCGAAATACTGTGATGCGACACATCGGAAAAAATGAGCAACAATGTGAGCGAACAATTGCACACTCATAATGCCAATTGTGTGGCCTTTTCTTTACAACTGGATGAATCTATAGATGTCAGTGATACGGCTCAATTGCTTGTTTTTATTTGTATGGTTTTCGATTATTCTGCCATTAGAGAACTGCTGGGTGTGGTTTCGTTAAAAGAAAGAACTAGAGGTCTTCATATATATTTAGCGCATTCAAAAATTTTTTTGAAAAAATTTAATCACCACTATTTAAGCTCATACCAACAACAAGAAATGGAACTAAAGCAACGACAGGGCATCCTAACAGATTCGTCGCATTGTGCCAAAAGGATGATGGATTCCCAGATTTGAGTTACCATTGTATCATCCACCAACAAGCAAAAGATTAAATACTAAGTGTTGTGGACATAGCTTTCAAAATCGTCAATTCTATCAGAGGATAATCTCTTCAAAGGAGACTTTTCAAAATGCAACTCAATGAAAATGAACGAGATCTGATATTACACACAGATGTCAGATGGCTGAATCGGAGTAAGTTTCTACAGAGATTTCAAATGAAATTAAAAAAAATTGTTGTTTTTGTGGTAGTGTGATCTGGCTTTTTTGGCAGATTTTTACCTGTAAATTAAGTGATCTGAATTTGATATTACAAGGAAAAAATAAAAATGTGGGTGACATTTTTATTAATATTTTATATGCAAAAATTTATATTTCTGCATATAAATATTAATTTTTGGCAATGGCTAAGGATCTCAAAGGAAAAAAATTCAATAATTTTGCAAATATGCAAGGTCATTTGCAAAAATATCCGATTTTTGAATTTAATAGTGAGAAATATGTTTCTGAAATTGAGAAGAAGACATTAGTATTAGTAGAGGCATTTGATGCAATAAAGCAAGCTTATGCAGCATCAGTCAAAAAAAAAAAAAAAAAAAAACCACTTCCACTTCACCCCTCTGTTCGTTCAAAATACCTGTCCAGCTGAGCCTTAAACTCATTTAGGCTATCAACTTCCACGACAAGGGATGGAAGTCTGTTCCACCAACCAACCACCCGCTGGCTAAAGGCAAATTTCCACACGTCTATCCTACATCTGTCTTTCCTCAATTTGAATTTATGCCCTCTCAGGTGATTATTCTGAGCGAGAGGAAGAATCCCATCAGCATTGAGCATGCTCAAACCATTCAAGGCTTTATACACCTCTATCAGATCACCTCGCTGGTGCCTAGTCTCCAGACACTGTAATTTGCAAAACTTAAGCCTTTCTTCGTAAGAGTACCCCTTTGTTCCATTCACTAATCTTGTTGCCCTTCTCTGTATTCGTTCCAGCAGCTCTACATCCTTCTTGAAATGAGGCCTCCAGACCTGTATACAGTACTCTAGGTGTGGCCTGACCATTGCCTTATACAAGGGAATAATCACCTCCTTATCCCTGCTAGAAAAATTCCTATATATCATTGACAATACACCATGAGCTACGCATGCAGCCGCAGCCCATCTGCACTCCTCACTGAACTTCATATCTGCCTGCACAACCACCCCCAGGTCCCTTTCATTCTCTACCACTGTTAGTGTAGTACCACAGAGTTGATACGTTGCTCTGGGGTTGCTGTTTCCTATGTGTAGTACTTTACATTTGTCAATGTTAAACTTCATTTGCCACCTCTCAGCCCATCTGCTCAACCTTTCCAGATCCTGTTGCAGCAGCATAGTGTTAGTAGTGTCAACCCTGCCTACCTTTGTATCGTCTGCAAACTTCGACATTAAGCTTGATATACCATCATCAATATCATTTATGAATACAGAAAACAATAATGGACCCAACACTGAGCCTTGAGGGACTCCACTAATAACATTAGTCCATGATGAGCAGTGAGCAGTGTCCATTGATTACCACTCTCTGTCTTCTCCCCCTCAGCCACCCCTTTATCGATAGCAGCAATTTGCCTCCAATGTCACACTGCTCCAATTTGTGCAGCAGTCTTCCATGTGCAACAGTAACAAAAGCCTTTCTAAGATCCAAGTATATAATATCAAAGTTATTCCCTGCATCCAGTTCCTTTGTGACTGCATCATAGTATCCAATCAAATTGGTCAGGCAAGACTTCCCCTTAACAAAACCATACTGTGTCCGAGTTATAACTGAAGTCTTGTCTAAATGATCCTGTAGTGCTTCTTTAACTAGTGCCTCCATTAATTTTCCTGGAACAGAAGTTAAACTCACAGATCTATAATTACTTGTGTCAGCCTTTGATCCTCCTTTGTGAATTGGGGTCACATTTGCACATCTCCAGTCTGTGGGTACCTCCCCTGAGTCCAAGGAAGCTCTCATAATTATGGCTAAGGGTTTGCTTACTTCCTCTGCTGCCTCTTTTAATATAACTGGATAGAGCCCATCCACCCCAGGTGCAATTTCTCCTCCACTTTACTCTCAGTTATTACAAGATTCTCTAACTTACTGCTAGAGTTGAATACACCTCTGGCTTTCCTCTCGCTAAATAACTCCTCATGTGTGAATGTCGATGCAAAATATTCATTTAGTTTGTTAGCTACCTGAGCAGGATCATCAACAGTTGACCCATCGATATCAAGTGGACCAATCGGATTGATCCCCTTCCTTCTACAGTTTACATAAGTAAAGAACTCTTTGCTGTTTTTTTTGCATCCCTTGCCAAAGATTTCTCGTAATCTGCCTTCGCTTGCCTAACCTCCTTTGTAACTTGGTTACAGATCAACTTGTATCTATCATAGGCTTCTGTGTCATGTGTTAATTTTGTATGTATCCCATGCATGTTTCTTCTCTGCCATATGCCTCATCAGTTCATCTGACATCCATTTAGGCCTAATCCTTGAACAATATTTCTTAGTTGGTACGTAAAGCCTAGTAGCTTCCAAGATAAGTTCTTTGAACGCTTCCCATTTTGCATTTGCTGTTGGTAACATCATCAGTTGGTCCCACTGTATAGAATTTAAATACTGTCTCAGTCCATCGTAGTCGCCTTTACGAAAGCAATAACCCTTCCCTTTACCCCTAATGGTAGTTACCTCTTTGAGTAAATCCCACTTCAGCACACTGTAATCACTTCCAACTAGTGGTTCCTTTATCTGCAGATTCTTAATGCATGAAGAATCACTACTGATAATCAAATCAAGAGTATTACTCCCTCTAGTTGCCTCCCGAACATGCTGATGAAGAAAACAATCATCCAATAAATCCACAAAAGCCTTGCTAGTGTGTGTGACCAGCCCCAAAATTCCAGTCAATATCTGGGAAATTAAAATCTCCCATTATAAGACTCTCTGATTTACTGGCCCACACTATTTCCCTGTACAGTTTCTTATTATACTCATCAGAGTCATTAGGCCTATAGCACACTCCTACTCTCAATTTTGATCTCCCAATGCTTATGTCACACCAAACTGACTCGACACTGCACTGTCCAGCGATGTCCACTGGCTTCACTTCCTTGGATTTTATGTATTTCTTAACTAATAGCATAAACCTCCTCCCTTCCTATCCAGTCTATCCTTTCTGTAGATGTTGTACTCCCCAAATTCTAGTTCTGCATTCCTTATATCTGTGTGATACCACGTCTCTGATATCCCAACAATATCTGCCTTTGATGTTTTGAGCAATACCTCAAATTCATCAAATTTATTTACTAAACTCCTAGCATTGGTGTACACGCAAGTATACATGCACCTATTTCTATTCTTAACTACCCTAACACCACCCATGTGTTTACTTGTACCGCAATGACTCCCAGCAGTCTCTGAAATATCCTGCATCTTGTTTTTCAGGCTTCTGCTCATTCCAATAGAAGCAGTGCAAGAATCTCTTTCACCTCTGCCAGTGGCTACTGTTAATCTATTCGTCTTTGTCTCCCCCCAAAGCTAGCAGTTTTCCGACCCACCTAACAATGCCTCGATAGCATCAGCAAATATTCTTGCACCCTTTCTATTTAAGTGTATCCCATCCCTGTAGAAGCAATCTCTCCTGTTAACAAGTACAGTCCAGGCTGAAAAAAATTCTACCCCTTGAGCCTTGCACAATCTTTCCAGGGCCGAATTGATCGACAAGGCTCTCATCATATACTCCGTCCTATCGTGTCTGGGCAGAATTGCAGACACTTTCAAATTCAACCCTATTTCACGGCTTTTTTTCAACAGTGACCTGTACTTGTTAAGCAATTCTTCTGGTCTCCTACTCTTGATATCATTAGTGCCAACGTGTACAACTATATCACCTTTTGTGCCCTTAAAAGATGATATCGACTCTACAACGTCATCAACCTTTGCCCCTGGCAGACATACCCTGGTCCTGTTCCACCTATCCTTTTTACAAAGCATGTTCCCCGTTTCCCTGACAATAGAGTCACCAACAACTACTAGTTCCTTTGGGACCAGTGCATTCTGCCTTGGGGGTTGCCACTTTGTTGCGTGATGACCAAGTGCAAGCTCTGGCATTGGTGTGGGCAGCTGAGAGCTTGATGAGCCCCTCACTTTTAATCCTTCGAGGACATCCACCCTGTCCTTCAATCTCTCATATAGACCCATAACAACGCTGAGTTGCCGCCTGATTTCCTTACACTCCTTGCATCGTGCACACACAAAGACATCCCCCATGGCAATATCATGTCCCGTACCTGAATGCTCTACAAACATCATGCAAGCTGTGCATTTTAGAAGGCTGTGATTCAGAAGGCAAATGCCCCCTTCAGTTCTCCTCTGAGCCACAGCGCTTCCATTAGCTTGAGCCTTTTGTTTTGCTGCTCTGGTCTGAGTCATGATTTCTTTTAATTTAAATAAAATTTCAATTTCAGTTTATAACCCTAACTTATCTCCCAACACAGTTATAACGGGATATATATTTTTTAGTGTCAAGTATTAATTATCTCCGAGTTCCCTTTATATAACTTCCGTATCAGTTATGTATTAATTAATTATGTTACGTTTGTAATCTAAGTCGGTATATGTATTTAGTTAAAAGTACAATTTAAATGCCAACGAAGTTCAACAAGTTTAATAGATTTTACCGATCACTGAAAATATTATAACCTATACTATACTAACGCTATCTAGGTTCGATATATAACGATCGTAAGACAAAGGCGGGATGTTACGAACGGTAATCTATGGACACTTAAATATTAATTAACTTTCAAATCTCGCTGTCTCAATTCAGAATAAACTAACGATCCTTAGTAGGTCTATAAGCTACTTACAAAAAATAATTTGATGTAAAAAATATTCAATAAGCTGCTAAATATGGCTAAAAAACTTCTCGTTCAGCGGAGTTGCAACTTGTAACACGTGGATACCCTTACCGATACTTTTATGCAATTGCAAGACCAAGTAAAGAATAAATACACCAAATTAACCAGAAAATCACAAAATAATGCCATACTACTAAATTTAAATCAAAAGTTTTAGAAAAACAATAATTTCAAATCAATAAATAAGAAAAATCCACTTAGTGGCTTTGAACACGTCTGGCCCCTACTAGCCTCGTCAGCAGACATTGTCGAGAAGGTTGTGGATGATTTTGAAACCAGATTCAGTGATTTTAAAACAGTTGAAGACATTGTTCAATATATTTCTTATCCATTTAATGTCGACTTAGATATGACACAAATTTCAGAAAAAATCACTGAGATTTTTCGCATGGAGAAAATATTACTTGAAAATGAAATTATTACATTGTGAAATGATATCTTCCCAAAAGCCAGATCATCAGAAAGCCTTTTGGAAATATGTTTGCCAAGAAAAGTACCCAAATGAAATGCAGTGAACTTTTAAATTCCTGTTTTGGTTCCACATATCTATGTGAATCGGACTTTCCGTATTTGAAACAAACAAAGACGAAGAATCGCTCCGATTCTTCTTTGTGGTTGGCGTTATCATGGTATATCCCCGATTTTGAAAGCTTGGCAGACGACATGAAGACACAAACTTCACTTAAATTAAAATTTTAATTACATATGAATTTAAAAATAAGAATTCTGAATTGTATTTAATTTTAAAATTTATGAACAACATTTTTTAATCACGTGCAATGAAATTCTTGAGATGGTAAATCGGGGCACATTTTGAAGAAAAAATGTAGATCGTATCACGAATTAAGTTGGCCACTCCTGGTATGGATGATTCTTACCTGCAGCGTTCTCCCCAGGACATATCGAATGGGCACACCACCCTGTGAATTTAACTGATCACCTGGCTAAAATTTGTGCGATTCTCGCGGTACCATAGTACTATACGGTACTGCTCATTGATCTCGATCAATATTAATTTGATATACTATGCAATCGAGGTCAATGCGACAGGAGCATATAATGTTAAATTATGCAATTAATTTATGCTCTGGATTGCTTAAGTTACATTTATAAATAACAGAAAATTTTATAATATTGCGAAGTATTACACTTCTCCACCCGACTGGCAAAAATGTCTGTGAACACTGACCTGTATTATAAATTAATAATAATGTATAACTACATTATTATTAATTTATAACCTCCGCACACGCTGTTTGAGTAGACCGGGGTTCAAGCCCGAATGCTAAATACGGTCGATCTGCCAACCTGCTCTGGACCAGCAAGGCAGATTACGGTCCATTTCCCTCAACATGAACCATGAGGAGGCTTTGATCCTGCAGTGGATTGATAACAGCTACACTTTACTTTTTTTTCTTCTTCTTCTTTTTTTTTAAATTGCCTACTTGTACAACCATCTTCTCCGATTGTCTACCCCCACCATTCTCAAGATGAAATAGATATCACTATGTAATTATTTACCTGTGTTTACATAGATCACTTAGGAAAAGACCTTTTGCATAACGCACGAGGAATATTGTTGCATTTTGATTTAAGGAGGGCTTAGCTAAGGAGGGTGAAGTGAGTAGGGTCTTTTGTAATGGTTGATACTGTATAGTCTTGTATACATTTCTATTCTCTGAAGTTTCTGGTTAGTCTAATTGGAAAATCTTAAGAGGCAGTTATTAAGACTGCAATCCAGGCACATTTAGATAGAAATGGCATTCTGAAAGACACACATGTGGTTTTATTAAGAGAAAATTATGTTTAGCTACCTAGTAAGCTATTTTGACACAGTTACTCATGAGCTAGATGTAGGGAACAATTTCAGTGTAGTTTATTTGGATTTTAGAAAAGCATCCTTGGGCAGTCTGTTCTTGGACCACTTTTCTTTCTGATTTTCGTAAATGATAGCAACAAAGGGATAAAGGGCGTGATGTTAAAATTTGCTTTGACGATTAATGCCAAGCAGCACTCCTTCAGAATGATGTGAACAGGCTTTAAAAATGTTCAGAAAAGTGGCATCTATTTTAATACAGCAAAATGCAATGTCTTACACTTGGCGAATAGCTACCCTAAAATAACATGGCCCCAAGTGCCAGGCATTAGTGTCCAAGTGATTTTTCCTGAGCAATAAACACTGATTTTCTCAGTAATCTCATTGTTAATTCTAGTGCTTTTCAAATTCTCAGTTTATTATAAATGGTTCTGTACTTTACAGATATTGAGTAAGAACCCAGAAAGGGGATATATATATATATACTATTTTTCTTAGTATATATATATATATATATATATATATATATATATATTAATTTTTCACTAACAAACTAATTTCTCCAGCTGCTTAGTCAATAGGTGGCCAGTAACCTGGGGGAAAAGTTTTTCTCCAGGGGAAAAAGGAGTAACCATGGATATAAATGACTATCCACCTCTAGAGCCTTCAAGCTCAAGGCCAGAGACATCACCTGATAATGAACTGAACCAACCCAAAAGGCTTCGTAGGGAAGCACAATGCCATGACTCGCCAAATTTTTTGGTAATTCACTCCCTATCCACTCAGCCGGTTGGCAAGTTATTGCCATTTCTAATCCAAAAATATTTGGAATCCCTCGCTGGATTACCAAAAATGGTGAAGCAACTGCAATCGGGAGACCTGATTGAAACAGCTTCCTCTAAACATTTTGAATGGCTGCTAAAAACAAAGATGGTTGGCAGGCTGCCAGTATCTGTAATTCCCCACAACACTTTAAATTCATCTAAAGCTGTTATCACAGAGTGGGACCTACTTACAGTCTCTGAGGAAGAATTAGTTCAAGAACTTAGCAGTCAAAAAGTGATCAGTGCCAAACGAATAATGACAAAAAAAAAAAAAAATGGAAATCTCATTCCTACTAGATCCATCATCTTAACATTCAGCACTCCAGAATTGCCATCCACAGTAAAAGCTATTTAAATTGCCGAATTTGTCCTTGCATCCTAAACCCGATTCGTTGCTTTAAATGCCAGAAATATGGGCACTCTCATCAGGCATCCAGAGTAATCTTTTTGGTGATTTTAATAGCCACCATTCATTGTGGGGATCCACTATCTGCCCAATTTGTGTATCAAAAGACCATAAACAAACAGATTGTTCAGCCTCAACTCCCATTTGCCCCAACTGCAAAGGAAATCACCCTGCTTTTTCCAAGTCATGTGAAATGTGGAAAACGGGAAAAAAAATACAAAAATACAAAATTGAACATAAAGTCACATATCCTGAGAACGCAGGCAGATTATGTTGACCATGCCTAGTCAATCCTATGCATCTCACACTCGGAGCTATTCGTCAACTGCAGTTCAAACAGATGTGTCAATTCCACCCAACACTTCTCTTGCTAACTGGGTTAAAGCAACCCTGTCACATCTGGAAAATAAACTCCTAAAACTAAAACCAGTGAATCCACTAACACTCCAGTTAGTATTCCAACTGATATTCCAGCAGTCTCGAATTACAAAGAAAAATTGAAAACTGCTAAAGACTAAGAAAACAAGCAACCACTAAGAGTATGGAAGTGGATGAACACAATGGTTATGAGGAACCCGTCCTGGAACTTCATGCCAATGACACAATGGATACTGGACACCCATGTTCCCAAAAAAAGACCGGAAGAAATGCTCCATACAAAAAAAAAAAACAGTCAGATGAATCTTCAACTAAACCGAAAGAATGCAAAACATCATACAGTGGAACTGCAGAGGACTAAGAAGCCATTCAGATGACTTCATTGTACAAATTGGAGCAGAATGGTATTAAGGGTAAGTTGCTACAATGGATAAAAGGATGGTTAAGTGGGAGAAGACAGAGGGTGGTAATCAATGGGTGCTGCTCTTCGTTGACTAATGTTATTAGTGGAGTCCCGCAGGGAGTCCCCCTTAGATTACGAACCTAAGGGGGCATAAATTCAAATTAAGAAAGGACAGATGTAGAATAGATGTGCGGAAATTTGCCTTTAGCCAGCAGGTGGTTAATTGCTGGAACAAACTTCCATCTGTCGTTGTGGAAGTTGATAGGTTGAATAAATTTAAGGAGGAACTGGACAGGCATTTGGAGGGAATGGTGTGATTTTTTTTTTTTTGGCTGATGCTGCATAAGCTCATACATTTGCTTTCTTGCATCACATGCCACTACTACTACTACTACTTGAAGGATTTACTCACCCAATTTAATCCCATAGGCCTACAGGAAACATTCCTGTCACCACAGATCTTGCCAAAATTTTCAAATTATGTCATGTACAGATGAGATAGAAGATCAGAATCTCCTGCATGTGGAGGAGTAGCTATTCTTGTTAATTTAAATATTCCATTGAGGCTCATCCAGTTACGAACTTCCCTAGAAGCTGTGGCAGCTCGTATTGAAGTTGGTAATTCAGTTACCCTTGTTTCATTTACATTCCACCAACATTGTCGTTTCCTCATTCAGGACTAGACAATCTCCTTACACAGCTTCCAACACCAATTTGCCTTTTTGGCGATTTTAATGGCCACCATTCGTTGTGGGGATCCACTACAATGGACGCAAGAGGCAAATTGATTGAAGAGTTTTTGAATAAAAATTATCTAAATTTACTAAACTCTGTATCTCCCACATACATCCACCTACCTACAGGATCCACTTCTGTAACTGACTAGTCAATTTGTTCACCGTCCATCTTTCCAACCATGACATAGTTGGTGTTAACCAATCCCTTTAATAGCGATCATTTTCTGATTATTTACACATTACAAACAGGGGTAACTGTAAATCCTGACCAACAATCCACTTGGAAGTTTAGAAAGGCAAACTGGGATGGGTGTTCTGCCCAAATATGTCTTTATTGTTTGTTTGTTATTTGGTTTTTTTTTTTTTAGGAGCATTAGCAACTAAGGCCATATTGCTCTGGGGGTATGCTGTGGTCATTCCCTGACCTTTCCACATCCTCCATATTTGGTGGTGACGGGCTCGAACCCCAGTCTAATCAAGAAGCGTGTGCTACACACTGCTGCTCCTTCCCACCTGGCTACGGAGGCGCCTACACAGACTTTATGTTCAAAAACAACCCATTAATAATGTCACTGCATACATAACCAAATCAGTTTCTCACAGCATCCGATGAATCTATTCCAAAATCCAAGACTTATCACATTCACTGGAATCACTGGTGGAATACAGATTGCGTTCATGCTAAACAGGAGAAAAACCATGCGTAGAATAATTTCCGAAAGTATCCTACCATAACTAACTTAATCGCTTATAAGAGACTTAAAGTTAAAGCAAGGCAAATTAGACGGACAGCAAAATGTGATTCGTGGATTGCCGTTGCCTCAACCATCATGAAAGACACAGACACCCGGCTCATCTGTAGAAGGATACAGGCCCTAAATGGCAAATTTATTCAGCTGCCCTCTTCGATACTTAATTGGAAAGGGAAAAGAAGTGTCTACTCCTGAAGAAGTTGCTAATGCACTGGCCGACTCGTTTACCATGATCTCTGCTTTTGCTTCCTATGCATCCGCCTTCCAAAACATCAAAGCAGCTGCAGAATGGAATAAAATCAACTTCTTCACATGCCGCTCCTTCCGGTACAACCAACCCTTCACATTTACAGAACTCAAAGAATCATTAAATAAATCATCCAGAAGCATTTACTTTGTTGATCTTCTACAATCGGAACTTCTGTGAAAATGTCTATCCTTCTTCCTGGCACCATTCTTTCATTATTGCCATACCAAAACCAGGAAAAGATTCATCCCTGGTTCAAAATTATAGGCCCATATCTCTCACGAGCTGCTTGGATAAAATTTTCGAAAGGATGGTTCATACTAGGCTCACTTACATCCTGGAGTCACAGAATCTCCTGCCAGATGATCAGTATGGGTTTCAAAAAAATAGATCAACACTAGACTTGCTCATCAAAGCCGAATCTCATATCTGCAGTGCCATTGTCAGGAAACATCTATTCAAGGTCAACTTAGATCTTGAAAAGGCATTTGACACTACCTGGCTTCATGGTATTCTTATGGATCTTTACCATCTAGGATTTAGGGGCCATTTGATATTAGACAGCAAGCTTAATTTCCAAGATCACATCACTCATTTAAGAAATGCTTGTCTAAAGCATATGAACATACTTCGATCAGTCTCGTCCATGTCTTGGGGAGCTGATCAATACACTTTACTTCACCTTTACTGGACTTTAATATGTTCACACTTAGATTATGGTTGTCTAGTATATAACTCTGCCAGAAGCACTACTTTACGATGTCTAAATATCATCCAGCACAGTGCTCTGAGGTCTGCGTTGGGCAGACCTCAGAACTTTTCAGGACTTCTCCAATCCAAAGTCTTTATATCGGAGTGCATGATCCTCCATTACATCTTCGTAGGAAAATATTGCTGCTCCAGTAAATTGCTAAAATCCAGTCTTCCATCACACCCCAGTTGGAAGTATCTTTATAATACTCGGTGGGATTTGTTCTATGAAAGCAAACCAAATGAAAATAGACCTGCTTCACTCAGAATTAAAGAGCTTGTTCAGAATTGGAATATTGATTTAAATGATATTTTTCAGGACTCAACTGCTCCTATTGCGCCTTGGACATAAGTTCCTGCCTCTCATGATACACTTTCTGGATTGGGGGAAGAATACTGTTACCTCCCTTTAATATCTGAGTAGTGTGAGCTAAGTGCAACTTAGCTCACACTACTCAGAACTCCCATGCCTGTAAAATCTATACTGACGGATCCAAAACAGCCAGTATGGTTTGGTGCTGTTGCAGTTTTTCCTTCATTTACTGCTACAGCCTCACTACCATTAGCCAGCAGTGTCTTCACTGCTGAATTATGTGCTATCAAGTTAGCACTTAGTAAAATTATTGAGCTATCCATCTCACCTGCCATAAGGAAGTATTTCTCATCTTACAATCCTATCTTGAAATGCATTCATTCCCATTTAATATCCTGCAGCATGTCCAATCAGTTTCTGCTGGATCCCTCGTCATTTTAGCATTCTAGGAAATGAAAGTACTCACTCTCAGCTTCCTTACAGCGACTATAAGCCTATCATTTGCAAAGCATGCTACAACAACTGGTCACAGATCTGTAATAGGCGCCTCCGTAGCCAGGTGGGAAGGAGCAGCAGTGCGTAGCACACGCTTCTTGATTAGACCGGGGTTCGAGCCCGTCACCACCAAATATGGAGAATGCGGAAAGGTCATGGAATGACCACCGTATATCCCGGAGCAATATGGCCTTAGTTGCTAATGCTCCTAAAAACCAAACAACAACAACAACAACAGATCTGTAAAAGTAACACCAACAATCAACTTTAACAGAAGTTCCAAAGCTGTGGCTCTAGCTTCTGACCAAACAGAAGAGAGTAAGTGGTATTGGCAAGACTTAGAGTTGGATACACTCACCGTACACATCTCTTCCTACTACTGGGAGAAAACCAACCTCAGTGTCCATCCAGTCTGGTGCAACTTACGGTCCATCATTTTCTGTTTGATTGTCCCTTATATTCAACCACCTGCTCTAACACTTTTCAAACTCTTTCCACTCTCCACATGATTTATCTCACTTCATAGGAAATGAAGCAAACAAAGAAGAACTTTTGATATACCTAAAATATATTGACCTGTACAGTGGAGCATATAATTTAATATCTATAACTATATGTTGCCTATAAATAAACAATGAACTGACACAATTTGGCTTTAGCAGCCCTTGTGTCATTAAGCCCTACACCAACAACAACAATCAAAATAACATATACACTTGGTGGGGTTGAATTAAAAACAGTAAAGGAAGAATGGGAACTGGGATTACGATATGGGCAGATATGAAGTTTCGTGAGCAGCATAAACAAATTGCCGGGAAGGCCCACGATGTCCTATCAATGTTTTATTGAACAATGTCCTGTAGAGATGGGGAGATCATAATCCCCCTGTATGTGGCAATTTCAAGACCACATTTGGAATACTGTGTCCAATTATGGAGATGTCATCTGAAAAAAGACATTGAGCTTCTTGAAAGGGTCCAGAGATGAGCAACTCACATGGTTAGATTAGCAAAAGGGAAGATCATTGAGGAAATACTTCAATTATGTGGGCTAAATAGGTTGGCTACCAGGCACTTTAGATTGTAGGAAATTTTCTTTTAGTGAGCAAGGTGATTACTGGAACAAGTTGCCTTTGCAGGTAGTTGAGGCTAACAGTTTGTTTCCCTCCTCCCTCATGTAGGTGAGGGAGGAGGGAAGCACATAATTTGTATTTTCTTATTTCCCTTCTTTCTTTTTTTTTTGTCAGTGCAGCAAAAGCCTGTGGCTTCCTTGTGGCTAATACTAGCCTTCCTTCCAGTAGTAATATGGCTAATATTACTATTGGAATTCTTTTTTTAATGCCCTGATCTACACTATTAAGCACTTCCCACTTTCTCCTCTATATTCAAGGATTTTCTCTTAGACATTGTAAGGTTACTTGCACAATAGCAAAAACAAAACTGATTTAGGGACCACTTGTACCTGCCATGTAAACAGTAACAAGTGAAATTTAGTCATAAAAGTGGTTGACTCATTTCTGCGAAACAAAAGATGAATTTTCCAGGATAAAGGAAAATCTCCCCCCCCCCCAATTCTCTAATAGTGTGCTTACAGTAGAAAACAAGTTGACCAGAGCCAATAATATGCCTTAATCTCTGTCAATGGCTGTGGACACATGTATAGCAGTTGACCAGTGCAACTTCTCGGTACAGTAGATCCGATTGTTGTATAGGTTTTACGGGCACCAGTAAATTGTGGAATATTTTAGCTCTTAATATCTAAAGAGATAATTCGTAATTCTTTTAGCTCTTAATATCTAGAGATTAATTCTTAATTTCATGCATTCTACAGCATCAGTTCTATTGCATAAAGGCCAGAGGTGCGAACAATGCATACCCAGCAGGTGTCTCGAAATCAGTTCATTTTATGAAAATTTTCTTTGTTATACAGAAACTATTTTTAATGTAATGACCAGGGGGAAATCAAAAAAATTCGCTATATGGAAATTCATTTAAAAGAGGTCCGACTGTATTTTATATTGCTCGATTTTAACGTTTTGTTTTCAACTTCACATTTTTATGCACACATTTCTGCTCTACATCAATAAGCAACAACAGCTGCATTCTTGTTTCTTCACTTACTGTTCTGACAGTTTTAAATTCTCTACAAGTAAATAGTGATCACAAAAGTCTCCCCCCCCCCCCAATAAATAACAGTTAACAAATTAATGCTTTCTTATATAGAAAGTTATCTAAGAAATATTTTGTGCGAAAAACTTTCGCGATTGTTTCCATAAAGATTTATGGGCTTGGCTAAGCATCAAATTAGAAAGGACAAAAAATGCTTGTAAACTCTTTTGATTCACAATTTAAGGACAGCTTTCTTTGACATCCGGATATATTCATAGATGCCAACTCTTCACATTTACAATGGAAAATTGATCTTTTTTAACTCCATCTGAGCCCTCACTGTCATAATGCACTTAGTGACAAAGAGTTTATCTTTTTACAAGAACTCATTTTTTTTTGTTATTGTTTTCTTTTCATAAAAAAATAATAATAGTACATTAAAATTGTAATTAAAAAAAAATTCAAATTTCTGCTTATTTTCGTTAATGATTTAGCCATGATGTGCTGTGATAGAAATGCTGGGTAATAGCATGGTTCTCTGTTATATGCAGTCAAGGATCTGGCATACCATGTGTACGCCATATCCAAAAATTTCATTACTTCATACAGCATGTCCCACCCACTTTTTTCTTACTAATGAATACACCATGAATTGTCAAACTAATAGAGCAAGCTTATCTTCAAAAAGATCTAAACCTCCCAAGCACTTCCTAATTCATTTCACAAATATACGTGGTCTTAATTGTAATCTCAACAATGTCCATTTCCACTTGCAGTCTGCCAAACCCCATGTACTTTTTTTGACAGAATCTCAGTTATCGGTTGATTCAACTACTGCTCATCTCAGATGCCCAAATTATTCGCTGTATGATTCCTTTCGCCTCAAAGGTGGTACTTGTGCATATGTCCGTTCTGATATTCTCTGTCAGAGACTTGGCAATTTGGAATCTCTTTGATCTTCTCTGGCTTAAAATCTCTCTACCTCATTGTGTCCAATTCATCTGTTGTCTCTACCGTTCTCCCAGCTCCACTAATCACTTGGAGCTCTTTGACTTCCTCTCTTTGCAACTTGACTTTCTCCAGTCCAACTTTCCTAACAGTGAGGTAATTTTCCTTGGTGATTTTAATGTTCACAACTCCAGCTGGCTTCCGTTTTGTAGTCACACCGACCCACCTGATCAAGATGCTGAGGATTTTGCAATTACTAATGACCTTGCACAGATTGTTCATTTTCCTACAAGAATACCGGACAGTCCTAATCATACAGCCAACATGCTTGATCTTTTTCTCACAAACAACCCTTCTAAGTACACGGTCGAAGTGAGAGGTCTTTTAGGCACTTCAGATCACAACTTGGTGATCGTCTCTTCTCCAACGGAGCCTTTATCTCATGGCTATTCCCAACCTCATGTTGTAGAGCATTACAAGAATGCAAAATGGGATGACTGTGAGACTTCTTTTCCTTGTTCGGATTAATGTTTCAAATCTTCTGATGTCTTCGTTTGCTCAGATCGTGTCAGTGAATTTATTCTTGCAGGTATGGAATCCTTTATCCTACACTGCACTTTAAAATCTCGTCCTTTATCTAAACCTTGGTTTTCCAATAAATGTGCTAAGGCTGTTCAAGAGAAGAACGTTGCATATCGTAATTGGCTTGTTTCTAATTCTTCAGTGTCATTTTCTGCCTAAACTAAAGCTCACAACAATTGTAAAGCAGTTATTAATCAGTCCCAACTAGAGTTCGAACAGGCTAAGAGTAGAAAACTTGCTTCTTGCCCTAATGGTAGCCAAGTATTCTGGCCACAACTTTTGCCCATCTCTGCTCCCAGCTCTGTCCAAACCAGATGGTTCTGTTGTCACTTCAGCCAAGGATAAAGCTGACCTGCTAGCATCCCATTTTTCTTCCAACTCATGTATTAATGATCTTGGTAAAATACCTACCACCATTCCCATTCAATGCCTCCTGTGGTCTTCTGTCAAAAAGGATGTCAGAACGATTTTGACGAATCTTGATGCTAAGAAAGCTCCAGGTCCCGATGGTATTTCTCCACTTGTTCTCAAAACCTGTGCTCCTGAACTTACTCCTATTCTTTGCTGCCTTTTTTCACTTTCTTATTCCAAAAGTGCTTTTCCTTCTGCTTGGAAATTTGCTCATATCCAGCCAGTTCCTAAAAAGGGTGACAAATCCCTCCCATCCTTCTTCCATTGACCGGAAATCCTATCCGTAGTTTTGCTGACGATGGCACATTGCATTCCACCTTCCAGTTTGAGAAGCTTTGCCCTGCTGAAACAGCTTCAACTTCTCGAGCATCCACTGCCAAATCCTTAAATGCTAACCTCCAGGTAATTCTCCAGTGGGGCAAATATAACTTAATTTCAATCCTTCTAAAACTCAGTCCTGTCTTATATCTTGCAAAAAGGATTCTTCTACTCCTATGCTTATCTCCAATGATGCTCTGATTTCTAGGCAAGATCTTTGCGATTACCCTGACTTCTAATCTCTCTTGGTACAAGCACATTACAAATATTGCTTCTCTGTATCTAAAAAACTTGGTTTTCCCTTTCGCTCTCTGCGTTACTTTTCTTTCAAACAGCTATTCACTCTGTACAAATTGCAAATCTGCCCTACCGTGGAATATTGTTCCCACATTGGGGGCGGTGTCTCCAAAATCTCTCATGCTTCTAGATTCTATTCAAAAGAGTTAGGTTAATTAATGTCTCATCTGTAACAGTATCTCCACTCTCTGTCTCATAGACACAGATTTCTGTTTCTGCTGCATGCCTTTTCTATAGATACTTGCTTGGGCCCTATTCTTCTGAAATGGCTTCTACAATTCCCACTCTCTCTCTCTTTCAAAGAAGTCTAAATATATGCTGCAACCAGTCAACATCCTTTTACTGTCCAAGTTCAAACTCACAGAACCTAATTTTTTTTCTTACTCATTTATTTATTCAACTTCTGTTTTCTGGAACAAACTTTTTTCATACGTATTTCCTGAAAAGTTCAATCTACAGAAGTTCAAGTCTAATGTTAACAAGTATCTTCTTTCATCTTTTAAACCTTCAACCTATGCATGGTACTAAGTACTATACGTTCTAAAAAAAAAAAAAGTATTGATATGTAACACTGGTCCTTGAGAATGAAAAAAAATTTAGTGTGGAAAATATATTTATTTAATATCATATACTAAAAGATAGTAAACTAATTATAAGGAATTATGGGATATGTTTTCTTTCTTTGACAATTCTTTACTTTTTATTTAACTTTATTTTACTTTATTGTTTATTATTAGTTATATTTTGTAGTTTACAATAATATACCTATGTAAATCTATGACATGACTTTATCACACAGTATGCAATATAATCTAAAAGTGTGTAGTTTGTACTGCCATTAAATAAGCGGGATTAGCATAGCATTACTCCTTTTCAATCTCTTTGTTTTCATGTGTTGTTGTTCAATAACATTTAGACTAAAATCATGCCTCAGACTAAAGCAGCAAAGCAAAGGGACGAAAGTAGTATGAATACTTTGGTTCAGAGGAGAACTTTTGAGAGCAGTTCTACGAATCAGGATTTTTTTTTTTTTTTATGTATGTTACTTGTGCTCTCCCTCTTTTTTTTTTTTTTTTTTTTTTTTTTCAAAGTTACTTCTAGCAGGATAAGCTCCAGCCATAGGAGATGCCTTTGTATGTGTATTCATTGCAAAGAGCATGAGATAAAAAATTAAACTGTAACCATTATCAACCTACTGCAGGATGGAAGCCTCCGCAACAATTCATGCTTAGGGAAATGGACCATAATCTGCCACGCTGGTTCAGTGCAGGTTGGCAGATCGACCCTATTTAGCAGTCAGGGTCTTAAACCCTGGTCTACTCAAAGAGCGTGTGCTACAGCACTCCCGCTTCTGACCACTCTGCTATGGAGGCCTGGTGCATGAGGTAGTTAAGTGCAAACTTGCCATTCTGAAAGGATTATATTAGAATTTGAAGACTAGGGTTCATACCCTCGAGGGATTAAAAGAAAGGGACCTGTCAAGTAATTAGCTGCCCAGCCCAATGCTTTGAGCCCATGCTTCAGAATCAGACAACACAAAGACATCCTCTGCAGCAGAGATCCTTGGTCCCACAGGAAATAGCTATAGTGGGTGACTCTATCAGCAAGTGGGAAAAATATTGTTCAAAAAGGACAGGTAGAATAGTAACAGAGGGTACGTCTTCCATGGGCCAAAAATAAATGATATTTTAAGGGCACAAAAGGTGATATTGTTGTACAAAGAGAAGGAGTTCTGATGATTTCATTAATAAGTACAGAGCAATGTTGAGAAAAAGTTAAGTTAGGATATGGGAAAAAAAAAATCAAAGTATCGGCAATCCAGCGTCACTTAGATAATTCTAAACATATATCTAATACTCCTGAATTTTGTCACCAACAACCCTTTAAAATACACAGTTAATATTAGTAGTCAGGTACCTCAGATCACAACTTGGTGATGTGCTCATCTCCAACAGTTTATTTCACATGATCATCTCAGCGTGTTGTTATTTGGAATTACAAGAATGTGAAATGGGATGATATTTAGCAGTCAGGGGCTTAAACCCTGGTCTACTCAAAGAGTGTGTGCTACAGCACTCCCGCTTCTGACCACTCTGCTACGGAGACCTATGATATGTCTCCGTATATCAGAGAAAAGAGATAATGCATATCAGATATGCATTATCTCTTTTCCTTGGTTGGATTTAATACTTTAAATTTTCCATTCTTAGAGTTCGCTTAGATAGTGTCAGTAAAATTATTCTTTTCGGAAAATCTTTATTCCTCATTCCATCCTAAAATCTTGCCTTTTATCTAAACTGTTTTTCAATTACAATTGGCTTGTATCCAAATATGCTGCTTCATTTTTGTCTACACCTAAGCTTGCTGCAGTTGCATAAAAGCTATTAATCAATTTGTACTTATTTAGAATAGGCTATGTGTAGGATACTTGCTTCTTTTTCAAATGGAAGTCAAGTCTCTGGTCTCGGATCATCCACACTTGCACCTCAGTTATGATCTAGTTCTTTAAAGCTGACTTATTAGCAACCTAATTTCCCTCTAGCTCGTACATTAGTGATCTTGGTGGATTATCTACTATACCAAGCCCATACCACTCAATCTCACATGGCCTTCTGACACAAGGACATTTAAAAAATTCTGAATAGTCTAGTTAACAAAAACTGTCTTGGTCCTTGTGCTATGTGGTAGAGAATGAAAGGGACTTGGGGTGGTTGTGCAGGCAGATATGAAGTTCTCTGAGCAGTGCAGACGGGCTGCAAGAGTAGCTCATGGAGTATTGTCAATGATATACAGGAATTTTTCCAGCAGGGATAAGGAGGTGATTATTCCGTTGTATAAGGCAATGGTCAGGCCACACCTAGAGTACTGTATACAGGTCTGGAGGCCTCATTTCAAGAAGGATGTAGAGCTGCTGGAATGAGTACAGAGAAGGGCAACAAGATTAGTGAATGGAACAAAGGGGTGCTCTTACGAAGAAAGGCTTAAGTTTTGCAAATTACAGTGTCTGGAGACTAGGCACCAGCGAGGTGATCTGATAGAGGTGTATAAAGCCTGGAATGGTTTGAGCATGCTCAATGCTGATGGGATTCTTCCTCTAGCTCAGAAAAATCACCTGAGAGGGCATAAATTCAAATTGAGGAAAGACAGATGTAGGATAGACGTGTGGAAATTTGCCTTTAGCCAGCGTTTATATTATTATTTTCTATTCCATATCTATTCTTCCTAAGAATACCATTATTTATTTATTCACTTTGAAACATGACAGTGCATATTTTATCATTTATCATTTTATCAATGCTATTTCTACATTTGATCACAAAACCCATGCTCCAAAGCTTGCCTCAGTTTTGTGGTATCTTTTTGCACTCTCTTCTTCTACTGGTATATTTCCTGCTCCCTAGAAGCTTGCTCATATCCATATCCTAAATCCCTCCCTCCTTTCCTTCAGTTATCTTCCTATTGTGCTTTCAGTTATCATCCCAAATTAATATGGAAATCGATCCACCACCAACTCTTAAAACCTTCCAGCTGATCAGTGACTGCTACTATGGAATCCGGGGATGTTGATCTAGTGGTGATATTGACTTATGTTGCTTATCTTTGGACAAATCTGATGTGAAGTTTTGAAATTTAAGCAGTTTTTCTTGATATTTCCAATGCTTTTGATCATGTTTATTTGGCATAATGCCTTTCAAAACAAGCTTCCATCTTTGCAGTTCGGTTACCAGCATTGTTTACACCCTCTCATTGAGGATAAGAGATTGGGTACGACGTTATTACCACGTTGTTCAAGATTTTTGTAGCTACGGTGAATGCTAAGTTTTCATTTATACAGGGTGTCTCAAAAATATTGTTACAAATGTTTAGGGGAGATAGGTAACATCTAAAGGAATGTGAATCGCATAGAAACCTGTAACCGGAAACGTCACAGTAAGTCAGTAGATGGCGCTGTTCATCAGTTCGCAAGAGGGAAAATTTCTGGTTTACTCATTCAAGCAGTAGTCGCCGCACAAAGAGCGTGCATAAAAATACGAACAGTGAGCTGGCAGACATGTACCTAGTGTATGGATTAGCAGAGGGCAATGGACGAGCCGCTCAACGAATTTATGGAGAACGCTTCTCAGACAGACATGTACTGGACCACCGTTTTTGTTTGCGCGTGTCATCAAAATTTGTGCGATTATGGGTCATTTAGAGGTTATTTTTGGTATGGTTTTTTTTTTAGGAGCAACTAAGGCCATATTGCTCCTGGGATATGCAGTGGTCATTTCCTGACCTTTCCACATCCTCCGTATTTGGTGGTCACGGGCTCAAATCTTGGTCTGATCAAGAAGCGTGTGCTATGCACTGCTGCTCCTGCCCACCTGGCTACGGAGGCGCCTCATTTAGAGGTAACAGGAGTACCGCGGGCAGACCACATTCGATGTGAACTCCTGCCATGGAAGAAAGCGTGCTGAATGCCATCCAGAATAATCCTACTACCAGCACACGTGCCATTGCCTCTGCCTTAGAAGTGTCTCGTTGCAGTGTACAGCTTGTCTGGCACCACGATTCCTTACACCCCTTTCATCTCCAAAGGGTTCAGTTACTGCTCCCCCAAGATCATCCTGCACGTGTGGCTTTTGCACAGTGGTTTCTCCAAGAAAGTGTTCAAGACTTGAATTTTCCAGCCTATGTTTCATTCACGTATGAGGCTTATTTCACTCAGGAAGGCTTATTCAATCAGCACAATGCTCATGTGTGAGCTCATGACAACCCACATGGTGGCACCTCCCCATGCGGCACAACATCACTTCGTAATAAATGTGTGGGCAGGTATGGTCAGTAACTGCTTAGTCAACCCATACCTGTTACCATCCTGCATGAACTCCACTAAATACCGGATCTTTCTTGAACAAGTTCTACCAGGGTTAGTTGACGATGTTGCAGCAAATGTGAGACGCAACATTTGTTTTCAACATGACGGGGCGCCTGCCCATTATGGAAGATGTGTTTGTGACCATTTGAACAGGCGTTTTGGGCTTCGATGGATTGTCTGTGGTGGACCCGTTGCCTGGCCCCCACGCTCACCTGATTTATCGAGCCTTGATTTCTTCCTGTGGGGGGGGGCCTCAAATCGATCGTGTATGAATTGCCTGTGGAGATGGAAATGGATCTCCTGGCAAGACTCTTCTGCACTGCTGCTACTGTCAAAGAAACTCCAGGTGTGTTCAACCGTGTCTGCCAATCCATGCTGAGTCAGTGTCACGCATGCAGGCGCCTCTGTAGCCAGGTGGGAAGGAACAGCAGTGCGTAGCACGTGCTTCTTGATTAGACCGGGGTTCTAGCCCGTCACCACCAAATACGGAGGATGCGGAAAGATCAAGGAATGACCACCGCATATCCCGGAGCAATATGGCCTTAGTTGCCAATGCTCCTAAAAACCAAATAACAATAACAGCGTGTCACGCATGCATTGCGTCTCGTGGTGGAACCTTCGAGCAGCTGTTGTAACATCATGAAATGCATCCATCTCGTACTCCATTGTTAATATTATGTCAAATAAATGTTTACCACTAATTACTGTCTTGTGTCATTTCTGCTTCTTGTGCCTCTGCTCTACTTTCCCGTGATGTTTCCGGTTATGGGTTCTTATGCGATTCACATTCGTTTAGATGTTACCTACCTCCCCTAAACATTTGTACCAATATTTTTGAGACACCCTGTATTTAGTCATTTTATTGACTTAATTGCTATACTAAATTATTTTCTGTAAGTAGCTTTATAGTTCTAGCCAAGCTCCGTGGTTTATATTTGAATTTAGATAGCGATTTTGAAAATTAATACTTGTGTCCATAGATTTTACGTTCATAACTTGCCACCATTGTTATAAGATACAGAATAGCGTAAGGTTTAATGTAAAACTAGATAGCGAAAAACGTAGCACTGTATTAAAAATCGGTTAGATTAGTATAGTATTAACAATTAATCGGTAAAATTTGTTAATCTTAATAAAGTTCATTGCTAATTAAATTACACTTAATGGAATCATAACCCAGACTACAGCAGCAAAGTAGTGTTCACAGAATAGCCAGAGTGCTGTGGCTCACGGGAGAAACGAAGGGGTCGATTCTCCAATGCATCACGGTCTAAAACAATGCGTGAAATGTGAAATGTTTGCAAACGTGTCTATAACAGAACATGATCTAGCCAAGGAGGATGTCTTTGTGTGTGCTAGGTACAGATACTGAGAACAACTTAGACGCCAGTTGAGCATTCTGATGGGCGCCTATGAGAGTTTGAAGTGTAGAGTAAATACCCTTGAAGAAATTAATGAGGGGCCCATCAAGCGCTCAGCTGCCCAACTCAAGGCCAGAGCTCACTCCTGTGCATCAGACAACACAGAGGCAATCTCCAAGGCAGAAGATGCTGGTCCCACAGGAATTAGTTATTGTTGGTGACTCTGTTGTCAGGGAGACGGGGAATATATTATGCAAAAAGGATGGGTGGAACAGTACCAGGGTATGTCTTCCAGGGACAAAAGTTGATGACATAGGGTGGATATCTTTTAAGAGCACTAATGACATTAAGTGTAGGAGATCTGCGGATTTACTAAGCAAGTACAGGTCAATGCTGAAAAAAAGTCATGAGTTAGGGTTAAATTTGAAGGTATTTGCAATTCTGCCCAGACATGAGAGGAGGGAGTGTATGATGAGAGACTTGTCAATCAATTCAGCCCTAGAGAGAGATTACACAAGGCACAAGGGGTAGAATTTTTTTTCAGTGTGGTCTGTGCTTGCTAACAGAAGAGACTGCTTCTACAGGGATCGGATACACTTAAATAGAAAGGGTGCAAGAATATTTGCTGATGCTATCGAGGCAGTGTGAGGTGGGCAGGAAAACTGCTAGATTGGGGAGATTCACAGATTAAAAGATTAAAGGTAACCACAGGAAGAGGTGAAAGCGATTCTTGCGCTGCTTCTATTGTAATGAGCAGCAGCTTAGTGGGCAAGTTGCTGGGGATTTTATGAGCTGCTGGGAGTCATCATGGAACAAGTAAATACATGGGCTGTGTTAGGATAACTAAAAGTAAGAACAAGTGCATGTATGCTTGCATAACACTAATGCTAGAATTATAGTAAATAAAATTGATGAATTTGAAATGCTGATTAAGACATCAAAGGCAGATGTTGTTCGGATATCAGAGACATGGTGTCACACAGATATAAGCAGTGCAGAATAGGAATTTGGGGTTTATGTTTATGTCACACAATACATACTCAATATTGCACTGTCCACCCGTGTCAACTGGATTCACTTCTTTAGATTTTGTTTCTTAACTAACAGCATAACCCCTGGAGAAGGGGAAAATGAGAGTAGGAGTATGTTATAGGCCTAATGAGTCTGATGAGTACAATGAACACTTGTGCAGAGAAATAGAATGGGCCAGTAAATCAGAATGTCTTGAAATGGGGGATTTTAACTTTCCAGATATTGACTGGAACTTGGGTTGGTCACTCACGCGCTAGCAAGATTTTGTGGATTTATTGGAGGATTGTTTTCTACAGCAACATGTTCGAGGGGCAACCAAAGGGAGTAATACCCTTGATCTGATTATCAGCAGTGATTATTCATGCATTAAGAATTTGCAGATAAAGGAACCACTAGGTGACAGTGATCACAGTGTAGTGATATGAGATTTACTGAAAGATGTAACTACCATCAAGGTTAAATGGAAGGATTTTTGTTTTCGTAAAGGTGACTAGAGTAGTCTCAGACAGTTTTTAAATTCTATACATTGGGATCAACTGATGGTGTTTAAAACGGTGAATTCTAAATTGGAAGCTTTCAGGGACTTAATCTTGGAGGCTACTAGACTTTTCATGTCAACTAAGAAATGCGGTTCAAGGTTCATGCCTAAATGGATGAAGGATGAATTAATGAGGCTCGTGGGAGAAAAGAAAAATGCATGGGATGCATATAAATTATCAGGCGACACAGAAGCCTACAGCAGATTTAAGCTAGTCTGTTACAAAGGAGGTTAGGCAGGCGAAGGCTTATTAAGAGAAATCTTTGGCAAAGGATGCAAGGAAAAATAGCAACGTGTTTTTTACTTATGTAAACTCTAGAACGAAGGGGATGGATCAAATTGGTCCACTTAACAGAGATGGTTTGACTATTGAAGATCCTGCTCAATAGCTGCTAAACCAAATGAGTAATTTGCATCTACATTCACACGTGAGGAGTTATTCAAGGAGGGCAATGCAAGAAGTTTATAGTAGTAGTAGTAGTAGTAGTGGCATGTGATGCAAGAAAGCAAATGTATGAGCTTATGCAGCATCAGCCAAAAAAAAAAAATCACACCATTCCCTCCAAATGCCTGTCCAGTTCCTCCTTAAATTTATTCAACCTATCAACTTCCACAACGACAGATGATGGAAGTTTGTTCCAGCAATTAACCACCTGCTGGCTAAAGGAAAATTTCCATGCATCTATTCTAGATCTGTCATTTCTTAATTTGAATTTATGCCCCCTTAGATTCGTAATCTGAACAAGTGGAAGGATCCCATTCAGCGTGCTCAACCCATTCAAGGCCTTATATACCTCAATCAGATCACTGCGCAGGTGCCTAGTCTCCAGCCACTGCAATTTGCAGAACTTAAGCCTCTCTTGGTAAGAGGATCCCTTCATTCCCCTCACCAATCTTGTTGCCCTTCTCTGTACACGCTCAAGTAAATCTACATCCTTCCTAAAATGAGGCCTCCAGACCTGTATGCAGTACTCAAGCCGTGGCCTGACCATTGCCTTATACAGAGGGATAATCACCTCCTTTTCCCTGCTAGCAAAATTCCTATATATCATTGACAAAACCCCATGACCTGCCCTGGCAGCCTGTCTGCATTGCTCAAAAAACTTCATATCTGCCTGCACAATTACTCCCAGGTCTTTTTCATTTTCTACCACCTTAAGTGTAGTACCACACAGTTGGTACGTTTCTCTGGGGTTACTTCTACCCATATGTTGTACTTTGCATTTGTCAAGGTTAAACTTCAGTTGCCACTTCTTAGCCCATCTGCCCAAATTATCTAGATCCTGTTGCAGTAGCACACTGCCATTACTGTCATTAACAACCCTGCCAACCTTTGTATCATCTGCAAACTTCAACATTAAGCCTGATATACCTTCATCAATATCATTGATAAATATACAAAACAACAGTGGACCTAACACCGAACCCTGTGGGACTCCACTAATAACATTAGTCCAAGAAGAGCAGCACCCATTAATTACCACCCTGTGTCTTCTCCCACTCAACCATCCTTTTATCCACTATAGCAACTTACCCTTAATACCATTCTGCTCCAATTTGTACAATAGTCTTCCATGCGCAACAGTGTCAAAAGCTTTCCTGAAATCCAAATATATGATATCAAAATTATTTTTCGCATCCAGTTCCTTTGTAACCACATCATAATATCCTATCAAATTTGTCAAACAAGACTTTCCCTTAACAAACCCATGCTGTGTCTGGATTATTGCTGCAGTCTTGTCTAGATGATCCTGCAATGCATCTTTAACCAGTGACTCCATTATTTTACCCGGAACAGAAGTTAAACTAACTGGTCTGTAATTACTCGTGTCACCCTTCGATCCTCCTTTGTGAATTGGGGATACATTTGCACATCTCCAGTCCATGGGAACCTCCCCTGAGTCCAAGGATGCTCTCATAATTATGGCTAAGGGTTTGCTGAGTTGCTTTGCCGCCTCCTTTAATATAACTGGATAGATCCCATCCACCCCAGGTGCTTTTCTTACATTTAACTTCAACAATTTCTCTTCCACTTTGCTCTCGTTTATTACAAAATCATTAAGTATCTTGCTACAATTTGATAACCTTCTGCCATTTTCAAACCTTAATAATTCCTCATGTGTGAATGTAGATGCAAAATACTCATTCAGTTTGTTTGCTATCTGAGCAGGATCATCAACAGTCGAACCATCGATGTCAAGTGGACCAATCAGATTCATCCCCTTCCTTTTAGAGTTTATATAAGTAAAGAAATCCTTGCTGTTTTTCTTAGCATCTTTTGCCAAGGATTTCTTGTAATCTGCCTTCGCCTGCCGAACCTCCTTTGTGACCTAATTACAGATTAACTTATATCTGCCATAGGCTTCTGAGTCGCTTGATAATTTATATGCATCCCATGCATTTTTCTTTTCTGTTACGAGTCTCATTAGTTCATTTGACAACCATTTAGGCCTAAACCTTGAACAATATTTCTTAATAGGTATGAACCTTTTAGTAGCTTCCACGATTAATTCCTTGAATGCTTCCCACTTAGAATTTACTGTTGGTAACATCGTCAGTTGATCCCACTGTACAGAATTTAAAAACTGTCGGAGACCACTGTACTCGCCTTTACGAAAGCAAAAACCCTTTCCTTTACCCCTGATAGTAGTTAAATCTTTAAGTAAATCCCACGTCAGTACACTGTGATCACTGCCACCTAGTGGTTCTTTTATCTGCAAATTCCTAATACATGAATGATCACTGCTGATTACCAGATCAAGAGTATTACTTTCTCTGGTTGCTTCTCGAACATGCTGCTGCAGAAAACAATCATCCAATAAATCCACAAAAGTCTGACTAGTGTGTGAGTGCCCAACCCACAAGTTCCAGTCAATATCTGGGAAGTTAAAATCCCCCATTATAAGACATTCCGATTTACTATCCCACTCTATTTCTCTGTACAATTGTTCATTGTACTCATTCAAGTCTAACAGGGAGATAAGTGATTTTGTAATAACTGAGAGCAAAGTGGAGGAGAAATTGTCGAAGTTAAACATAAAAAAGGCACCTGGTGCAGATGGAATCTATCCAGTTATAATGGAGACAGCAAGGGAAGTAAGCAAACCCTTAGCCATAATTATGAGAACTTCCTTAGAGTCAGGGGAAGTTCCCAAAGACTGGAGATGTGCAAATATATCCTCAATTCACAAAGGGGATTCAAAAGAAAACACAAGTAACTATAGACCTGTTAGTTTAACGTGTTCCAGGGAAAATAATGGAATCACTGGTTAAAGAAGCATTGCAGGTCATCTAGACAAGACTGCAGTAATAGTTAAGACACAGCATGGGTTTGTTAAAGGGAGGTCTTGTCTGACCAATTTGATTGGATACTATGATGTGCTCACAAAGGAACTGAATGCCAAAAATAATTTTGATATCATATACTTGGATTTCAGGAAAGCTTTTGATACTTTGCACATGGAAGACTGCTGTACAAATTGGAGTAGTATGGCATTAAGGGCAAGTTAGTGCAATGAATAAAGGGGTGGGTGAGTGGGAGAGAGCAGAGAGTGGTAAAAAATGGACACTGCTTTACGTGGACTAATGTCATTAGTGGAGTCCCCCAAGGTTCAGTGCTGGGCCCATTGTTGTTTTGTGTGTTTATCAATAATATCGATGAAGGTATATCAGGCTTAATGTCCAAGTTTGCTGATGATACAAAGGTTCGCAGGGTTGTTAATGACAGTAAAGACAGTATGCTACTGTTATAGGATCTAGAAAAGTTAGGCAGATGGGCTGAGAAGTGGCAGCTAAAATTTAACATTGACAAATGCATAGTACTCATAATGGGTAGCAGTAACCGAAGAGAAATGTACCAACTGTGTGGTACTACGCTCAGAGGCCAAATTGTAATGGCCAGACAACTGGGTCAGAGCATATCCAAAACGGCACGGCTGGTGGGATGCTCATGGTTAGTCACTGTTAGTACCTACTGAAAGTGGTCCAAGGAGAGGGAACCCACAAACCGCTGGCAAGGTGTTGGACGACCACGGCTGCTCGAGGTGAGCAATGGCTCTTCCAGATTGTGCGTGGCAACAGAAGGATGACTGTGGTGCAACTCGCTAGTAATTGGAATGCTGGTTATGGGGGTAATGTGTCACGACACACAGTACATCGAAACCTGCTGAAAATTGGGCTGCGTAGCCGCTCCGAGTGCCCATGCTAACCACAGTTCACTGGCAACAATGCCTACAATGGGCAGGCGAGCATCAAAACTGGACCTTGAGTGATTGGAAGAAGGTTGTCCGATGAATTGCATTTCCTCTTGCACCATGTGGACTGCTGGGTACATGTTCATCATTTACCTGGCGAAGTGATTGTGCCTGGATGCACCGTGGGGTTATGTCATTCTTTCGGCGATGTTCTGCTGGGATATCCTAGGTCCAGTCATCCATGTGCCAAGCACCACATACATCTACCACCTACCTAAACATGATCAGCAATGATGTTTAGGTAGGTGGTATGTCTACCACCTATCTAAACATCATTGCTGACCATGTACACCCTTTCATGGCAATGATCTTCCCCTCTGGCAGTGCCATCTTTCAGCAGTATAATGCGCCATGCCACACCGCCTGGATTGTTTGAGACTGTTTCGTGGAACATGAGGAAGACACCCAGGTATTGCCCTGGCCTCCAAATTCCCTAGACATCAATCCCATTGAGCATCTGTGGTTTGTGTTGGAACAGCAACTCCAATCTGCAGTGTCTCAACCAAGGACTTCACAGGAGTTAAAGGATCTGCTGGTTATGTGTTGGTACCAGATACCACAAGACACATTTAGAAATCTTGTAGCATCCATGCTTCGCCGGGTACAAGCTATTTTGGTTGCATGTGGTTAGTCAACATCATATTAGGTAGGTGGTCGTGATGTTTTGGCACATCGGTATATATATGACTCAGTGAAATCCAATCTATAGTTTTGCTGATGATAGCACATTATATTCCACTTTCCAGTCTGAGCAACCCTGCTTTATGCAACGAGCTTCAACTTCTTAAATACTAATCTTTGGATAATTCAGCTGGTTATCATATTTCTCATAACAGAGTTACACTCGTGCTCATCTTTTGACAAAACTCAGATTTCGAGAAGCTCACATTTATTGGGGATCCAGTGACTTTCTATAGATGGGTCAAGGTCATTTGTTAGCTATTCTGCAATGCAGTCATTCTACAGTTCCACTCCTCATCGTAAACTGCCTGTCTCAGAAACTCACTTATTTACTCAGAAACTTATTGCAAGTAAACTTATTACACTGTAATCTTTCTTGGCATTGGCACATCACAAATATTCCTCGGCATTAAAAAAGAAAAAAAGAAAACAGTTTCTTGTACACTGTGTGTTACTTTTCTTCTAAACATCTACTATATACAAATCTCAAATGTGCTGTAACTTGGAATATTGTTCCCCCCCCCCCCCAAAAAAAAACCTATCTCCTAGACTTGTTCAAAATAAAGTATTCAGATTAATTACCAAGCATGGATAGGTTAAATAATCAGCTCCCTTCTCTTACAAACTCTCTCCACTCTCTCTGTGTTATAATAGATATTCAGTTTATGCCATATCCTTTCTATAGATATTTCCATGAGCATTGTTCTTTCAAATTGGCATCTATAATTTAACCACTCTCTTCCAAACCGGTCCAACCACATGGCAGTTAAATGCAAATTTACCACACTAACTTTCCCTCTTCCTCATTTGTTACTTATAATTGTTTTTGTTCTTTGGAACAACTTTCCATCACATGTATTTCTTGAAAATGACAGTATATACAGAAATTCAAGTCTAATGGTAAAAAAATACTTTCTCGTGTCCTTCAACCTGTATACAATACAGATTACTATAGGTTTTGCCTTTCATGGGGGCGCCTCCGTAGCCAGGTGGGAAGGAGCAGCAGTGCGTAGCACACGCTTCTTGATTAGACCGGGGTTCGAGCCCGTCACCACCAAATACGGAGGATGCGGAAAGGTCAAGGAATGACCACCGCATATCCCGGAGCAATATGGCCTTAGTTGCTAATGCTCCTAAAAACCAACCAAACAAACAAACAAACAAGCCTTTCATGTTTGAGTTTATCATAAAAATGATGATGATTTTTAAATAAAAAACTTGAGAAATGTATTATAGGTAAATGTAAATCACTGGCTTAAGAGCATCTTTTCTATCTGTTAGCAAGAAGAGGAAGTGCTAATGATGCAGTCAGCAGGAGGAGATAGAGCACCACTAGATCGGTCATATTTTCCACCTAGCAATGCAGCAGGGGCTGCCTTACAATACAGTACTCATACACGTCCTCTTCAAGAAGTCCTTCCAGTACAGGGTAACTTCAACTTTTTGCAAGAGTCCCAGATTGACTTAGAGTGTAAGTGGGTAATATTTACATATAGATTTTTTTTTTAATTTCACATTATAAATTGGTGTAATGTAATACTTCACTTAAGTAGTTAGCTTATTTTCTTGATTTGGAGGTAAATTTTTATATTCTAATGCTTTTTTGAGGTTAAATTTAATTTAATGTCTTAAAAATATCTAGCAGTTATTTGGGAGGTGATAGGGAGGGAGGCAACTTATGCTTTTTCTGCACAGAATGTTGCTATTTTATTTCATTAGTAAGTTCGTTTTAAGATGCATTAAGGTAAAGCTGGAATATTCCCAGGAGTAATCACTGTAAAAATTAGCATTAAAACTGAGAAGATATGTAATATTTTTAGTGCAAGAATCTGTTTTGTAAAAAACACCATAACTACCTTCTCAAAAATCTGTTCTCATCAGTGTACTTTAACCCTTTGAGGTTTAAAGTATGCTGATAGCCTGATAAGTACATAAACTATAACTTATGCCTAGATACTTTTCTCAAGGATGAGTCATATATATGGGGATGTTAAGTTTTCAAAGTCATTTAAAGAAGCTCATTATAATAATGTATAACATTTATGTGTGGATTGTCTTAGTTTTCTAGCAAGTGTTGCCATCGCTTATCTGTGTTTCCAAGTAATGGGACACAGTTTATTATAGATGACAGCATCTGTTATCCATTTGGACTTACAAAAAAAGCCAAAATTCTGAAATTCAGAGCCGAATGATGATTAAATTGAATCAACTGAGAAATAATTTAAAGTAATATAATATAAAAAATTAAATAATTTAAAACTTTCTTATTTTAATTTATTTCATTTTTGACAATTATTTAACTGTTGGGCAATGAAGTTGCAATAGGAGTAGATTAATATTTAAAAACATTTATGTACCAAATTTTCATGTCTACAAATTTCAGAAATTCCACAAAGAAACTTTCTTCACAGAACCTGTCACTATTGGCATATGAAGATAGCATATATCTTCATATGCTATCTCATTTCCATTCCAGTTACATAAATGACAATGTGTATTTGCAGATTATACCAAGAAGCATACTTTTATAAAATATAAAGACCACAGTTTCTCCCATCCTCAGTGAGACTCCACTTGATGGGGCTGGTAACCTGGGAAAAGGAAAGGAGCAACAATGGATTGCAGTGCATATCCGCCACTAGAGCCAACAGGATCTCAACATACTTACACCCTTAGAATGGAACACTATCTCAGTTTTCCGAAAAGAATGAGAATGGATTCTAACAAATTCTCTGAGTAGTGCAGATGGGCTGCCAGAGCAGGTCATGGAGTTATGACAATGATATATAGAAACTTTGCTGGCAGAGACAAGGAGGTTATTATCCCTTTGTATAAGGCAACGGTCAAACCACACCTTGAGTACTGTATACAGGTCTGGAGGCCTCATTTTAGAAAAGATGTACAGTTGCTAGAATGAGTACAGAAAAGAGAAACAAGATTGGTGAGAGGAACAAAGGGGTGTGCTTATGAAGAAAAGCTTAAGTTCTGCAAGTTGCAGCATCTGGAGACTAGGCACCTGCAAGGTGATCTGATCGAGGTGTATAAGGCCTTAAATGGTTTGAGCAGGCTCAATGCTGACTACGACTCCCAACAGTCCTAGGAGTCTCGATTGTCTTGCTTCCTATGATGCTGCTAATTCCAATAGAAGCAGTGCAGAAATCACTTTTGCCTCTCCCTGCGCCCACTGTTAACCTTTTAGTCTGTGTATCACCCCCGAGCTAGCAGTTTTCCGACCCACCTAACACTGCCTCAATAGCATCAGCAAATATTTTTGCACCCTTTCTATTTAAGTGTACTCCATCCCTGTAGAAGCAATTTCCTGTCAAGAAGTACAGACTAGGGTGAAAAAAATTCTACCCCTTAAGCCTTGCACAATCTCTCCTGGGCCGAATTGATAGACAAAGCTATCATCATATACTCCCTACTATCATGTCTGGGCAGAATTGCAGACACTTTCACATTCAACCCTAACTCTCAACTTTTTTTCAACATTGACCTGTACTTGTTGAGTAAATCTGCAGATCTTTTACTCAATGTCATTAGTTCCAACGTGTACAACAATATCACCTTTTGTGCCCTTAAAAGATGATATCTGCTCTACAAAGTCAACTTTTGCCCCTGGCAGACATACTCTGGTCCTGTTCCACCTATCCTTCTTGCATGGTATATTCTCCGTCTCCCTGACAAATAGTGTCACCAACAATACCTAGTTCCTTTGGGACCAGTGCATTCTACCTTGGAGATTGCCTCTGTGTTGCCTGATGCACAGAATCTGCCATTGAGCTGGGCAGCTGAGAGCTTGATGGCCCCCTCATATTAATTTCTTTGAGGGCATTTACCCTACACCTCAAGCTCTCATAGATGCCCATCAGAATGCTGAGTTGCACCTAATTTCTTGACACTCTAGGCATCTAGCACACGCAAAGACATCCTCCTTGGCCAGTCATGTCCTGTTTTAGGAAGTTCAGCAAACATTTCACATTTCGCACATTTTTTGAGACTGTGGTGCATTGAAGAATGGCCCCCTTCGTTTTTCCCCCAAGTTACAGCGCTCACTAGTTTGTGATCTTTGCTTCGCAGCTCTATTCTGGGTCATGATTTCTGCTTAAATACAGTTTAATTAAATTTAATAATATTAACAAATATTTTTGATTAATTGATAATACAGATTCCTAATATAGTGCTTCGTATTACGTTATACCTTACGCTATCAGTTCAAGATATATACATTATGCTATTTCTTATCAATTACAGTATGGTGGCTAGTTATTATTATTATTAGCCATATGGTGCAAGGAAGCCTGGTGCTTTTGCTTGTGCAAGGAAGCCTGCACAAGCAAAAAAAAAATTTCTGAGTTACCCTGAGAGTCATTTCTTCCAAAAGTCACTAGTTAAATTCAAAATAAGAAGCTAATGAACGCTACTAAACCTATTTAATATCGTTGTAAAACACAATATAGTATGTTAGTTAACAAAGAATACGGTAAAACTATTAAAATATACTTATCCCTTTACAGCATGCAAATATCCCCCGACTGTCAGTAGATGTGCAGAAATTTCCTTTAGCCAGCGGATGGTTGATTGGTGGAACAGACTTCCATCTTTTGTTGTGGAAGTTGAAAGCCTAAATAAATTTAAGGCTGAGCTGGACAGGCATTTGGAACGAATGGTTGGGGTAAAATGGGAAGGGTTTTTTTTTTTTTTTTTTTTTCTGGCTGATGCTGCATAAGCTTGCTTTATTGCATCATATGCCTCTACTAATGCTAATGCTGACCCATGTATTTACTTGTTCCATGATGACTCCCAGCAGTCCTTGAAATCTCCAATACATCGCTTTCAAGGCTGCTCTGCCGTTCATTCCAATAGAAGCATTTAGTGCCAACGTGTAGTATCACCCTTTGTGCCCTTAAAAGATTATATCTGCTCTACAACATCATCATCCTATTCCACCTATTCTTTTTTCACAGTATATTTCCCATCTCTCAGACAATAGTCACAGACAATAACTGCCTCCTGTGGGTCCAGTGGATTCTGCCCTGAAGGTTGCGCTTGCCGCTATGTTGCCTGATGCACAAGAGTCAGCTCTGGCGTTGAGTTGGGCAGCTGAGAGTTTGATTGCCTTCCCCCCCATTTCAATTTTTTTCGAGAGCATCTAACCCTAATCTTCAAACTTTCAGACGTCCATCAGAATGCTGAGTTGGCACCTAATATCTTGAAACTGTGCACCTAGCACTCACACAAAGACATCCTCTTTGGCTAGTCGTGCCTTGTTCCATAAAGTTCCACAAACATTTCACAAGTTCCACATTTTTTTAGGCTGTGGTGCATTGGAGAATCGTCCCCTTCAGTACTCCCCCGAGCCACAGCACTCCCACTACTTTGTGCACATTGCTTTGCTGCTCTAGTCTGTTGCATGATTTCTGCTTAAATAGATAATTAATAATGAAAATTAATTAATTTATTCCTAATTAAAACTGTAGGACACATAAAATAGGCATAAGTAAATTTGAATTTTATAAATATCACAAAACGTTATGAATCTGTTAAAATCAGTGCATAATAGAAATGTTTGCAGTACTTTAAAATATACAGAAAAATTTATGCCATCTCATGAGATGCACCACCTGACATGGTTTAGATCTCCATAGATCACCTGACATAGTTAAGTGAAAAATGGTGACACCATTAGCAAGTGTGCTCGTTGGTGTAACTGATGTGACATTATGCTCAAGTCTATTTCTTTCAATAGACAATGTATTGAAATTAAAATTACCAGATAGAATTTAACTTAATTTATTTGGATTTCAGAAAAGCATTTCACTCAGTGCTCCATGAGACATTACTCTATATGCTGAAACATGTTGGACTCACAGGAAAAATTCTTAGATGGATTACAGTCACTGGAGGACAGAACACAGAATGTGATGTCAAAATTTGCAGATAATATCTCAGCAGAATAGTTAATAATCAGTGCCAAGCAAGGCTTCTTGGTCAGAAAATTTGCAGCTTATTTTTAATGTAGCAGAATGGTCAGAAAAGTCACACATAGGGAATGGCTACCCCAAAATAACCTGTACGCTTAGTAGAGTTGAATTAAAAACATTAGAGGAAGGAAAACATTTGGAAGTTATAGTATGGCCAGGCATGAAGTTCTGCACCTATTGTAGACATGCAGGAAGGGAAGCCCTTGATTTATCATACATTTGATTGTTGACACAATGTCATAATCCCATTGTATGATAGTTGTAAACCTGCACTTGGAATACCATGCTGAATAACACACCTAACACATGTGGAATACCACACCTAAAGAAAGACATTGAGCTTCTTGAAAATGTCTAAAGATGGGTAATACCACCTGGTGAGATCAGCAAAGGGATGTCCATATGAGGAAAGCCTTTGTGTGCTGCAGAGTTAGGTAACTAGGTACCTTAGAGGAGACCTGAACAAGGATGAAATTTTCACTTATAAATGATTCCAGAACTAGGGCCATAAATTCAGATTTCAGTAGGGTAAGGTTTAGACTGGATTACAGAAGCTTTCTTTTAGGCCCATGAGTTATCAATTACTGGAAGAAGTTACCTCCAGGGGGATATTGAGGCTGACTGCATCTTAGGGAAATTCAAAAGTCAACTCAATATCGAAGGGCAGAAAAAGCTTCGGGCTTTCTTGCACCATGTGGCTAATACTACCAGTATAGTATTAAAATAAGTAAATACCAGCTTTCATCATCCATTCAACAAAGGTTATCAAAATGTCTAATTCTTAATTCTTAGCAGTGAAAATAAAAATTCTTAAAGTAAATTCTTAAAGAGAGCCTTGTCGATCAATTCGGCCCTGGAAAGATTGTGCAAGGCTCAAGGGGTAGAATTTTTTTCAGCCTGGACTGTACTTGTTAACAGGAGAGATTGCTTCTACAGGGATGGGATACACTTAAATAGAAAGGGTGCAAGAATATTTGCTGATGCTATCGAGGCAGTGTTAGGTGGGTCGGAAAACTGCTAGCTTGGGGGGAGACAAAGACCAATAGATTGACAGTAGCCACTGGCAGAGGTGAAAGAGATTCTTGCACTGCTTCTATTAGAATGAGCAGAAGCCTGAAAAACAAGATGCATGGTATTTCAGAGACTGCTGGGAGCCATTGTGGTACAAGTAAACACATGGGTTGTGTTAGGGTAGCTAAGAATAGAAACAGGTGCAGGTATACTTGCGTGTACACCAATGCTAGGAGTTTAGTAAATAAATTTGATGAATTTGAGGTATTGCTCAAAACATCGAAGGCAGATATTGTTGGGATATCAGAGACGTGGTGTCACACAGATATAAGGGATGCGGAACTGCAATTTGGGGAGTACAACGTCTACAGAAAGGATAGACAGGATAGGAAGGGGGGAGGTGTTATGCTATTAGTTAAGAAACACATAAAAACCAAGGAAGTGAAGCCAGTCGACATCGCTGGACAGTGCAGTGTGGAGTCAGTTTGGTGTGACATAAACATTGGGAGATCAAAATTGAGAGTAGGAGTGTGCTATAGGCCTAATGACTCTGATGAGTATAATAAGGAACTGTACAGGGAAATAGAATGGGCCAGTAAATCAGAGTGTCTTATAATGGGAGATTTTAATTTCCCAGATATTGACTGGAATTTGGGGGCTGGATACTCACACACTAGCAGGGCTTTTGTGGATTTATTGGATGATTGTTTTCTACATCAGCATGTTCGGGAGGCAACTAGAGGGAGCAATACTCTTGATTTGATTATCAGCAGTGATTCTTCATGCATTAAGAATCTGCAGATAAATGAACCACTAGGTGGCAGTGATCACAGTGTGCTGAAGTGGGATTTACTCAAAGAGGTAACTACCATTAGGGGTAAAGGGAAGGGTTATTGCTTCCGTAAAGGCGACTACGATGGACTGAGACAGTATTTAAATTCTATACAGTGGGACCAACTGATGATGTTACCAACAGCAAATTCAAAATGGGAAGCATTCAAAGAACTTATCTTGGAAGCTACTAGGCTTTACATACCAACTAAGAAATATTGTTCAAGGTTTAGGCCAAAATGGATGTCAGATGAACTAATGAGGCATATGGCAGAGAAGAAAAATGCATGGGATACTTACAAATTAACACATGACACAGAAGCCTATGATAGATACAAGTTGATATGCAACCAAGTTACAAAGGAGGTTAGGCAGGCGAAGGCAGATTACGAGAAATCCTTGGCAAGGGATGCAAAGAAAAACAGCAAAGAGTTCTTTACTTATGTAAACTCTAGAAGGAGAGGGATGAATCAGATTGGTCCTCTTGATATTGATGGGTCAAGTGTTGATGATCCTGCTCAGGTAGCTAACAAACTAAATGAATATTTTGCATCGACATTCACACATGAAGAGTTATTCAGCGAGGGGAATGCCAGAGGTGTATTCAACTCTAGCAGTAAGTTACAGAATCTTGAAATAACTGGGAGTAAAGTGGAGGAGAAACTGTTGAAGATAAACACAAGAAAGGCACCCGGGGTGGATGGGATCTATCCAGTTATATTAAAGGAGGCAGCAAAGGAAGTAAGCAAACCCTTAGCCATAATTATGAGAGCTTCCTTGGACTCAGGGGAGGTACCCATAGACTGGAAATGTGCAAATGTGACCCCAATTCACAAAGGAGGATCAAAGGCTGACACAAGTAATTATAGACCTGTGAGCTTAACTTCTGTTCCAGGAAAATTAATGGAGGCACTGGTTAAAGAAGCACTGCAGGATCATTTAGACAAGACTTCAGTTATAGCTCAGACACAGCATGGTTTTGTTAAGGGGAAGTCTTGCCTGACCAACTTGATTGGATACTATGATGCAGTCACAAAAGAACTGGATGCAGGGAATAACTTTGATATTATATACTTGGATCTTAGAAAGGCTTTTGATACTGTTGCACATGGAAGACTGCTACACAAATTGGAGCAGAGTGACATTGGAGGCAAATTACTGCTATGGATAAAGGGGTGGTTGAGGGGGAGAAGACAGAGTGGTAATTAGCATTTAGCATTAGCATTAGTAGAGGCATATGATGCAAGAAAGCAAGCTTATTCAGCATCAGCCAAAAAAAAAAGAAAAAAAAAGAAAAAAAAAAAAAAACAACCACTACTCCCATTTCACCCCTCAATTCGTTCGAAATACCTGTCCAGCTGAGCCTTAAATTTGTTTAGGCTATCAACTTCAACAACAAGCGATGGAAGTCTATTCCACAAACCAACTGCCCGCTGGCTAAAGGCGAATTTCCGCACATCTATCCGACATCCGTCCTTCCTCAATTTGAATTTATGCCCTCTCAGGTGATTATTCTGAGCAAGAGGAAGAATTCCATCGGCATTGAGCATGCTCAAGCCATTCAAAGCCTTGTACACCTCTATCAGATCACCTCGGCGATGCCTAGTCTCCAGGCTCTGTAATTTGCAAAACTTAAGCCTTTCTTCGTAAGAGCAACCCTTTGTTCCATTCACTAATCTTGTTGCCCTTCTCTGTACTCGTTCCAGCAGCTCTACATCCTTCTTGAAATGAGGCCTCCAGACCTGTATACAGTACTCAAGGTGTGGCCTGACCAATGCCTTATACAAGGGAATAATCACATCCCTGTCCCTGCTAGAAAAATTCCTGTATATCATTGACAAGACACCATGAGCTACTCTTGCAGCTCGTCTGCACTGCTCAGAGAACTTCATATCTGCCTGCACAATTACCCCCAGGTCCTTTTCATTCTCTACCACTGTCAGCGTAGTACCACAGAGTTGATACGTTGATCTGGGGTTACTGTTTCCCATATGTAGTACTTTACATTTGTCAATGTTAAACTTCATTTGCCACCTCTCAGCCCATTTGCTCAACCTTTCCAGATCCTGTTGCAGCAGCATAGTATCAGTAGTGTCCTTAACAACCCTGCCAACCTTTGTATCGTCTGCAAACTTGGACATTAAGCCTGATACACCATCATCAATATCATTTATAAATACAGAAAACAACAATGGACCCAACACTGAACCCTGAGGAACTCCACTAATAACATTAGTCCACGTTGAGCAGTGTCCATTGATTACCACTCTCTGTCTTCTGCCACTCAACCATCCCTTTATCCATAGCAGCAATTTGCCTCGAATGCCACACTTCTCCAATTTGTGCAGCAGTCTTCCATGCGCAACAGTATCAAAAGCCTTTCTAAGATCCAAATATATAATATCAAAGTTATTCCCTGCATCCAGTTCTTTTGTGACTACATCATAGTATCCAATCAAATTGGTCAGACAAGACCTGCCCTTAACAAACCCATGCTGTGTCTGAGCTATAACTGAATTCTTGTCCAGATGATCCTGCAGTGCTTCTTTAACCAGTGCCTCCATTAATTTTCCTGGAACCGAAGTTAAACTAACAGGTCTATAATTACTTGTGTCAGCCTTTGATCCTCCTTTGTGAATTGGGGTTACATTTGCACATCTCCAGTCCATGGGTACCTCCCCTGAGTCCAAAGAAGCTCTCATAATTATGGCTAGGGGTTTGCTTACTTCCTTTGCTGCCTCCTTTAATATAACTGGATAGATCCCATCCACCCCGGGTGCCTTTTTTATGTTTATCCTCAACAATTTCTCCTCCACTTTCCTCTCAGTTATTAGAAAATCATCTAGCTCACTGCCAATGTTTACTTCACCTACGACATTCCCCTTCCTGAATAACTCCTCATGTGTGAATGTAGATGCAAAATACTCGTTTAGATTGTTAGCCACCTGAGCTGGATCCTCAACTGTTGAACCATCAACATCCAGTGGACCAATCTGATTCATCCCTTTCCTTCTTGAGTTTAAATAGGTAAAGAACTCTTTTCTGTTTTTCTTTGCATCCTTTGCCAAGGATTTCTCATAATCTGCCTTTGCCTGCCTAATCTCCTTTGTGACTTGGTTACAGACCAACTTATATCTATCATAGGCTTCCACGTCACCCATTAATTTGTATGTATCCCATGCATTTTTCTTCTCTGCCATATGTCTCATTAGTTCATCTGACAACCATTTAGGCCTGAACCTTGAACAATATTTCTTGGTTGGTATGTAAAGCCTGGTAGCTTCCAAGATTAGTTCCTTGAATGCTTCCCATTTTGAATTTGCTGTTGGTAACGTCATCAGTTGGTCCCACTGTATAGAATTTAAATACTGTCTCAGACCAGCATAGTCTCCTTTACGAAAGCAAAAACCCTTCCCTTTACCTCTGATGGTAGTTACCTCCTTGAGTAAATCCCACTTCAGCACACTGTGATCACTGCCACCCAGTGGTTCATTTATCTGCAGATTCCTAATGCATGAAGAATCACTACTGATAATCAAAAAAAGAGTGTTACTCCCTCTAGTTGCCTCCCGAACATGCTGGTGTAGAAAACAATCATCCAATAAATCCACAAAAGCCTTGCTAGTGTGTGAGTGACCAACCCACAAATTCCAGTCAATATCTGGGAAATTAAAATCCCCCATTATAAGACTCTCTGATTTACTGGCCCACTCTATTTCCCTGTACAGTATCTTATTATACTATCAGAGTCATTAGGCCTATAGCACACTCCTACTCTCAATTTTGATTTACCTATGCTTATGTCACACCAAACTGACTCAACACTGCACTGTCCAGCGATGTCAACTGGCTTCACTTCCTTGGATTTTATGTGTTTTTTAACTAATAGCATAACCCCTCCTCCCTTCCTATCCTGTCTATCCTTTCTGTAGACGTTGTACTCCCCAAATTCCAGTTCTGCATTCCTTATATCTGTGTGACACCACGTCTCTGATATCCCAACAATATCTGCCTTTGATGTTTTGAGTAATACCTCAAATTCATCAAATTTATTTACTAAACTCGTAGCATTGGTGTACACGCAAGTATACATGCACCTGTTTCTATTCTTAGCTACCCTAACACAACCCATGTGTTTTCTTGTACCGCAATGACTTCCAGCAGTCTCTGAAATATCCTGCATCTTGTTTTTCAGGCTTCTGCTCATTCCAATAGAAGCAGTGCAAGAATCTCTTTCACCTCTGCCCGTGGCTACTGTTAATCCATTAGTCTTTGTCTCCCCCCAAGCTAGCAGTTTTCCGACCCACCTAACACTGCCTCGATAGCATCAGCAAATATTCTTGCACCCTTTCTATTTAAGTGTATCCCATCCCTGTAGAAGCAATCTCTCCTGTTAACAAGTACAGTCCAGGCTGAAAAAAATTCTACCCCTTCAGCCTTGCACAATCTTTCCAGGGCCGAATTGATCGACAAGGCTCTCATCATATACTCCCTCCTATCGTGTCTGGGCAGAATTGCAGACACTTTCAAATTCAACCCTACTTCACGGCTTTTTTTCAACAGTGACCTGTACTTGTTAAGTAATTCCGCTGGTCTCCTACTCTTAATATCATTAGTGCCAACGTGTACAACTATATCACCTTTTGTGCCCTTAAAAGATGATATCTGCTCTACAACATCATCAACCTTTGCCCCTGGCAGACATACCCTGGTCCTGTTCCACCTATCCTTTTTACAAAGCATGTTCCCCGTTTCCCTGACAATTGAGTCACCAACAACTACTAGTTCCTGTTGGACCAGCGCATTCTGCCTTGGGGGCTGCCTCTGTGTTGCAAGATGACCAAGTCCAAGCTCTGGTGTTGATGTGGGCAGCTGAGAGCTTGATGGGCCCCTCAATTTATTTCCTTCGAGGGCATCCACCCTGTCCTTCAAGGTCTCATATAGGCCCATAACAACGCCGAGTTGTCGCCTAATTTCCTTGCACTCCTTGCATCGTGCACACACAAAGACATCCCCCATGGCAGTATCATGTCCCGTACCCGATTGCTCCGCAAACATCAAGCAAACAGTGCATCTTAAAAGGCCGTGATTCAGGGGGCAACCGCCCCCCTCAGTTCTCCCCTGAGTCACAGCACTCCCATTAGCTTGAGCCTTTTGCTTTGCTGCTCTGGTCAGAGTCATGATTTCGATTTAAATGTCAATAAAATTACAATTTCAGAACAAAATTAAAACCTTAAACTTGTATCTTAACACAGTTATAACGCTATATTTATTTTTCGGTATCGAGTGTTATCTACGAGTTCCCTTTATATAACTTCCGTATCAAGTATGTATTAATTATTTGCTACGTTTGTACTCTAAGTCGTTATATATATATAGTTAAAAGTACAATTTAATTGACAATGAAGTTTAACAAGATTAATAGATGTACTGATTAATTGACAATATTATATTATGCACTATACTATACAAAGCTAATGCTGTCGAATTCCGGATATGCTGTATCGCGCTTCAGTAACGAGTGTTATCTACGAAATCCCTTTATATAACTTCTGTATCAAGTTATGTATTAATTATTTATTTTTACTAATTATTTATGTTCCGTAACCTAAGTGGTTATATGTATAGTTAAAATTACAATTTAATTGCCAATGAAGTTCGACAAGATTAATAGATTTTACTGATTAATTTTCACGTAGCAATGGCGGCCGTTTATGAACGGTAAACACGTGGATTTGATACCCTTTCCGATACTAAGTAATACCTACAAAATCTCTATCTAAGTTATTTTAACTTTAAGTACCGTAAATAGGAATATAAAGCTACTCTAGAAATAAGTTAATATGTCAATTTAAACTAATAAAGCAGAAAATAAATCAGAAAAAACTTCTCTATTCCAAGAGCGGCAGAAAGGCACGTCCGCACAGGAAATCCTCGACCTCAGAGAGGTCGAGGATTTCCTGTGCGGATTAATCAATGGACACTGCTCATCGTGGACTGATGTTATTAGTGGAGTCCCTCAGGGCTCAGTGTTGGGTCCATTATTGTTTTCTGTATTTATAAATGATATTGATGATGGTATATCGGGATTAATGTCCAAGTTTGCAGACGATACAAAGGTTGGCAGGGTTGTCAAGGACACTACTGACACTATGCTGCTGCAACAGGATCTGGAAAGGTTGAGCAGATGGGCTGAGAGGTGGCAAATGAAGTTTAACATTGACAAATGTAAAGTACTACACATGGGAAACAGCAACCCCAGAGCAACGTATCAACTCTGTGGTACAACACTGACAGTGGTAGAGAATGAAAGGGACTTGGGGGTGGTTGTGCAGGCAGATATGAAGTTCTCTGAGCAGTGCAGACGGGCTGCAAGAGTAGCTCATGGAGTATTGTCAATGATATACAGGAATTTTTCCAGCAGGGATAAGGAGGTGATTATTCCATTGTATAAGGCGATGGTCAGGCCACACCTAGAGTACTGTATACAGGTCTGGAGGCCTCATTTCAAGAAGGATGTAGAGCTGCTGGAACGAGTACAGAGAAGGGCAACAAGATTAGTGAATGGAACAAAGGGGTGCTCTTACGAAGAACGGCTTAAGTTTTGCAAATTACAGTGTCTGGAGACTAGGCACCAGCGAGGTGATCTGATAGAGGTGTATAAAGCCTTGAATGGTTTAAGCATGCTCAATGCTGATTGGATTCTTCCTCTAGCTCAGAATAATCACCTGAGAGGGCATAAATTCAAATTGAGGAAAGACAGATGTAGGATAGACGTGCGGAAATTTGCCTTTAGCCAGCGGGTGGTTGGTTGGTGGAACAGACTTCCATCCCTTGTGGTGGAGGTTGATAGCCTAAATAAGTTTAAGGCTCAGCTGGACAGGTATTTTGAACGAACGGAGGGGTGAAGTGGAAGTGGTTTTTTTTTTTTTTTTTTTTTGGCTGATGCTGCATAAGCTTGCTTTCTTGCATCAAATGCCTCTGCTAATGCTAATGCTAAACATGGTATTCTGTTGCCCTAAAATAATTTTTAAAAAAGTTAAAATATTTTTTATATATATATTTTTTTATTTAGGGTAAAGGAATGCCTATTTCAAGGATATTAAAAACTGCATTGTAATATAATTAGTTATATTTAAAATCCCCCTCCCCTTGGAAATGTACGTGTGAAGGAATTACTAATTAACTTCTGTAGACTGTATTGTGTTAATTAAGAAGTTATTACAGCTTACATGTTAGTAAGGCTTGAATCACACATCATCAGGCCAGGAAACATTGGAATATTTGGGTTTGAGTAACTTATTAGTGTAACTTGCTAATATTAGTAAGTTAGTCTAAAAAATACACTAATTTGACCTTTCTTTCACTTTATTTAATGTATGTTTCCCTCATGTGTACATTATTTTTAAATTAATACCAAAGTAATGTTGTTTTCACAATACATTTTTTCTGTGCTTTATATAGCTCCTCACATGGATCCAGCTGTAGTAGTTGCTCACCCTATTGTTCCTGCTCCTCCTCCATTGGGATATCCAGGATCTCAGTATCCTGCTACTTCCCAGCCTACTCCATCTAATCTTTCAGTGCAACATCAACAAAGGGCACCCTCACAAACTGAGGAGGGAAACATAGTTGGGCTTGGCACAACAGTTGCTCCATCAGCAGTTGCCTCTATGCAACAGCAGTTGTCACCAGCAGGGCCAATGTCTGCAGGTACACCAATGCAACTTGCACAGAATCCAGTTAATCCACCTCCAGATTTTGATCCTACTAGACCAATTCCTACTCAGACGTTTACAAACCAGAATTTTGCCGCAGCCATCCATCCAATGATGGCAGCTGCAGCAGTGGTGCCCCCAAACTATGTCCCAGTTACAATGGGCCACTCCAGTATGCCACCTCAACATATGATTACAGTTGGTATGATGCCGCAGTCAGTGTCTCCAAGGGGATCTCCAACTCCCGCACAGCAAGTTTCTGGAACTGAAAGTCCATTATCCTTGCCTTTGAATAGCCAGGGTCCAGTCGTTGGAACACAAGGTGTAGGGCAGCCTCTTGGTCTTGGTGCAGAACAGGAAGACAAAGAAAACTATAATAATTCTGATTTTCAGCTAAATCAGGTATATTAATTAATATTAGTTTGTTAACTAAATAATTGTTTGTATAATACATTAGAAATTTAACTTAAATATATCTCAGTATTAGTAGTGGCAAAATGAATTGAGAAAACAAACAAAAATCTCATATACACAGGTGCCTCCGTAACCAGGTGGGCAGGAGCAGTAGTGCGTAGCACATGCTTCTTGATTAGACCGGGGTTTGAGCCTGTGACCACCAAATACGGAGGATGCGGAAAGGTCAGGGAATGACCACCACATATCCCCGGAGCAATATGGCCTTAGTTGCTAATGCTCCTAAAAACCAAAACAACAACAACTCATATACACACATACACAAGGCACAACATGTGCTTATTCCTTCTAATAATTTGTCTAATTCTTTAAATTTATTCACATTTCCTGCTTCCACAAAAAAAGGTGGGAATTTATTCCCCTGATCAGTTACTCTATTAGGGGTTTCATCTGAATGCAAGATGACAAATGGAACAAAATAAATGTGCAAGAGAATGTTAATTTTGATGTCAAACCTTTATTTTACCCCCTAAATGTATGTTAAAATAAATAAAAAAAAAAAACTTGTGTGCATGTAAGCATGACAGGTGTGTAAACAGTTGCATAAATGTAGTGTGTATGCGTTAATGCCATGCCATCTACCCCCCCCATCCCCAATAGCATGCAGTATGCAATGAGTTTTGCTGACACTGGCTGCAACTTTTCTCGCCAGTGTGGAATTTAATTCAATGGATTATAACCATAGTGAACTCCCCTCGCACACATAGGGCACCCTGACCCTATGACTTCACCCTTTCCCCTAAATCCAGCCCTTGGCCACCTCCTTTCCCCTCCCATCCCCAAACTTCTTGTCTGGTGAACCCTACCACTTAAATCTTTCCCTCAGCAGGCCAGGTCTCCCCCCCCCCCCATGTAGGATGGGCTTTCTTCACAGAGGTGCCCCTCTGTTCCCTTAACTTCCAATTTCCTGGGGGATGTCTTCTTGTCATCCAACTTTATTTTCACCTTTTGTCCAAACTGGAACTACCACTGCACTTGTTGGGGGGGGGATTGGTTCGAAGTGTTAGACATGACTTCAGTATTCTCACTCTGGTGATGTAAGGCACCAAACGGGGGAGGGGGACTCAAAAAAAATTTGTATTCACTCAGTAGTTGTGACAGAAGATTAAAACAAACACCTAGTATTACTTTTTCAGCATAGTCACAAGACAAAGTGGCACATTTTTGCCACCTCTTGATACACTTCCGTAGACCACTTTTACGTAGACCTTCAGACCACAACCCAGTAGCAGAAATCACTTCATTAACAGCAGCAAAATGTTTTCCAAGAAGAAAGGAGTTAAGGGCAGGAAAGAGGAAGAAATTCGAGGGTGCAAGGTGGGAATAAGCAGGATGCAACAATATTTCAAGCCTACATTTGTGAGCAGGCGCATGCCTTTTAAGAGCTTTCCCCATCTGTTTTTTCTTTTATTGCAGCTACTACTGATTTTCTCTCTCTCTCGTGCAGCAAAAGCCTGTGGTTTCCTTGCACTATAGGGTACTGGTCACTATAAGTACAGGTTACTGTTGAAAGAGCCGTGAATTAGGGTTGAATTTGAAAGTGTCTGCAATTCTGCCCAGACACGATAGGAGGGAGTATATGATGAGAGAGCCTTGTCGATCAGTTCGGCCCTGGAAAGATTGTGCAGAGGTGTATATGATGAGAGAGCCTTGTCGATCAATTCGGCCCTGGAAAGATTGTGCAGAGCTCAAGGGGTAGAATTTTTTTCAGCCTGTTCTGTACTTGTTAACAGGGGAGACTGCTTTACAGGGATGGGATACACTTAAATAGAAAGGGTGCAAGAATATTTGCTGATGCTATCGAGGCAGTGTTAGGTGGGTCGGAAAACTGCTAGTTTTTTGGGGGGGGGAGATACAAGGACTAATAGCCACTGGCATAGGTGAAAGTGATTATTGCACTGCTTCTATTGGAATGAGCAGCCTGCAAAACAAGATGCACGGTATTTCAGAGACTGCTGGGAGTCATTGTGGTACAAGTAAGCACATGGCTTGTGTTAGGGTAGCTAAGAATAGGAACAGGTGCATGTATACTTGCGTATATGCCAATGCTAGGAGTTTGGTAAATAAAATTGATGAATTTGAGGTATTGCTCAAAACATCAAAGGCAGATATTGTTTGGATATCAGAGATGTCACACAGATATAAGGAATGCAAAACTGGAATTTGGAGAGAACAATGTGTACAGAAAGGATAGACAGAATAGGAAGGGAGGAGAGGTTATGCTATTAGTTAAGAAACTCACAAAATCCGAGGAAGTGAAGCCAGTCGACATTGCTGGACAGTGCAGTGTCAAATCAGTTTGGAGTGACATAAGCGTTGGGAGATTGAGAGTAGGAGTGTGCTATAGGCCTAATGACTCTGATGAGTATAATAAGAAACTGTACAGGGAAATATAATGGGTCAGTAAATCAGAGAGTCTTATAATGACGGATTTTAATTTCCCAGATATTGACTGGAATTTGGGGGCTGGTCACTCACACACTAGCAAGGCTTTTGTGGATTTATTGGATGATTGTTTTCAACATCAGCATGTTCGGGAGGCAACTAGAGGGAGTAATACTCTTGATCTGATTATCAGTAGTGATTCTTCATGCATTAAGAATCAGCAGATAAAGGAACCACTAGGTGGCAGTGATCACAGCGTGCTGAACTGGGATTTACTCAAAGACGTAACTACCATCAAGGGTAAAGGGAAGGTTTTTGCTTTCGTGAAGGCGACTACGATGGTCTGAGACAGTGTTTAAATTCCATACAATGGGACCAACAGCAAATTCAAAATGGGAAGCATTCAAAGAACTTGCCTTGGAAGCTACTAGGCTTTACATAAGAAATGTTGTTCAATGTTTAGGCCTAAATGGATGTCAGATGAACTAATGAGACATATGACAGAGAAGAAAATGCATGGGATACATATAAATTAATGGGTGACATGGAAGCCTATGATAGATATAAGTTGGTCTGTAACCAAGTCACAAAGGAGATTAGGCAGGCTAAGGCAGATTATGAGAAATCCTTGGCAAAGGATGCAAAGAAAAACAGAAAAGAGTTATTTACTTATGTAAACTCTAGAAGGAAAGGGATGAATCAGATTGGTCCACTAGATATTGATGGTTCAACAGTTGAGGATCCTGCTCAGGTGGCTAACCAACTAAATGAGCATTTAGCATCTACATTCACACATGAGAAGTTATTCAGGAAGAGGAATGCCAGAGGTGAAGTAAACCTTGGCAGTGAGCTAGATGATTTTATAATAAATGAGAGAAAAGTGCAGGAGAAATTGTTGAGGATAAACATAAAAGGCACCTGGGATGGATAGGATCTATCCAGTTACAGTAATACCCCGAAGTTACGCGATAGGTGGGTCCAACGAAAATCGCTTAACTCGAATTCACGTAATTCAGGGTACAACTTTGCATATAAATACATAAATTTTGTTTAGTAGAGGCATATTGATGCAAGAAAGCAAGCTTATGCAGCATCACCCAAAAACAACCACTCTCATTTCACCCCTCCTTTGTTCAAAATAACTGTCCAGCTGAACCTTAAGGCGCCTCCTTAGCCAGGTGGGAAGGAGCAGCAGTGCATAGCACACGCTTCTTGATTAGACCGGGGTTCGAGCCCGTCACCACCAAATACGGAAGATGCGGAAAGGTCAGGGAATGACCACCGCATTTCCTGGAGCAATATGGCCTTAGTTGCTAATGCTCCTGAAAACCAAAGAACAACAAAATAACAACAGCTGAACCTTAAATTTATTTAGGCTATCAACTTCCACAACAAGGGATGGAAGTCTGTTCCACCAACCAACTACCCGCTGGCTAAAGGCAAATTTCCACAGATCTATCCTACTTCTGTCTTTCCTCAATTTGAATTTATGCCCATTCAGGTGATTATTCTGAGCAAATGGAAGAATCCCTTCGGCATTGAGCATGCTCAAATCATTCAAGGCTTTATACACCTCTATCAGATCACCTCGCCGGTGCCTAGTCAGTGCCCAGTCCAGACAGTGTAATTTGCAAAACTTAAGCCTTTCTTCATAAGAGCAACCCTTTGTTCCATTCACTAATCTTGTTGCTCTTCTCTGTACTCGTTCCAGCAGCTCTACATCCTTCTTGAAATGTGGCCTCCAGACCAGTATACAATACTCAAGGTGTGGCCTGACCATTGCCGTATACAAGGGAATAATCACCTCCTTATCCCTGCTAGAAAATTTCCTGTATATCATTGACAAGACACAATGAGGTACTCTTGCTCCCCGTCTGCACTGCTCAGAGAACTTCATATCTGCCTGCACAACTTTTCATTCTCTACCACTGTCAGTGTAGTACCACAGAGTTGATAGTTGCTCTGGGGTTGCTGTTTCCCATATGTAGTACTTTACATTTGTCAATGTTAAACTTCATTTGCCACCTCTCAGCCCATCTGCTCAACCTTTCCAGATCCTGTTGCAGCAGCATAGCGTCAGTAGTGTCTTTAACAAACCTGCCAACCTTTGTATCGTCTGCAAACTTGGACATTAAGCTTGATATACCATCATCAATATCATTTATAAATACAGAAAACAATAATGGACCCCACCCTGAGCCCTGAGGGACTCCACTAATAACATTAGTCCACGATGAGCAGTGTCCATTGATTACCACTCTCTGTCTTCTCCCCCTCAACCACCCCTTTATCCATAGCAGCAATTTGCCTCCAATGTCACACTGCTCCAATTTGTGTAGCAGTTTTCCATGTGCAACAGTATCAAAAGCCTTTCTAAGATCCAAGTATATAATATCAAAGCTATTCCCTGCATCCAGTTCTTTTGTGACTGCATCATAATATCCAATCAAATTGGTCAGGCAAGACTTCCCCTTAACAAAACCATGCTGTGTCCGAGCTATAACTGAAGTCTTGTCTAAATGATCCTGCAGTGCTTCTTTAACCAGTGCCTCCATTAATTTTCCTGGAACAGAAGTTAAGCTCACAGGTCTATAATTACTTGTGTCAGCCTTTGATCCTCCTTTGTGAATTGGGGTCACATTTGCACATTTCCAGTCTATGGGTACCTCCCCTGAGTCCAAGGAAGCTCTCATAATTATGGCTAAGGGTTTGCTTACTTCCTTTGCTGCCTCCTTTAATATAACTGGATAGATCCCATCCACCCCGGGTGCCTTTCTTGTGTTTATCTTCAACAGATTCTCCTCCACTTTACTCCCAGTTATTTCAAGATTCTGTAGCTTACTGCTAGAGTTGAATACACTTCTGGCCATTCCCCTTGCTGAATAACTCCTCATGTGTGAATGTCGATGCAAAATATTCATTTAGTTTGTTAGCTACCTGAGCAGGGTCATCAACAGTTGACCCATCAATATCAAATGGACCAATCTGATTCATCCCCTTCCTTCTAGAGTTTACATAAGTAAAGAACTCTTTGCTGTTTTTCTTTGCATCCCTTGCCAAGGATTTCTCGTAATCTGCCTTCGCCTGCCTAACCTCCTTTGTAACTTGGTTGCATATCAACTTGTATCTATCATAGGCTTCTGTGTCGTGTTAATTTGTAAGTATCCCATGCATTTTTCTTCTCTGCCATATGCCTCATTAGTTCATCTGACATCCATTTTGGCCTAAACCTTGAACAATATTTCTTAGTTGGTATGTAAAGCCTAGTAGCTTCCAAGATTAATATTTGAATGCTTCCCATTTTGAATTTGCTGTTGGTAACATCATCAGTTGGTCCCACTGTATAGAATTTAAATACTGTCTCAGTCCATCGTAGTCGCCTTTACGGAAGCAATAACCCTTCCCTTTACCCCTAATGGTAGTTACCTCTTTGAGTAAATCCCACTTCAGCACACTGTGATCACTGCCACCTAGTGGTTCATTTATCTGCAGATTCTTAATGCCTGAAGAATCACTGCTGATAATCAAATCAAGAGTATTACTCCCTCTAGTTGCCTCCCGAACATGCTGATGTAGAAAACAATCATCCAATAAATAAATCCACAAAAGCCCTGCTAGTGTGTGAGTGACCAGCCCCCAAATTCCAGTCACTATCTGGGAAATTAAAATCTCCCATTATAAGACTCTCTGATTTACTGGCCCACTCTATTTCCCTGTACAGTTTCTTATTATACTCATCACAGTCATTAGGCCTATAGCACACTCCTACTCTCAATTTTGATCTCCCAATGCTTATGTCACACCAAACTGACTCAACACTGCACTGTCCAGTGATGTCGACTGGCTTCACTTCCTTGGTTTTATGTGTTTCTTAACTAATAGCATAACCCCTCCCCCCTTCCTATCCTGTCTATCCTTTCTGTAGACGTTGTACTCCCCAAATTCCAGTTCTGCATCCTTTATATCTGTGTGACACCACGTCTCTGATATCCCAACAATATCTGCCTTTGATGTTTTGAGCAATACCTCAAATTCATCAAATTTATTTACTAAACTCCTAGCATTGGTGTACACGCAAGTATAGCTGCACCTGTTTCTATTCTTAGCTACCCTAACACAACCCATGTGTTTAGTTGTACCGCAATGGCTCCCAGCAGTCTCTGAAATATCATGCATCTTGTTTTTCAGGCTTCTGCTCATTCTAATAGAAGCAGTGCAAGAATCTCTTTCACTTCTGCCAGTGGCTACTGTAAATCTATTGGTTTTTGTCTCCCCCCCAATCTAGCAGTTTCCTACCCACCTAACACTGCCTCGATAGCATCAGCAAATATTCTTGCACCCTTTCTATTTAAGTGTATCCCATCCCTGTAGAAGCAATCTCTCCTATTAACAAGTACAGTCCAGGCTGAAAAAAATGTATGAGCTTATGATGCTGCATAAGCTCATACATTTGCTTTCTTGCATCACATGCCACTACTACTACTACATCAGGTGATGGTTACCTCTTTGAGTAAATCCCACTTCAGCACACTGTGATCACTTCCACCTAGTGGTTTCTTTATCTGCAGATTCTTAATGCATGAAGAATCACTACATATGGTCAGATCAAGAGTATTACTCCCTCTAGTTGCCTCCCAAACATGCTGATGTAGAAAACAATCATCCAATAAATCCACAAAAGCCTTGCTAGTGTGTGAGTGACCAACCCACAAATTCCAGTCATTATCTGGGAAATTAAAATCCCCCATTATATGACTCTCTGATTTACTGGTCCACTCTATTTCCCTGTATAGTTTCTTATTATACTCATCAGAGTCATTAGGCCTATAGCACACTCCTACGCTCAATTTTGATCTCCCAATGCTTATGTCACACCAAACTTAGTCGACGCTGCATTGCCCAGCGATGTCGACTGGCTTCACTTCCTTAGATTTTGTCTTTCTTAACTAATAGGATAACCCTTCCTATCCTGTCTATCCTTTCTGTACACATTGTACTCCCCAAATTCCAGTTCTCCATTCCTTATATCTGTGTGATATCATGTCTCTGATATCCCAACAATATCTGCATTTGATGTTTTTAGCAATACCTCAAATTCATCAAATTTATTTACCAAACTCCTAGCATTGGTGTACACTCAAGTATACATGCACCTGCTCTTCCTCTTCGCCACCCTAACATAAACCATGTGTTTACTTGTACCGCAATGACTCCCAGCAGTCTCTGAAATATCCTGCATCTTATTTTCTAGGCTGCTGCTCATTCCAATAGAATGAACTTTCTTGGTAAAAGCGACTTTGTTCCAATCACCAATCTTGTTGCCCTTCTCTGTACTCCTTTCAGCAGCTCTACATCATTTCCTAAAATTAGCCCTCCAGTCCTGAACTCAAGATGTAGCCTGATCATTGCCTTATACAAGGGGGCAATCACCCCCTTATCCCTGCTAGTAAAATTCCTGTATATCATTGACAAGACACCGTGAGCTACTCTTGCAGCCTGTCTGCGCTGCTCAGAAAACCACATCTCTGACTGCAAAATTACCTCCAGGTCCTTTTCATTCTCCACTACCCTGAGTGTAGTACCACCCAGTTGATGAATTACTGTGTGGTTACTGCTCCCCAAATGCAGTACTATACATTTGTCAATGTTAAGCTTCAGTTGCCACCTCTCAGCCCATTTCTCAATTTTTTCAGATCCTGTTGCAGTAGTGTACTATCATTATTGTCATTATCAAACCTGCCAATCTTTGTGTCGTCGCCAAACTTAGACATTAACCCCGATATCCCTTCATCAATATCATTAATAAATACAGAAAACAATGTGCCGAACCCCAGGGGACCTACTAATAACATTAGTCCATTAAGAGCAATGTCCATTGATTACCACTCGCTGTCCTCTCCCACTCAACCATCCTTTTATCCATTGTAGCAACTTTCCCTTAATGCCATACTGCTCCAATTTCTACAGTAGTCTTTCATGTGCCGTAAGAGCTTTCCTAAAATCCATATTATTTCAAAATTATTTTTTGCATCCAGCTCCTTTGTGACCATATCATAGTATCCAGTCAAATTAATCAGACAAGAATTCCTCTGAACAAACCCATGCTATTTCTCATTTATAACTGTAGTTTTGGCTAGATGATTGTGCAATGCTTCCTTAACCAGTGCCTCCATTAATTTCCCTGGAACAGAAATTCAACTAGCAGGTCTGTATTTACTCATGTCACTCTTTGAACCCCTGTGTGAATTTGAGACATATTTTCACATCTCCAGTCCAGTGATAAACTCCGCCGAGTCCAAGGAAGCTTTAATTTATGTCTGAGGGTTTGCTGACTTCCTTTGCTTCTTCCTTTAATATAACTGGATAGATCCCATCCACCCCCAGGTGCCTTTCTTATGTTAAACTTCAACATTTTCTCCTCCACTTTGCTCTCAGTTATTACAAAAACATTAAGCTCCCTGCCAGAGTTTGATAAACTTCCGGCATTCAGCTCCCTGAATAACTCCTCATGTGTGAATGTAGAGGCAAAATACTCATTCAGTTTGTCAGCTACTTCAGCAGGTGAATCGACAATCAAACCATCTATGTCAAATGCATCTGTGACACAGCGAGTCGAGAGACTTGCCAAAATTTGAAATTTGCTTGTACCAAGAGAGAGTAGAAGACAGGTTAATCCCTAAAAATCATTTTGCCTAGAAATCGGAGTGTCGCCAAAGATAAGCATAGCAGCAGAAGAATCCTTTTTTGCGAGATATAAGACAAGGCGGAGTTTTAGAAGGATTGAAATAAACTAAGTTCTCTTTGCCCCACTGAAGATTGGCATTTAAGGAATTGGTAGCAGATATTCGAGAAGTTGAAGCTGATTGAATAGGGTAAGGTTCCTCAAAATGGAAAGTGGAATGCAATGTGCTATCAATGGCAAAACTATGGATAGGATTTGCAGAAAATTGAAGGTCATTAATGTATAAGAGGAAAATATTGGGGGGGGGGGGAAGAACTGAACCTTGGGGGACACTAGCATTAGTGGAGAAGTTAGAAGACAGAGATCCATCTACCATCACCCTCAGTGAGCGATCAGAGAGAAAACTGGATAACCAATTACAAAAAAAAGTTGACAAACCATAAGATGGAAGCTTGTTTAGAAGACTTTTATGCCAAACACGATCAAAAGCCTTTGAGATGTCAAGAGCAACTGCCTGTGTTTCACCAAACTTTTCCATTGAATTTGTCCATAAATGGGTAACACATGCCAGAATATCACCGGCAGATCAGATTTGACAGAATCCATACTGGCGATTGTTGATCAGATGGAAGGTTTCTAGGTAGTTTAAGAGTTGGCGGTTAATTGATTTCTCCATTACTTTAGAACCGTGAAAGAGTAGAAGTAATTGCAATGTAACGATAATTGGATAGGAGAAATTTTTTACCCTTTTTAGGAACTGGCTGGATATGAGCAAATTTCCAAGCAGAAGGAAAAACACCTTTGGAATAAGAAAGTGAAAAAAGGCAGCAAAGAACAGATGTAAGTTCAGGATCACAGATTTTGAGAACAAGTGGAGAAATACCATCAGGACCTGGAGCTTTCTTAGCATCAAGTTGCATCAAAATCCTTTTGACATCCTTGTGACTGAAGACCACGGGACGCATTGAATGCATCGTGTTGGGAATGACAGGAGGTGTTTTACCAAGATCATTAATACATGAGTTGGAAGCAAAATGGCATACTAGCAGGTCAGCTATATCCTTGGCTGAAGTGACAACATAACCATCTGGTTTATCCTTGGCTGAAGTGACAACATAACCATCTGGTTTTGACAGAGGTGGAAGCACAGATGGGCAAAAGTTGCGGCCAATAGCTTTGGCCAGAGACTACAATGCTCGGCTACCATTAGGGCAAGAAGCAAGTTTTCTACTCTTAGCCTGTTCAAAATCTAATTTCGACTAATTTGTAACCGCTTTAGAATCCTTGCAAGCTTTGGTGTAGACAGAAAATGAAACTGAAGAATTGGAAACAAGCCAATTACGATATGCAACATTCTTCAGAACATTTATTGGAAAACCAAGGTTTAGATAAAGGACGAGATTTTAAAGTGGAGTGTGGAATAAAGGATTCCATTCCTACAAGACTAATTTCACTGACACAATCTGAGCAAACATTGACATCAGAAGTTTTGAAACAGTAATCCAACCGAGGAAAAGAAGAAAAGAAATCTCGCTGGTCATCCCGTTTTGCATTCTTGTAATGCTAAACAATATGAGGTCAAGAATAGCCATGAGATAAAGGCTCCATTGGAGTAGAGACAGTCACCAAGTTGTGATCTGAGGTGCGTAAAGTACCACTCACTTTAGAAGGGTTGTTTGTGAAAAAAAGATAGTGTGTTGGTTGTATGGCTAGGATTATCCGGTATCCTTGTAGGTAAATGAACAATATGTGTAAGGTCATTAGTAATTGCAAAAGCCTCACCATCTCGACCAGGTGGGTGGTGTCACTATAAATCAGAAGCCAGCTGGAGTTGTGAACATTAAAATCACCAAAGAAAATTACCTCAATGTTAGGAAAGTTGGGCTGGAGAAAGTCAAAGAGCTCCAAGTGATTAGTGGAATTGGGAGAACTGTAGAGCCAACAGATGAATTTGACCCAATGAGGTAGAGAGATTCCAAATTACCAAGTCTCTGACAGGGAATATCGGAACGGACATGTGCACAAGTACCACCTTTGAGGCAAAAGGAATCATACTGCGAATAATTTGGGCAAGTGAGATGAAAGTAGTTGAATCAACCAATAACTCAGATTCTGTCAGAAAAAGTACATGGGATTTTGTAGACTGCAAGTGGAAATGGACATTGTTGAGATCACATATATTTGTGAAATGAACTAGGAAGTGTTTGGGAGGTTTAGATCTTTTCGCAGATAAGCTTACTCTATTTGTTTGACAATTCATGGTGTATTCAATAGTAGGAGAAAGTGCGGGGGGGTGGAGATGCTGTATGAAGTAATGAAATTTTTGGATATGCCATACGTATAGTAAAAATATACCCAGATCCTTGACCATAACGTGGCCTTGACAATGCCCCCCCACCTACATGCTACTCGGACTCACTCCTGTCACTATCTGGCAGAGTAGAAGTAGCAAGATTATACACTAGCTGATCTGGAAGCCTCCTAAAGAGTTTCCAATAGGTTCAGTCCAGTGTACTAACTAGCGGGTGGCTTGCGAACACAGTTTTATAGCTGTACCCTTGAAGTGTAAGGAAGATTGGATCCCGCCATGATGTTCATCATAACCTCAAAAGTAATCCATCATACTGCATGATGGAAGAGATGGGGGAAGGATTGACCGGAACTTAGCTCTGGAGACAAAACATGGCTTCCACCACTTCAATCCTGCAATAAGCAAAGTGGTGGTATTGCTTCTGTTGATAAGAGTCATCTACCACCTAGTATTGCCTGGTAACACAGAGGGGGCAACTTTCCTCCATGTGGTGTGGCCTCCACACCTCGATCCCTGCTTACGTTGGTTCACACCTGGGTGGTCACCCACAGTGTGCTTTTACGTGGAGGTTATACCCGGTACTGTATACACGTCTGGAGGCCTCATTTTAGGAAGGATGTAGAACTGGTGGAACGAGTACAAAGTAGGGCAACAAGATTGGTGAGTGGAACAAAATGCTGGTGTTACCAAGAAAGGCTTGAATTCTGAAAATTGCAGCTTCTAGAGACTAGGCACCTGCGAGGTGATCTAATTGAGGTGTATAAGGCCTTGAATGGATTGAGCAAGTTCAATGCTAATGGGATTCTTCCTCTTTTTCAGATTGCTCACCTGAGGGGGCATAAATTTAAATTAAGGAAAGAATTGTAGAATAGATGTGCGGAAATTTGCCTTTAGCCAGCGGGTGGTTGATAGTTGGAACAAACTGCCATCTGTCATAGTGAAGGTCAGCAACTTAAATAAGTTCGAATGCAGAACTAGACAAGCATTTGGAATGAATGGATGGGGTGAAATGGGAAGGGTGTTTTTTTTTTTTTTTTGGCTTATGCTATATAAGCTTGCTTTCTAACCATAACATGCAGCATATTTTCAGCTTCAGCCTATATATTTATATGACAAGTGATCGGGTTGTGCTCATTAAATATCATTAGTTCTCACACGAATAATGCTCTCTTTAAACCCCATCTTCCACCCCCTCCCCCCCAAAGCCTGACAATCTCTTGGTGACATCAGTTGTTGCTTCCACCGAACATACCCTCGTTCTTGTCCACCAAAATTTTTAAAAAAAAAAAAATCTTACCCATTTCCATGACAATAGTCTCCCAATAAAATTAAATCTGTTTCAGCCAGAGCAGTATTCCCATGACTTTTCTGTTCTAGGACCTGAATCAGGGCTGCAGAATTGACATGTCACGAGATGGTTCAGTCCCTGACAAGTTCGCAGTTACATTTGTTTCTAGGTCAAGCATTTGTTTCTTCGGTGACTCAGATTTTTTAGTAATGTACCAAGTTTTAATTTGAGGTCGGTACACTCGTTACATTAGGTTTGAAGAAAATAATTGTTACCCGAGATTGGTTTATCTACTAGACTGACCTTAAAATACACTGTCACAGGCTATACAAGCAGCAAACTTATAACTCACACCAGAAATGCCCACAGACATTTCCATCTGATTTGTGGTCCTTGAGTGATGTATTGAAAGTAGATCTTGTAACATTCATTATTTAGATAAAAATTTTAAATTTAGAAACATTACAAAATTTAAATTTATGGTATATTACAGAAATTAAACTGTTACAAAAACTTTATCCATTAGTGAAGTTAAAATTAATCTGCTGATGTTACTAGAAAAAAATTTACTTAGCAGAGATACTTCTGAAAAGTTAATTCTTAACTTTTCTGATGTATCTGTGCAATATTATTTCTACAATATTTTTTACAAAATACTGTAGAAATAATATCTCTGTATCTCTGTATTCATTGTATAGTATGTACTACGTTTTTCAGTTCCAGCTTTCCAAGTTGGAAAATGTACTTACATATATTTAATTTTAATTTTTTTTTAGGTGCCATTAGAAAATGATAATTCTCAAGCACCAATTTCCCAATCTAATGTGGGTCCTTCTTCCCCTCAGTTTCAGCAGTTAGAGGATGCACAGTGTAAGACGAAATGATTTTTTGATTGATTCTTATTAAAGAAATATTTATTGTTAGAAATATTCAAATATAAAATTATTTTAAATTCATTGTGTAATAAAATAATACTGACAAGAAAAGATATTCTTTAATATTTGCTGTACCTTGGTAAGAGTCACTGATTGAGCAACTTTTTCACTCATTCAGACACAGTAAATTCTAGCTATAAATACATCAGCCTGGTCAGCTGTGACTCCCTGTTGATCTCTATAGTATTCTGGGTGAGAGGGAGAGATTTCGTTTTTGTGGGATTCATATTCTTCAAAACCAAACAGCTTGTGTTGGATTTGGACAGGATATTTAATGCTTTGAAAGGTATGAATAAATTAATGGAGTATCCTAAGATGTCTTTTTCCTTTGCTGGCAGCACAAACTAGAAGACCTATAATTAAATTAAGGAAGTATAGTTGTATACCAGATATAAGAAAATTTTCTTTTAGCAACAAGAATGCAGTATTATTTAGTACATTGGGCTTGCCTTTTGATAGGAAATAGCGTTATACCTTTTCTCTGATTTCTACTTCAGGAGGCACTTCCGTAGCCAGGTGGGCAGGAGCAGCAGTGCGTAGCACACGCTTCTTAATTAGACCAGGGTGCGAGCCCGTGACGACCAAATACGGAGGATGCGGAAAGGTCAGGGAATGACCACCGCATTTCCCTGGAGCAATATGGCCTTAGTTGCTTATGCTCCTAAAAACCAAACAACAAACAAACAAACAATCTACTTCAGGAACTCAGATCTTAAAATTGCATAAATAATATGGAATCAACTGTGTATTTTATTATTTTATTTATTTTTTAATTTTTAGATAATACCTTTATAAAGGCTGATGCTGACTAAGCTTGGTTTCCTCATGTCAGGTTGCTTTTACTAATAATAAGCTGTGTTTAGAATTCTGAAATCGTAAAATAGCAAATTGTGTTTTTGTGGCTGACAGGATTTAAACAATCTAGTAAATTTAGTCTTAATTCTGACAGGCAAACTGTGCATTTATCACAGTACCTTGGTATTGCACAGTCCTTCTTGAACAACACCTGATCCATTATGCTATAATTATTCTGGCTATGAATGAATGAAATGAACTGGGATTTTCAGCGCAAAATCAAGAGATAATTTGAGATACTCCAACAAACATTATGACAAAGTGCTGCTATCTTACAATTGATTTTGTGTTAAGTACTGAAAGAAGCTGTTCACTGGAGAATTTTGCAGAATTTTTATAAAATAGGAAAATTTTTTGATTTTAAAAATATAGCCTGTTTGTGCATGCCTATTTTATAAATGAAATTATTGTGGTGGGTTTTTTTTTTTTTTTGCAGTTTTATGATACTTAGCCTCTTAGAATGCTATTTCTTGAATTGCTGGAATTTCCACAGTAATTTTGGCATTTTGTGTTAGCATTAACAAAGGCACATGATGAAAGAAAGCAAGCTTATATAGCATCAGCCAACAAAAAAAAAAAAAAAAAACTTATTTCACCCATCCACTCGCTCCAAATGTTTGTCAAGTTCTGCCTTGAACCTATTTAAGCTATCAACTTCTACAACGACAGATGGAAGTTTGTTCCAACAATCAACCACCCGCTGGCTAAAGGCAAACTTCCAAACATCTATCCTACAACCGTCTTTCCAATTTATGCCCTCTCAGGCAATTATTCTGAGCAAGAGGAAGAATCCCATCAGCATTGAGCATGCTCAAACCATTCAAGGCTTTATACACCTCAATCAGATCACCTCGCAGGTGACTAGTCTCCAGACACTGTAATTAGTGAATGCAACAAAGGGTTGCTCCTAAGCCTTTCTTCGTAAGAGCAACCCTTTGTTCCATTCACTAATCTTGTTGCCCTTCTCTGTACTCATTACAACAGCTCTACAACAGCTCTTCTTAAAATCAGGCCTCCAGACCTGTATACAGTACTCAAGGTGAAGTCTGACCATTGCCTTATACAAGGTATTAATCACCTCCTTATCCCTGCTAGAAAAATTCCAGTATATCATTGACAAAACACCATGAGCTACTCTTGAAGACCGTCTGCACTGCTCAGAAAACTTCATATCTGCCTGCCCAAGTATCCCCAGATCCTTTTCATTCTATAAAACTGTCAGTGTGGTACCATAGAGTTGATACGCTACTCTGGGATTACTGCTTCCCATATGTAGTACTTTACATTTGTCAAGGCTAAACTTCATTTGCCACCTCTCAGCCCATCTGCTCAACTTTTCTAGATTCTGTCGCAGCAGTGTACTGTCATTAGTGTCATTAACAAACCTACCAACCTTCGTATTGTATGCAAACTTACACATTAAACCAGATATACCATCATCAATATCATTTATAAATACAGAAAACAACAGTGGACCCAACACTGATCCCTGAGGGACTCCACTAATAACATTAGTCCACGAAGAGCAGTGTCCATTGATTACCACTCTGTCTTCTCCTACTCAACCATCCCTTTATCCATAGCAGCAATTTGCCTCCAATGCCACACTGCTCGAATTTGTGCAGCAGTCTTCCATGTGCAACAGTATCAAAGGCTTTTCTAAGATCCAAATATATAACAAAGTTATTCTTTGCATCCAGTTCCTTTGTGACTACATCATAGTATTCAATCAAATTAGTCAGACAAGACTTCCCCTTAACAAACCCATGCTATGTCTGAGCTATAACTGAAGTCTTGTCTAGATGATCCTGCAGTTCTTTTTTAATCAGTGCCTCCATTAATTTCCATGGAACAGAAGTTAAACTAAGTAAAAAAAAGTAAAGTGCAGCCATTATCAACCCACTGCAGGATGGAAGCCTCCTCAACAATTCATGCTGAGTTAAATGGACCATAATCTGCCATGCTGGTCCAGTGTGGGTTGGCATATTGACCGTATTCAGCAGTCAGGGGCTTGAACTCCGGTCTACTCAAAGACCATGTGCTACTGCACTGCCACTCGGCTACGGAGGCCGTTCTAGTTAAACTAACAGGTCTGTAATTACCTGTCAACCCCTTTGATCCTCCTTTGTGGATTGGGGTCACATTTGCACATCTCCAGTCCATGGGTACCTCTCCTGAGTCCAGGCAAGCTCTCATAATTATGGCTAAGGGTTTGCTTACTTCCTTTGCCGCCTCCTTTAATATAACTGGATGGATTCCATCCACCCCAGGTGCCTTTCTTGTGTTTTTCTCCTCCACTTTACTCTCAGTTATTACAAGATTATCTAGCTTACTGCCAGAGTTGAATACACCTCTGGCATTCCCCTCCCTGAATAACTTGTGTGAATGTCGATCCAAAATATTCATTTAGTTTGTTAGCTACCTGAGCAGGATCATCGATAGTTGAACCATCAATATCAAGTGGACCAATCTGATTCATCCCCTTTCTTCTAGGGTTTACATAAGTAAAGAACTCTTTGCTGTTTTTCTTTGCATCCTTTGCCAAAGATTTCTGCCTTAGCCTGCCTAACCTCCTTTATAACTTGGTTACAGACCAGCTTAGATCGATTATAGGCTTCCATGTCACCCATTAATTTATATGTATTCCGTGCATTTTTCTTCTCTGTCACATGTCTAATTAGTTCATTTGACATTCATTTAGGCCTAAAGCTTGAACAATATTTCATTGTTGGTATGAAAAGCCTAGTTGCTTCCAAGATTAATTCTTTGAATTCTTCCCATTTTGAATTTGCTGTTAGTAACATCATCAGTTGGTTCCACCATATAGAATTTAAATACTGTTTTAGACCACCATAGTCACCTTTACGAAAGCAATTTCCCAGATATTGACTGGAATTTGGGGGCTGGTTACTCACACACTAGCAGGACTTTTGTGGATTTATTGGATGATTGTTTTCTACATCAGCATGTTCGGGAGGCAACTAGAGGGAGTAATACTCTTGATTTGATTATCAGCAGTGATTCTTCATGCATTAAGAATCTGCAGATAAATGAACCACTAGGTGGCAGTGATCACAGTGTGCTGAAGTGGGATTTACTCAAAGAGGTAACTACCATTAGGGGTAAAGGGAAGAGTTATTGCTTCCGTAAAGGCGACTACGATGGACTGAGACAGTATTTAAATTCTATACAGTGGGACCAACTGATGATGTTACCAACAGCAAATTCAAAATGGGAAGCATTCAAATATTAATCTTGGAAGCTACTAGGCTTTACATACCAACTAAGAAATATTGTTCAAGGTTTAGGCCAAAATGGATGTCAGATGAACTAATGAGGCATATGGCAGAGAAGAAAAATGCATGGGATACATACAAATTAACACATGACACAGAAGCCTATGATAGATACAAGTTGATATGCAACCAAGTTACAAAGGAGGTTAGGCAGGCGAAGGCAGATTACGAGAAATCCTTGGCAAGGGATGCAAAGAAAAACAGCAAAGAGTTCTTTACTTATGTAAACTCTAGAAGGAAGGGGGTGAATCAGATTGGTCCACTTGATATTGATGGGTCAAGTGTTGATGATCCTGCTCAGGTAGCTAACAAACTAAATGAATATTTTGCATCGACATTCACACATGAGGAGTTATTCAGCGAGGGGAATGCCAGAGGTGTATTCAACTCTAGCAGTAAGCTACAGAATCTTGAAATAACTGGGAGTAAAGTGGAGGAGAAACTGTTGAAGATAAACACAAGAAAGGCACCCGGGGTGGATGGGATCTATCCAGTTATATTAAAGGAGGCAGCAAAGGAAGTAAGCAAACCCTTAGCCATAATTATGAGAGCTTCCTTGGACTCAGGGGAGGTACCCATAGACTGGAAATGTGCAAATGTGACCCCAATTCACAAAGGAGGATCAAAGGCTGACACAAGTAATTATAGACCTGTGAGCTTAACTTCTGTTCCAGGAAAATTAATGGAGGCACTGGTTAAAGAAGCACTGCAGGATCATTTAGACAAGACTTCAGTTATAGCTCAGACACAGCATGGTTTTGTTAAGGGGAAGTCTTGCCTGACCAACTTGATTGGATACTATGATGCAGTCACAAAAGAACTGGATGCAGGGAATAACTTTGATATTATATACTTGGATCTTAGAAAGGCTTTTGATACTGTTGCACATGGAAGACTGCTACACAAATTGGAGCAGTGTGACATTGGAGGCAAATTGCTGCTATGGATAAAGGGGTGGTTGAGGGGGAGAAGACAGAGAGTGGTAATCAATGGACACTGCTCATCGTGGACTGATGTTATTAGTGGAGTCCCTCGGGGCTCAGTGTTGGGTCCATTATTGTTTTCTGTATTTATAAATGATATTGATGATGGTATATCGGGCTTAATGTCCAAGTTTGCAGACGATACAAAGGTTGGCAGGGTTGTTAAGGACACTACTGACACTATGCTGCTGCAACAGGATCTGGAAAGGTTGAGCAGATGGGCTGAGAGGTATCAAATGAAGTTTAACATTGATAAATGTAAAGTACTACACATGGGAAACAGCAACCCCAGAGCAACGTATCAACTCTGTGGTACTACACTGACAGTGGTAGAGAATGAAAGGGACTTGGGGGTGGTTGTGCAGGCAGATATGAAGTTCTCTGAGCAGTGCAGAAGGGCTGCAAGAGTAGCTCATGGAATATTGTCAATGATATACAGGAATTTTTCCAGCAGGGATAAGGAGGTGATTATTCCATTGTATAAGGCGATGGTCAGGCCACACCTAGAGTACTGTATACAGGTCTGGAGGCCTCATTTCAAGAAGGATGTAGAGCTGCTGGAACGAGTACAGAGAAGGGCAACAAGATTAGTGAATGGAACAAAGGGGTGCTCTTACGAAGAAAGGCTTAAGTTTTGCAAATTACAGTGTCTGGAGACTAGGCACCAGCGAGGTGATCTGATAGAGGTGTATAAAGCCTTGAATGGTTTAAGCATGCTCAATGCTGATGGGATTCTTCCTCTAGCTCAGAAAAATCACCTGAGAGGGCATAAATTCAAATTGAGGAAAGACAGATGTAGGATAGACGTGCGGAAATTTGCCTTTAGCCAGCGGGTGGTTGGTTGGTGGAACAGACTTCCATCCCTTGTGGTGGAGGTTGATAGCCTAAATAAGTTTAAGGCTCAGCTGGACAGGTATTTTGAACGAACAGAGGGGTGAAGTGGAAGTGGGGTTTTTTTTTTTTTTTTTTGGCTGATGCTGCATAAGCTTGCTTTCTTGCATCAAATGCCTCTACTAATGCTAATGCTAATGCAAAAACCCTTCCTTTTATCCCTGATGGTAATTACCTCTTTGAGTAAATCCCACTTCAGCACACTGTGATCACTGCCACCTAGTGGTTCCTTTATCTGCAGATTCTTGATGAATGAAGAATCATTACTGATAATCAGATCAAGTGTATTACTCCCTCTAGTTGCCTCCCGAACATGCTGCTGTAGAAAACAATCATGCAATAAATCCCCAAAAGCCTTGCTAGTGACCAATCCACAAATTCCAGTCAATCTCTGAGAAATTGTAATCCCCCATTATAAGACAGTCTTATTTACTGGCCCACTCTATTTCTCTGCACAATTGCTCATTATATTTATCAGATTCATTTGGCCTATAACACACACCTACTCCTCATTTTTCCATTCCCAGTTCTTATGGCACACCAAACAGACTCAACATTGCATTGTCCACCAACATCAATTGGATGCACTTCCTTAGATTTTATGTGTTTCTTAACTAACCCCTCCTCCCTTTCCTTTCTGTACACATTGTACTCCCCAAATTCCAGTTCTGCACTGCTTATGTCTGTGTGACACCATGTCTCTGATATCCCAACAACACAAGATGTGTTGTGCACACTTCTCGATTTATAATGATTTATCAGTAACTTTAAGCCATTATGTTCATTTTCATAGGTGAGGAACATAGATTCTTTTATGGGAAGATTCGCTAGTTTATTCCTTCATCTGCAAATTCTTCTGCTACTGTAGAAATCTCATCCAATAAATCCACAAACATTTTGCTAGTGTATGAGTGACCAACACACCAGTTCCAGTCAATATCTGGGAAGTTAATATTCTCCCATTACATGACATTCTGATTTTGTGGCCCACTCTATTTCTCTGTAACATTTGTTGTACTCTCCCGAGTCATTATGCCTATAACCTAGGCCTAACCCTCGTGTGTACCACATTTGATGGAATCTGCATTCTCCCGCACCGGGTGGAAAAAACCTGGGTTCAAGTCCTGTAGATAACATGAGGAATTTTTGTCAGCGATTTTTCACAAAATGGCTGTGTTTGTCGGTCTCAGACGAGGGTAGTATCCCCCCCCCCCCCCAGAAACTTGGGTTTGTTTGTTCAGCAAGCAGAAAATGTACATTGCCATTCGTGGACTAAAAAATTATTATTGTAATCTCCCAGAGCTCATTTGGGCCCATTGTTGTTTTGTATATTTATCAATGATATTGATGAAAGTATATCAGGCTTAAGGTCAAAGTTTCCAGATGATACAAAGGTTGGCAAAAGTTGGTAGTTAATGACAGTATGCTACTGCAAAAGGATCTAGAAAAGTTGGGTAGATGGGATGAGGAGTGGCAACTGAAGTTTAACATTGACAAATGCAAAGTTCTGCAAATGGGTAGCAGTAACCGCAGAGAAATGTACCAATTGTGGGTTCTACCCTCAGGGTAGTGGAGAATGAAAAAGACCTGGAGGTAATTGTGCAGTTAGATATGAATTTTTCTGACAGTGCAGACATTGCCAGAGCAGGTCATGAGGTCTTGTCGATGATTTTGCTAGCAGTAATAAGTTAGTATTAGTAATGGCCGCATGGTGCAAGAAAGCCTATGGCTTATGCTGCACCAGCCAAAAAAAAAAAAGAAAAATCCGAACAAAACAATGATAAAAACAAAAAAAAAAAATAATAATAATAAAATAAATAACTAAATAATAATAATTAATAAAAAAAAAAAAAAAAGGGAATTAAAAAACCTATCATCCTATGCGCTTCCTTTACCCGAAAGTACTATCCAGATGACCTTTGAATTTCCTCAAACTGTCGGCCTCTACCACCCATGAAGGCAACTTATTCCAGTAATTTATAACTCTCTGGCTAAAATAAAACTTCCTGCAGTCCAATCTAAACATTTCCCCCCGTAACTTGAATCTATGTCTCCTAATTCTAGCATCATTTATAATCTTGAAAATTTCGTCCTCATTCAATTTACTGATGCCTCTCAGACACCTCAATCAAAATCTCCTCTAAGCCTTAAACACCTCAATCAAATCTCCTCTAAGGTGTCTAGTTTCCAAACTCTGCAACCCACATATTCGAAGTCTCTCTTCATACGGACGCCCTTTTGCTGATCTCACCAGGTGAGTTACCCATCTTTGCACCCTTTCAAGAAGCTCGATGTCTTTCTTTAGGTGCGGTCTCCATACTTGAACACAGTATTCCAAGTGTGGTCTAACATAAGCCTTATATAATGGGATTATCACGTCCCTATCTCTACTTGCAAAAGTTCGATAGATCATCGATAGGACACCATGGGCCTTCCTTGCAACCTGTTTACGATGCTCAGAGAATTTCATGTCTGACCGTATCGTAACACCCAAGTCCCTTTCCTCCAGTACTGGGTTTAGTTGAACTCCACCAAGTGAATAAGTTTTTTTGGGATTACTGTTTCCCAGGTGTAATACCTTAAACTTTGTTGGATTAAAGCATAGCTGCCATTTTTCTGACCATTCCTGAAGTCTATCTAGGTCTCTCTGAAGAAGCTCAGCTTGGCAGTGATCATTAACTACTCTAACAATTTTAACATCATCTGCAAATTTAGACATCACGCCCTCTATCCCTTCATCAATGTCGTTTATGAAAATTAAAAACAACAGTGGTCCTAATACTGATCCTTGGGGAACCCCACTTCTTACATCAACCCAATCTGAGGAATAGCCATTTATCACAACCCTCTGCCTCCTGCCCTGATGCCATCCTTCTATCCATCTAAGGATTTTCCCAGTGATTCCAACCTGTTCCAGCTTATAAAGCAAACCACTCATGTGGGACTGAGTCAAAAGCTTTGCTGAAATCTAAATAAACAATGTCGAAATTATTCCCTAAATCCAGCTCGTGAGTGATCCTTTCAAAATAGCAAACCGGATTTGTTAAACATGATTTTCCCTTTACAAAACCATGCTGAGTATCCTTGAGAATTTCAATTCAATCCAAATGATCCTGAATTCCACCCTTGATCATTGCCTCCATGATTTTCCCTACTACTGAAGTCAGACTGACAGGTCGATAATTTCCAACTTCACTTTTAGAGCCACCCTTATGTATGGGAGATACATTTGCACTTTTCCAATCCAAGGGAATCTCCCCAGAGTCTAGTGATGCTCGCATAACCAGCCTCAGTGGTTCAATGCACTCGCTTGCCGCCTCTCTCAAGATTATAGGGTATATTCCATCAACTCCAGGAGCCTTACTAGTCTGTAGGCTTGAAAGTTTTTTCATTAAATAATCTTGCGAAATTTCAATATCATTAATTACATATTTTTTAACTTTGCTCCCACAATTTCCCATTGCCACAAAAGGCTTTTCATTTGTAAATATCGATGCAAAATAACAGTTGAGTTCATCTGCAACGGCAGCTGGTGTATTTATTACTATCCCCTTTCCCTTACGTAAAGGTCCGATCTGGTTTGTCCTGCTCTTCTTGGCATTTATATATGTGAAGAATTCTTTATCCCCCCCTCTTTGCTCTGTTTGCTAGTGATTTCTCATAAACTGCCTTTGCCTGTCGAACCTTTTCTGTGGCTCTGTTACACATCACCTTGTAGCTGTTATAGGCTTCAGTACTTTTTATTGCTCTGTAACCTTTCCATGCCACTTTTTTCTGCTCAAGTAATGTGGCAACTTCACTATTCATCCAACTTGGAACCCTTCTCGTGGAGTATTTTTTTTTAATGGTATATACGCATTCGAGGCATCTGTGATTAATGTTTTAAAATCGTACCACAGTTCAATTGTATTCATTCTCTGCACGATATCTACCCAGTTAATAGAGGCCATGTAGTACCTTAAGGCATCGTAATTTCCTTTTCTGAAATTAAAACCCATTCCTTTGCCTTTTACTTCTGCTACCTCTCTCGTCATCATCCATCGTAGAACTCCATGATCACTTCCTGCTACTGGTTCCTCTACTGTCAGCCCTGTTATGTCATTTGATTCATGTGTGATGATGAGGTTTAGGATATTCTTTTCTCTAGTACTTTCCCTGACATGTTGATACAAATAACAGTCATCTAGTTGATTTAAAAATTTTGTTCCCCATGTCGAGTTTCCTTCCCATTTACTCCAATCAATTAGAGGCAAATTGAAATCACCCATAATACGGCATTGACGCTTACTTGCCCATTCCATTTGCATGTAGAGGCTTTTGTCATAATCTTCACAATCACCTGGTCTGTAGATTACTCCTACTCGCATTATACCTTTGTTTCCAACTATCTCACACCATACAGACTCTATACTAGCATATGAAATGTCTGAATCCGGGAGAGCTATCGTCGCACTTAGGCTGCTTCTGATAAGAAGCATTACCCCATCACCCCTTCTATCTACCCTATCCTTCCTAAATACATTATACAAGCTGTACTGAAACTCATCATCCCCAATTTCCGGGTGGCACCACGTCTCTGTAAGCCCTATTATGTCCGCGTTACTTGTTTTAACCAGCAGTTCGAATTCGCTCATTTTATTGACGACACTTCTAACGTTACTGTATAAACAATTAAGATTTACTGTTCTTGTATATTTAACAACCCTTGAAGTTTTTTAGGCTCTCTTCCCTGATATTAGCTACCTGCTCACGTGAAACGTTTCTGCCCCCAGAACATCTAGATAATACGTCCAGTTGGGGTAACAGATAACAACTCTTAAGGTATGTGCAAGAGTTACTTTGACCAATATTATCAGATAAACGCGTGTCAGTATTACCCATATCCCCCTATCTAGCAGTTTCCCTGAACCTTTAAGGTATCCTCAATAATACTGGCAGTAAGGAGGTGATTACCTCCTTGTATAAGGCAATAGTTAAGTCACACTTTGAGTACTGCATACAGGTCTGGAGGCCTCATTTTGAGAAGTATGTAGAGTTGCTAAGACAAGCACCGAGAAGGACAACTTCTCGGTGCTTGTTCCGAACTAATTGGGACCGAGCCCTGTTCAGATTAGCCAAATAACTGAAATAATGCAGAAGCAAGCAGTAAAACAGGTCTGGTTTATTAAGGAATGAATGTATAGTAGGCTTACTAGCGTTTTTATGCAGGCGGGACACACACCGGAAGCAAGCCCTTCCCCTCCACACTATGACTCATTGCAACCGACATCGTGCATTAAACACGAATGTTCAAACCTTCGCTCTACATTATTGCAGTTTAGTTTAGTTCAGTCTGCTGAGACAATGGCCATGAAATGGAAACACATGTACGTTGAAAGATAAGCTGGAAGTTTTGAAAAGGCTGGATAAGGGTGAAAGTACGAAATTGGCAATAGTTTGGAGTGGGCAAGACCACAATAACTGACTGGAAAAAAAAACCGTGCTAAGATCAAGCAGTTTTTTACCTCTACTTCAGAAAAATCAGTTGAAAATCAACAAACAGTAAGGCCCTCAATGTTTGACAAGCTTGATGAAGCCTTATTCACGTTGTTCACTGAGGAAAGAGAAAGGGGAACACCCATAAGTGAACCTCTTGTTAGAGAAAAGGCCATTCATCTCAACAAACTAATGAAAGGTGATGAATCATTTAGTGCAAGTACCAGTTGGTTTGATCGCTGGAAGAAGTGCCATGGGAGATTTGCCAGCTAACGATCACTGGGAGCAATTATCAGGTGATCATGCTGCAGCAGAGAAATATTTGGGTGAGTTCGTTGATTTGGTATCACATTATTCAACTCAGCAGATATATAACGCTGAATGAGACAAGTTTAAATTTTAAGGCTTTGCCCACAAAAAGTCTAGCATCTCAACAAGAAATGGGAGGCCCGGGTTTTAAAATGAATAAGGAGCGAGTGACGTTGATAGCTTGTAGTAATGCTTCAGGAAATCACAAGCTACCTTTAATGATGATCGGTAAATCAGCGAAGCTGAGAGCTTTTAAAAATATGAACATTAACAATCTTCCAGTTCATTACAAAAGTAAAAAAAAAAAAAAACTTGGATTAACGGACAGCTTTTCATTGAGTGGTTTCATAATCAATTTGCCCCAGCAGTGAAACGTTTCAGCAATAAAAATGATTTGCCACCTCTTGCCATTCTCCTCATAGACAATGCGCCATCCCACCCAGACATTTCCGAGTTGACGTCAGGGGATATTAAAGACAGCTTTCTTACTGCCTAATGTAACACCGTTATTACAGCCCATGGATCAGGGGGTGTTACTCTATCAAGCTTGCATACAGAAAGAAATATCTTAGATCCTTGATAGAAGATAACACCAATTCACTTTCTTTACGTGAGAAAATGAAACAAGTGAACTTAAAAGATGTTGTATATTGGGTTTCTGAGTTGTGGGAGGGTGTAACCGAGCAGTCCATACAAAGATCATGGAAGAAATTATGGCCTTCTCTCAGCTTTGTCGATAGTTCTGACGAAAACAATGACACAGAACAATTAATTCGGCTCGTATAGGAAATTCCCGGGTGCGAGGAAGCAATAGAATCTGACGTTAACGAGTGGATTGCAGCAGATGAAGTAGTCATGAAAACCTGTCGGATGAAGACATCGTGACAGCTGTCACCCAAGAAGACTCCAAGCAGAATGATGAAGGACCCGGTGGTACTGCGGAACAACTTGTGTCGCACGCATTAGCACTAGCATTAGTAGAGGCATTTGATGCAAGAAAGCAAGCGTATGCAGCATCAGCCAAAAAAAAAATAATAATAATAAAAAATAAATAAAAAAATAATAAATAAATAAAAAATAACCACTTCCACTTCACCCCTCTGTTCGTTCGAAATACCTGTCCAGCTGGGCCTTAAACTTATTTAGGCTATCAACTTCCAACGCAGATGCAGCAACGACCCGTGACCTCACTTTACGCTACTTAGAACAACATCCCAGCGCTACACCGGCAGACTACATGTTTATGAAGCGGTGGCAAAACATAGCATCTTCTAGCCAATTTTCATCATTACATCAAAAGAAACTAACAGAGTTTGTTACTTCTGAAAAATGACTTTTGTTCCTATTTTGGTGTGTAAGTATAGATCTGTAGTTTTAATAGGCTATGTCAAACACTGATTTATTAATTTTGTATTAGTACAGTACTACAATAAAATACAATTTTTTTTTGTTTGTTATTTGGTTTTTAGGAGCATTAGCAACTAAGGCCATATTGTTCCGGGAATATGCGGTGGTTTTTTCCCACATCCTCCGTATTTGGTGGTGACTGGCTCAAACCCAAGTCTAATCAAAAAGCGTGTGCTACGCACTGCTGCTCCTTCCCACCTGGCTCCGGAAACACCTGATTTTTTTTTTTTTTTTTTTTTTATGAAAACCCAAAACACGAAAGGTATCAAAACCTATAGTACTTAGTACCGTGCATGGCTTGAAGGAGAAGTGGGAAGCTGGAAACTTTGCTCTAGAGACTAAACATGGGTTTCACCACTTCAAGCCTCCAATAAGCAAAGTGGTGGTATTTCACCGGTTGATGAAAGTCATATTTTGCGAACTAAAAAATTTCATCTCCACCGACCAAAACTTGTTCGGATTAGCGGGACTTCACTGTGTATAATGTGTGTATATGTATACAGGTAGTTCCCGACTTTACGAGTTAATTCGTTCCTACTGCACGCTCGTAAAGCAGAAATTTATAACCCATAGACAATGTTAAAAACAGGTTACGTTCTCAACAGCGAAATTAGCTAATTAGTTTATCTTTAAACGATGATTGATTTATCAAAATAAATGAAAATATAGCCTGTAAAATCAAGCAAATTACAATTTAAAGAAATTATTTATGATTTACAAATGTTAAAGAATGTTTATTCTTCATCTTCATCAACTAAATGCACACTCGTTGATCACTCATTGTTGGGTCAGCACTCGTTGGTTTGTTGCACAAGGAGTCGTCGTCTTCAGAAATGCTTCAAGAGGAAAATGTTTCTTTATAAATTTCACGATAGCATGCATATGTATATTTTTAGCGGCACACACAAGTTGCAACTAACTAACACGATTCGTGCGGAGTAACAAGTTTACAAAGCTTTAAAAAAAAAAGTAATGAAGAGCAGATTCTGAAATTTTATTTATGTTTTTTATGTGATTGAACATTGTAGTGAAGGGGAAACACATTTCACCATAATGTAAAAACCCACACAATTCCAGCTATCGCTATTTTTGCAAATACAATAACATCGAGTTTACTACATGTTTATAATTGATTGAACTAATAGAAAAGCCTATTTCATTATTGCACAACCATAATGAAAAGTAGACAAAAAGGTAATTATCAGTGTATTTGGCAGGGGAGTTGAGCTATCAGGTGTAATAACCATGGAAGAATTGAGAGAACCTGTATGCTAAAAAACAAATTACCTGAAATAAAATGCAATTAATATAAGCATAATTATTGTAAGTACCTAAAGCTCTGGGTCCTACGACTTTAACAACTTTGTCTAGGGGTCTGCAGCGAAAAGCGTAGGAACAACCGCAATAAGCCAGGTCTCTGTTTCTGTTATGATGTACACGTAAAAAGTATACGTATACATCGTAGCCAACCCGACAGAGACCAGAAAGAAGAATAAATTAAATTTAAAAAATAAAAATAATAATAATAAATAAGTTTATGCCAATAGAATCCTGTGGAGAAAGAATGGAATATAAAATCAAAGAAATCTAAGAGAGGGGGCAAAACAAGAAAACTTACTGTCGGTATGGACCAGAAGACGTTGAAAGTCAATATGGACCAAAGGCGAGAGCCGAATATTCATGTGTGGTGTATATATGTCAGTAGAAGTGGCCCCATGTTGGGGGAAGGGTGTGAATTCATAATCAGGAACTGCACCCATGTGACGGGGAATTGAGCAATTAGTAGTAGTGGCATGTGATGCAAGAAAGCAAGTGTATGAACTTATGCAGCATCAGCCAGGAAAAAAAAAAAAAAAATCACACCTTTTCCTCCAAATGCCTGTCCGATTCCTCCTTAAATTTATTTAACCTATCAACTTCCACAGCTAGAGATGGAAGTTTGTTCCAGCAATTAATCACCCGCTGGCTAAAGGCAAATTTCTGCACATCTATTCTACATCTGTCTTTTCTTCATTTGAATTTATGCCCCCTTAGGTTCGTAATCTGAACAAGTGGAAGGATCCCATCAGAATTCAGCATGCTCAACCCATTCAAGGTTGAATGGATTGAGCATGCAGATCACCGCACTGGTGCCTAGTCTCCAGCTGCTGCAATTTGCAGAACTTAAGCCTCTCTTGGTAAGAGGATCACTTCATTCACCTCGCCAACCTTGTTGCCCTTCTCTGTAGATGCTCAAGCAAATCTACATCCTTCCTAAAATGAGGCCTCCAGACGTGCATGTAGTACTCAAGGAATGGTCTGACCATTGCCTTATACAGAGGGCCAATCACCTCCTTTTCCCTGCTAGCAAAATTACTCTATATCATTGACAAAATCCCATGACCTGCTCTGGCAGCCTGTCTCTATTGCTCAGAAAATTTCACATCTCACTGCACAATTACTCCCAGGTCTTTTTCATTTTCTACCACCTTAAGTGTAGTACCACACAGTTGGTACATTTCTCTGGGGTTACTTCTACCCATACGCAGTACTTTGCATTTGTCAATGTGAACCTTCAGTTGCCACTTCTTAGCCCATCTGCCCAAATTATCTAGATCCTGTTGCAGTAGCACACTGCCATTACTGTCATTAACAACCCTGCCAACCTTTGTGTCATCTGCAAACTTCGACACTAAGCCTGATATACCTTCATCAATATCATTGATAAATATACAAAACAACAGAGGACCCAACACCGAACCCTGTGGGACTCCATTAATAACATTAGTCCACGAAGAGCAGCACCAATTAATTACCGCCTTCTGTCTTCTCCCACTCAACCATCGTTTTATCCATTGTAGCAACTTACCCTTAATACCATTCTGCTCCAATTTGTACAATAGTCTTTCATGTGCCATAAGAGCTTTCCTAAAATCCATATTATTTCAAAATTATTTTGAAATAATATTGATTTTAGGTCTCCAATCCATGGGGACGTCCCCTGAGTCGAAGGATGCTCTCATAATTATGGCAATGGTTTTGCTTAGTTGCTTTGCCGCCTCCTTTAATATAACTGAATAGATCCCATCCACCCCAGGTGCTTTTCTTATGTTTAACTTCAACAATTTCTCTTCCACTTTGCTCTCAGTTATTACAAAATCATTAAGTGTCTTGCTACAATTTGATAACCTTCTGCCATTTTCAAACCTTAACTCCTCATATATATGAATGTAGAATCAAAATACTCATTCAGTTTGTTTGCTATCTCAGCAGGATCATCAACAGTGGAACCATCGATATCAAGTGGACCAATCAGATTCATCCCCTTGCTTTTAGAGTTTATATAAATAAAGAAATCCTTGCTGTTTTTCTTAGCATCTTTTGCCAAAGATTTCTAATAATCTGCCTTCGCCTGCCTAATCTCCTTTGTGACCTGATTACAGACTAGCTTATATTTGCCATAGGCTTCTCAGTAGCTTGATAATTTATATGCATCCCATGCATTTTTCTTTTCTCTCACGAGTCTCATTAGTTCATTTGATAAGCATTTAGGCCTAAACCTTGAACAATATTTCTTAATAGGTATGAAACTTTTAGTAGCATCGACGATTAATTCGTGGATGCTACTCAAAGGATAGGGGGGGGAGTATATGATGAGAGCCCTGTCGATCAATTCGGCCCTGGAAGGATTGTGCAAGGGGTAGAATTTTTTTCAGCCTGGTCTGTACTTGTTAACAGGAGAGACTGCTTCTACAGGGATGGGATACACTTAAAAAATAGAAAGGGTGCAAGAATCTTTGCTGATGCTATCGAGGCAGTGTTAGGTGGGTCTGAAAACTGCTAGATTGGGGGGATACAAGGACTAATAGATTAACAGTAGCCACTGGCAGAGGTGAAAGTGATTCTTGCACTGCTTATATTGGAATGAGCAGAAGCCTGAAAAACAAGATGCACGGTATTTCAGAGACTGCTGGGAGTCATTGCGGTACAAGTAAACACATAGGTTGTGTTAGGGTAGCTAAGAAAAAGAACAGGTGCATGTATACTTGCGTGTACACCAATGCTAGGAGTTTAGTAAAGAAATTTGATTAAGTTGAGGCAGATATTGTGGGGATTTCAGAGACGTGGTGTCACACAGATATAAGGAATGCAGAACTGGAATTTGGGGAGTACAATGTCTACAGAAAGGATAGACAGGATAGGAAGGGAGGAGGGATTATGTTATTAGTTAAGAAATACATAAAATCTAAGGAAGTGAAGCTAGTTGACATTGCTGGACAGTGCAGTGTCGAGTCACTTTGGTGTGACATAAGCATTGGGAGATCAAAATTGAGAGTAGGAGTGTGCTATAGGCCTAATGACTGATGAGTATAATAAGAAACTGTACGGGAAAATAGAGTGGGCCAGTAAATCAGAGAGTCTTATAATGGAGGATTTTAATTTCCCAGATATTGACTGGAATTTGGGGGCTGGTCACTCACACACTAGCAAGGCTTTTGTGGATTTATTGGATGATTGTTTTCAACATCAGCATGTTCAGGAGGCAACTAGAGGAATAATACTCATGATTTCATTATCAGTAGTGATTCTTCATGCATTAAGAATCTGCAGGTAAATGAACCACTAGGTGGCAGTGATCACAGTGTGCTGAAGTGGGATTTACTCAAAGAGGTAACTACCATTAGGGGTAAAGGGAAGGGTCATTGCTTTCGTAAAGGCGACTAAGATGGACTGAGACAGTATTTAAATTCTATACAGTGGGACCAACTGATGATGTTACCAACAGCAAATTCAAAATGGGAAGCATTCAAAGAACTTATCTTGGAAGCTACTAGGCTTTACATACCAACTAAGAAATATTGTTCAAGGTTTAGGCCTAAGTGGATGTCAGATGAACTAATGAGACATATGGCAGAGAAGAAAAATGCATGGGATATATACAAATTAACACGTGACTCAGAAGCCTATGATAGATACAAGTTGATCTGTAACCAAGTTACAAAGGAGGTTAGGCAGGTGAAGGCAGATTAAGAGAAATCTTTGGCAAGGGATGCAAAGAAAAACAGCAAAGAGTTCTTTACTAATGTAAACTCAAGAAGAAAGGGGATGAATCAGATTGATCCACTTGATATCGATGGGTCAACTGTTGATGATCCTGCTCAGGTAGCTAACAAACTGAATGAATATTTTGCATCGACATTCACACATGAAGAGTTATTCAGCGAGAGGAATGCCAGAGGTGTATTCAACTCTGGCAGTAAGATAGAGAATCTTGTAATAACTGAGAGTAAAGTGGAGGAGAAATTGTTGAAGATAAAAACAAGAAAGGCACCTGGGGTGGATGGGATCTATGCAGTTTTATTAAAGGAAGCAGCAAAGGAAGTAAGCAAACCCTTAGCCATAATTATGAGAGCTTCCTTGGACTCAGGGGAGGTACCCATGGACTGGAGATGTGCAAATGTGACCCCAATTCACAAGGAGGATCAAAGGGCGACACAAGTAATTATAGACCTGTTAGCTTAACTTCTGTACCTGGAAAATTAATGGAGGCACTAGTTAAAGAAGCACTGCAGGATCATCTAGACAAGAGTTCAGTTATAGCTCAGACACAGCATGGTTTTGTTTTGGGGAAGTCTTGCCTAACCAATTTGATTGGATACTATGATGCACTCACAAAAGAACTGGATGAAGGGAATAACTTTGATATTATATACTTGGATCTTAGAAAGGCTTTTGATACTATTGCACATGGAAGACTTTTTTTTTTTTTTTTTTTTTATGAAAATCCCAAACACAAAAGGTATCAAAACCTATAGTACTTAGTACAGTGCATGGGTTGAAGGAGAAGTATGGGGGAAGGGGGATGCCGGAAACTTTGCTCTAGAGACTAAAGATGGTTTTCACCACATCAAGCCTTCAATAAGCAAAGTGGTGGTATTTCACCGGTTGATGAAAGTCATGTACCACCTGAAAACTGCTGCACCAATTGGAGCAGTGTGGCATTTCAGGCAAATTGCTGCTATGGATAAAGGGGTGGTTGAGGGGGAGAAGACAGTGAGTGGTAATCAATGGACACTGCTCATCGTGGATTAATGTTATTAGTGGAGTCCCTCAGGGTTCAGTATTGGGTACATTATTGTTTTCTGTATTTATAAATGATATTGATGATGGTATATCAGGCTTAATGTCCAAGTTTGCAGATGACACGGAGGTTGGCAGGGTTGTCAAGGACACTACTGACACTATGCTACTGCAACAGGATCTGGAAAGGTTGAGCAAATGGGCTGAGAGGTGGCAAATGAAGTTTAACATTGACAAATGTAAAGTACTACATATGAGAAACAACAACCGCTGAGCAACTATCAACTCTGTGGTACTACACTGACAGTGGTAGAGAATGAAAGGGACCTGGGGGTGGTTGTGCAGGCAGATATGAAGTTTTCTGAGCAGTGCAGACGGGCTGCAAGAGTAGCTCATGGTGTATTGTCGATGATATATAGGAATTTTTCTAGCAGGGATAAGGAGGTGATTATTCCCTTGTATAAGGCAATGGTCAGACCGCACCTAGAGTACTGTATACAGGTCTGGAGGACTCATTTCAAGATGTAGAGATGCTGGAACGAGTACAGAGAAGGGCAACAAGATTAGTGAATGGAACAAAGGGGTGCTCATACGAAAAAAGCTTGCGTTTTGCAAATTACAGTGTCTGGAGACAAGGCACCGGCGAGGTAATGTGATAGAGGTGTATAAAGCCTTGAATGGTTTGAGCATGCTCAGTGCTGATGGGATTCTTCCTCTAGCTCAGAATAATCACCTGAGAGGGCATAAATTGAAATTGAGGAAAGACAGATGTAGGATAGACGTGCGGAAATTTGCCTTTAGCCAGCAGGTGGTTTGTTGCTGGAATAGACTTCCATTTCTTGTTGTGGAAGTTGATAGCCTAAATAAGTTTAAAGCTCAGCTGGACAGGTTTTTCGAACGAACAGAGGGGTGAAGTGGAAGTGGTTATTTTTTATTTATTTATTTTTATTTATTTATTTTTTTTTTTTGCTGATGCTGCATAAGCTTGCTTTCTTGCATCAAATGTCTCTACTAATGCTAATGCTAATTCCTTGAATGCTTCCCACTTAGAATTTACTGTTGGTAACATCGTCAGTTGATCCCACTGTACAGAATTTAAAAACTCACTGAGACCACTGTACTCACCTTTACGGAACCAAAAACCCTTTCCTTTATCCCTGATGGTAATTATATCTTTAAGTATATCCCAGATCAGTACACTGTGATCACTGCTAATAACCAGATCAAGAGTATTACCCTCTCTGGTTGCCTCTCGAATATGCTGCTGCAGAAAACAATCATCCAATAAATCCACAAAAGTCTTACTAGTGTGTGAGTGACCAAACCACATGTTCCAATCAATATGCGGGAAGTTAAAATCAACCATTATAAGACGTTCTGATTTACTAGCCCACTCTATTTCTCTGTACAATTGTGCATTGTACTCATTCAAGTCTCTTTTTTTTTTTTTTTTTTTTTTTATGTGAACCCCAAACACGAGAAGTATTAGAACCTATAGTACTTAGTACCGTGCTTGGGTTGGCGGTTGAGAAGACGAAAGGAGATATTTGTTGACATTGGACTTGAACTTCTGTAGTTCGTAATTTTCAGGAAATATGTTTAAAGGAAAGTTGTTCCAGAAAATGGCAGTTGAATGATTAAATGAGGAAGATGAAAAGTTGGTTCTGTGGGTTTGAAGTTGGACAGTAAATGGATGTTGGCTGGTGGCGGTATGTGTTCGGACTTTTTGAAAGAGAGAGCGGGAATTATAGAAGCCAATTCAGAAAAACAGTGCCCATGGAAGTATCTGTAGAAGTGGCATGCAGCAGAAACAATACTTCTATGAGAAAGCGAGTGGAGAGACTCTGTTAGAGATGAATCATTAATTAACCTAACTGCCCTCTTCTGAATGGAATCAAGAAGCCCGAGAGAGATTTTGGGGGCACCACCCCAGATGTGGGAACGATATTCCATGGCAGGGTGAATTTTTGATTTATACAGAGCGAGCAGCTGTTTGGAAGAAAAGTAAAGGCGAGAGCAAAAGAGAAAACCAAGTTTTTTACATGCAGAGGAAGCAATATTTGTAATGTGCTTGTGCCAAGAGAGATTAGAAGTCAGGGTAATCCCTAAAAGAGATATATTATTTTGCCTAGAAATCGGAGTGTCACTAAAGATAAGCATAGGAGCAGAAGAATCCTTTTTGCTAGATAAAAGATACGACTGAGTTTTAGAAGGGTTGAAATCAACTAAGTTGTCTTTGCCCGACTGGGGAATTACCTGAAGATCGGCATTTAAGGAATTGGTAGCAGATTTTCGAGAAGTTGAAGCTCATTGAGCAGGACAAGGTTTCTCAAAATGGAAAGTGGAATGCAATGTGCTATCATTGGCAAAACTATTGATAGGATTTCCGGTCAATGGAAGGTCATTAATATACAAGAGGAAAAGAGTGGGGGAAAGAACTGAACCTTGGGGACACCGGAATTAGTGAAGAAGTTAGAAGACAGAGAGCCATCTACCATCACCCTCAGTGAGCGATCAGAGAGAAAACTGGATAACCAATTACTAAAAACAGTTGGCAAACCATAAGATGGAAGCTTGTTTAGAAGACCTTTATGCCAAACACGATCAAAAGCCTTTGAGATGTCAAGAGCAACTACTTGTGTTTCACCGAACCTTTCCATTGAATTAGTCCATAAATGGGTAACATAAGCCAGTATATCACCAGTGGATCAACACTGACGGAATCCATACTGGCGATCGTTGATCAGACGGAAGGTTTCTAGGTAGTTTAAGAGTTGGCGGTTAATTGATTTCTCCATTACTTTAGAAAGAGTAGAAGTAATTTCAAAAATGGGACAATAATTGGATGGGAGGGATTTGTCACCCTTTTTAGGAACTGGCTGGATATGAGCAAATTTCCAAGCAGAAGGAAAAACATCTTTGGAATAAGAAAGTGAAAAAAGCAGCAAAGAATAGGAGTAATTTCAGGAGCACAGGTTTTGAGAACAAGTGGAGAAATACCATCAGGACCTGGAGCTTTCTTAGCATCAAGATTCATCAAAATCCTTCTGATATCCTTTTGACGGAAGGCCAAAGGAGGCATTGAATGAGGCATGTTGGGAATGGTGGGAGGTGTTTTACCAAGATCATTAATACAAGAGCTGGAAGAAAAATGGAATGCTGGCAGGTCAGCTTTATCCTTGGCTAAAGTGACAACAGAACCATCTGGTTTTGACAGAAGTGTGAGCAGAGATGGGCAAAAGTTGCGGCCAATAGCTTTGGCAAGAGACCAGAATGCTCGGCTACCATTAGGGCAAGAAGCAAGTTTTCTACTCTTAGGCTGTTCAAACTCTAGTTTGGACTGATTAATAACTGCTTTACAATTGTTGCGAGCTTTGGTGGAGGCAGAAAATGAAACTGAAGAATTAGAAACAAACCAATTACGATAAGCAACATTCTTCTCTTGAACAGCCTTAGCACATTTATTGGAAAACCAAGGTTTAGATAAAGGATGAGATTTTAAAGTGGAGTGTGGGATAAAGGATTCCATTCCTGCAAGAATAATTTCACTGACACGATCTAAGCAAACGTTGACATCAGAAGTTTTGAAACCGACCAAGGAAAAGAAGAAAAGAAGTCTCGCAGGTCATCCCATTTTGCATTCTTGTAATGCTAGACATCACGAGGTTGGGAATAGCCATGAGATAAAGGTTCCATTGGAGAAGAGACAATCACCAAGTTGTGATCTGAAGTGCCTAAAGGACCTCTCACTTCAACCGTGTACATATAAAATATTCTGCATTACAGACGTATATAATCATGTGGTAAATACTTACGTATCAAAATTAAACTTAATTTCAGTTAAAATCATGAATTTAATTGATTTAATTTAATCGTGAAAAATGTGTCGATTTTGCATTGTACTTTGCCCCTCTACCTGGTAAACTAAAAGGGTTTTAATTTTAAATCCCCCGCAGCGTTACCACCCAACAATAAAGTCATCCAATCCTTTGCTGCTTCGAAACCTAGCATGTGTTTTTCTTTTTTCAATATGAAACTTCTTTTAGGCAGAAGTCCTGCTTCAGGACTTTTTTGTTAAAAACTTGTTGAGAAGTATAACACGTAATACCCCTCTTCAATAATTTTAACAAGTTCTTTTTTGAAAGTTTTGGCTCCTTGACCTGCACTGTCGGCTTCTCCCTGGATTTTAAATCTACCCAACCGGCCGTTACTAGTTTTAAATGGTTCCACTTTTTTTTTTTTTTTTTTTTTTTTAGGTGAGTTTTTTTTTTCCCAGATCATTATATAGGCTAACCTCTCTCTCTCTCTCTATAATATTATTTAACTTAACTGAATTCTGCATTGGATATTATCTTCAGTAAAATTAGTGAAAATCTCTCCATTTCAATCTTAATAGCCGGACTAGCCCTAGTTGCTGGGAGTAGAACAGCTCTTTTTCCCACTGTTAAAATTAATTCTTTATTTTTTATAATTGTTCTTACAGTTAAACTTGCCAGTCCTAAATTATGGCACACATCCGCTTGTCGTTGACTGGAATCGATTCACTCCAAGAAAGGTCTAATTTAATTTTCAAATTCAGTCTTTTTCTTACATTTGTAGTCTTTGTACTGCAAATGTAAGATGTTGCTTTTTTATTCTTATCCGCCATTATTAACTCTTCGAAAAATGTAACTGCGTTGGTTGTATTAATTATGATTCAATGTTCGAGTAAACTGTTCGTTATACACGATGTCTAATACTGTACTGAGTGATGACTAGACTTCGAATAAATGCATATAACGCAGCAAATATTACAAGCAATATACTTGATCATTTTTTAAAATGTTAATCTCGGAACTATGTAACAAGTCATTGTACTGCAATTAAATTAGCATGTGAAAAAATTTCACTGAGCATGGGAAACGTTTTGCTATTCATTTTCAAGCTATCAACTCCATCAAATGAAACTATTTCATCAAATATGCCAAAAATTTAATCTGTAAAAGAGCGTTATAGTGATTTGTGACAGCGTTATAGTCAGTTATCGGTTATAATATAAGAACAGCGTAAAGCAAACCGTGTTATAACGAGGGCCTGCTGTGTAAGAGATTATATTAAAGAGTAAAAACATAAAACATCAGAAAGCTAAATAAACTGGATATGGAAAATGCGACGAAACACGCATAGCAGCAGCAATGGATGCAAATGTAAATACTTGTATAGTATAATAAATATGACAAATAAAAATAAAAATGGCAGTTCAAAACACAAGGAAAGCCAAAGGCAAAAAAAAAAAAAAAAAAAAGGCCGAAAAATTAGCAAAATGTAGTAACCTATACCTGATCATTATCCATATTCACTTTGCCGACATCAGATTTTATTATTATTTATTAATTGCATATTTGCTTATCTTCCACGTTTTGAAGTATTTAGCTAAATTTTTCCCGCCTTTATCTGATTTAGGCTGCCGTAACTTTCTTTTGACATTTTGACGTAATTTTTATTTTATAGGTTACTACATTTTGCCCATTTTTCAGCTGTCTTCTTTTTTTTTGCCTTTGGCTTTCCGTGTGTTTCAAACTGCCATCTTATTTATTTTTATTTGTCGTACTTATTATAATATACATACATATAAATATATTAGCATTAGCATTAGCATTAGTAGAGGCATTTGATGCAAGAAAGCAAGCTTATGCAGCATCAGCCAAAAAAAAAAAAAAAAAAAAAAAAAAAAAAAAAGTAACATAAATAAATAAAAATAACCACTTCCACTTCACCCCTCTGTTCGTTCGAAATACCTGTCCAGCTGAGCCTTAAACTTATTTAGGCTATCAACTTCCACGACAAGGGATGGAAGTCTGTTCCACCCACCAACCACCCGCTGGCTAAAGGCAAATTTCCGCACATCTATCCTACATCTGTCTTTCCTCAATTTGAATTTATGCCCTCTCAGGTGATTTTTCTGAGCTAGAGGAAGAATCCCATCAGCATTGAGCATGCTCAAACCATTCAAGGCTTTGTACACCTCTATCAGATCACCCCGCTGGTGCCTAGTTTCCAGACACTGTAATTTGCAAAACTTAAGCCTTTCTTCGTAAGAGAACCCCTTTGTCCCATTCACCAATCTAGTTGCCCTTCTCTGTACTCGTTCCAGCAGCTCTACATCCTTCCTGAAATGAGGCCTCCAGGCCTGTATACAGTACTCTAGGTGTGGCCTGACCATTGCCTTATACAAGGGAATAATCACCTCCTTATCCCTGCTAGAAAAATTCCTATATATCATTGACAATACACCATGAGCTACTCTTGCAGCTCGTCTGCACTGCTCAGAGAACTTCATATCTGCCTGCACCACCACCCCCAGGTCCCTTTCATTCTCTACCACTGTCAGTGTAGTACCACAGAGTTGATACGTTGCTCTGGGGTTGCTGTTTCCCATATGTAGTACTTTACATTTGTCAATGTTAAACTTCATTTGCCACCTCGAAGCCCATCTGCTCAACCTTTCCAAATCCTGTTGCAGCAGCATAGTGTCAGTAGTGTCCTTGACAACCCTGCCAACCTTCGTATCGTCTGCAAACTTGGACATTAAGCCTGATATACCATCATCAATATCATTTATAAATACAGAAAACAATAAAGGCCCCAATACTGAACCCTGAGGGACTCCACTAATAACATTAGTCCACGATGAGCAGTGTCCATTGATTACCACTCTCTGTCTTCTCCCCCTCAACCACCCCTTTATCCATAGCAGCAACTTGCCTCCAATGCCACACTGCTCCAATTTGTGCAGCAGTCTTCCATGTGCAACAGTATCAAAAGCCTTTCTAAGATCCAAGTATATAATATCAAAGTTATTCCCTGCATCCAGTTCTTTTGTGACTGCATCATAGTATCCAATCAAATTGGTCAGGCAAGACTTCCCCTTAACAAAACCATGCTGTGTCCTAGCTATAACTGAAGTCTTGTCTAGATGATCCTGCAGTGCTTCTTTCACCAGTGCCTCCATTAATTTTCCGGGAACAGAAGTTAAACTCACAGGTCTATAATTACTTGTGTCAGCCTTTGATCCCCCTTTGTGAATTGGGGTCACATTTGCACATCTCCAGTCAATGGGTACCTCCCCTGAGTCCAAGGAAGCTCTCATAATTATGGCTAAGGGTTTGCTTACCTCCTTTGCTGCCTCCTTTAATATAACTGGATAGATCCCATCCACCCCAGGTGCCTTTCTTGTGTTTATCTTCAACAATTTCTCCTCCACTTTGCTCTCAGTTATTACAAGATTCTCTAGCTTACTGCTAGAGTTGAATACACCTCTGGCATTCCCCTCGCTGAATAACTCCTCATGTGTGAATGTCGATGCAAAATATTCATTTAGTTTGTTAGCTACCCGAGCAGGGTCATCAACAGTTGACCCATCGATCTCAAGTGGACCAATCTGATTCATCCCCTTCCTTCTAGAGTTTACATAAGTAAAGAACTCTTTGCTGTTTTTCTTCGCATCCCTTGCCAAGGATCTCTCGTAATCTGCCTTCGCCTGCCTAACCTCCTTTGTAACTTGGTTACAGATCAACTTGTATCTATCATAGGCATCCGTGTCACGTGTTAATTTGTATGTATCCCATGCATTTTTCTTCTCTGCCATATGCCTCATTAGTTCATCTGACAACCATTTAGGCCTAAACCTTGAACAATATTTCTTAGTTGGTATGTAAAGCCTAGTAGCTTCCACGATAAGTTCTTTGAATGCTTCCCATTTTGAATTTGCTGTTGGCAATATCATCAGTTGATCCCACTGTATAGAATTTAAATACTGTCTCAGTCCATTGTAGTCGCCTTTACGAAAGCAATACCCCTTCCCTTTACCCCTAATGGTAGTTACCTCTTTGAGTAACTCCCACTTCAGCACACTGTGATCACTGCCACCAAGTGGTTCATTTATCTGCAGATTCTTAATGCATGAAGAATCACTACTGATAATCAAATCAAGAGTATTACTCCCTCTAGTTGCCTCCCGAACATGCTGATGTAGAAAACAATCATCCAATAAATCCACAAAAGCCTTGCTACTGTGTGAGTGACCAGCCCCCAAATTCCAGTCAATATCTAGGAAATTAAAATCCCCCATTATAAGACTCTCTGATTTACTGGCCCACTCTATTTCTCCGAACAGTTTCTTATTATACTCATCAGAGTCATTAGGCCTATAGCACACTCCTACTCTCAATTTTGATCTCCCAATGCTTATGTCACACCAAACTGACTCGACACTGCACTGTCCAGCGATGTCGACTGGCTTCACTTCCTTGGATTTTATGTGTTTCTTAATTAATAGCATAACCCCTCCTCCCTTCCTATCCTGTCTATCCTTTCTGTACACATTGTACTCCCCAAATTCCAGTTCTGCATTTCTTATATCTGTGTGACACCACGTCTCTGAAATCCCCACAATATCTGCCTTTGATGTTTTGAGCAATACCTCAAATTCATCAAATTTATTTACTAAACTCCTAGCATTGGTGTACACACAAGTATACATGCACCTGTTCTTTTTCTTAGCTACCCTAACACAACCCATGTGTTTACTTGTACCCCAATGATTCCCAGCAGTCTCTGAAATATCCTGCATCTTATTTTCCAGGCTGCGGCTCATTCCAATAGAAGCAGTGCAAGAATCACTTTCACCGCAGACTCTCGATTTACTGGGACAGTTCAAGACTCCAAATTTAAAAAAAAAAAAAAAAAATCAACCAGAAATCATAAAATTCAAATAATAACTAGAATAGGTATAACAGATGTTTTGCAAGTTGTAAATAAAAGGCAAGAAGCGGCGTTATAAGTCGTGATTATCTTGCAACCCCCGCTACTCAAAAAAAAAAAAAAAAAAAAAAAAAGAGAGAAAGAGAGGAAATGTTTGTTTTAATAATTTGTTTTGTTTTAGTGCGTCGCTTTGATTCTTGTGTTCCGTTGCACCGCAAAAAGACATCTTGTTTCGTTATGTATGACAGGGAGGTCTCTTTGTTTTTTTTTTTTATATTAAATATTTTTTTTGTTTAGAAATCATGAAAATGATGGATAAACACAAGTTGTGCTTTCAGTTAAACAAAAACTTGAAATTATTCAAAAGTTTGAAAATGGTGTATCCATTAAATCTTTAAAGAACGATTATAATGTTGGTGACCAAACCGTATACGACATTGTAAAAAATAAAGGGAAGCATCATACTGTATGCGAGTAGTGCGTGGTAAGTATTTTTTTTCCTATCGCTATACTTTTTACGTAGGTTGCTGAACATTTTTCTATACAGTATGTCCCTGACTTACGCAACTTCGGACTTACGTAAATTTTTTTTTTTTTTTTTTTTAGTATTGTAAATTTAAAACAAACAAAAAAAAATAATAAGCAATCAATAACAACGATCATGGCGCACAAATTGCACAAGTGAGATACAGAGTAACAAGAAGGAAAATAGGAAAGAAGAGAAGATTCTTAAAATTTATTTGTTTTTTTATATGACTGAAGATTTCAGTGAAGGGGACACATATTTCAACATAATAATGTAAATACTTACAGAATTCCAGCTATCTATCATTGCAAATGTAATAAAATCTAGTTTACTACCTGTTTATAATTAGATGCACTAACAGAAAATACCAATAAAAAAAACCACTGGAAATAAAATAAAAAAGACCACTGGAAAGTGCAAATTGTTTTTATGGTAGTGACCTCCAGAAATGTACTTTAGTAAAATGTGAGCTCGCGTGGAGTGATAATAGTGAGTTTTTGCCTTGTGAAGTTCTTTACAGAAAATTTCATTTTGATTGGTATCATGGTGCCGACTAAGAGAATATAAGTGATAACGATAATAGTAAATCTACCAACAAAAGGAAAGTGATTGATTTGGATCAGAAAATTAAAATAAATGAAGATGTATGAAAATGGTCAAACATCAACAAGTAACACGCTGAATTTGTCAATAATAATATAGTAGCAATATGTTATTAGTCATTCCCGAGTTATGTAAAATTCGACTTATGTAAGTAGTCCTGAAACGTATCTCTTACGTATGTCGGGGACTTCTGTATTTTTGAATTAACCGGGAAATCGATTATCCGGGATTTTATTTTATTTTTTTACCATCTATCCCGGAAAATCGAGAGTTTACTGTATACACATAAATATATATAAATGTGTGGTTTGTAACATAAATAAAATGTCTGTGAAAATGGAAATAAAAACACAAAGTGTCTGAACTAAGAGAAGTTTAAAGGATAGTAGAAACTGGAAGTGAAGTAGTGGTGAAAAAGTGAAAGAATTTGAAAAACCTAGTACAAAAATGAACTGGGACTGAAGAAGCAAACGGTATACAAAAAATAATTTTATACAAATAAATAAAAAATAATAAATAACAAATAAATAACACTGTATTCAGATATGGGAGGGCAATTTTAGTAAGAGGTTGAATCAAGGGATGGCAAATATGCAAAATCTGAATACAGTAATACCCCGACTTACGCGAACTCGGAGTTACGCGATTCTTGATTTTTTTCGTTTGGCAACGCTGCCGCCCACTATCTTCAAGGTCGATTTTCATATGTTATCGATATACGGTGCGACGGCGGAGAATGAGAGCGAAAGATGAACAAAATTCAACTTTGTTGCTTTTATGTTTTTTATATCAGTGAAGGGGAAACACATTTCACCATAATAACGTAAAAACCAACACAATTCCAGCTATCGGTATAATCGCAAATGCAATTAGATCGAGTTTACTACCAGTTTATAACAGATTTCACTAGCAGAAACGCAACTGGATTTTTATTGTTTTATGATAGTAACCCCTAGAAATGTGAGGTGTTAATAGTGTATCTCTGCCTTTATGGTGTTGTTTATTCAGTTGCTACATGCGCGCAGCTTTGTTTATGCGTATCAAGCGTGCCTCCTCGTTTTCTAATTGTGCTTTATTCCCTAAAAATGAGTAAAATACTTAATTAAAAGGTGTGAAAAGGAAGCGTCCTGGTGAAGACACTGCAGATTCAGAGAGAAAAAGAAAAGCAATTATCGATAAACAGAGGCGGACTGGGTCAAAAATTCTTACCCGGGAAAATTTATAGTGGCCTCATACTATGGTTTATGGCCAAAATCACACTGGCCCACCGGGGTTTCCCCGGTAAGGCTTATGGCCAGTCCACCTCTGTCGATAGAGAAAAAATATGAAATTGTGAAACGCTTTGAGCGAAATGAAAGACCATGTGATATTGCACGTGCTACAGGCCTAAATGAAGCAACGGCGAAAAGCACATGACAATTGCAAACTTGACAGGTTGAAAATTGAAAAGGGCTTAAAAATTTTAGAAAACATAGACTCCAACGAAGAACACGTTATAGCTACAAAGCAAGGAATAAAAAAAATTATTAGCTTGCTACGAAGAAATTCTGCTTGAAAAAAAGAACGCGCTGTGTCGTCAGACGAATTTGTTAGATTTTATGAAGCCATCGACATCGAAATAACTTTTTTACGTAAGTCATTTGTTTTTTTAATACATATTTTGTATTAATATGTATAAAGAACTGCAATTTTATTAATATTTTTCTTCTAAACTAGTGTTTTTGTTAGTCCTTGGTCCCAATTAAGCAAAATTTATATGCAGAGTTGTACCCCGACTTACGCGAATTCGACTTACGCGATTTTCGTCGGACCCACCTATCGCATAACTTCGGGGTATTACTGTACAGTAAATGAAAAGATGATACATAGCCAGGAATTTCATCAGGGGACTACTCCTGGCCATGTATCAGGCACTGCGTTTCCAAACTTGTCTATAATATTAGAAAAAGGGTGAGAGCAAATGTGTGGGCTTAATTGTAATACCAATCCCACGTAAACTACTGGTGTTTGTGCTAAAACAATTGTTTGACAAATACCATGAGGAACTTAATATTCACGAGAATACTTGGGACAACCTCATCAATCTTTGCATACTCAATAACTTCATTTTCGATGGCAAGCTTGCATACAAACAAATAATCGGAGTTCCCTTGGGTTCACAAATTTCTAGCCTTGTTTCTAACCTGTTTTTACACTACTATGAGGAATTATGTTTTTACTAGCAATCCCAATCATAAACTTTTAGATTTCTGGTATGTGGATGACATCTCAGTTTTAAATTCCGACTTTGAACTTTTAGCTGCAGATATTTCCCCCTGAACTTAAACTGAATAAAGAAAATGTTAATAATTCCACAGCCAACTTCCCTGATCTGAATATTACACTCTGCAATGATGCAGTTCCTCATCTTATTAACATATATGATAAAAGAAACTATTCTAACTTTGATATCATTTACCTTACAAATTGGCAATCTAATATTTCCAATAAAATTCACAAAAATACTATATGTATTCAAGATATCAGATTAGCCAACATATGCAGTAACCATATCCTTTTCAGCAAAGCAATACAAGTTTTTTTTATAACAAACTTAAATAATAATATTCCTCCCTTTTTCAATCCAAGTAAATTCTGTTTAGTTTTCCTTGGCACCTGTCCGTATTAAAGGTATTGTACAGTTGTATATTATTAGGTGGGATTTCCAGTACTTAGTTAGTAATCACTGTTCATGATTTCCGTTTAAGGTTCTTTTTCAGAATGAGACTCCAATTGCTTTACTCTCTAAGTTTTTCACATGTTTAGTCCGAATTCCTTCTTTCTACCATTTGGAATCCTGTACATTTGGCTTTTTATTCCTGGACTTATTAAGTTTCTTTCCTGATAATAACCACTAGGTTTGACACTGCTTCTCTGACACCGGTCTCAGATCTACTGTCTATTTGGTAGCCGTGTTGTGAATGGTTTTGTTTTTCTTTATAAAACTTGCATCATTTAACCAGGCCTTTTATTTGGTTAAAAAAATTTATCAATGGATACGAAAATTCTTCTCCATGGTTTTCAATTTTCCATTCTGTTGCCATAAATTTTTGCCTGCCAAATTATTTGTCATGCTCTTCAATGGATTCGCTCAACCTCAGATGTAGCCAAACAGTGCATTTCTCTGTCTACAGCAGCATGTTAACTTGGAAGTTTGGAGATGTGATCTATAGACCCTGTTCTCTGATCATCTAAAATTTCGAATCCTGCCTCGGGCTTGGATCAAAGTACTGCAAAAACCATGGGAGGTGCATTATGGCCACAGAAGCCGATGCGCCAACAACTACCGAAAAAAAAAAAAAAAAATCTAAAAGTTTCACCAGAATTTGATCTCCTAGATATTATTCTCCTGTAGATTGGAATTATTCTTGTTTTGCTTTCTATTTCACATGTTCCTTTACATATTCTGTTCCGGGTAAAATGATGGAGTCGCTAGTTAAAGATTCACTGCAGGATCATCTAGACAAGACTGCAGCAATAATTCAGACACAGCATGGATTTGTTAAGGGAAAGTCATGTCTCACAAATTTGATAGGATATTTATGATGTGGTTACAAAGGAACTGGATGCGAAAAATAATTTTGATATCATATATTTGGATTTCAGGAAAGCTTTTGACACTGTTGCGCATGGAAGACTATTGTACAAATTGGAGCAGAATGGTATTAAGGGTAAGTTGCTACAATGGATAAAAGGATGGTTAAGTGGGAGAAGACAGGGGGTGGTAATCAATGGGTGCTGCTCTTCGTGGACTAATGTTATTAGTGGAGTCCCACAGGGTTCGGTGTTGGGTCCACTGTTGTTTTTTACATTTATCAGTGATATTGATGAAGGTATATCAGGCTTAGTGTCGAAGTTTGCAGATGATACAAAGGTTGGCAGGGTTGTTAATGACAGTAATGGCAGTGTGCTACTGCAACAGGATCTAGATAATTTGGGCAGATGGGCTAAGAAGTGGCAACTGAAGTTTAACCTTGACAAATGCAAAGTGCTGCATATGGGTAGAAGTAACCCCAGAGAAACGTACCAACTGTGTGGTTACTACACTTAAGGTGGTAGAAAATGAAAAAGACCTGGGAGTAATTGTGCAGTCAGATATAAAGTTTTCTGAGCAATGCAGACAGGCTGCCAGGGCATGGGGTTTTGTCAATGATATATAGGAATTTTGCTAGAAGGGAAAAGGAGGCGATTGTTCCTCGGTATAAGGCAATGGTCAGGCCACACCTTGAGTACGGCGTACAGGTCTGGAGGCCTCATTTTAGGAAGGATGTAGATTTACTTGAGCGTGTACAGAGAAGGGCAACAAGATTGGTGAGGGGAATGAAGGGATCCTCTTACCAAGAGAGGCTTAAGTTCTGCAAATCGCAGTGGCTGGAGTCTTAGGCACCTGTGTGGTGATCTGATTGAGGTGTATAAGGCCTTGAATGGGTTCAGAACGCTGAATTCTGATGGGATCCTTCCACACTTGTTCAGATTACGAACCTAAGGGGTCATAAATTCAAATTAAGAAAAGACAGATGTAGAATAGATGTGCAGAAATTTGCCTTTAGCTAGCAGATGGATAATTGCTGGAACAATCTTCCATCTGTCATTCCCTCCAAATGCCCGTCCAGTTCCTCCTGGAACTGGACGGGCATTTGGAGGGAAGGGTTTTTATTTATTATTTTTTTTTTTTTGGGTGATGCTGCATAAGCTCATAACACTTGCTTTCTTGCATCACATGCCACTACTACTATTTGTATTCCTGCAGCCTTATGTCTCGTATTTTAGGCCATCTTTTCCACATCTTGGCTGTGTGCATCTCTCCTCCACTCGAATTAATGACTCCAGGTAACACCCACTTTTAGTTTTGGTTTCAATCTCCCTTCTTCTCTACAAACCTATGGTATTAACACCCATTTTTGCTAATGCTTGCTTATACCAGAACCCTTTCTATAAGGTTGGGTCTTACACACCCAGTAAGTTCAGTATTTTTAATGACTTTTTCTCTTTATACTGTCTTTATCTATTTTTTTCCGTTCATAAAACTATTAATGTAATACGAGGGTGATATGAATGCATTAGCATTAGTAGAGCATCTCCAGCAAGCTTATGCAGCATCATCACAAAAAAAAAAAAAAAATTCACGCCTCCGTTCATTCAAAATACCTGTCCCCAGCTGAGCCTTAAATTTATTTAGGCTATTAACTTCCACAACAAGGGATGGAAGTCTGTTCCATCAACCAACTACCTGCTGGCTAAAGGCAAATTTTTACACATCTATCCTACATCTGTCTTTCCTCAATTTGAATTTATGCCCTCTCAAGTGATTATTCTGAGCAAGAGGCAGAATCCCATCAGCATTGAGCATGCTCAAACCATTCAAGGCTTTGTACACCTCTGTCAGATCACCTCGCCGGTGCCTAGTCTCCAGACACTGTAATTTGCAAAACTTAAGCCTTTCTTCGTAAGAGCACCCCTTTGTTCCGTTCACTACTCTTGTTGCCCTTCTCTGTACTCGTTCCAGCAGCTCTACATCCTTCTTGAAATGAGGCCTCCAGACCTGTATACAGTACTCAAGGTGTGGCCTGACCATTGCCTTATACAAGGTAATAATCACTTCCTTATCCCTGCTAGAAATATTTCTGAATATCATTGACAAGACACCATGAGCTACTCTTGCAGACCATCTACACTGCTCATAAAACTTCATATCTGCCTGCATAATTACCCCCAGGTTCTTTCACTCTCTACCACTGTCGGTGTAGTACCACACAGTTGATACATTACTCTTGGGTTACTGCTTCCCACATGCACCACTTTACATTTGTCAATGTTAAATTTCAGTTGCAACCTCTCAGCCCACCTGCTCAACTTTTCCAGATCCTGTTGCAGCAGCATAGCATTAGGAGTGTCCTTAACAACCCTGCCAACCTTTGTATCGTCTGCAAATTTGGACATTAAGCTTGATATACCATCATTAATATTATTTATAAATACAGAAAACAACAATGGACCCAACGCTGAACCCTGAGGGACTCCACTAATAACATTAGTCCACGATGACCAATGTCCATTGATTACCACTCTCTGTCTTCTCCCCTTTATCCATAGCAGCAATTTGCCTCCAGTGCCACAGTGCTCCAATTTGTGCAGCAGTCTTCCATGTGCAACAGTATCAAAAGGCTTTCTAAGATCCAAGTATATAATATCAAAGTTATTCCCTGCATCCAGTACTTTTGTGACAGCATCATAGTATCCAATCAAATTGGTTAGGCAAGACTTCCCCTTAACTAAACCATGCTGTGTCCAAGCTATAAATGAAGTCTTGTCTAGATGATCCTGCAATGCTTCTTTAACCAGTGCCTCCATTAATTTTCCTGGAACAGAAGTTAAACTCACAGGTCTATACTCTCAGTTATTACAAGATTATCTAGCTTACTGCCAGAGTTGACACCTCTGGCATTCCCCTCCCTGAATAACTCCTCATGTGTGAATGTTGATGCAAAATATTCATTTAGTATGTTAGCTACCTGAGCAGGATCATCAACAGTTGAACCATCGATATCAAGTGGACCAATCTGATTCATCCCCTTCCTTATAGAGTTTACATAAGTAAAGAACTCTTTGCTATTTTTCTTTGCATCCCTTGCCAAATATTTCTCGTAATCTCCCTTTCCCTGCCTAATCTCCTTTGTAACTTGGTTACAGATCAACTTATATCTATCATAGGTCTCTGTGTCACGTGTTAATTTATATGTATCCCATACATTTTTCTTCTCTGCCATATGTCTCATTAGTTCATCTCACATCCATTTAGGCCTAAACCTTCAACAATATTTCTTAGTTGGTATGTAAAGCCTAGTAGCTTCCAAGACAGGTTCTTTGAATACTTCCCATTTTGAATTTGCTGTTGGTAACATCATCAGTTGGTCCCACTGTATAGAATTTAAATACTGTCTCAGACCATCGTAGTCGCCTTTACTAAAGAAATAACCCTTTCCTTTACCCCTGATGGTAGTTACCTCTTTGAGTAAATCCCACTTCAGCACACTGTAATCACTTCCAACTAGTGGTTCCTTTATCTGCAGATTCTTAATGCATGAAGAATCACTACTGATAATCAAATCAAGAGTGTTACTCCCTCTAGTTGTCTCCCGAACATGCTGATGTAGAAAACAATCATCCAATAAATCCACAAAAGCCGTGTGTGTGTGTGTGTGTGTGACCAACCCACAAATTCCAGTCAATATGTGGGAAATTAAAATCCCCCATTATAAGACTCTGATTTACTTGCCCACTCTGTTTCCCTATACAGTTTCTTATTATACTCATCAGAGTCATTAGGCCTATAGCACACTCCTACTCTCAATTTTGATCTCCTAATGCTTATGTCACACCAAACTTACTCGACACTGCATGTCCAGCGATGTTGACTGGCTTCACTTCCTTGGATTTTATGTGTTTCTTAACTGATAGCATAACCCCCTCCTCCTTTCCTATCCTTTCTATCCTTTCTGTAGATGTTGTACTCCCCAAATTCCAGTTCTGCATTCCTTAGATCTGTGTGACACCACTTCTCTGATATCCCAACGATATCCGCCTTTGATGCTTTGAGCAATGCCTCAAATTCATCAAATTTATTTACCAAACTCCTAGCATTGTTGTACACGCAAGTATACATGCACCTGTACCTATTCTTGGCTACCCTAACACAACCCATGTGTTTACTTGTACCGCAATGACACCCAGCAGTGTCTGAAATATCCTGCATCTTGTTTTCCAGGCTTCTGCTCATTCCAATAGAAGCAGTGCAAGAATCACTTTTACCTCTGCCAGTGGCTACTGTTAATCTATTAATCCTTGTATCCGCCCCAGCTAGGAGTTTTCCGACCTACCTAACACTGCCTTGAGAGCATCAGCAAATATTCTTGCATCCTTTCTATTTAAGTGTATCTCCTCTCTGTTGAAGCAGTCTCTCCTGTTAACAAGTACAGACCAGGCTGAGATAAATTCTACCCCTTGAGCCTTGCACAGTCTCTCCACTGCTGAATTGATCGACAAGGCTCTCATCATATACTCACTCCTATCGTGTCTGGGCAGAATTGCAGACACTTTCAAATTCGACCCTAATTCATGGCTTTTTTTCAACAGTGACCTGTACTTGTTAAGTAATTCTGCCAGTCTCCTACTCTTAATATCATTAGTGCCAACGTGTACAACGATATAACCTTTTGTGCCCTTAAAAGATGATATCTGCTCTACAGCGTCATCAATGTTTGCCGCTGGCAGACATACCCTTGTCCTGTTCCACCTATCCTTTTTCCACAATGTGTTTTCCGTTTCCCTGACAACGTCACCAACAACAACTAGTTGCTTTGGGACCAGTGCATTCTGCCTTGGTGTTGCCACTGTGTTGTGTGATGTTCAAGTGCAAGCTCTGGCATTGATGAGGGCAGCTGAGAGCTTGATGGGCTCCTCAATTTAAATCCTTCTAGGGCATCCACCCTCTCTTTCAAGCTCTCATATAGACCCATAACAACGCTGAGTTGGCTCCTGATTTCCTCCAATCCTTACATCATGCACACACACAAAGACATTCCCTTTGGCAATATCATGTCCCGTTCCTGAATGATCCACAAACAACTAACAAGCAGTGCATTTCAAAAGGCTGTGATTCAGAGGACAACTCCCCCCAGCTCCCCCCCTGAGGTACAGCACTCCCACATTTGAGCCTTTTGCTTTGCTGCTCTGGTCTGAGTCATGATTTCTATTAAATTTCAAATAAAATTCCAATACAAAATATAACCCTAAACTTATATCCCAATGTGGTTATAACACTATATATATGTATTTAGTATCGAATATTATCTCTGAGTTACATTGTATGACTTTCTTATCTCTTATCAAGTTATATGTATTAATTTGTAATATTACGTTTGTAAAAACTAGGTCGTTATGTGTATTTAGTTTTAAAAAAAGTACAAATCAATTCACAATGAAATTTAATAAGATTAGTAAATTTTACTGATTAATTGATACTACTATACTTGCTATCTAGTTTCCCTTTAACCCTTACACTGTCTAGTTCGGGTATACATTGTATCGTATAACAATGGCAACAAGTTACGAATGGTAAATCTATGGACACGAGGTATTAATTACTTTAAAAATCGTGCTATCTAAATTCAAAATAAACCACGAAGCTTGACTAGGTCTATAAGCTACCTATATAAAATAATTTAATCTAACAATTAAGTCAATAAACTGGCTAAATATAATTAAAAATTTGCATTCGCGGGAGCTGCAAAACTTGTCCAACACTTGGATTAGATACCCTTACCGATACTAAGTAATAACCTACAAAATCTCTATCTAAGTTCAAATTAAACTAAAGTATTGTTACTAGGAAGAATATAAAGCAAGTCTAGAAAATAAATTAATATGCCAATTTAAATCAATAAAAGAGCAAAAATTTAAGAAAACTTTCTGTTAGTTGGAGCCGTAAAAACTTCGCCTGGTCACATGTACACCGATAGGGAACTTCTCTGTTCTATGGTATAAACTCTTCAATGATAAAAATTAATTGTTTGTTACTTCAAATTAGTCTGTCAGACTTTATTTTGTTGGTATTGTTAACATTGCCACGATTTACACTGAAAAATGGGCCTCTTTTTGCATTATAAGATTTCGTCCATGCTTTATCATATCCCATTAGGAATATATAGTTTGTTATATCACTAAATGGATAATTGCTCTGTGTTCATATATTTCACATCAGAATAACCTGCATAGCCATTTAATGTCTTTGTGCTAATGCTGTGTACTGTAGGAAATGTTTAGTAATGTTACATACCATGGAAGTTCTGTCCATTCACATGTGTGATTTTCTTCTTATTTGGAATTTTTTTGGCACATTTACTTTAAGGACATAGTACGTCAGTTCAAGTGATACTCTAGTTCTCAGCTAACTACAGCCCTGATTGAAGAGTGCTGCAGAAGAATCCCTGCAGACTCTGAGTCCAGACAAGTGATGAGTAGCAAAATCATTATGCTGTCATAGAGGAAGGATACAAGTGTTACGATGTTCTTCAAAGAGACTTCTGCAAAATAAAATAAACCAGTATAGTAAGATTATAATGCCTTTGTCTTGATAATACTTTCCTTAACTTGCCTTCCTCAACTGCAATAAGTAAAATTCAGTGAAATTTTTTTAAATATGGGGTGGTCCTCTTAATATGGTTAACTGTAAAATGTTTTCAAATAGCATGTATTACTTTTTATGACACTTTATTTAGTACTCATTGCCAACAAAGATAAAAAAAATTGCAATGGATCAGTTTAAAGACAAATTTTGCTGCATGTGGTTTTCAACATCTCTGTAAAATTGGAGAGTTGCAACAGTCTTTGCCCTAGTTGTCGTCAATATCTGTCAGTTGTTCAGAATATACAGTGGTCTCTGCGAGTTCACACGAGGCGCCTCTGTAGCCAGGTGGGAAGGAGCAGCAGTGCGTAGCACACGCTTCTTGATTAGACCGGGATTCGAGCCCGTCACCACCAAGTACAGAGGATGTGGAAAGGTCAGGGAATGACCACCGCATATTCCTGGAGCAATATGGCTTTAGTTGCTAATGCTCCTAAAAACCAAATAACAAACAAATAAACAATAACAGCGAGTTCACACACCCACAAAAATTGGGTTTGACTCTTTCTGTGAATTTGGAAGCATGTAGTATGGGTACATTTTCAAATATCCCAAATGATGTTATCCTGGCATATCAATCTCCAGTGGCAGTTTCTCATGCTTTTCCTGGGTTCCTCACTGTTGCATCTCAAACATCAGGTTCTCCTTGTGCTGAAAATTATCTACCAACAGGTGTGTTTATCCTGGATTTTATTTCTTCAAGTGTGTGTTACTACTTCATTGTAATGCCACATTACAAGCATTTCAGACAATGACACACTCATCACAGGACACTCAATTCCCACTTGTGTTCATTTGTTACCACCTTAGATTTACAGTGAATCACATTCTGTGCATCTTCCAAGTTTCATGGAGACACATGCAACAGATAAGTATAGTACCACATATTGCTTTGTAATGTTTTACCTTTATCCATATTCGAACAGATCACCTGTATATTGTAAGAGCATTGATTTGTTCTCTGTCACTGTGCTTAATATGTAAATGGCCAGTTATGATAATATTTAGGTATATCTTATCAAAAATAAGATAATATTAAAATAAAACTACTGAGTAAATGAAAGAAAAAAGATTGCTTTAGTTATATTTATATTTGTACATTTTTCAGCATTTAAGAGTTATTCTGCACAAGCACAGGGGGGTGCATTTACTCAGATTCGACCTGGTTATTCTAATAACAGAGGTAATCGTGGAAGCAGGGGACGAGGATCACCTAATGGCTATTCTAGAGGAACAAATGCAAGGGCTACATATGGGAATAACAGAGGTATATTATAAGATATATTGACTAAATAAAGTAACTTTTTAGTATTTCCTACTTTATATTAAATTAATATATGCTGCAGAAAGTCATAGTCAGAATGACTGAATAATATACAGTGTCATTTCGTTGTAACCTGTAGGGTTGTAGAAAAAGGTTGGGATATATAAATGTTTTCTAAGAAACTCATTTATCTATTATTAACATTAATGTTAATAATGATATATAAATTATCATAAACATTATGAATTTATGTTCATATTCTTGATAGAAATCGTCATTTTACCACAAATTCAATATATCTTCCATTTTGATGAATAAGTTTCTGAAAATATACACCAGTGTTTGTAACGATGCAACAATGTTTTTGTTAATTTTGCAACAAGTCTTAAGTGTGGCAGGTTTCCTGTAGAACTTCTCTTTCAAGAAATTTTTCAAAAAATCTTGCAATTTGAGGCCTTGGAGAGTATTCCCTCGACTGTATATGGTGAGTGGACCTCCCAGTGACACTGCTGTTCCTCTATATTAGCATTACTGGGATCCACTGCCCACAGCTAAGGTTTCCAGGCAAATCATAGGAATATGGCATGTTTGTGCAACCTGAGGAAACTCTGAAGGGGAATGTAGTTGTTGGGGGGGGGGGTCCAGCTTCGGCAAACTGCTTTGGCTCCCCTGCTTTGACAAGACAGGAGCTCCCGGGACAGCTTGCCCAGGATTGATTGGAAACGGGGAACATCCTTTGTAAAAAGGATAGGTGGAACAGGACCAGGGTATGGCTGCCAGGGGCAAAGGTTGATGACGTTGTAGAGCAGATAACATCTTTTAGGGGCACAAAAGGTGATATAGTAGTACACGTTGGCACTAATGATATTAAGAGTAGGAGACCGGCAGAATTACTTAACAAGTACAGGTCACTGATGAAAAAAAGCCGTGAATTAGGGTTGAAGTTGAAAGTGTCTGCAATTCTGCCCAGACACGATAGGAGGGAGTATACGATGAGAGCCTTGTCGATCAATTCGGCCCTGGAAAGATTGTGCCAATGTATACCAATGCTAGAAGTATAGTAAATAAATTTGATGAATTTGAAGTGTTGGTCAAGACATCAAAGGTGGTGTCACACAGATATAAGGAATGCCGAACTGGAATTTGGGGAGTACAATGTGTACAGAAAGGATAGACAAGATAGGAAGGGAGGAGGTGTTATGCTGTTAATAAAGAAAAACATAAAATCAAAAGAAGTGCATCCAGTTGATATAGATGAACAGTGCACTGTTGAGTCAGTTTGGTGTGACATAAGCACTGCGAAAGCAAAAATAAGAGTAGGAGTGTGTTATAGGCCTAATGACTTGAATGAGTACAATGAACAATTGTACAGAGAAATAGAGTGGGCTAGTAAATCGGAATGTCTTATAATGGGGGATTTTAACTTCCCAGATATTGACTGGAACTTGTGGGTTGGGCACTCACACACTAGTCAGACTTTTGTGGATTTATTGGATGATTGTTTTCTGCAGCAGCAGCATGTTCGAGAGGCAACCAGAGAAAGTAATACTCTTGATCTTGTTATCAGTAGTGATCATTCATGTATTAGGAATTTGCAGATAAAAGAACCACTAGGTGGCAGTGATCAGTGTACTGATGTGGGATTTACTTAAAGATTTAATTACCATCAGGGGTAAAGGAAAGGGTTTTTGCTTCCGTAAAGGCGAGTACAGTAGTCTCCGACAGTTTTTAAATTCTGTACAGTGGGATCAACTTACGATGTTACCAACAGTAAATTCTAAGTGGGAAGCATTCAAGGAATTAATCATGGAAGCTACTAAAAGGTTCATACCAAATAAGAAATATTGTTCAAGGTTTAGGCCTAAATGGTTGTCAAATGAACTAATGAGACTCGTAACAGAGAAGAAAAATGGGATGCATATAAGTTATCAAGCGGCTCAGAAACCTATGGCAGATATAAGTTAATCTGTAATCAGGTCACAAAGGAGGTTCAGCAGGCGAAGGCAGATTACGAGAAATCCTTGGCAAAAGATGCTAAGAAAAACAGCAAGGATTTCTTTACTTATATAAACTCTAAAAGGAAGGGGATGAATCTGATTGGTCTACTTGACATTGATGGTTCGACTGTTGATGATCCTGCTCAGATAGCAAACAAACTGAATGAGTATTTTGCATCTACATTCACACGTGAGGAATTATTAAGGTTTGAAAATGGCAGAAGGTTTTCAAATTGTAGCAAGATACTTAATGATTTTGTAATAACTGAGAGCAAAGTGGAAGAGAAATTGTTGAAGTTAAACGTAAGAAAAGCACCTGGGGTGGATGGGATCTATCCAGTTATATTAAAGGAGGCGGCAAAGCAACTAAGCAAACCCTTAGCCATAATTATGAGAGCATCCTTGGACTCAGGGGAGGTTCCCACGGACTGGAGATGTGCAAATGTATCCCCAATTCACAAAGGGGGATCGAAGGGTGACACGAGTAAATACAGACCTGTTAGTTTAACTTCTGTTCCGGGTAAAATAATGGAGTCACTGGTTAAAGATGCATTGCAGGATCATCTAGACAAGACTGCAGCAATAATTCAGACACAGCATGGGTTTGTTAAGGGAAAGTCTTGTCTGACAAATTTGATAGGATATTATGATGTGGTTACAAAGGAACTGGATGCGAAAAATAATTTTGATATCATATATTTGGATTTCGGGAAAGCTTTTGACACTGTTGCGCATGGAAGACTATTGTACAAATTGGAGCAGAATGGTATTAAGGGTAAGTTGCTACAATGGATAAAAGGATGGTTAAGTGCTAGAAGACAGAGGGTGGTAATCAATGGGTGCTGCTCTTCTTGGACTAATGTTATTAGTGGAGTCCCACAGGGTTCGGTGTTAGGTCCACTGTTGTTTTGTTTATTTATCAATGATATTGATGAAGGTATATCAGGCTTAATGTCAAAGTTTGCAGATGATACAAAGGTTGGCAGGGTTGTTAATGACAGTAATGGCAGTGTGCTACTGCAACAGGATCTAGATAATTTGGGCAGATGGGCTAAGAAGTGGCAACTGAAGTTTAACCTTGACAAATGCAAAGTACTACATATGGGTAGAAGTAACCCCAGAGAAACGTACCAACTGTGTGGTACTACACTTAAGGTGGTAGAAAATGAAAAAGATCTGGGAGTAATTGTGCAGGCAGATATGAAATTTTCTGAGCAATGCAGACAGGCTGCCAGGGCAGGTCATGGGGTTTTGTCAATGATATATAGGAATTTTGCTAGCAGGGAAAAGGTGATTATCCCTCTGTATAAGGCAATGGTCAGGCCACGGCTTGAGTACTGCGTACAGGTCTGGAGGCCTCATTTTAGGAAGGATGTAGATTTACTTGAGCGTGTACAGAGAAGGGCAACAAGATTGGTGAGGGGAATGAAGGGATCCTGTTACCAAGAGAGGCTTAAGTTCTGCAAATTGCAGTGGCTGGAGACTAGGCACCTGCGCGGTGATCTGATTGAGGTATATAAGGCCTTGAATGGGTTGAGCACGCTGAATTCTGATGGGATCCTTCCACTTGTTCAGATTACGAACCTAAGGGGGCATAAATTCAAATTAAGAAAGGACAGATGTAGAATAGATGTGTGGAAATTTTCCTTTAGCCAGCGGGTGGTTAATTGCTGGAACAAACTTCCATCTGTCGTTGTGGAAGTTGATAGGTTGAATAAATTTAAGGAGGAACTGGACAGGCATTTGGAGGGAATGGTGTGTGTTTTTTTTTTTTTTTTTTTGGCTGATGCTGCATAAGCTCATACATTTGCTTTCTTGCATCACATGCTACTACTACTACTGGGTTCATCTGCCAGGTTCAACCATGTGAATGCCATGACCCTTCCCTCATAATTCAAGGGACAGGATTCAGGCTGGCAGTAGTGTGGGTATGATGTCTGGGCAGCCCTGGCATCCCACTTCTGAGTGCATTTATTGGTTGCTGGCATCCCATTTGGTCACTGTGGTAAGTGGGTAACCCTGTTATTGAACCAAAATTAAAAACACTATGAATACTGATAACATTATTTCTTCTGGGGCCCCCACCATGGTCTCCCTAACAGAAAATAAAAACAGAGAAACAAGCAATGCCAATGCAGCAAATAAGCCGACCGGGCTAGCCAAGTGGGTAAAGTACCTGCCCGGCAACCCAAAGGTCGCGGGTTCGATTCCCGCCTCAGGCTTGGATCAAAGTACTGCAAAAACCTTGGGAGGTGCAATATGACCACAGAAGCCGATGCGCCAACAACTACCAAATCAAAAAAAAAAAAAAAAAAAAAAAAAAGAGCAGCAAATAAAAACGTGAATCTATTAGCCAATGACCAAGTGGGCATTGGCTAATGAATTCAGGTTCTTGACACAAGAGACTTTGTGTAATCATAATCTTCAGTCTGAATTTCAGCTTGGACAAGAGGCTTGAATGTTCTCTATGCTCTCTCCTCTGCTTCTTGGGGTGCAGACCAGTGCACCTTACTATGTATGTACCATACACTTGTGCAATCTGAACTAGATTGTGTCCTGGGTATACATATCAGCCAGAAACGGTGTACTTTGATGGCTGATCTCCATCCATATTGCTTCTGGAGCACTTTAAACATCTCCTGCCCACTGTCTGTATGTACAAGCAAATGAACCACTGTTAGCTCTTTGGAAATGGTGGTCCAAAAAATTTGGAAATACTTGTACAACAATTGTCAGGCTGCCAATTGTCCTTTCGGTATCCATGTCCAAGTACTACTCTGGGATTTTCATATCATGATTAGACATGTTTTCCCAAACACCAAAGCAAACTCTTCCATCTGCCTACTTGCAGCTCTATTCAGCACACCGAGCTGAACATTCTAACTTCTCTCCAGTTTACACGGATAGCTGAAAGTTGGAATCATGTGTAGGATCTGCTGCTGTCTTTCCAGAGACATTATATACAAGCAGATTGTAACTGAATGCAGCATATACAATGCAGAGCTGCATGCTATACAGTTAGCCTTGGATCACATAAGAATTTGCCAATATCGGTAGTTTTTATATTCTTTGAGTTTATACCAATTCAATTATTATTCCTGTTCTTTGAGTGTATACTAGCATTGAAATACAATTCTCATTCTGCCTTGTCTGGGGTTCATTCTGATACATTTCTGTTTTGCTGACAGACAATTTACCCACCTATTAGAATTATAATTGACTGAACAGATTTTAATGATACACAATTTACCCCTTTTAACCCTCTGACTGAACTTTATATTCTCAGTCAGATTTTATTGGACAATGACAGTGTTCCAGCTGTTTTTAAATTTTTACACCTTATTAATATATATATATATATATGTTCTACATATGATAGAAAAAAATTTATCGGATTGGCAATGAGGTAGCAAGTTAGGTACAGTCTGCGGAAAACCTGTGCGTCAAAAACACCCAAGTAACATGCAAAGTCCCAACGCCGCCACAGTAGCTAAAACCTAGAAGTAAAGTGAGAGTAAAACAAAATGAGATAGAACGTAAAGTAAAACGGTAAAGCAGAAGGCGAAAAAGTAGTGGTGGTAGTGACCAAAATAGAAATGTGGTAGAGCAGAATATGATAGAGCAAAACATAAAATATAATATAAAAATAACATAATAAAGCAAAATTATAAAAATTATAAAATGTGTTAATTATGGGTTAGTAGATATATTGATAGGGACTTTATCTAGGGCTAACCCTCTCAATATATCAGCCCATAATTAACATAGCTATCTGTTTCTGTTATTTATTACAAATAAATTCTTCGCCTAATATATATAACATACTTGATCTGCCAACCCACACTGGACCAGCTTGGCAGATTATGGTCCATTTCCCTCAGCATGAAACATTGAGAAGGCCTGTCCTGCAGTGGATTGATAATGGCTGCAGTTTACATTTTATATAACATATTATGTGTATTTTTAATCCACATACCGCCTTTTTATCATATATAACATTTTGATTTATAAAATTTTGTAACCTTGTTTTGGCCAATAATAGCCTTGGTTGTTAATGTGACAATAAAACCATAAACACAAACCCTCTTCAAACTGCTGAGATATATGAAGTATAATGTTTCTTGCAGGTTCCCAGTTAGTTTAAAAAAAAAAACCAAAAATTTCTGCACAACAGTTATACTCTTTCTTTTAACAGTAAAGGTTAGGTTAGATTAGTGTTTAGCCTTTTTCTTGTTTATTTGGTACACCTTTTGCCTGTTGCTTACTGACAGGAACGTGTGGAATTCATGAACATGTAAAGTGCTGTGACTTATTACTGCATAATTGAATTTGAAGCATAAGCAAATATTGCAGACTACTGCCAACTTTAAATTTAAATTAACGAAATTCAACTAATTCAGTTTTTATTGTTAATATAAGTGTCTGAATGTTTTGTGTGCCACTCTGTAGTTAATAGTGGTTATGCATTTAAGAACTTGAATAACATGCTGCTCTCGTTTCACATCAAAACACAGCTATGCTGTGTGGCTGTGTCTTGACGATAAATGGTAAAGAAAATAAGATGTATTGACAGAACAGTTGCAAAATATTAACCACAATTATTATTATTATTACTTTTTTTTTATGAAACCCCCAAACATGAACAGTATTAGACCTATAGTATTTAGCACCTCCTGTGGGTTGAAGGTTGAGAAAATGAAAGAAGATACTTGTTGACATTAGACTTGAATTTCTATAGACTGTAATTTTCAGGAAATGTGTGAACTGACATTGTTCCGGTTCTATAAGTTTGAAGTTAGACAGTAAAAGGACACTGATGGTTGCAGCATGTGTTTAGACTGGTTTGAGAGAGAGAGTGAGTTACAGAAGCCAATTCAGAACAGTGCCCATGGAAATATCTATAGGAAAAGGCCTGCAGCAGAAACAGAACATCTGTGAAACAGAGTGGAGAGGTTTCATAAGAGATGGGTCATTAATTAACTGATGAACTGCCCTCATTTGAATGAATTCTAGAAGCCTGAGAGAGGTTATGGGGTGTAGTGTATATTTGGGGTCAAGTGGCACTGGTGGTTTCTTACAACTCCACGATCTCTTGCATTACAGTACCCTCTAAAGACCACATAGTGTGAGTGGTTGGGATTTATGTGGTGTAATGTAGGGCTATGTTCATCTGGCCTCTTAACTTAGTGGGCATGGAACACCATAGACTCCTAGTTACTGTACTGAGTGTAGGAGTTAGTAGAGAATAGATGCTGTTGTGGGATGAACCCTAGCTTACATGAACTTATCAGGAAGGGTTCCAGAGGAAAAAGAAAAAAAATTTCTTGGATGATGGTGATAGTTTAAGTTTTAAATAATAGATGGTTGAAGAAGGTGGATGATAGGAAGGCCTCTGCCAGGAAATTGGAAGAATAGGAAACAGAGGGGGGAACCCTCTACAGAAGCAACCTGTAGTGCCAGGGTACTGTAAGTGGAAGTGTTTTTGGTCCAGTGTCAGCATTCCACACCATGCCACCTGAAAAGAGGAAATAGCATGCTGTCAGCAAGGGCAGGATATCTGTCCTACAAAGCAAGATTCACAACATATACTCTTATTTATTTATACACCTATCACACCACATGTACACAAGACATTTTATGATTCATCATTCCCCCCCATACACACACATTCAGGGTGTAAACAATTAAGTTGTAGCTTTCAACAACAACAAACACTTTTCTTTTTTTTTTTTTCTTTTTTTCTTAACAAACCATGAGCACCCATTTAGTCATAGCACAGCTTATTCATTTGACATTTATGTCTTAACCTGTATTTACAATGTTAACTTTTTTTTTTTTTTTGGGTGCATATTCAGTGTGCACATTCATAACATCTAAAATGGATGGTATCTCTTGCATCCATTCAATCCACAGTCACTGTCATTCATGATAACACTGAATATAGACATTTTTTTTTTTTGCAAGTTAAATTTACCCAATTTATCTGTCATACAAACTGATCACGTGGGTATGGTTATATGTGCAAATAATGCACATATCATGCATCAACCTCATTGCACACACATGGACACAGAGCATAATACAGGCATGTGCACACATTACTTAAACTCATTCACACACACAGACAACATTTAGATACATATGCACTCCAAGTTCACAAGCACACAATTGCACTGCTTTGTACAACAGGCAATCCACACTGATATTGAGCAAGGGAGCAAAAGTTGCCTAGACAGGATCCTAAGAGTTAATTTAGATAGTAAATGCAATTGTGTCACATTCAAGTGAGCGTCACACCGTATAGTTGTGTTGTAAAATGATGAGCCAGATCAGCTGAGTTTGGCTTTTTATAGTACATTGCTATAGCTTGAGTGTACTAGTTAAAACTGATGGGTGTCTTGCTGGTTTTGCCTAAGAGTTTGTCTTCTTAATTTAAAGACTGTCTCTTCATATTTTGTGAGTACTTTGTAGTATCCTTCCTGTGTAATGAAGAGGTGCTCCCAATTTTCAGGTGCAGTTCAAGTCATCTATTAGCCCCTAGGGCATGTAGTTTGGCTTTGAAAGAGCCGTGTCTTGTAAGGAAGAAAGTCATAAACAAGCCTGGGCAAACTAGAGATGTGATAAAGTGGTCTTGGAGGAAACCAGTGCCACATTTGGTAGGAATCTCTTTGTCACCTCTCCCTTAGTGGTCTGATCCCAACCTTTTTGCCATCTTTGTTTTAGTTCAGTGGCTATTTTCTGGTTTGGAATCATTAGCTCAGTCTGTAATAGAGACCTTGGCATTTCCATATCCAGTGGGAGAGCACTTGCCATTACCTGCCAGGAATTTTTCATGTATGTGAATACAACAAAGAAAGCTAATCAGATTGGACCTTTGTGCACTGGGTGTGGGAAAGCCTTAAATAACCTGGCTGATGTTGTGGATGGATTGAATGGGTACTTTGCAATCAGTCTTTACTGACAAAAGACCATTTGTGCTGAGAAGAGGCTGAGCCATATGAAATTAGTGATGCTGTAATTACGGATGATTATTAGAAAAACTTTTGAGCATAAAGACAAGTAAGGCTTCCGGAGTTAATGGCATTTACCCTGTAGTTTTGAGGGAGAGTGTGAGGGAGTGTATTGAACCATTGAGGTTAATTGAGGATATCTTTGGATTGGAGAAGTGCCAATGTATTGCTAATACATAAAAGCAGTTCTAAGAATGAAGTTGGTAACTACAGACTGGTTAGTCTGACTTCAGTGATAGAAAAATCTTAGAGGCAGTGATTAAGAGGGCAATCATAAGAGCGGAATGTCTGTGTTGAGAAGCTCATTAAGTACTGTGATCCAAAAGAATGGACTGTAGTTTCTGTTTTCAAAATAATTGAGTGATGTTGCAGAGGTTTTGTGGCACATTTGCATGGCGGAGTGCAGGGTGCTAGGCCACCACAAGGCACCAGCAAAATCTACGTATATGGCCAACATATGTTTCTGTTCTGTGGAATTTCCAGGCTTAAAACCAAACTGCTTGTCTGAGTGCAGAGCTTGGTGGTAATGGACAAGTAGCCAGCTTAGTATAAGCCTTTCCAGGATCTTATCAATCACTATTATCAGGGCAATAGGCTAATAAGGTCTGGGTTCAATAGAGGGGTGGGTTTTTCAGTATCATTCTGAATAGAGCTTGTTCCCAGAGGGCAGGAAACATTTCCTGAGCAAGGCAGTAGTTGTAGATGGTCAGGGGAGGCAAATGCCAATTCCTTGATCACCTCTAGCAGGTCATGTCTGGGACAGTCGTTGCATTTAGTACAGTCCATAGTGTCTTTTAGCTCTTCGTGGGAGAAGGGAGGTTCTACTTCTGACCTGCTGATGTTTGAGCTTAGATTAGAGCATGTTGTTCAGCAGAGAATAATACATTGTTTATGACAGTGTCCTCCCAGGTATGGGTAGAGACACCATCCATGGTATTGTTAATATTTACCACCTCACCTGGCAGAAGCATTGTTTGTGGCAATGCGGCAAACAATTCCTCATGGTCTGCATTCCCAGTCATCCCAACCAAGGCCTGCCAGATTCCCTTTTCTTGTACCCGATGAAGATGGTGTAATTGTTTCTGAGGTTCCTGTAGTCTCCCTCACAGCATTCACCTCATTTTCAGGCCAAATTGCTTGTGCCCTTTGAAAGTCTTTTCTCGCCTGGCAGACCTTCACTGGAAGGTTTCCAGCTCAGGGCACCACAAGGGGACAGAATTTTTCCTAGGTTTCTCTATATGCATGGAGGCATTGCATGCATCAGTTATTATCTGCATGATTTTTTTTCAGAGTGGTTCTGAGCAGTCTGTTGATTTAAGGAATTTAGTGGGGGTTCTCTGGATTACTAGTCTGAGAGAATCCCAATTTGCATTCTTAATATTGAACATGATTATGTTAAAGAATGGAGGGATGTCTCCATTTGGCATACAAGGTAGAAGGCTATTGCTCTGTGGTCTGAGGTAGTCCATGCCTTGTGGACACGCCAGTTTGTAAACTTTGAAGCTATAACAGTGGTGGTTAAGGTAACACCAATATTACTTTCTGATAAGGTGAAACTAAAAGTTGGCAGATTGTGTGGCTGGTTTAGACAGTAAAAGGCATAATAGCAAGGAAATCCTCCATCTGCTGGCTGATGGAGGATTTCCTTGCTATTATGAGTACCGGCATGGTCCTCAGTCAGGTTATGTCAGAGCCTGGATCAACAATATGCATCCAGTAATCTGTGACCTGATAAAGATGCCAGAGCAGTCTGAAGATAGTGGATATAAGGAGCTATATCCATTCAGTAGACTGAGATGACATGGAAAGAACCAAGATGACTTCTTATTTGAGTATATGTGGCAAAGCTTGTGCACAAAGAGTTTACTTTGGTTATGGTTAGAGCCATGTTTCTAATCACTGGATTACACCACCCTGTTGGACCAGGGATGGCCCCTGACCACAGTGTGTGTGTACAGTTCCTTGGATGGTTAGGATATCTGTGTGCTGTTCTTCCATCTTCAGTTTCACCTGATCAGCGCTACAACATACTCTCTCCAGGCATTTATTTGGAGGAGCTTTAATGCTTGTTGGTTGTATAATTTAAGTTTATGCTGTTTGATTACATGCTGATAGCCTAGACAATTTGGGTCCCTGATGGAGTGGCATGATTTAGGTCACCGCATTGCAATTTGCACATTTAGGTTGGGATTTCTACTTTGATATTACTTATATGTATGCCTTGTGACAACAGTGTCTGTACATACTATATTTTTGTGTGCATGTATGAGAAGTGTAACCATACATTTGGCATTTGTGACACTTTAAAGTAGCATAATGTTCATGGAATCTGACTTGTGACTTCCACACAGCATTTGTCCGCTCCTAAGCCTGCAGCAGCTTCCATACCCTGGGGGAGACATCTGCAATACAGTTGTTAAAGTGCTGGTGCTCTCGAGTTAATAGCTTGTCTAAATACAAATTCCTTTATCATCTATAAATTCCAGCGCCTGTGCCACCTTCTCTACATCACACAATATGCTGGCACCTCCGTAGCCAGGTGGGAAGGAGCAGCAGTGCGTAGCACACGCTTCTTGATTAGACCAGGGTTCGAACCCATCACCACCAAATTCAGAGGATGCGGAAAGGTCAGGGAATGACCACTGCATATTCCCGGAGCAATATGGCCTTAGTTGCTAATGCTCCTAAAAACCAAATAACCAACCAACAACACAATATGCTAAATAGCCCTTTCCCTTTAGGAGCTCTACCCAGAGTTCAGTTTACTAACCTACAAGTATTCCCTTATGTGTTTGGTTTCCTCTGCCATGGCAATCTCTATAATGACTCCAGTGTTCCTTACCTTGTTCATGGATTTGACAATCTTCAGGTGTGGTCCAAAACTTGAAGTTACTATGGAATGGAGTAAATTTCATTACCAAACTGGTGTTAATTATTCTTGATTATCTAATACAAGGGGGAGTTGTCAAATACACATGGATGGTAAGCATCCCTGAAGTGCTTATGTATCCATAGTGTTGTTAACTTTTACAGTCATAGTCCTGTACCTGTGTAAAACATTGATAAGTGAACTCTATCTTTGGGAACCTCAGAAATCTTGGCAACATGCATGCCATGAGTGAGTCATAGTGAGTTTTGTGTGTGCCAGGAATGATGGGAAAATTCTTGTAAGCTGTTTAAGAAGTTGATTACACTACCCCTTTTGGGGCACTACAGTCTAATACATAGTTTGAGAGTATCAGTTTAGTATAATCTGCAGGCGCCTCCGTAGCCAGGTGGGAAGGAGCAGCAGTGCGTAGCACACGCTTCTTGATTGGACCGGGGTTCGAGCCCGTCACCACCAAATACGGAGCATGCGGAAAGGTCAGGGAATGACCACCGCACCGGAGCAATATGGCCTTAGTTGCTAATGCTCTTAAAAAAAAAACCAAAAAAAACCAAATAGTATAATCTGCACATACAATGCCTAATAGACCTATTCAGACAGCAGTGAATTGATTTTGCTAGCTCTTTTACTTTGGAGCTACATAAAATCCAGGATCTATGTTGTTCTTGCAGCATCTGTGAGGAGACCTCAAGCCTCTGTTAACACCATTGCACTGCATGATTTTCACTATGTTATTTAGAGTTTAACTTGTGTGCCTTTTATTCTTGTTTGTCATTAATGGTAACTGTACTGTATGTTCTTATTGCTTACTGTATTACTGTATGTTCTATGGCAGACTTACCATATACATTGTTCTGTTGCTATGTTATGTACTAAATTTGCAATAGAATTTAGTTAACAGAGGCTTGAGGTCTTCTTTGAGGCCTTGCAGATCCACAAGTATATGCAGGTTTGCCCTTCAAGTATGCCACTGGTGTACCCTGCGTTTTGTTTCACTCATGTGCAACTGTAATGATTGCAGATTTCTACCAAGTTGTTAATGCTCTCCAACTTTTCAGTTTTCAGTTATTTGCATTGTCCATCATAACTGCAGAAATAGTGGTGCTAACTTCCAAGATAGGTGATTGAAAATTCTGAAACAGGTTGTAAGCTACTTTTGTCTGTAAAATAATAGGCTTCCAAAATTTTCAAGGATTCGCCATCCTGTAAATTATTTTAAAGGGTATTACACTAAATTTTATAAAATTTCAATAAAAACCTATAATTGTTATGAATCTTGATAAAACATTGGAGCCCACATGAATCCTATTGTGGAGGCTGGCAGGTAAATAATCGAGCAGGTAGTAGTGTACTGCATTCAGGGTCTGATGAGTGTTAAATTATGTTAGCCTGCTTCTTCCTTTTACTTTCTCCCTTCCCTCTTTTTCTTTTCTTTCGTCCACCAGGCTCACGCACATAGTGTGGTATATCTGGTGTATCTTCTGGGGTATAAGAAAGTTGTTGTTGCTTCAATCTAAATTGAACAAGAGGTACCTATGCCTCGAAAGCTTCTTGTATGTTTATTCTTATCACTTTTAATTGCTATACCATGCATTTTGTTTCTTTTTGTAGTTATTTTAATCTCTATATATTTTTTATTTTAAATAAATTGTTTAACGTTCACATCAGTGGTTACAATATTCTTATTAATGAGTATACCTGATGCCCGAGGTCTCTTCTATTACAATAAGTAAACTTTCTTGTTCCTTTTGAGTTATTAAATATGGAATTTTTGTACAACAGGTGCTGCTAAGCCAATTTAAATTCTTAAAGGAAATTGAAAGATATTAGTTATTTTTTATCCAGTTATTTATGAATTTCTCTTTCAGCGCAGAGGGGGACTGCTGGAACAAGAAGTGGTAGTCGCAGTAGCAGTTATAGGAGCCAGTAAAGAGCTGCCATTACCAGGCACCACAAAAAAAAAGTAAAAATATAAATTCAGCTTTTCAGACTTGGCAGTGGCAGCAGACTTATGAACATTTATTTTCAAATAAGAAATAGTCTTTCTGCAGTTCTATAAAGCCTGAATGTGACTTTTCCAAAGCATCCCTTGTCCCACAAGCTGTGGAGGACAAAGTAGACAGTGTGCTTCCAAGATTTGCATGATTGTAATAATTATGAACAAAAGCAGAAGAAAAAAAACAACAACACAATTTCAAGAAACCATATTGGATTCATCTAGTGTGATCGAATTATAATTTGTGGCAAAGAATGAGTATGAGCAGTTGGGACCAGAAGTGGTGTTGGGATCAGTTGATACTACATCTAAAAGCAGTTATATAAAATTGCCTCTGAGGTTTTTTTTTTTTTTTTTTTTTGTAACTTCAATATAAAAAAAAAAAGTCAGGTGTAGTTCAGTGCTTAGCTTGTGGGACAAAATTGGGCTTTATTTTATTTGATTTTACTAGAGCATTCTCTGTACACATGCCTTAGATGTCGGTACATACAAAAGGCAATTTTCTATGGCAACAATTATGGTATTTCTCCTGTTCATGTATCTGCATAAGAATGAGGAATTCACTTGCAGCTTAAAGTCAGACTTACTTCATGTTGCCTACCTCCCAGAACAAGTTAACATTTATTTTAATGCTATAAGTGTTAATAGCAGTGCTTAAGAGTTGCTAGTAAGAAGCACACCAGGGATAATAATCATCTACTTGCTTTGATGTTTCAGAGGTTCCACTATAAAGATTAGTGCAGGTCTAAGGAAGTGTTACAACTCAGTATTTTTTGCTTAATTTTTTAGTAGTACTTGTTAAATACTGCTCAAGTCTTTCATCAGTTAGTTCCAGAATTTTTCTTGGGCTGATTCTGACCTTTGGCTGCAACAATATTAAAGTGTTCTGATGGAGCATGTACTATCTTGACTGGTGTTTTTGTTGAAAATTATAATTTAATTTGTAAATATAGTCATAATTATTACTGTTACAGCTTTAAAAAAAAAAAAATCAGTAAGAATTTATCATGGTATGATGATAAAATCTTAGTGTACAATTGATGTCTGCATGAGCCTTCATTAATTGTAAATTTAATGTCATTCGAACCCAAGTATGGGCAAGCTGACCAGATAAATACATTTACAGTGTTTATTACATGAGAAACATGATAAAAGTATTAATTATAATTGTGTTAAATAGAAATTTATAAAATTATAAGGTAGGAATATATAAAAGAAAGGTATAGGGCAAAAGTATTTAAAAAAAAAAAAAAAACCAGCAGATTATATCTTGGCCTTGCACAATATTTATTTATAGTTGAAAATAATCTTAAGAGCAGCATTAATGTCATATTGCATAACAGATTGAAATTTCCAAAGTCTTGGTCAATAGATTTCAAAATTTATTAACTTTTGTTCTACTTGCAGCACATTGATAGAGTGCTTTATTTGTTGAGATTCGTATTAGTGTTGCCATGCAATGATTTTTAGGGAAGATCTGTAGTAACTAATGATAAACTAGTCATGTACCAGGATGTTTCAAAAAAATTATGAATTTGTTAGACTGTCATAGTCTGGATTTATTTCTGTGGCATATTTTCTGTGTAATTATTTATGCCTTAAGCTTTTGCCTTGCCTTGCCTTTTTCTTTGTAGATTCCTATCTTATATCTTGCCCTTTTCCATTTCTTATTTCCAGTAATTTTATATTTTGAATAATTTGTTCATGCAATACTTGTTGTCCATTCTTTTTTTTCTTAAAGTAAAGAAAAAATTCAAATTGTACACATTAGAATCTCTAAATTCTAATTTAAGACTGCATGATTATTCTATTCCGACATTTAGCCTACAGGTCACTGTTTTGAGCATTACAATTGCCAGTGATGTACAGCTATATGTATAAATTTTAACATTGTCTTTATTTTATCTTAATCATATTCTGATCTCTTATTCTGACTCTATATTTGAGCCCTGTGAAAAAGGAGTTTTTTGCTCCCTCCCAGTTAATACACTTGCATATTAGGTTTAGTAAATATAGAACTTACTTTCTTATGTGGAGCAAATTATTTGCACACAAATTATATGTGGCATTAGTCACTTTGGAAAGTATAGTTCGTGCACCTCTATTTTGCTTTTGAATACAGAGTGTTGTTATGTTTGTGCACAGTGTCATTAAAAGAATAGTGAAAGAATAAAGAATCAATGTCAAATTCTGTTTGCTTGTTAGCAAGACAAAAAGAGAGAGAGAGAGAGAGAGAGAGAGAGAGAGAGAGAGAGAGAGAGAGAGAGACAAAGAAAGCTTATGTTTTCCAGAAAATGTGTAAGGATGATTCCTCCTTTTAAAATTATTTTGGTGTGGTGTTAGTATATCATTTACTTGTCTCCAAAGACAGATGCCACTGAGCTTGTTTCAGTTGTAGATGTAGCAAACAGCAATAATAGTATGCTACAATGGGTGGCACATTCTTACCTTATCTTGTTAATTAGATCCTTAAAGTAAATTAGAACCACTTTTGGGTGGGCCTTTTCTGTTAATATCAGGTCTAAACCAGGGCTGGCAAATGATCAATTGCAGTGCACAGAAATAAAAACTTACCTACACGTTTAAAAAAAAAAAAAAAAAATCCACCAAAAATTAATATCAAAGGTTTTGTAGGTTTTACAATTTTTTTTGCATAATATTAAATATGATGTTCATTGGGGATAACAATAGCACATGGGCTGCTGTGATTGGCCAAATAGTCAACTATCACATAGTGCAGATTTCATAAGTCAGTACAAAACATCCAAATATCAGAAACCTCATTTCTTATTATTAAAATAATTAAATCTTAATGATTATAATTAATTTTATAGTAAAATTAATATTTATAATTTTACCTGCATATTTTTCTTTAAGGTAAAGATGCAGTTGTGATAGGTTAATCTCGAGACCATTTTAATTAATTAGCACTTTAGCAAGTATGTATGTTTACCAGCAGTGTAGGATTGGAGTGTATATATGTAAATATAACATTCCAAAGAATGTTATCTGGGGGTAATTTCAAATAATGTCTATTTTTGCACAAATTGCATAGAAATTTTCAAATAGGTGTTGCCATATATTATCTGTCTTACCAAGTAATTGTAGCCACAATTTTTAAAAGATGGTGGTTAGAAAACAACTTTAAAAATCGGAATAAAAATTCATACCTGTTAACTTCAGCTATTTGGTTTAAGCATACAAAAGCAGAAAAACTTATAGAACTAATTCTCAAGAATTTATTCACTTCTCGGGATTCTGATCTATAAGATGATGAAACTATCATGTGATATACAGTCCATTCCGGTTATTTGGGACATATTGGGACTAGTGCATTTTGGCCCGATTAAGCGGCTGCTCCAATTATCCGAAGTTTCACTTAAATAGATAAAAAATACAATGTACCCCCCCCCTTTACAATTGGTTCACTGTACAATCAAATCATGTTACGACGGAGTCACCATAGTAAAGTACCGTTCACTATATGATGTGCAGTAAGCGCGGGTCATTGTGATCACGTTTGTGAATTGAATTTTAATTCTATTAAACAGCGATTCTAATTAGTGAAAATAGGAGGAATATTATCCATAGGCTATAAAAGCAAAGATATATTAAGCACAAATTTATTATCTTACCAATTAAAAAAACTAAATGATACGTGAAAATTGGAAGAATATGCGTGATAATCGGAATAATTAATACGTACTGTAATATGTACATACTAACTAGTTGACATTTCTGTTCGCTGACATTTGTGGGTGGGGGTTACAATTTAAAACAGTAAAAAGATAAGCAATCAATCACAAAGAACACACACACAAATTGCAAGTAACACGATACGTGCAAGTGAGAACAGAGTAACGAGTTACAAAGCTTTAAAAATAGGAATGAAGAGATCTGAAAATTAATTTTTTTTATATGATTTAAGATTTCATGGAAGTGTAAACACAGTTCACCATAATAACCCACAGAATTCCAGCTGTCGATGTTATCACAAATTCAATAAGATCGAGTTTACTGTCCGTTTATGATAGATTTCACTAACAGAAAAGCCCAATAAACAGGTGACTGCTAATTGTTTTATGAGTGTTACCTCCAGAATTTCGACCGAACCACGTGGTACCGTCTGAGACAATCGTAGGGTAATCTCCAGTGCTGCGGTCTCCTGCCCCAATTAAGCGAAGTAAACCCTGGCTATTTTCTCGATTGGTTTCAGTTTTTTAAGATTTGCCCCAAATAAACGCTGCCCCGATTAACTGGTGGCCAAAATAACCGGAATCCACTGTATAAATAAATGTAGAAGTTATTATTGCATTGACAGAAATTGATAAAAGATAGTTATCATTGCATCGACAAAGAAAAATAACAGTGGACCTATTTATTTTTAAAAATAATTTTTCCACAAATTTTATTTTAAACTATTCAGATATGATTTTTAACAATTTCATTCTGTAACATAGGCTAATCAAGTCAAAATAATTTGACGAATTAGGTTTCCTGTTCCTGGTCCTAACTAAATCTAATCTGAGTTCAAGTATTATTTTCAAGTAGTAAGTATAAGGGAATGAATGCATTTAACATATTGTCAGCTCTGCATTCTAAGGTTATTTTAAGCAGCTATAATTGTTGTTTTACTTGTGCCCCCCTCCCCCCAAGTACAACAATTATAGCTGCTAGTGATTACAAACAAATGCAGGGGAAACAAAAAAGGGAGACATGATGGTTGATGGTGGAATAAAGCAGCAAAAAAAAAAAAAAAAGAGTGGGAGGCGAGGGATCTTTTAAAACAAAGTAAGAAGAATAGAAGGTTGAGTAAGAGAGGGAGAGAAGTTGGAAAGAAATGTTGGTTAATTAGACAGTAGAGTCTATATTTATAGAACATTATTTATCATAATGAATAGATAATAAAGGAAAGGAAAACGTTTGAGACTGCAGAAGGTACATGAAAAGGGGGGGAAAAGAGAAGTAAAATAAGAGGAATGGCCATAAAAAGCATGAAAAGTACGAATGTAACATGGTCATCGCCCTTGCTGATTTAGGTACATTTGAAGTAGAATAAATAGAGGAATTCCAGCAAATTATGAGAATAAGGGATAGTTGACATTATAAGGAAAGTATTAGAATACTTTCTTTATAAATATCTGAAGCTGTCATTTATAAACTTAGAAAATTTATTAATAGAAAGAAAAATAGCTGAAATTGAATGCTATCTGTGAGCTACTAAGAAAGGAGTAATATAAGCAGAGTCCATAGTAAGAGAAAGCTCATGTGATATCTTTTTGCTCTACACAAAAAATAAATACAAAACCATTTTTATTACTATAATGATCAATATCATCAATAAGGAAATTATAAAATTCTGGAAACTGCTGATGGCTACTGCTGTAAATTTCAGCAATTTTCAAATGATCACTAAAATCTTCATCAGGATAGAAAATTCAGCTTTTCATAACTACATTTCTTGGTGATGTCATTATTTACCAGCATTGAAACTACAGTCATAAAGTCACCTCTCATTCTAGACACTACCCAAAAGGAAAAGTCTGCATTGGTCAAATTTATGATAGTCACTATTGATTTTTTTTCATAAGCACAGAATTATAATTGTATACTTATTAAAGGAGATTTTGTTCCTGAGAGACCTCAAAAAACTGTTTTTTTATCATAGTAAATGGATTTCAACAGTGTATTAGTATGGAAATATAATAAAAAGTTAAATATATATATAAAAAAAAGATATAACAGTATAAAATGGTCACATAAATGGTTTAAATTTGGTATGAATTTTTTAAATTTCAAATTTAAAAAAATTTAAAACTTTAAATTGGAAACAATTTTGAAATTGTAATTATAAGGGTATTTCATACATTTGAGTAATCACAGCACTCTAGGTTAAAAAAAATTGCTTAGCTTTACATTTGGTAATGGATGTTTATTTTTGATTTGTTTAGCTTATGCTCAATAATACGTGTATACCAATAACTCATTTATTTAAGACTACTAAACAATTAGATTCTATTTACCTTATAATTTTATGGAATGGCAAAAATCAGAAAATTTTTTGCATGACCACATTCCTAAGGATGGATGCAGTAAAAAATTTTCTATAACCCATTAAGCCGGTCCAATATTACAGATAACCCACTTGTCTGTAAGAAAAGACTGATGAACAAAGCAGTACTATGCTGTCAGTGTTCATGAGCTGAAAAGTGCTCACAGTAGGATTATTAAGGCCAAAAGATGCAAGGAAATTTAGGCTTTTGCTTTATCTGCCAAAAAAAGACTTTATATAACCAATCTCTTATCATAATTTTTCCACTCTCAGAAGGTACATACCAGTCTAGTTGCCATTTAAATTTCACCAGACTGTCAACTTCTACCATCCAGGAAGTCAAGTTACTTAGTTTTGATCAGCATATTGCCAATAAAAAAAAAAAAAAAAAAAACTAAATTAATTTGCTTTCTCTGTTAGTTTATAAGTAAATTAAATAATTAATTAATAATGAATTAATAAGCTAAGTAAATTGATTTATTTTGCCCATTAGTTTATATTTATGACCCAAGGTTTTTGTCTCGTTTTGTTGTAAAAATTTGGCTATAGTTAAACTTGCCCCCCCCCCATTAACTCACTGCCTTATACACCTCAACCGGCACCTCCATAGCCAGGTGGGAAGGAGCAGCAGTGCGTAGCACACGCTTCTTGATTAGACCGGGGTTCGAGCCCGTCACCACCAAATACAGAGGAGGCGGAAAGGTCAGGGAATGACCACCGCATATCCCGGAGCAATATGGCCTTAGTTGCTAATGCTCCTAAATAACAAACAAAACAAAAAAAAAAAACAAAAATATAAACCTCAACCAGATCTTTGAGCTTTTGTCACACCAAGAAAAAAAATCATTCTTACATTTTCCACTCCTCATGGGTGCTACTCCAACTGGCCTTTCTGAAGCTGTCATCCCATGGAGGTAAGCTCAACTCCTACTAATGTAACTTATTCCAGTAGTTTACAACTGCTGTATGCTGTATAATAAACAGTATGTCCATGAAGTCATGATCCTATTTTTAAATTTAATTATGTCACAACCAAAGTATGCCTTAACATGCACATCCTTAGTGGCCTTTAGAACATCAAAGCAAAATTCTACTTCTTGCAATGTATGAGCCAGCATATCAACACTCAGTTTTTATTGCCTCAGTTATGCTTGCACAAAGAGTTTCAATGTTAGTAATGTGTGTTCTGTACACAAAATCCTTGATGTACTCCATAGGAAGAAACCAAAGGGTGTGATGTGAGGGTAGCGTGGGGTGGGGGCAGGCAATTGGCCTGCCTCCTTCACGGCCCATCACTCTACCAGAAAATGACACACACACATTTGCAATCCAGTGTGGAGGTGCGCCATCCTGTTGAAAAATGATGAATGGCTGCAACTCTTCCAGCTAAGCGATCACAAACTGGTGTAATGTGTTGAGATAAATGTTTCCTGTGATGCTCTTCTCACAAAACAGAATTGGACCTTATCATGCAAGAGCCCACACCAAACATTTAACTTGGGGCTATCATGAATGTACTTGCAAATATCATGCAGATTTTCAGAACCTCCTTATCCAAACCTTGTGGCGATTCACTTGTCCAGATGTGTGAAAAGTGGCTTCATCAGAGAAAAGCACTTTCTTTAGGTATTCATTGTCTTCAATTGAAGTCTGCATGGAACAAGCAGACATATAGTGCTGAGGAAGGTCATTTCACTGCAAAACTTTACGGATAGTTGATTTTGGTAACTGAAGTTTACAGGAAGCACAACAAATTGACTTTTGAGAACTGCACTGGAGTGCTGCTTGGACATTTTCAATGGTTTCTTGAGACACATCTGGACATCCACTTTGAGGCAGGTCAGTCACACTTCCTGTTTCAAATTCTGAACTTTCCTCCTGATACTTGGTTTGGAGGGATGATCCTTTCTGTTTTGACAGTGATAATTTTGTTTCCCAGTAATTGCAGATTTTGATCTGAAAACTGCATGAAACATTCAGCCTTCTCTTGTAATGTCACCATTCTTATTCATTATACCCTGTAAAAAGGAAAAAAACACCTTTTTTGAGTTTTATAATACAAGGGTATCAAAATTTTTGTAACCTTACCTAGAAATAATAGCCCTAGAAAGGTGAAATTTTAATCCTTTTCTATTTAATTAGAATCAAAAGATCATTGAAGCCCAATAAGTCCTATTATTATGATCTTAAATTATAAGAGGAAACCTCCTACATTTTTAGTAGGACTGTAATTCTCTCGACACTCAATCTAGGATGAATGTATTATTGTATGAACCAACCCCACGTGCTTAGTCTTAAATAAATCTAATTAAAATAGCTACCCATTAAAATCATCATGCATTCAATTCTCCTATCACACCAAGCGCATTGAGAAGAGTCGTGGAAAGTCTGCCGCAACCAACCCCCCATTGGTTGGTTTTTTGAGGTGTTGGTGGCCGCCGACTTTCCATAAATAATAAATTTAATAATAAAAAATACTTATGCAGTTTCATAATAATTTACATAAGACCACATTGCTCTATATCTTTTAGTTGTGACATAATTAAATTTTAAAATAAGAAGAGGACATGGCTACCCTGTATATAAAAAAAAAAAAAAAAAAACCCACAATCCAGTCTATACTTTTGTCCCCTAGTTCAAGTTTGTTATAATCATACAACAAAAGCAACATATAGCATATGCGAAAAAAAATAAAAATTTTATCTTCATTCATTTTATCATCCTCTCAGAGATTTATGAAAATCAAGCAGGGTCCATTTAAGGTGTCTAGTTAGTGAGCTCTGTAGCCCTTTAATTCAAATTCTCTTTCATATGGGCACCCTTTTGCTGATTTATCAAGAAGAGCACTACAGATCTTTGGGCTTTCAAGAAGCTTGTTTTTTTTTTGTTTGTTTTTTTTTCTCTCTCTCTCTCTCTCTCTCATAATGCAGTCTTATCATTATCTTAGGAAGGAGCAGCAGTGCATAGCACACGCTTCTTGATTAGACCGGGGTTCCAGCCCATCACCACCAAATACGGAGGATGCGGAAAGGTCAGGGAATGACCACCGCGTATCCTGGAGCAATATGGCCTTAGTTGCTAATGCTCCAAATAACAAACAAACAACCATTATCTTATTTTAGCATAAGCATTAGCAAATGATGCAAAAAAACAAGCTTAATATCATCAGCCATCTCATTTTACCCATCCACTCGCTCCAAATGTTTGTCTAGTTCTGCCTTTAATTCATTTCAGTTATCAACTTCTATGATGACAGAGGGAAGTTTGTTCTAGCAATCAACCACCTGCTGGCTAAAGACAAACTTTCGCACATCTATCCTACAAGGCGTCTCCGTAGCCAGGTGGGAAGGAGCAACAGTGCGTAGCACACATTTCTTGATTAGACCGGGGTTCGAGCCCGTCACCACCAAATACGGAGGATGTGGAAAGGTCAGCGAATGACCACCGCATATCCCGGAGCAATATGGCCTTAGTTGCTAATGCTCCTAAAAAAAACCAAAAACAACAAAAAAACAACATCTATCCTACAAATGTCTTTCTTCAATTTGAATTTATGCCCTCTCAGGTGATTATTCTGACCAAGAGGAAGAATCCCATCAGCGTCAAGCATGCCCAAACCATTCAAGGCTTTATACACCTAAATCAGATCACTTCTCAGTCTCCAGACACTGTATTTTGTAAAACTTAAGCCTTCCTTTGTAAGAGTAACCCTTTCTTCCATTCACTAATCTTGTTGCCCTTCTCTGTACTCGTTCCAACAGCTCTACATCCTTCTTAAAATGAGGCCTCCAGACCTATATACAGTATTCAAGGTGTGGCCTGACCATTGCCTTATACAGGGTGATAATCACCTCCTTATCCCTGCTAGAAAAATTTCTGAATATCATTGACAAGACACCATTAGCTACTCTTGCAGACCATCTGCACTGCTCAGAAAACTTTATATCTGCCTGTACAATTGCCCCCAGGTCCTTTCACTCTCTACCATTGTCAGTGTAGTACCACACAGTTGATACATTACACTTGGGTTACTTCTTCCCACATGCAGCACTTTACATTTGTCAATGTTAAACTTCAGTTGCAACCTCTCAGCCCACCTGCTCAACTTTTCTAGATCCTGTTGCAGCAGCACACTGTCATTAGTGTCATTAACAACTCTGCCGACCTTCGTATCATCTGCAAACTTGGACATTAAGCCTGATATACCATCATCAATATCATTAATAAATACAGAAAACAATGGACCCAACACTGAACCCCGAGGGACTCCACTAATAATATTAGTCCACGAAGAGCAGTGTTCTTTGATTACTACTCTGTCTTCTCCCACTCAACTATTCCTTTATCCATAGCAGCAATTTGCTTCCAATGCCACACTGCTCCAATTTGTGCAGCAGTCTTCCATGTGCAACAGTATCAAAAGCCTTTCTAAGATCTAAATATATGATATCAAAATTTTGTGACCACATCATAGTATACAATCAAATTGGTGAAGACTTCCCCTTAACAAACCCATGCTGTGTCCGGGCTATAACTGAAGTCTTCTCTAGGTGATCCTGCAATGCTTCTTTAACCAGTACCTCCATTAATTTCCCTGGAACAGAAGTTAAACTAACGGGTCTGTAATTACCTGTGTCTCCCTTTGATCCTCCTTTCTGGACTGGGGTAACATTTGCACATCTGCAGTCCATGGGAATCACTACTGATAATCAAATCAAAAGTATTACTCCCTCTAGTTGCCTCTCAAACATGCTGCTGTAGAAAAAAATCATCCAATAAATCCATAAAAGCCATGCTAGTGTGTGAGTGACCAACCCACAAATTCCAGTCAATATCTGGGAAATTAAAATTCCCCATTATAAGTCATTATGATTTACTTGCCCACTATTTCTCTGTGCAGTTGTTTATTATACTCATCAGAGTCATTAGGCCTATAACACACTCCTACTCTCAATTTTGCTTTCCCAGTGCTCACGTCACACCAAACAACTCAACATTGCATCGTCCACCAACATCAATTGGATGTGCTTCCTTAGATTTTGTGTTTCTTAACTAACAGCATAACCCCTCCTCCCTTCCTGTCCTATCTATCCTTTCTGTACACATTGTTCTCCCCAAATTCCAATTCTGCATTGCTTATGTCTATGTCACACCATGTCTCTGATATCCCAACAATATCTGCCTTTGATGTCTTGACTAGCACTTCAAACTCATCAAATTTATTAACTGTACTCCTAGCATTGGTGTACTTGCAAGTATACATACAACTGTTTCTACTGTTTGTTACCCTAACACAGCCTATGTATTTACTTATTCCACTATGACTCCCAACAGTCCTGGAAATCCCCATTATCTTGCTTTCCAGGCTACTGCTCATTCTAATAGAAGCAGTGCAAGAATCACTGTTGTAACTGCCTGCAGCCACTGTTAACCTTTTAGTCTATATATATCCCACCCGCAAGCTGGCAGTTTTCTAACACTGCCTTGATAGCATCAGCAAATATTCTTGCACCCTTTTTATTTATGTGTACCTTATCCCTGTAGAAGCAGCCTCTCCTGTCAATAAGCACAGACCAGGCTGAAAAAAATTCCACCCCTTGAGCCTTGCACAATCTCTCCAGGGCCGAATTGATCAACAAGGCTCTCATCTTATACTCCCTCCTATCGTGTCTGGGCAGAATTGCAGACATTTTCAATTTCAACTGTAACTCATGACTTTTTTTCAACATTGACCTGTACTTAAGTAATTCTGCCGCTCTCCTACTCTTAATATTATTAGTGTCAACTTGTACAACAATATCACATTTTGTGCCCTTAAAAGATATCTGCTCTGCAATGTCATCAACCTTTGCCCTTGGCAGACTTGGTAGGATTATAGATATGGTAGGTTATGACCTCTATATCTCTGAAAGCAAATATTCAATAAATCACTGATTGTATATCATATGTCACCCCCCCCCTTCTTGCAGCCTGTCTGCACTGCATGGAGAACTTTACTTCATGTCTCTCTGGATCATAACCAAATTTCTCTCTCTCAAATTTATTTAAGACTTCCACGACAGATGGATGTTTCTTCCAGCAACCAACTACCCGTTGGCTAAAGGCAAATTTCCACACATCTATTCGACACTCTCTTTCTTCAGTTTCAGTTTATGTCCCATCAGATTTGTAATCTGAGCAAGAGGAAGAATTCCATAAGCATTGAGCCAGGTCAATCCATTCAAGCCCTTATACAGCTCAATCAGATTACTTCGCAGATGCCTGAGATGCTGCAGTTTGCAGAACTTAAGCCTTTTTTTTGTAAGAACACCTTGTTCCCCCCTCACTAGTCTTGTTGCTCTTCTCTATACTCATTCCAGCAACTTTACATCCTTAAAAGATATAGTGATTTTTCCCCAATTTATGCAGATGGCTCTAAATCAAATTCAAACGTTGGAGCAGCTGCAGTATTCCCGAATACCGTTATTTCAGTGTCCCTTCCATCTGAATTCAGTATCTTTTCAGCTGAAATATATGCAATTAAACTGGCCTTACAAAATCTCTGTGCTGATCGATCTTTAAAATCAGTTATTTACACTGATTCGCTTAGTTCAATCATGGCTTTATGTAATTTCTCAGATAAAGTTCACCCTGTTATAGAAGAAATACGAAACATATTACTAAAAATTGAAGAACGCCATCAACAGGTCATCTTCCGTTGGATTCCAGCACATTCTGGTATTATGGGCAATGAACTGGCTGATAAAGCTGCAAAAAATCCAACTAGCTTAGACTTAACTAATATCCCTGTTCCGCCATCAGACTTTGCAGTAGCTATTCAAGCTGCATGCTTGTCAGAATGGACAACAATCTGGCACTCTCAAACAAATAATAAATTCTTTCAATTTAAACACGATCCAAAAAATTGGTGCTCCAGTATCCGTACATCAAGACGAGAAGAAGTAGTCCTATCAAGGGCAAGAATAGGTCATACCCATCTAACCCATCTTTATTTACTTAGAGGAGACGATTCACCACAGTGTCCACATTGCTATATAAATCCGACTGTTAAACACATACTCATTGACTGCCCCTACTATAGACAAGACAGAGCATCAACCCTGCTATCACTGGTAAATCTTAATAAACCAATAACTTTAGAGAATCTCATTGGTGACAAGGCAAATATTTTCGAATTTTTCAACTTTCTGAAGCAGATTGGACTTTTTAATCTTTTCTGATTTTATAAAAATTTTTTGATTTCCCCATATAAAAAATGAATAGGCGCATTATAGCCATAGTAGCTTATGCGCCATTAAACGCCCATAACAACAACAACATCCTTAAAATGAGGCATCCAGACCTGTGCAGTACCCAAGGTGTGGCCTGACCATTGCTTATACAAGGAGACAATCACAGTTGACAGGACCCTATGATCTGCTCTGTCAGCCTGAGTGCACTGCTCAAAAAACTTCATATTTGACTGCGCAATTACCCCCAGGTCTCATTCATTCTCCGCTACCCAAGTGTAACACCACACAGTTGGTACATTTCTTTTGGCTTACTGCTACCCATATACACTTTGCATTTGTCAATGTTAAACTTCAGTTGCCACTTGTCAGCCCTTCTGTCCAACTTTTCTAGATCCTGTTTCAGTAGCATAGTCATTAACAACCCTGCCAACCTTTGTATCATCTGCAAACTTTGACATTAAGCTTGAGAATTTGGAGTGCTGTTGGCACTGGCACAGACCGTTACTTCATTCAGGAGTATGTGTATAAATATACATTTTTGAAGATTGCTTAAAATAAAGACTCAGTTAATACATAAATTGTCTTGAAATTTTTCTAAGTGGTGCTGTCTCTTATGTATGTTTGCAACTAATTGTACAGTTTATTGTAGACAGTAAATAGCAATTTACTGCTTCCTAATTCATTTTAGAAATATTATGTAGGCTCAGTTTCTATATCAGTGATGTCCGTTTCCACCCCTACAATCTCTAGGTGGAAATGGACAACTCTGATATTCTCTATCAGAGACTTCCTAATGTGAAATCTCTGATTTAAAATCTTTATCTCATTCTGTCAAATTCATTTGTTTATCATTCTCCCAACTGCACAAATCACTCTAACTTTTTTAACTTCCTTTCTTTGAAACTTTTTCTCCAGTCTAATTTTCCTAACCAAAGTAATTTTTCTTGTTACTTTAATGTTCACTACACCATCTCACTTTAATTTCCCAGTTATACAGACAAAGCCAGTCAAGAAGCTGAAACTTTTGTGATTGCTAATAAAACCTATGACCTCATACAACTTGTTTGTAAGGTCATTAACATTGTTACCCAGTGCCCTTAATGTTTTCCCATCAAAGTACATAATTAATGTTAATGGTCCTCTATGTACCTCAGCTCGCAACTTATGATGATCACTTTTCCAGTGGAGCTTGTACACATGGGAAATAGCAACCCCAAAATAATATGCACTTGGGGTTGAATTGAAAACAGGAATAAAGTGAGTTACAATATGGGCAAACGTGAAATTCTCCAAGCAATGTAGACAGGTGGCAACGGAGGAGGTCATAATCCCTGCTGTCCAGGCTAAACCTCTTTATTCCATAATATAGGGTCCAAAGATAGGTAACATGTCTGGTGAGATTAGAAAAAGTTTATCCATATGAGAAAAGTCTTCAACCATGTGGGTACTTGGCAGCCGGGCACCTTAGAAATTACCTTATTGAGGTTTGTAAGAGCCTTACAAACCTCAGTAATGCTCTGGAGGTATTAAAATCAATGAAGGTTAAATTTTGAGTTTGAACTGGATAGTGGAAAGATTCCTTTTAGCCAGTAAGGCTAAAATTGTTAATTACTGGAATAAATTAATTCTGTGGGTAGTTGAGGCTGATTGGTAAATTTAAGTCAGCTGAATAGTTACACGAGGAAGGAATCACATAGATCAATAGTTTAGTTTTTATTTATTGTTTTTATTTTATTATTTATTTTTGTTTTTTTGGCCTGTGAAGCAAAAGTCTTTGGCTTCCTTGCACTATATAGCTAATACTAATAGCATTAGTAGAGGCATTTGCACAACATAGTTTTGCAATGCTCGTGTCACTTGCATTACAAGAATGTGAAATGGGATGATCTGTGTAATTTCTCTTCTTGTTTCCTTGGTTGAATTATTGTCCAGACCATGTCAGTGAATTATTCTTGCAGGGATGAAATCCTTTATTCCTTATTCCACTCCAAAATCTCATCTTTATCTAAAAGACTCATCTTTGGGTGAAATTCAATGGGAAAGTTTGGCAAAACTCAAGCGTTTCCTTTGACACTTTCACGGCTTTGATTGTGTTTGGCACAAAATTCTTTTTATACAGCCTTCCATCTTATTGATTGCTATTTTTGTGCCGTTTGTAGCCAATTTTCTCTCTTGCCACTCATTCATCATGATGGTAGATAGTCACAATATGGCCTTAGCAGCTCTTGTGCCATAAAATAATAAACCAACAACAACATGGTCAATGGATATCTGTTATCTACTCAACTAATGTTGGTCTTCCCCAAGGCTCAGTTCTTTCATGCTCAAGCCTCAGGAGGGAACCCCCTGAGGCTTGAGTTCCCAGCTTTATTGTTTCTTTAGCAATTCAGTTTTATCTACCATGCACCAAATTTTTGATTTAGATCAGTACACTTCATGCATCTGGCACACAGAAGACAATCTTCACTGAACTAGGACACCCATTTGCTGTTTGTATCGGATTTCCAGTCCTAGCAGTATTAGAAGCATATGATGCAAGAAAGCAAGATTATACAACATCAGCCAAAAAAAAAAAACCTTCCTTTTTCACCCATCCATCTGATCCAAACGTTTGTCCAATTCTTCCTTGAATGTTTTTAAGCTATCAACTTCCACAATGACAGATGGAAGTTTGTTCCAGCAATCAACCACCCACTGGCTAAAGGAAAATTTCCAAACATCTATTCTACAACTGTCTTTCCTCAGTTTGAATTTATGCCCCCTCAAGTGCTTAATCTAATCAAGAGGGAAAACCCATCAGCATTGAGCTTACTCAAACCATTCAAGGCCTCATACACCTCAAGTCACCTTGAAAGGATCTTTGGATCCGATCAAGATGCTCTTCTTCTTTGGTCCTTAGCTGGCGGCGCAATATGGCCTGAGCAGCCCTTGCGCCAAAAATAACAACAACAACCTTAGCTGGCAGCTGGGGGAGGCGGTTGGCCACGCAACCAGTATGCTGCTGTAGGTGCCGCAGGGTTTCGGACTTGCTCTGTGATGTTCTTCCATACCTTACGATCCATGGCTTCAGTCCTGGCCTGGTTAAGGTCGAGACGTCGGCTCTTCAAGTCATCTTCCACTTGCTTGGCCCACGTTTTCCTAGGCGCGGTCCGTTGGATGCTCCATTGGGTGGGTCGTTGTCTCCAAAGGAGTGTGGATGGTATTCTGTTCGTGCCCATTCTACATACGTGGCCAAACCATCTGAGCCTTCGCTTCTGGATTTGGTCGGCAATGGTTGGTTGCTGTTGGCATCTGGCGCGGATGGTATCATTAGTGATGCGGTCGCGAAGAGAGATGCCCAAGATCTGCCGCAGGCATCGCATTTGGAATACCTCAAGTTTGTTCAAATCTAACTTGAGACAAATCCATGTTTCCGATCCGTAAAGAAGAATGGGCAGGATCAAAGTCCGGAAGAGTCGGATTTTAGTCTTTGTGGAAATGTTGGTCCTCTTCCACAGACACCATTTGAGCGAGGCGAACGCAGTGGCCGCCTGTCCAATTCTGCTATGGATTTCCATGGTGGATGCAACTTTCTTCTCCTGGACCAGCGACCCAAGGTATTTAAAGTCCTGCACTTGCTCGATCTGGACGCCTTCGAGATAGATGGTGGCTTGCGACCCATCTGTTGTCAGGGCCTTTGTCTTACCAGCATTGATCTTCAAACCGTATGGCCGGGCAATGCGGGCAATGTCGTAGAGGATGTCCGTGGCTTCAGCGTCGTTACCGGCAAGGATAGCACTATCATCAGCAAACATCAGGTCAGTCACATAGTGATCCTTGTCATATTGTATGCCCTGTCTGTTTCTGAATGCTTGCCTCATAATGGCGTCGACCACGATGTTGAAAAGCAACGGGGAGGCTACATCCCCTTGGCGGACTCCAGTTTGGATGGTAAATTCCTCAGATAAATCGTTCTGGATGCGCACCTGGCTGGTTAAACCGTTGTATGCAGTTTGGAGGAGTGTGATGACTTTTCGAGGTACATGTTCAACCTCTAGTAGTTTCCATAAGGCAGGCCGGTGGACACAGTCGAAAGCAGACTTAAAGTCAATGAAAACAATGACGGTTCGCTGTCCACACCGGATCCTCTCCTCCATCAGCTGGCGAATGGCAAAGATTTGATCACAGCATCCTCGCCCGGGTCTAAATCCTGCCTGTTCTTCTCGACTGGTTTGCTCGCGATGTTTTTGCAGTCTTGACTGGATGATCTTCATAAAGACCTTTCCGATGATGGAAAGGAGGCTGATGCCACGGTAGTTCTTGCAGTCCCGGTTATCACCTTTCTTGTGGATCGGTACGATAATGGCTTTCCTCCATGTTAACGGAATTTGTTCAGTGCACCAGATGGTTTTGAGGAGTGAGTGTAGTCGGCGAAGCAGTACATCTCCCCCGGCTTTGATCGCTTCTGTGGTGACTTGGTCCACTCCTGGTGCCCTGCCATTCTTCAGGGATTCTATGGCTGCTTTCACTTCTTCTACTGTAGGCTCAACATCGACCATGGAGACCTCAGGGGGGTCGATCGAGAGTGCTGTTGCTGGCGGTCCCTGAGGTGGGTCGTGATTATACAAAGCTTTGAAGAATTCACTCCACCGTTGCAGGCGTTCGGATGGTGATCGCACGAAGGTCCCATCAGCATTCTTGATGTTGTGACTAGTCAATTTGGTCTTTCCACTCAGACATCTGAGGGTGCGGTAGAGAGTGCGGTACTCGTTTTTGGATGCCGCCACTTCAAGATCGTCTGCCACTTGGTTCCAGTATGCTTCTCTTTCTGCTGTCATTCTTTGTCGGACTTCTCGGTTTAGCTGCCGGTACCGTTCAAAGTCGACCAACTTTGCCTGTTTCCGTTTGTCCACGAGGTCGAGGCACTCGTCTGATATCCATGGTTGCGTTCGACGTCAGGCAGGTGGACATAGGGGCTTGGCACATTCCAGGATGGCATCAGAGATCTGCTTTTCTTCTTCATTTATATCCTCGGGCACAGCCAGCATCTCGAAGCGGTTGGATAGGGCGATCTGATATGCCTGTTTGTTGGCAGCATTCATTAGCTGCCTCCAGTCCAGCTTGGATGACCGAGATGATCTTTTTGCATGCCGTAATTTGAGCTGCACCTTAGCCCGGATGAGGTAGTGATCAGATCCGCAATCAGGTCCCCTCATGGCACGAACGTCCATGAGTGATGAGCGAAATCTGGCATTGATCAAGATGCTCAGTATTTTCTTAAATGTGGTCCCACCATTGACTTCTATGACAGAAATATTACTTTCTCTGCAGATTCCAGATTATGTTAAATCAGTGATAAGATACTAAGCTGTGCTTGCCATCTTACTTTGTGCTACATCATGCTTTGCATTCTGAACTTCATGTCTCTATCAAAACGCTTCTATCATTAATGCCTTTTAGCTCTACCCCATTTGGTAAGGTTATTATCAGTTTTATTATTTCCCAAATGTAGAAACATTTGGGAAATATTTGGCATTAAAACATAACTGCCATTTATCAACTGCTCTTGAGCCTGTCCAAATCATTCTGAAGAAAAACACAATGTAAACATATATTGTTAACCACTCCTCTGACTTTTCATATATAAATTTCAACATTGTGCCTTTTATTCTTTATCTATAGGAGCAGACTTAGCATTGAACTTTTGAGTGACCTTGTTTATGTTTCTGCCATTTAGCTATCCCTCAGTTAATACAGTATCAGCTAAAAATTAAAAATCTTTCTATATCATCAATCTGACCCCTCTAATAATTTGTCTAGTTTGTCTTTAAATTTATGGATCCAACTCCTATGTGATCATGTCAGTACTTTATTACTGTGATCAGACATTCTTTCCCTTTACAGGTGCCTCCGTAGCCAGGTGGGAAGGAGCAGCAGTGCCTAGCACACCCTTCTTGATTAGACCAGGGTTCGAGCCCGTCACCACCAAATATGGAGGATGCGGAAAGGTCAGGGAATGACCACTGTCCTGGAGCAATATGGCCTTAGTTGCTAATGCTCCTAAAAACCAAATAACAACAACAACTTTCCCTTTACAAAACCATGCTGTGATCTATTGGACATTATCTTATCAACGACATCATGGAATCTCATAGGTTGATAGTTTTTATTGCTGCAGTAAGTACCTGCAGTAATAAGGACTTTTCAAGCTTAGTTTTCTGCTATACTCTTCTGTAATATCATTATCAGATATCCTACAGGCATTTAAAATGATAACATTACTGCCATTCACCCTGTCTGGTTCCGTTTGGGTTGAGTGGTACACTGCTCTCCTGGGAAGACTTTTCACTTCAGTCAGTATAGGCCTCCTGCCGAACACTGACCAGCTGAGCTACCGATGTGGAATGGTTTGGTCTGGCATTCCAATTAGTATTGGCAATATGACGCGAGGCATATACAGTAGCATATACAAAAAAGTAAAACCATACCACTTTATTTGCCCATTCCTTCCAATAATTTGTCCAAACCTTACATTGATTCAAACTAACCACTTCCTTATCAATTAAAGCTTATTCCAACAATTGAATGCAAATTTCTGCACATCTGTTCTACAGTTATCCTTTAACAATTTAAATTTATATCCCCTTGTGTGTTTCATCTCAGAAAGACTAATGATGCCATCCACATATAGTTTACTTAGTCCTTTTAGAGCCTCATACACTTCAACTAGCGCACCTTACAGATGACTAGTTTCCAGAGAATGGTTTACAGAACCCAGTGTTTCTTGATAAGAATATACTTATTACTCGTCTCTGTACCTTGTCCAACAGATTTATGTCCCTCCTAAAATGTGGTATCCAATATTCCAGATGTAGCCTAATCTTATAACAGTAATTTGATGCTGTGTATGTATAATATACTGTCCCATAAGTTAATGATTATTTATTTGTTTTCTAAACTAAGGCCATATAAATACAGTGATATGTTGGAAAGGGTTGAGGTTCGATCCACTATAAAATTTTCTTCTCTGCTATGAATTTCATCGGTTCATCGGTTAACAACCATTTAATCCTATACCTTTAAGAGTATTTCTTAGTTAGCATGGAAAGCCTAATAGTTTCTGTGATTAACTCCTTGAATGCTTCCTATTTTCAGTGGTAATGTCAACCCCTTAGTCCCACTATATAGAACTTAAAATTTGTTTGTAACCACCATAGTCACGTTTACAATTTATCCTTGATGGTAGTTACATCTTTAAGTAAATACCCACATGAGTGCACTGTGATCATTGCCACTTATTGATTCCTTTGTCGGCAGATTCTTAATGCATGAATAATTTCTGCTGATAATGAGATCAAGAGTATTACTCCCTTTTGCCTCTTTAACATGTTGCTGTGGAAAACAATCATGCAATCAATTTACAAAAGTATTGGGATTCTACGAGTAACCTATGCATACGTTCCGGGCAATATCTGGAAAATTAAAAATCCCTCATTATAAGATTCTGATTTACTGGCGCAGTCTATTTCTCTGTACAGCTGTTCATTGGAATCATTAGGTATATATCATACTCCTCTCATTTTTGCTTTCCCATTTATATTAGCATTGGTTGAGGTTTGGTCCTTGAGGTTGTCTCAGACATTCTCTCATTCCCGCCTTGGGCTTGGATCAAAGTACTGCAAAAACCTTGGGAGGTGCAATATGGCCATAGAAGCCGATGCGCCAACAACTACCAAATCAAAAAAAAAAATCAGACATTCTCTCAGATATGCCAGACAAGCTGTTCTTGCTACCTGGGAGTCTAAAACGCTGATGGAACTGATATTCGGGTGACACTCAAGTCAAGTGGACCCAATTTCGGCGAAGTCCAGACGGTCTATGACAGCCAAATCCTCTGCTTGCACCTTCACGATGGTGGGACTGTTAGTAATCCTGGGTATAACCTTCATGCACAAGGTGGGTGACCACCCAGGTGTGAACCAATGTAAGCAGGGGTCAAGGTGTGGCGCCCACACCACATGGAGGAACGCCACCCCTCTATGTTACCAGGCAGTACTGGGTGGTAGATGACTCATCAACCGGTGAAATACCACCACTTTGCTTATTGGAGGCTTGAAGTGGTGGAACCCATGTTTAGTCTCTAGAGCTAAGTTCCGGCCAACCCTTCCCTATCTCTTCCATCATGCAGTATGAATGATGATTTTTGAGGTTATGATGAATGTCGTGGCGAGATCCAATATTCCTTACATTTCGAGGGTACAGCTCTAAAACGGTGTTCGCAGGCCGGCCGCTAGATAGTACACCGGACCAAACCTATTGGTAACTCTCTAGGAGGCTTCCGGATCAGCTAGTGTATAATCTTGCTACCTCTGCCAGATAGTGCCTGGAGGGAGTCCGAGTAGTGTGTATGCGGGGAGCATTGTCGAGGCCACGTTATGTCAAGGATCTGGGTATATTCTTACCATGTGTACGCCATATCCAAAAATTTCATTACTTCATTCAGCATGTCCCACCCACTTTTTCTTACTATTGAATACACCATGAATTGTCAAAATAATAGAGCAAGCTTATCTGCGAAAAGATCTAAACCTCCCAAGGACTTCCTAATTCATTTCACAAATATACGTGGTCTCAATTCCAATCTCAACAATGTCCATTTCCACTTGCAGTCTTCCAAACCCCATGTACTTTTTCTGACAGAATCTCAGTTATCAGTTGATTCAACTACTGCTCATCTCAGAGGTCCAAATTATATGCTGTAAGATTCCTTTCGCCTCAAAGGTGGTACTTGTGCATATGTCCGTTCTGATATTCCCTGTCAGAGACTTAGCAATTTGGAATCTCCTCTCTTTGATCTTCTATGGCTTAAAATCTCTCTAACTCATTGTGTAAAATTCATCTGTTGTCTCTACCGTTCTCCCAACTCCACTAATCACTTGGAGCTCTTTGACTTCCTCTCTTTGCAACTTGACTTTCTCCAGTCCAACTTTCCTAACAGTGAGGTAATTTTCCTTGGTGATTTTAACGTTCACAACTCCAGCTGGCTTCCGTTTTCTAGTCACACCGACCCAGCAGGTCGAGATGCTGAGGCTTTTGCAATTACTAATGACCTAGCACAGATTGTTCATTTACCTACAAGAATACCGGACAATCCTAATCATACAGCCAATACGCTTGATCTTTTTCTCACAAACAACCCTTCTAAGTACAAGGTTGTAGTGAGAGGTCCTTTAGGCACTTCAGATCACAACTTAGTGATTGTCTCTTCTCCAATGGAACCTTTATCTCATGGCTGTTCCCAACCTCGTATTGTTTGGCACTACAAGAATGCAAAATGGGATGACCTGCGAGACTTCTTTTCTTCTTTTCCTTGGTCTGATTACTGTTTCAAAACTTCTGATGTCAACGTTTGCTCAGATCGTGTCAGTGAAATTATTCTTGCAGGAATGGAATCCTTTATCCCACACTGCACTTTAAAATCTCGTCCTTTATCTAAACCTTGGTTTTCCAATAAATGTGCTAAGGCTGTCCAAGAGAAGAATGTTGCATATCCTAATTGGCTTCTTGCTAATTCTACAGTTTCATTTTCTGCCTACACCAAAGCTCGCAACAATTGTAAAGCAGTTATTAATCAGTCCAAACTAGAGTTTGAACAGGCTAAGAGTCGAAAACTTGCTTCTTCCCTAATGGTAGCCGAGCATTCTAGTCTCTTGCCAAAGCTATTGGCCGCAACTTTTGCCCATCTCTGCTCCCACCTCTGTCCAAACCAGATGGTTCTGTTGTCACTTCAGCCAAGGATAAAGCTGACCTGCTAGCACTCCATTTTTCTTCCAGCTTATGTATTAATGATCTTGGTAAAACACCTCCCACCATTCCGAACACGCTCCATTCAATGCCTCCTGTGGTCTTCCGTCAAAACGATATCAGGATTTTGATGAATCTTGATGCTAAGAAAGCTCCAGGTCCTGATGGTATTTCTCCACTTGTTCTCAAAACCTGTGCTCCTGAACTTACGCCTATTCTTTGCCGCCTTTTTTCACTTTCTTATTCCAAAGGTGTTTTTCCTTCTGCTTGGAAATTTGCTCATATCCAGCCAGTTCCTAAAAAGGGTGACAAATCCCTCCCATCCAATTATCGTCCCATTGCAATTACTTCTACTCTTTCTAAAGTATTGGAGAAATCAATTAACCGCCAACTCTTAAACTACCTACAAACCTTCCATCTGATCAACGATCGCCAGTATGGATTCCGTCAGTGTCGATCCACTGGTGATATTCTGGCTTATGTTACCCATTTATGGACTAATTCAATGGAAAGGTTCGGTGAAACACAAGTAGTTGCTCTTGACATCTCAAAGGCTTTTGATCGTGTTTGGCCTAAAGGTCTTCTAAACAAGCTTCCATCTTATGGTTTTCCAACTGTTTTTAGTAATTGGTTATCCAGTTTTCTCTCTGATCGCTCACTGAGGGTGATGGTAGATGGCTCTCTGTCTTCTAACTTCTTCACTAATTCCGGTGTCCCCAAGGTTCAGTTCTTTCCCCCACTCTTTTCCTCTTGTATATTAATGACCTTCTTCCATTGACCGGAAATCCTATCAATAGTTTTGCCAATGATAGCACATTGCATTCCACTTTCCATTTTGAGAAACCTTGTCCACCTCAATCAGCTTCAAGTTCTCGAAAATCTGCTGCAAATTCCTTAAATGCCGATCTTCAGGTAATTCTCCAGTGGGGCAAAGACAACTTAGTTGATTTCAATCCTTCTAAAACTCAGTCTTGTCTTATATCTCGCAAAAAGGATTCTTCTGCTCCTATGCTTATCTTTAGTGACACTCCGATTTCTAGGCAAAATGATATCTCTCTTTTGGGGATTACTCTGACTTCTAATCTCTCTTGGCACAAGCACATTACAAACATTGCTTCCTCTGCATCTAAAAAACTTGGTTTTCTCTTTCGCTCTTGGCGTTACTTTTCTTCCAAACAGCTGCTCACTCTGTATAAATCGCGAATCCGCCCTGCCATGGAATATTGTTCCCACATCTGGGGTGGGGCCCCCAAAACCTCTCTCAGGCTTCTTGATTCCATTCAGAAGAGGGCAGTTAGGTTAATTAATGATTCATCTCTAACAGAGTCTCTCCACTCGCTTTCTCATAGACGCACTGTTTCTACTGCATGCCTCTTTGACAGATACTTCCATGGGTACTGTTCTTCTGAATTGGCTTCTATAATTCCTGCTCTCTCTTTCAAAACAGTCCGAACACGTGCTTGCCACCAGCCAACATCCATTTACTGTCCAACTTCAAACCCACAGAACCAACTTTTCGACTTCCTCATTTATTCATTCAACTGCCGTTTTCTGGAACAACCTTACTTCATACGTATTTCCTGAAAATTACAGTCTACAGATGTTCAAGTCCAATATCAACAAACATCTTCTTTCATCTTCTCAACCTCCAGCCCAAGCACTGTACTAAGTACTATAGGTTCTAATACCTCTCGTGTTTGGGGTTCTCATAAAAAAAAAAAAAAAAAAAAAAAAAAGGCATATGATGCAATAAACCAAGCTTATATAGCATCAGCCAAAAAAAAAGAACCTTCCCATTTCATCCATCTGGTCGTTCCAAATTTTTGTCTAGTTCAGCCTTAAATTTATTTAAGCTCTCAACTTCCACTAAAACAGATGGAACTCAGTGCCAGCAATCAACTATCTGCTGGCTAAAGGCAAACTTCCGCACATCAATTCTACAACTGTCTTTCCTCAATTTGAATCTATGCCCACTCAGGTTCTTAATCTGAGCAAGTGGAAATATCCCATCAGCATTGAACCTGCTCAAACCATTCAAGGCCCTTATACATCTCAATCAGATCACCTTGCAAGTGCCTAGTATCCAGACACTGCAAATTTCAGATCTTAAGCTTCTCTTGGTAAGAGAAGCTGAAGATATGAAGCTTAAGATTTGGTGCTACTCCCTAGTACCACAAAGCTTGTAACCCTTCTCTGTACTCATTCTAGCAACTCTACACCTTTCCTAAAATGAGTCTACCAGATCACACAGTACTCAGTGTGGCCTGAACATTGCCTTATACAAATGAATAATCACCTCCTTGGCTCTGGTAGCCTCTCTGCACTGCTCAAAGAACGTCATATCTGACTGCACAATTACCCCCAGGTCGTTTTCATTCTCCAACTCCCTGAGTGTAGTACCAAACAGTTGGTACGTTTCTCTTGGGTTACTGCTACCCATATGCAGTGCTTTACATTTGTCAATGTTAAGCTTCAGTTACATTAGTAGACGCACAGGATGCAAGAAAACAAGTTTATACAGCATCAGCCAAAAAAAAAAAAATCCCATTTCACTGATCTGTTCATTCGAAATGTTTGTCTAGTTCTGCCTTGAATTTATTTAAGCTATCAACTTCGAGCAATCAACCACCCACTAGCTATAGACAAACTTCTGCACATCTATCGTACAACTATCTTTTTTCAATTTGAATCTATGCCCTCAGGCACTTATTCTGAGCAGGAGGAAGAATCCCATCAGCATTGAGCATGCTCAAACCATTTAAGACTTTATACACCTCAATCAGATCACCTCACAGGTGCCTAGTCTCCAGGCACTAATTTGCAAAATTTAATCCTTTCTTCGTAAAAGCAACCCTTTGTTCCATTCACTAATCTTGTTGCTGTTCTCTGTACTTGTTCCAGCAGCTCACTATCCTTAAAATGAGTCCTCCAGACCTGTATACAGTACTCAAGAAGTGGCCTGACCATTGACTTATACAAGGGTATAATCACCTCCTAATCCCTGCTTGCAAAATTCCTGTTTATCATTCACCATCTGCACTGCTCAGAAAATTTCATATCTGACTACACAATTACCCCCAGATCTCTTTCATTCTCTACTACCCTCACTGTAAGACCACATAATTGGTACATTTCTCTGGGGTTACTGCTAACAATATGCAGTACTTTGCATTTGTCAATGTTAAACTTCAGTTTCCACTTCTCAACCCATCTACCAAGATCCTGTTGTAGCAGCTTGCTGTCAGTACTGTTATTAAAAACCCTACCAACCTTTGTATCATCTGCAACAAAGAATAAAATAATTATGTAGGTATATATTAAAGTCGAAAACCACTTAGGTATTTCTTTTGGCCTAATTGTGCCATGAAAAAATTACTGGGACAATAAGGGTGCCATGAACCGAGAAAGTTTGGGAACCTCTGATCTATGTCAGTTTCAACTGGATGCACTACCTAAGATTTTGTGTTTCTTTGCTAACAGCATAATCCCTCCTCCCTTCCTATCCTTTCTGTACACATTGTACTCCCAAATTTCAATTCTGCATCCCTTATATCTGAGTGGTACCACAGGTCTGATATCCCAACAATATCTGCCTGGGATGTCTTAACCATCACTTGAAATTCATAAAATTTGTTCGCTATACTGCTATCATTGGTGTACAAAGGGTACTAGGAAAGTTTTGCAATACAGCTTTGTTTATTTAATTTTTTCAAAGTAATTTCCTCCACATTCAATACACCTCTCCATCCTCCGAAACCAATCTTTAAACCAGTTCTGCCAAGTTTCACTAGGGAGTAAAGCACACTCGTTGTCCCAAGCCCGTAGAAGGTCCTCATCACTGGAAAACCGCCTCCCTTTTAGCTTCATTTTCACATGCGGGAACAGTGCAAAGTCGCAGGGAGCAAGGTCTGGGCTGTAGGGAGGGTGCTCGAGAAGTTTCAGTCCTGTCGTGGTCAAATATTAGGTGCAGGCTTTGGCGCAGTTAGCTGGAGCATTATCGTGATGGAGGTACCAGGTGTCCATTCTTGACTCTGGCCGCAGGTTCTTGATAGATCCAGTGACTTTAGGCAGGCATTGTTCAGTATACCACTTAGCTGTGACTGTCTTCTGCGTGTCCAAAACGACACGTTCCACAATTCCACTCGATTTGAAAAATACAGCTATCATTTTCTTCTTTACAGATCGGGATTTTCTGACAATTACGGGTGTGTCGTCATCATCAAAGACCCAAACTTTGTTTTGAGCCTTGGTCGGCAGATCGTAATAGTACAGCCAAGTCTCGTCACCTGTCACGATGTTGTTCACATACCGAGATTGTCCCTTATCAAACTTTTTTAACATCTCCCGGCACCAAGTCACACGTCGTGTCATCTGCTCTTCAGTCAGTTGATGCGACACCCAGAGAGAACAGTTTCTTCACGTGCAAATGATCTTGCAGAATCGAACGAATTGCTGGTGCATTTAGGCCCAAAGTATCCTCTATCTGATGGTAGGTCACTCGCCTGTTTTCGTCAAGCATTTTCCTCACAGCAGTAACGTTTTCCTCCGTAACTGACGTTCGTGGCCTTCCCGGCCTCTCAGAATCCTCCAGAGTGAAATTTCCCCTTTGGAATTCTCTATGCCACCTGAATATCGTTGTACGATGTGGACAATCATCATCTAGTGCAAGAGTCATTTCTTCTAAGCACTGGTCTATGGTTAAACCACGCACGAAATTATACCGCAAAACTGTTCTTATCTCATTTCGTGACCACGATGCCATCGCAAGCACTTTACACTCTCACTACTAATGAATAACAGCCCATCGACTTGGCGCAGCGGCTACTATGCACGTATGAACATGTCTCAACATGCAGCAACAAGCAGCTTCCTGTGATTCATTGTTGCGTCATATTGCAAAACTTTCCTAGTACCCTTTGTACATGCGAGTATACATACACCTGTTCTTACTTTCAGTTACTCTAACACATCCCATGTATTTACTTTTTTCATGACTCCAGCATCTTGCTTTCCAGGCTGTTGCTCATTCCAATAGAAGCAGTGCAAGAATCATTTCAATCTCTGCCTGCAGCTACTGTTAATCTATTAGTCTGAACCCCCCCCCCCCCAACGTTAACAGTTTTCAAATACCACCACATGGAGCAGTGGGTTGCACCAGTTGATGAGTCATCTGCCACCTAGTATGGTGGTGTACCGTCTATAACAATGAAAAGAGGACACAGCGGAAAACTTTGTACACGTATAAGGGACATTTATAGAAGTATAATAATTACCAAAAAGGTCACATTACACAGAATTCGATACAAGGCGCTGGAAAATATGGTAACATGATAGTTCGGAGTATGATCCACTCCAACAGCTAAACAGACCTGACAAGAGAACCATTTTCGATATAAGATTGTTTCAACAACTCCCATTCATCCACAAGTGTGGATCTTAGCTGACCAAGGTGTTGATTATGAGCATGCAATGTGTTGCCTTAGCACATTCCACACCTGTTCAATTGGATATATTTACTTTCAAGATATTCCTCCACCACCGCTTGAGCTCTATGCACAATGGTGTTGTGCATGAAAAGAAAATCTGGGACAACTGCACCCATAAAAAGTTGCACATAAGGTTCAAAGATCTGTTCTTGGAGCAACTGCAATTATGGCAACCCTATCGAAAATATGAAGATGTGCGCAGCTGTTGATCATTCTAACCCACACAACTGTGTTGCTCATCTCCAGATGAAATAACATCTAGAATCTCTAAGCCAAAAGAGAACTCAGAACAAATGTACCCCATTTGTCACAGTTCTAACTGAAGGTTCGTGGCTCCAGTTTCGACGAGCTCAGCAGTGCATGTGGGAGTTCATGGGATACAAACCACTGGCTATCACAGAGTCTTCCTGGTGCAGTATAACCACTTATTTTTGCGCCAGTAAAATCAACTCAACTCAGGGTCCTCTTAAATTCAGACTTCGAAACAGTCCAGTTCGAAGTGTTTTCACCTGTGGTCACAACAAACACGAACCAGTTGATGAGAGCTCATAATAGGGTTCCATCTTGCTGTTACAGCCAGATAGCAGTTCTGAGTGTCATAGCCTTTGCACAGCCTTGAAGGGCTCTCATTGTAATGGGCCCCGTCTTCTGAAACTGCATCTATAAATCTCTGATGACACAATAAGTTAACATACCACCTCAGCCGGCAACACCCTGTCTTCCAGGAGATATGGCTAGCCAAAAAATAGGAATGAGGTGATGTGGTCATAGCCCTTATTTTTATAAGCATGAAAAATTTGCAGAATGCGCAACTCTGTACGGCGCTCTATCTCTTTCTATTGAATACTCGGAATTTGCATTCCAGAATACCTATTGTATTAAATATTCGCCTTTGGCAACACTGTTTCCAATAAAATATTTGTGAAAAACATTTTGTTCTGTCAAATTTGTTGACCAGTATTTTCCCTTACATAGGCATATTCACTTGTTTCATGATGACACCCAGCAATTAGCATGAGCAAAGGTATGATGCAAGCGTATACAGCATCAGCCAAAAAAAAAAAAAAACTAATTTCACTCATCCATTCACTCCAAATATTTGCCTATATATGCATGACTTCTATGATAGATGGCAGTTTTTCCTAGCAATCAACCACATACTTAAGGCAAAATTCTGCATATCTAGTCTACAACTGGCTTTCCTAAATTTGAATTTATATCACCTCACGCGATTGATCTTGGGAGTCCAAAGAATCCCACAGCATTGAGCATGGTCAAATCATTCAAGACTTTATACACCTCAATCAGATCATCTCGCAGGTGCCTAGTCTCCAGACACTAATTATTTGCAAAACTTAAGCATTTCTTCGTGATGCCTTCTTCACAATAAACCCCAAGTCCCTTTCATGCTCTTCTATGTGCAGTGTAGTACCATACAGTTGATACAATACTCTAGGCTTACTTCTACCCATAAGTAGTAATTTACATTTGTTAGTCTTTTGCCACCTCTCAGCTCAACCTTTCTACATCCTGTTACAGTAGCTTTCTGTCATTAGTGTCTTTAACAACCCTGCCAACCTTTCTATCATCTGCAAACTTGGACATCAATATCATTAATAAATACAAAACAATACTGAACTCTGTGGCACTCCACAGCAAGCAGTGCCCATTGATTACCACTCTGACTTCTCAAATTCAACCATCACTTTATCCATAGCAGCAATTTGCCTCCAATGCCCCACTGCTCTAATTCGTGCAGCAATCTTCCATATGCAACAATATCAAAAGCCTTCCTAATTTGTCAGACAAGAGTTCCCCTTGACGAACCCGTGCTATGTTTGAATTATTACGGCTGTCTTGTTTAGATGATCCTGTAATGCTTTAACCAGTGATTCCATTATTTTCCTTGGAACAGAATTGAAACTGACAGGTCTGTAATTACTCCTGTCACCTTTTGATCCCTCTTTGTGAAGTGAATATACATTTGCACATCTGTCTATGGGAACTTCCCCAGAGTCCAAGGTTACTCATAATTATGGCTGTGTTTGCTTGCTTACTTTGCTTACTCCTTTAATAAAACTGGATAGATCCCATCCAGCCCAGGTGTCTTCCTTATGTATAATGATTACAAAATCATTAAGCTCATTGCCAGAGTTTAATACCTCTGGTATTCAGCTCACTGAATAACTCCTCATACACTGGTGTGCAAAAATTAAAGACCAGTTAGGTTTTCACCTGTAGCTTCTCACAGAAGTGGTCTGTTTATGGGAAAATCATACCAAAGGAACCTCATGAGGTACAGAAATAAGGGAAACAAAATGGTACAGAAGGACTTTATTGAAAAATGGCAACATATCACTGACTGCCATGATATAAATGCATCACTGCCAAAGATGGAACAAAGGGAAGAGGTGGTACTCAGGAGATATGGCCACACCTAATGTCAATTCAGGCTTCGCACTGCCTGTCCATACTTAGAACAACGTTCTATGTATGGACAAGGCAGCATTGATAAGTTCCTGCGGTAATATCATCCATTCCTTTGTCAGCGCCATCTTCAGCTGGTGAACAGCGTACCACGGTTACATTACCACCTTCCAGTAACTGGAGTTGTCTACGTCCAACCAAGTTAACGCTTCCGCAGTTGAGAACAACTCGACCGCCATATCGATCCTCTTAGTGATGTTTGCGGGGTGATACCGTGTGCAAAAAAAAAACAAGATGGAACTCATAAAGCGGATACTGCCATTAGCAACACTGCCAACCTTTATATAAAAAAAAAACACACACACACACACCCTTTTCATTTCATCCGTCCATTCCCTCCATATGTTTGTCTAGTTCTGCCGTGAATCTAAGCTATCAACTGCTACAACGACAGATGGAAGTTTGTTCCAGCAATCAATGATGCGCTGGCTAAAGACAAATTTCCGCACATCTATCTTACAACTGCCTTTCTTCAATTTGAATATATGCCCTCTCATGGCATAAATTCAAATTATCCTGAGTAAGAAGGAGAATCCCATCAGCATCGAGCATTCTCAAACCATTCAAGGCTTTATACACCAATCAGATAATCTCGCAGGTACCTAGTCTCCGGACACTGTAATTTGCAAAATTTAAGCCTTTCTTCGTAAGTGCAACCCTTTGTTGTTGTCCTCTGTACTCGTTCCAACGGCTCTACATTCTTTTTAAAATGAGCCCTTTAGACCTGTATAGAGTACTCAAGGTGTGGTCTCACGATTGTCTTGTATAAGGGAATAATCACCTCTTTATCCCTGCTAGAAAAATTCTTGTATATCATTGACAAGACACCATGAGCTACTCTTGCAGTCTGCCTGCACGATTACCCCCAGGTCCTTTCATTCTCTACTACTGTCAGTGTAGTACCACACAGTTGATACGTTATTCTGGGGCTACTGCTTCCAATATGCAATACTTTACATTTGTCAATGTTAAACTTTCGTTGCTACCTCTCAGCCCATCTGCTCAACTTTTCTAGATCCTGTCGCTGCACCGTACCGTAATTAACAACCATGCCGACCTTCGTATCATCTGCAGACTTTGACATTAAGCCTGATATACCATCATTAATGAACATAGAACACAACAATGGACCCAACACAACCCTAGTGGCCTTCAATAATAACAGGCCATAAAGAGAAGTGTCCATTGATTACCACTGTCTTCTCCCCCTCAACCATCCCTTTGTTCAAAGCAGCAATTTGCCGCCAAATTCACACTGCTCCAATTCGCGCAACAGTATCAAAAGCCTTTCTAAGATGCAAATATATGATACAAAATTATTCTTTGCATCCAGTTCCTTTGTGATCACATCATATATAATCCAATCAAATTGGTCAGATAATACTTCACCTTAGCAAACCAATGCTGTGTCTTAGCTATAACTGAAGTCTTATCTAGATGATCCTGCAATGATTCATTAACAAGCGCCTCCAATAATTTCCTTGGAACAAGTTAAACTAACAGGTCTGTAAATACCTTAGACTCCCTTTGATATTCCTTTGTAGATTGGGGACACGTACTTATTGCTAAGGGTTTGCTTGCTTCCTTTGCTGCTGCCTTTAATATTAACTGGATAGATTCCATCCACCCCATGTGCCTTTTTTATGTTTATCTTCAACAATTTCTCCTCCACTTTGCTCTCAGTTATTACAAGATTATCTAGCTTAGTGACAGAGTTTAATACACCGCTGTCATTCCCATTCCTGAGTAACTCCTCATATGAGAATGTAGATGCAAGATATTCATTTAGTTTGTTAGCTACCTGAGCAGGATCATCAACTGTTGAACCATCGATATCAAGTGGACCAATGTGATTCATCCCATTCTATAGTTTACATAAGTAAAGAACTCTTTGGTGTTTTTCTTTGCCAAAGTTATCTCATAATCTGGCTTTGCCTGCCTAATCTCTTTTGCGACTTGGTTAAACACTAGCTTATATCTATTTATTTTATTTATTTATTTCGTATGATATGATCAATACACGAAGGAACCAGTTTTTTCTTGCTTCCTTCGTGTATCATGGCCGGGATATCCAACCAACCGGTTGGTTCGGCAACATCGTGATATCCAGCCCGAGGTGGGAATCGAATCCGCGACCTATTGGGTTGCCAGGCAGGCACTTTACCTACCCGGCTAGCCCGGTCGGCAGCTTATATCTATCATACGCTTCCATGTCACCCATTAATTTATATGTATCCCATTCATTTTTCTTCTCTGTCACATGTCTAATTAGTTCATCTGACAACCATTTAGGCCTAAATCTTGAAAAATATTTCTTAGTTGGTATGAAAAGGGTAGGAGACCGGCGGAATTACTTAACAAGTACAGGTCACTGTTCAAAAAAAAAAAAAAGCCGTGAATTAGGGTTAAATTTGAAAGTGTCTGCAATTCTGTACAGACACGATAGGAGGGAGAATTTTTTATTTATATATTTTTTTTCCTGTTTATACTCCGGCACGACAACCAAGTCAGTAGAGTTTACAATAAATCGTCAATACAAATATTTATCGTATTTAGTAGTCACGGGCTTGAACGCCGGTCCACTCAAAGAACGCGTGCTATGCACCTTCGCTCCTGACCACTCGGCTACGATGAGAGCCTTGTCGATCAGTTTGTCCCTGGAAAGATTGTGCAAGGCTCAAGGGATAGAGTTTTTTTTTTTCAGCCCTACACTTTAACAAGTGTTAACACAGAAGAGACTGCTTCTACAGGGATGGGATACACTTATATAGAAAGGGTGCAAGAATATTTGCTGATGCTATCGAGGCACTGTTAGGTGGGTCGGAAAACTGCTAGCTTGGGGGAGAAACAAGGACTAATAGATTAACAGTATATGAGGTATTACTGAAAACATCAAATCAAATATTATTGGTAAATCAGAGATGTGGCGTGACACAGATATAAGCAATGCAGAACTGGAATTTGGGGAGTACAATGTGTACAGAAAGGGAGGAGAGGTTTTGCTATTAGTTAAGAAACATAAAATCCAAGGAAGTGAAGCCAGTTGACATCGCTGGACAGTGCAGTGTCGAGTCAGGTTGGTGTGACATAAGCATTGGGAGATCAAAACAGACTAGGAGTGTGTTATAGGCCGGATGAGTATAATGAACAATTGTACAGGGAAACAGAATGGGCCAGTAAATCAGAGAGTCTTATAATGGGGGATTTTAATTTCCCAGATATTGACTGGAATTTGTGATTTGGCCTCTCACACAATAGCAGGGCTTTTGTGGATTTATTGGATGATTGTTTTCTACATCATGTTCGGGAGGCAACAAGAGGGAGTGATACTCTTGATCTGGTTATCAGTAGTGATTCTTTATGCATTATTTTTTTTTGACTGGAATTTGGGGGCTGGTCACTCACACAGTAGCAAGGCTTTTGTGGATTTATTGGATGATTGTTTTCTACATCAGCATGTTCGGGAGGCAACTAGAGGGAGTAATACTCTTGATTTGATTATCAGTAGTGATTCTTCATGCATTCAGAATCTGCAGATAAATGAACCACTTGGTGGCAGTGATCACAGTGTGCTGAAGTGGGAGTTACTCAAAGAGGTAACTACCATTAGGGGTAAAGGGAAGGGGTATTGCTTTCGTAAAGGCGACTACAATGGACTGAGACAGTATTTAAATTCTATACAGTGGGATCAACTGATGATATTGCCAACAGCAAATTCAAAATGGGAAGCATTCAAAGAACTTATCGTGGAAGCTACTAGGCTTTACATACCAACTAAGAAATATTGTTCAAGATTTAGGCCTAAATGGTTGTCAGATGAACTAATGAGGCATATGGCAGAGAAGAAAAATGCATGGGATACATACAAATTAACACGTGACACGGATGCCTATGATAGATACAAGTTGATCTGTAACCAAGTTACAAAGGAGGTTAGGCAGGCGAAGGCAGATTACGAGAGATCCTTGGCAAGGGATGCGAAGAAAAACAGCAAAGAGTTCTTTACTTATGTAAACTCTAGAAGGAAGGGGATGAATCAGATTGGTCCACTTGAGATCGATGGGTCAACTGTTGATGACCCTGCTCGGGTAGCTAACAAACTAAATGAATATTTTGCATCGACATTCACACATGAGGAGTTATTCAGCGAGGGGAATGCCAGAGGTGTATTCAACTCTAGCAGTAAGCTAGAGAATCTTGTAATAACTGAGAGCAAAGTGGAGGAGAAATTGTTGAAGATAAACACAAGAAAGGCACCTGGGGTGGATGGGATCTATCCAGTTATATTAAAGGAGGCAGCAAAGGAGGTAAGCAAACCCTTAGCCATAATTATGAGAGCTTCCTTGGACTCAGGGGAGGTACCCATTGACTGGAGATGTGCAAATGTGACCCCAATTCACAAAGGGGGATCAAAGGCTGACACAAGTAATTATAGACCTGTGAGTTTAACTTCTGTTCCCGGAAAATTAATGGAGGCACTGGTGAAAGAAGCACTGCAGGATCATCTAGACAAGACTTCAGTTATAGCTAGGACACAGCATGGTTTTGTTAAGGGGAAGTCTTGCCTGACCAATTTGATTGGATACTATGATGCAGTCACAAAAGAACTGGATGCAGGGAATAACTTTGATATTATATACTTGGATCTTAGAAAGGCTTTTGATACTGTTGCACATGGAAGACTGCTGCACAAATTGGAGCAGTGTGGCATTGGAGGCAAGTTGCTGCTATGGATAAAGGGGTGGTTGAGGGGGAGAAGACAGAGAGTGGTAATCAATGGACACTGCTCATCGTGGACTAATGTTATTAGTGGAGTCCCTCAGGGTTCAGTATTGGGGCCTTTATTGTTTTCTGTATTTATAAATGATATTGATGATGGTATATCAGGCTTAATGTCCAAGTTTGCAGATGATACAAAGGTTGGCAGGGTTGTCAAGGACACTACTGACACTATGCTGCTGCAACAGGATTTGGAAAGGTTGAGCAGATGGGCTTCGAGGTGGCAAATGAAGTTTAACATTGACAAATGTAAAGTACTACATATGGGAAACAGCAACCCCAGAGCAACGTATCAACTCTGTGGTACTACACTGACAGTGGTAGAGAATGAAAGGGACCTGGGGGTGGTGGTGCAGGCAGATATGAAGTTCTCTGAGCAGTGCAGACGAGCTGCAAGAGTAGCTCATGGTGTATTGTCAATGATATATAGAAATTTTTCTAGCAGGGATAAGGAGGTGATTATTCCCTTGTATAAGGCAATGGTCAGGCCACACCTAGAGTACTGTATACAGGCCTGGAGGCCTCATTTCAGGAAGGATGTAGAGCTGCTGGAACGAGTACAGAGAAGGGCAACTAGATTGGTGAATGGGACAACGGGGTTCTCTTACGAAGAAAGGCTTAAGTTTTGCAAATTACAGTGTCTGGAAACTAGGCACCAGCGGGGTGATCTGATAGAGGTGTACAAAGCCTTGAATGGTTTGAGCATGCTCAATGCTGATGGGATTCTTCCTCTAGCTCAGAAAAATCACCTGAGAGGGCATAAATTCAAATTGAGGAAAGACAGATGTAGGATAGATGTGCGGAAATTTGCCTTTAGCCAGCGGGTGGTTGGTGGGTGGAACAGACTTCCATCCCTTGTCGTGGAAGTTGATAGCCTAAATAAGTTTAAGGCTCAGCTGGACAGGTATTTCGAACGAACAGAGGGGTGAAGTGGAAGTGGTTATTTTTATTTATTTATGTTACTTTTTTTTTTTTTTTTTTTTTTTTTTTGGCTGATGCTGCATAAGCTTGCTTTCTTGCATCAAATGCCTCTACTAATGCTAATGCTAATGCTAATGCTAATTATACTGCAGATAAATGAGCCACTAGATGGCAGTGATCACAGTGTGCTGAAGTGGGATTTACTCAAAGAGGAAAGTACCATCAGGGCTAAAGGGAAGGGTGACTAGGATGGTCTGAGACGGTATTTAAATTCTATACAGTGGGACAAACTCATGATGTTATCAACAGCAAATTCAAAATTAGAAGCATTCAAAGAATTTATCTTGGCAGCTACTAGGCTTTCAATACCAAATAAGAAATGTTCAAGGTTAGGGCTAAATGGGGGTCACAGGATCTAATGAGACACATGGGAGAGAAGAAAAATGCATGGGATACATATAAAATAATGTGTGATGTGAAAGCTTAGGAAAGATATAAACTGGTCTGTAACCAAGTCACAAAGGAGATTAGGCAGGCTGAAACAGATTATGAGAAATCTTTGGCAAAGGATGCAAAGAAAAACAGCAAAGAGTTCTTTACCTATGTAAACTCTAGAAGGAAAGGGATGAATCAGATTGGTCCATTGGATATTGATGGTTCAAGTGTTGAAGATCCTGCTCAGGTGGCTAACAAACTAAACAAGTATTTTGCATCTAAAGGGTTTTCCAATAGTAACGCTCGATGTTTGGCAACAGCGCATGACGAAGTCGACAGTCACACAGGTGGTATCTTTGGTAGCCGTATTCAGTTAGTCTCTGCATTTTATTATGGAGCGTTACACGACTGAGCAACGAGTCGAAATTGTAAAAAATTATTATCAAAACCAATGTTCTATTCGTCAAACGTTTCGTGCACTCCGTGCAGTTTATGGTGTCGACGAACGTCCTTCAGAATCCACAATTCGCCGTTTAACAAATTCGAAGCAACTGGGTCTGTGGCAAATCTGAAAGTGCCTGTACGTCAGCGAAACGCAAGATCCGTTGAAAATATTGCTGCAGTCCGGGAAAGTGTGCGTGAGAATTTGCAACAGTCCATTCCGCGTCGGGCTCAAGAACTTGGCCTGTCTTCGACGACAACTTGGCGAATCCTGCATAAGGACTTAGGGCTTCACCCTTATAAAGTGCAATTAACCCAACAACTAAAGCCCAACGATCATGCGCAGCGGCGTGCATTCGCTGATTAGGCGCTAGAGCAGTTGGAGGTCGATCCTGATTTTGGGCGAAAAATAATGTTTAGTGACGAGGCTCATTTCTGGTTAAGTGGCTTTGTTAACAAGCAAAATTGCCGAATTTGGAGCGACGAAAACCCACGGGAGATTCATGAGGTCCCACTACATTCCGAAAAAGTTACGGTATGGTGTACACTTTGGTCCGGCGGAATAATCGGTCCGTATTTTTTCGAAAACGAAGAAGAAGTGGCACTTACGGTCAACGGTGAGCGATACAGGGCTATGATAAGAGATTTTTTTTGGCCTGCAGTGGATGGAATCGATCTAACAAACATTTGGTTTCAGCAAGACGGTGCTACGTGCCATACGGCACGTGATACAGTAACACTATTGCATGAGAAATTTGAAGGTTCCGTTATATCGCGAAATGGTGACGTTAATTGGCCGCCCAGATCCTGCGACCAAACGCCACTGGATTTTTTTCTCTGGGGCTTTCTAAAATCCAAAGTCTATGCTAACAAACAACGGACGGTTGCCGCCTTAAAGGCCAACATTAGGCGCGTTATTGCTGAAATTGAGCCACTTTTATGCGATAACGTCATCACCAATTGGGTATCCAGGATTAACCAAACCAGACAAAGCCGCGGCGGACATTTACCTGATATAATTTTTAAAACATAATGTTAACACATATACTTCATAATAAAAATAAAAATAGATCACTATCACTCTCACAATTTGTTTTATTGCGTTACAAAAATCGAGCGTTACTATTGGAAAGCCCTGTACATTCACACATGAAGAGTTATTCAGGAAAGGGAATGCCAGAGGTGAAGTAAACTCTGAAGTAAAGCAATGAACTAGATGATTTTGTAATAACTGAGAGGAAAGTGGAGGAGAAATTGTTGAGGATAAACATAAAGGCTCCCAAGGTGGATGGGATCTATCCAGTTGTATTAAAGGAGGAAGTAAGCAAACCCTTAGCTATAATTATGAGAGCTTTGGACTCAGAGGAGTTTCCCATAGACTGGAGATGACCAAATGTGACCCCAATACTAATGATATTAAGAGTAGGAGACCGGCGGAATTACTTAGCAAGTACAGGTCACTGTTGAAAAAAAGCCGTGAATTAGGGTTGAACTTGAAAGTGTCTGCAATTCTGCCCAGACACGATAGGAGGGAGTATATGATGAGAGCCTTGTCGATCAATTCGGCCCTGGAGGGATTGTGCAAGGCTCAAGGGGTAGAATTTTTTTCAGCCTGGACTGTACTTGTTAACAGGAGAGATTGCTTCTACAGGGATGGGATACACTTAAATAGAAAGGGTGCAAGAATTTTTGCTGATGCTGTCGAGGCAGTGTTAGGTGGGTCGGAAAACTGCTAGTTGGGGGGGATACAAGGACTAATAGATTAACAGTAGCCAGTGGCAGAGGTGGAAGTGATTCTTGCACTGCTTCTATTGAAATGAGCAGAAGTCTGAAAAACAGGATGCAGGATATTTCAGAGACTGCTGGTAGTCATTGCGGTACAAGTAAACACATGGGTTGTGTTAGGGTAGCTAAGAATAGAAACAGGTGCATGTATACCTGCGTGTACACCAATGCTAGGAGTTTGGTAAATAAATTTGATGAATTTGAGGTATTGCTCAAAACATCAAAGGCAGATATTGTTGGGATATCAGAGACGTGGTGTCACACAGATATAAGTAATGCGGAACTGGAATTTGGGGAATACAATGTGTATAGAAAGGATAGACAGGACAGGAGGGGAGGAGGGGTCATGCTATTAATTAAGAAACACATAAAGTCCAAGGAAGTGAAGCCAGTCGACATCGATGGACAGGGCAGCGTCGAGTCAGTTTGGTGTGACATAAGCATAGGGAAATCAAAATTGAGAGTAGGAGTGTGCTATAGGCCTAATGACTCTGATGAGTATAATAAGATATTGTACAGGGAAATAGAGTGGGCCAGTAAATCAGAGAGTCTTATTATGGGGGACTTTAATTTCCCAGATATAGACTGGAAATTGTGGGTTGGTCACTCGCACACTAGCAAGGCTTTTGTGGATTTATTGGATGATTGTTTTCTACATCAGCATGTTCGTGAGGCAACAAGAGGGAGCAATACTCTTGATCTGATTATCAGTAGTGATTCTTCATGCATTAAGAACCTGCAGATAAATGAACCACTAGGTGGCAGTGATCACAGTGTGTTGAAGTGGGATTTACTCAAGGAGGTAACTACCATCAGAGGTAAAGGGAAGGGTTTTTGTTTTCGTAAAGGCGACTATGATGGTCTGAGACAGTATTTAAATTCTATACAGTGGGACCAACTGATGATGTTACCAACAGCAAACTCAAAATGGGAAGCATTCAAGGAACTAATCTTGGAGGCTACCAGGCTTTACATACCAACTAAGAAATATTGTTCAAGGTTTAGGCCTAAATGGTTGTCAGATGAACTAATGAGACATGTGGCAGAGAAGAAAAATGCATGGGATACATACAAATTAATGGGTGACATGGAAGCCTATGATAGATATAAGTTGGTCTGTAACCAAGTCACAAAGGAGATTAGGCAGGCAAAGGCAGACTATGAAAAATCCTTGGCAAAGGATGCAAAGAAAAACAGAAAAGAGTTCTTTACATACTTGAACTCGAAAAGGAAAGGGATGAATCAGATTGGTCCACTGGATATTGATGGTTCAACAGTTGAGGATCCTGCTCAGGTGGCTAACAATCTAAACGAGTATTTTGCATCTACATTCACGCATGAGGAGTTATTCAGGAAGGAGAATGATGTAGGTAAAGTAAACATTGGCAGTGAGCTGGATGATTTTGTAATAACTGAGAGGAAAGTGGAGGAGAGATTGTTGAGGATAAACATAAAAAAGGCACCTGGGGTGGATGGGATCTATCCAGTTATATTAAAGGAGGCAGCAAAGGAAGTAAGCAAACCCTTAGCCATAATTATGAGAGCTTCCTTGGACTCAGGGGAGGTACCTATGGACTGGAGATGTGCAAATGTGACCCCAATTCACAAAGGAGGTTCAAAGGCTGACACAAGTAATTATAGACCTGTTAGTTTAACTTCTGTTCCAGGTAAATTAATGGAGGCACTGTTTAAAGAAGCACTGCAGGATCATCTAGACAAGAATTCAGTTATAGCTCAGACGCAGCATGGTTTTGTTAAGGGCAGGTCTTGCCTGACCAATTTGATTGGATACTATGATGTAGTCACAAAAGAACTGGATGCAGGGAATAACTTTGATATTATATATTTGGATCTTAGAAAGGCTTTTGATACTGTTGCACATGGAAGACTGCTGCACAAATTGGAGCAGTGTGGCATTGGAGGCAAATTGCTGCTATGGATAAGGGGATGGTTGAGTGGCAGAAGACAGAGAGTGGTAATCAATGGACACTGCTCAACGTGGACTAATGTTATTAGTGGAGTTCCTCAAGGTTCAGTGTTGGGTCCGTTGTTGTTTTCGGTGTTTATGAATGATATTGATGATGGGATATCAAGTTTAATGTCCAAGTTTGCAGATGATACAAAGGTTGGCAGGGTCGTTAAGGACAATACTGACGCTATGCTGCTGCAACAGGATCTGGACAGGTTGAACAGATGGGCTGAGAGGTGGCAAATGAGGTTTAACATCGACAAATGTAAAGTGCTGCATATGGGAAACAGTAACCCCAGATCAACGTATCAACTCTGCGGTACTACACTGACAGTGGTGGAGAATGAAAAGGACCTGGGGGTAATTGTGCAGGCAGATATGAAGTTCTCTGAGCAGTGCAGACGAGCTGCAAGAGTAGCTCATGGTGTCTTGTCAATGATAAAGAGGAATTTTTCTAGCAGGGATAAGGAGGTGATTATTCCCTTGTATAAGGCAATGGTAAGGCCACATCTTGAGTACTGTATACAGGTCTGGAGGCCTCATTTCAAGAAGGATGTAGAGCTGCTGGAACGGGTACAGAGAAGGGCAACAAGATTAGTAAATGGAACAAAGGGTTGCTCTTACGAAGAAAGGCTTAAGTTTTGCAAATTACAGAGTCTGGAGACTAGGCACCGGCGAGGTGATCTGATAGAGGTGTATAAGGCTTTGAATGGTTTGAGCATGCTCAATGCCAATGGGATTCTTCATCTTTCTCAGAATAATCACCTCAGAGGGCATAAATTCAAATTGAGGAAGGACGGATGTCGGATAGATGTGCGGAAATTTGCCTTTGGCCAGCGGGTGGTTGGTTGGTGGAACCGACTTCCATCACTGGTTGTTGAAGTTGATAGCCTAAACAAATTTAAAGCTCAACTGGACAGGTATTTCGAACGAACGGAGGGGTGAAATGGGAGTGGGTTTTTTTTTTTTTTTTTTTGTTTTTTTTTTGGCTGATGCTGAATAAGCTTGCTTTCTTGCATCATATGCCTCTGCTAATGCTAATGCTAATGCTAATTCACAAAGGAGAATCAAAGGCTGACAATAGCAGTATTTATAAATGATATTGTTGATGGTATACCAAGCTTAATGTCCAAATTTGCTGACGATACAAAGGTTGGCAGGGTTATTTAAGACACTGCTGACAGTATGCTGCTGCATCAAGATCTGGAAAGATTGGACAGATGGGCTGAGAGGTTGCAAATGAAGTTTAACATTGATAAATATAAAGTACTACATATGGGAAACAGTAACTCCGGAGTAAAGTATCGACTCTGTAGTACTACACTGACAGTGGTAGAGAATGAAAAGGACCTGGGGGTAATTGTGTAGGCAGATATGAAATTTTCTGAGCAGTGCAGACAGGCTGCAAGAGTAGCTCATGGTGTCTTGTCAATGATATACAGGAATGTTTCTAGCAGGGATAAGGAGGTGATTATTCCCTTCTATAATGCAATGGTCAGACCACACCTTGAGTACTGTATACAGGTCTGGAGGCCTCATTTCAAGAAGGATTTAGAGCTGCTGGAACGAATACAGAGAAGGGCAACAAGATTAGTGAATGGAACAAACGGTTGCTCTTACGAAGAAAGGTTTCAGTTTTGCAAATTACAGTGTCTCGAGACTAGGCACCGGCGAGGTGGTCTGATAAGAGGTGTATAAAGCCTGGAATGGTTTGAGCATGCTCAATGCAGATGGGATTCTTCCTCTTGCTCAGAATAATCACCTGAGAGGGCATGACTGGTTTGAGCATGCTCAATGCCAATGGGATTCTTCATCTTGCTCAGAATAATCACCTCAGAGGGTATAAATTCAAATTGAGGAAGGACGGATGTCGGATAGATGTGCGGAAATTTGCCTTTGGCAAGCGGGTGGTTGGTTGGTGGAACCGACTTCCATCACTTGTTGAAGTTGATAGCCTAAACAAATTTAAAGCTCAACTGGACAGGTATTTCGAACGAACGGAGGGGTGAAATGGGAGTGGTGTGTGTGTGTTTTTTTTTTTTTTTTTAGCTGATGCTGAATAAGCTTGCTTTCTTGCATCATATGCCTCTACTAATGCTAATGCTATAAATTGCGTGTCCTGAGGTCGATTTTCTGTTTTGCTTGACGAAAAACCTCTTTCTGGAAGAAAAAACCATGCTACCCTCGCCTGACTAACTCAGTGACATGAAAAAGATCAATAAAAATTCCTCCCTTCATCGACAGGATTCGGACTGGGGCCTTTTCCAGCCGGTGTTGGGAGGAGGGCGATTCTATCGTGTGCTACCCACGGGGGCTTCAGTAGTCATATCATCAAAACCTTCCCCTCATATCGACTTAGCAAGTTCTACTATTGCACTCCTTCCATTTTCTGCCCGTTCGATCATATTTCTTAAATGAACTGACTCTGGCCATACATTTTTCTACACGCATTTAAAATTGACGGTTTACTTCTTTCAGCATTAAAGCAATAATTCTGATACAGTCTACAATTGAGAAATGTTTCCTTGCTTCCCTTACTTCAATAGAATCGGAATCATTTTTTTGCAAAATCCATTGTGACGATTTTCTGATGGAATGAGTTTTAAAGGTAAATATAATTAATACCTTGATCTAATGGCTGAATAAAAGAAGTTGTATTAACCCAGTACAACTGTGGCAGTAGGCACATAGCTTCAACGTTTGGATGACAAATCTTTTGGATGGCCTGGTGCTATCCAATAGTAATAAAACTTTGAAATCTAGATTTTTCCACAAGTTCAAGTTTAATAGCACTGAGCGTAACATGGGAATTTCCCAAAAAAAAAAACAAAAAAAAAAAAAAAAAAACAGGGATTTCTCAATAATCTTTTTTGACTAGCGAGTCAACAGCGGTGATTCAAAAAGAGTGTCAATGTCGAAAAATTATACCCAACATAAAAGCAGGGTTTTCCCCGCACGAAAGATCAAAAATACCGTTATGCGAGATTTACCGAAATTCTCTAACCGTGTTATAAAGTACCGTGTTGTGCGAGGATTGCGCAATTTATCAATCGTGTTAGAGCGAAACCATGTTGTAGAAGTACCGTGTTATACGGGGGTTGCCTGTACTTCTCATGCTTTCCCTGTGAAAACTTATTACAATAATAATTTCTTTTCAGAAAATTTATTTTGACTGTTACCATGGTGCCGACTAAGAGAGTAAGTACTAGGAAATCTATCAAGAAAAGAACGATTGAGTTTGATCAGAAAATTAAAATAATAAGGATATATAAAAATGGCCAAACAAGTATCGCGCAGAATTCAGATTTGTCAGGGGCAATGGTGGACACGATAATAAAGGAAAAAGACAGAATACGAGAAGCGATCGGCTACGAAATACATATCAGTTTTTACAGTACAATAACATGAGTTTTTACTTCCTTTTATGTTTTATTTTCTTATGTGCCACTCCGGCTACTTCATTGCTGTCCCCAGATAAAGTTTTTAATTGAACTAATTAAAAATATATAACTATTTTTCTTCTGAGGATATTAAGTAGTTTTCGTAATTTTGGCATATCAGGGATATAGTAGCAATATTTTATTAGTAATTCACGAGTTACTTAAAACTCTACTTACGTAAGAAGTCCTGGAACGTATCTCTTACGTATGTCGGGGACTTACTGCATTTTTGGATTAACCGTGAAATCGATTATCCTGGAATTTTTTTTTTTTTTACCATCTATCCCGGAAAACCGAGAGTCTAATTTATTTATTTCTTAGAGTCAAAATGAACTCTGTAATACATATTAACCGAATTTTGTAATAAACGAATATATTTATATAGAAAAGCCTATCCTTTCGCAGGGGAATGGTATCTGCTTCATATTATTATTATTAGCTATATGGTGGGCCCCAGGGGCTCACCAGATGTGAGCCCCTGGGGTTATAAATGAGTACTTTGTATAAACTGAGTTTGTATTAACGAGATTTTACTGTATTATATATTATAATTCTTTCCTCTCAATTTTAATCATACGGTGGACAATATTTATTGTGATCACTTCAGTACACAGCTTAATTGATAACAATAACAGAAGAAACAAGAATAGAGATGTTCAGCATTATTTATTGTTGCAAGAGCAGAAATGCATACATAAAAATGTGGAAGAGGACAGAAAGAGAATCTGAAAATCAAGCAATATAAAATACTTTAATTTGACTCTCCACTATTTCTTCTAGAGAGTCAATAAAAATGAAACTGTCATAATGTGTCTGGAAATCTATACAAACCATTAAAAACAAATAAAGAAAATATTAAAATCAAGAATTAGAAAAGGGTCAAACAGTCAGATTGGCAGGAATACAGATACAGTATTTTCTTTTGCGGGGTAATGACACCAATAACCATATGCAGCAATAGAAGTAAGACCAGCAATGTGTCATAGTTGAAGGATAAATTGGGAAGATAAAGTAATCATTCCATTGCATATGTGCTAACTACTATAAGACAAAAAAGGAATAAGCTAAACTGAAGTGTTGATTACAATAAATGTCATTTTCTTCTATACATTCGTATACATCTGATCAGAACTTCATAAAAGTGATAACACTATCCATGATCACAATAAGTGCATTCACTGTAGTTGAAGAGAATTCATGATTATTTCTATTCCTCCAACTTGCAGCTCTGTGTGATAGAGATAGTAAAGTTTAAGTAAAAAATATTTTAAAAAAGGAAGATATAGAGTAAAATATTTTTAATAGAACACATCTCCCTTCTGGCTGGTTCTCAAGGTCTCACCAATAAAGACTGTTGGAAGATAGTTATAAGAGTTGCTGCAAGAGGCACTATTGATACCATTTGTATATACATGACTAGTTATATTTGCATACATATATGTCAAGAATTGTTTGACATATTACTGTCACAGTGTGTATACAATAAAAAAATACTTTTGCATTTAAAACCAATTATCCATAAAAAAACTTTATAATTTTTTTTCTCATTTTCAGATGATGCTTAATTATTATTTTAATCAAATATTTTAATTTAATACTGCATTGATGGCTTTGCTATATTGGATTAAAACTATACTCAAAACTGCTTATGCTTTTGATAAAAAACAAAAACAAAACAACAACAATAACAAAAAAAACATATTTTGGAAATAATTACACCTATTAATAACATAAAGAACTAAGTTAAGAAAAAACTGAGCTTAAGCAAAAAACTTATTCAAAACAGTATTTATATTTAATATTTAAAAATTTTATTGAATGGACTTATTAAAAAAACAATACTACTTTTGAATAAATGAATTTTAACAACAGGAGACTACCAAAAAACCATTCTAATAGAAACCTTCTACCAGAATCAAACAGCTGATGGTTTCGGTATAAACCATTTTGGTCAACTGCTGTCTTCACTTTTAAAGTACTGATTTCAATGTTTCAAAAACATCTTTATTGTTTTTACTATACAGTTTTTCAAACACTACAATGGCAGATGTCAAGACTGCTATGAAAATACAACATGGACTATACAGATTAAAAAGTAACAATGGAAAAACTTCAACGCTGAGATTTTTTTTTTTTTTTTTTGCAAAGTTATTTTTACTTTCAAGTGCAAAATCAGATTCTGTTGCATGATGCATCCAATATTGTTGGTAATGCAGTAGTAGTATTGTAAGGCTTTAGAGACTTCTCGAATCTCTTCCTTTGAAATAACTAATTACTCAAAGAGCTGCTTCTTTGAAATAACTAATTATCCCAAGAAATATTTTCAGGCAGACTGTACGGCAAGTTCTGCTTTAATAAATGGGACTTTGGTTCTTCTCACACTGACATTTACAACATAATTATATACAACGTTTTTCTCTCACACACACTGCACAATGATTAGCAGTTTTCTTTGTATACCTGCAACTTGGAAATAACACAAACAATATTCATACAGAATTTTACCTGTCAACATCAACTTTTACAGGTAAATGTTACCCGCAATGTAGGCACATGAACACACACTACATATTATAATGTATATTTGTACATGGGTACAAAATGTACATTTTATATGGATTTTTGTCCTAGTGCACTAGATAATTATACAAAAAAGAACAGAAACATTACAGTTAACAATTGCAGAAACAAACAAACAAACCAGAAACTTAGTTATGCTAATATTAAATATACTTCTTTTGAACTACAACATAACTTTTGTACTATTTTTTTTTTCTCAGTTTATCAGTGCAAGTGTTTTATACAATATGTGGAACTCTCTCTGTCTCTCTCTTTTTCACATGAACATAAAGTATCAACTACTGAACGTTTTGGCTAGAGACAATAAAAAATAAAATAAAAAAATCTGGGACTTTTTTGGCAATGTATATTAAGATCTGTCAGGAAATTCAAAATAATACTGATTAAAAGAGGATTATTTACAATACAGATCTAGTAAAATGGGCAAAAACACTTCATATTTAGCAACTTAAATGCATATAAAAACTTACACCATATATAGTACTCCAGTAAATTTTCTTTCTTTCTCTCTCTCATTCACACACACATTGAACAATTTGTTATATATGATTATTGTTCCAAACAGTGTTCAAGAGTTAATTAAGAGTTCAAGGAAACTCTTAATTAAATAAGAGAAAATAAGTGTCTTTATTTAATGAGAATAATGCTAAACATCTAAGAAAGATGCAAAAAAATCCATATTAAACTCAACAAATTATAAGATAATTTCTTCATCAACAAATTGCCCTTTTCTATTTTTTAACTGATTTTTTATGAATATATATAAAAAAATTACCTATAAATTTTCTGCACAATTTTGAATTGTTTTTCAAACTTAAATGCTAATTACTTGTGATTACAATTAATTACTCTATCTTCATATTATTAATATAAATTCATATAAATTTAATCATCCAATTAATTAAGGTTAAAAATTAGAATTAAGTGAACCTATAAGAAAAGAATTTTCCTATGTATTTCATATTTCCTCATGACTACATCTTGACTTTCTGCAGTTTTCTTTGTTTATAACTTTTACTATCATCCAATTTCTGTACACATAATTTTTAATAACTATTAAAAAATGAGTCTTGCAAACAAACAGACCAGACTGCCTTAACAATTTTATTAAACTCCATTCCAAACACAATTTTAAAAATGTACATAATGTATCGGAGTCATTACATCTTTGGGCCTCATGAAATTTTTTTACTATATATCTATACCACAAATATACAGGAATATAAATAGTCATATGCACTGTATATTTTTATTAAATTAAAAAGGGAGAAAAATTTCAAAAGAAAAACTGCAGTAGAGAGAACGTGAATGAGAGAAATTAATGTGGCAAGCAGAAAACACTTTCTATTATTTATCCAGAGCACTTAAATTTGAGAGTTAAAATTAAATTAAAGATAAAACCATTCGATATTTTAGTCTCCATAATCCAATGTAACTAATACACTACACTACCTTACTGTGAAACAAAAGTGTTAAATTCTAAAATTTTCAATTTATACTCTTGAAAGGCATGGTCAGAGGAGCTTACAGACAGTCATTTACAGCTATCAAATATGTCAGGTATTGTGTCACAATATGTTATGGGAAATTCTCTACCTACACAATTATCGTTCAATTAACACAGATTAACTCTCAAAGAGAAGTGCCAAAAATTTTGCAGTGTAACATGTATTTGTGTGCTATTCAAGAAGGGCAAGAAATAGTTTAATGCTATAGAGTTTGCATCCAAAAATTTTACATAAGAACGACATGGGCCATACTTTGCGTGCCTTGCAGTGATTTTTCAATCATGAATATTTTTTCATTTACATGTGTGTCATACAAATGCAGCAATATTTGATATCTGAAAAAGCTATGGCCATACTACTTCAATTAAAATATAATCATTAATGCAGGCTGAAAATCAGTACCATACTGAAGGGGGGAAAAATTATTACCAATGTCAACTCTAATAGATTTTTATATTATTCATTCTTCAGCCTTTTAGGTATATTTGAATATATATGCGTATGTGGCCTATTAAATTCACCATGTCTGTCCATCCACATATAACAACTCGACTCTCAGTGGATGGGGTTTTCAAAAAATTTTATTAGCATTAGTAGCAACGTTTGATGCAAGATATGATACATCATCAGCCAAAAAATAAAAGAAAATAAATAAATAAAAAACCTCCCCATTTAACCCACCCATTCACTCCAAAAGTTTGACTAGTTCTGCCTTTAATTTTTTTCAGCTGTCAATTTCCACAACAACAGATGGAAGCTTGTTCCAGCAATCAACCACCCTGGTTAAAGGCAAATTTCCACATTTTACTCTACAATTTTCTTTCCTCAGTTTGAATTTATGCCCTCTAAGGCGATTATTCTGAGCAAGAGGAAGAATCCCATCAGCATTGAGCTTGTTAAAACTATTCAAGGCCTTATACACCTCATCTCATAGGTGCCTAGTCTACAGACACTGAAATTTACAGAACTAGCCTTTTTTGATAAGAGGAACCCTTTGTTCCCCTCACTACTCTTATTGCCTTCCTCTGTACTCTTTCCAGCAGCTCTGCATCCTTCCTAAAATGAGGCCTTCAGACCTGTATGTAGTATGTAGACCTGTATGGTCAAGGTGTGGCCTGACCATTGCCTTGTACAAGGGTATAATCACCACCTTATCCCTGATAGCAAAATTCCTGTATATTTCGGCCGTATAAAAATATTTATCAAGCTATTCCAAATTAAAATCAAACAGAAGTTCAGCAATTATTATTATATTATTATTATTTATACAATTTGTAGAGGGGTGAGAAAATTCATAAATTAAATACCCCCAGGGGCTCACATCTGGTGAGTATGGGCTTGGCAAACCCAGGGTCCTGAGCTGGATATCATCATTCTTCTCTTTCTTGCTTTCTTGGTGATTCCCATCTACTTCTCTCTCTCTCTCTCTCTCTCTCTCTCTCTCTCTCTCTCTCTCTCTCTCAGGGTAACACAGGATTTTTTTTTTTTTTTTTTTTTTGGCTGGTGCAGCATAAGCCTCTGGCATCCTTGCACCTTATGGCTAATAATAATAATAATAATAATAAATGCAGTTTTAATGTAATTAGCTTGACAGTCCATGCAGGCTTTGCATGTATATATAAGACTTGCTCTTGCTCAGATTATGCACATGAGGGGGTTATAAATTCATATTGAGCAAGGATAGTTGCAGAACAGATGTGCAGAAGTTTTCTACAATTGGCCAATGGGTGTCTGATTGCTGGAACAAACTTTCATCTGTTGTTATGGAAATGGATAGTTTGAATTAATTCAAGGAAGAACTAGACAAGCTATTGGAAGGGATGGATAGGTAAAATTGTGATTTTTTTTCTGTTTGTTTTTGGCTGATGCTGTATAATTTTGCTTTATTGCATCATTTGCTACTAATACTAATAAGAAAAAAATTCAATTAATTTAATAAAAAAATTTCAAATCTGAAATGAAGTATACTGCATACTTTAAATAACTTGTTTTTAATTTACCAGTGCATATTGCAGAAGATTCACAGAAGTGCACACCTTGAATACTGCATACGGGGATGCTTCATTTTAGTAAGGATTCATTTTGCAACCATTCCAACAGAAGGATCTGTTGGAATGGGTGCAAAGAAAGGCAAAAGAGATTATTCAGGGTCATAAAAGGATATGCAAGAAAGATTTGAGTTCTGTAAACTGCAATGTCTGGAAACTACATACCTGTGAGGAGAACTGACTAATGTTTAAGGCTTCAAATGCTGCTTACTGTATCTTCTTCTTAAAACAATATTGGCTATTTTTTGTTTTTCTATTTATAAAATGAATTGTCATGCTCATTTAAAACTTAGCCAAGCAGTCAATGTAAAAGCACAGGACCGCACATGTTTCAGTTGACCGCAGTTTGATTTCACACAACTACTAAACATGAATTTGGCAAGAATGATAATATTCTTATTAAATAATGGTAATGTATAATTGTGAACTCCTCTGACCTACTTGGCCATTCCAGATTATAAACAGGATAATATATTTCATCACAAAATATATCAGTATATTGTTATAAACCATTTTGCTTATAATAGTACAAAAAATTTCATTGTTTATTCTGATTATAAAAAGGCATTGATTAAATATATATATATATACACATAGATTTCAGTAAGGTGTATGGTGTATACGGCTAAATGTTGATTGTGAAGTTATTAGCAGAAAATTAAGAAAGATAAATAAAGGGATAGGTGTGGTGAATCTCATGCAAAGCTTGCAAGGAGAAAGCCTCTGTTTACATAAGTATATGGGTGAGAAAGGGGAATGAACGTATAAAGGAAGTTGTCGAGATATGTCTGTTATAATATCCGAGCAGAGGGGAAGAACAGAATCTAAAAATCCTCAGTCTAGTTAGAGGCCGATGACTGTAGAGTTTATATTGCTGATGGTGGGTAGTAAATAATTTTGTTACACAAAAGTTCTGAGGTGGTGCTGTAAAACAATTGGACATGAAAAAAAAAGAATTAGAGAGTTACAAAACAAATTAAAATTCATAAAATAGACTAAGAATGAATTAAAAATAACTAAAAAGCTAGTTGAAGAGCATTATTTTAGTGTAGTCATGATTAACTTTTTGTTTTCTGTAGATCATACAGAGTAATTATTATGACGTGAAGATGAAAAATGTTTAAATAATTTTTGATTTTCAAATAACAGACTTCATTTCATTTAAGGGCTTTATAATTCAGCTTACTTGCAGAACTTGTTTTATTTTTTTAAATTCTTAATAAAGGATAGACTGCAGCAGGTTTTGAGGAAGAGGAAGGGGTGCTATTACACTATAAATAAATAGCACTATACTTCTTGAAAAGGTGGTTATTTTATAATGATTAACACCATAAACAGCTGTCCTTATTTTATATTAAACTTTCTTATGGTTTATCTTTTTATAAAAAGTGTATGGAAGTTGTACTATTAAGCAGAATATGTAATTTAGTCGGGCATAAAATTTACTATGCTCTAAATTTTCTCAGTTCACTCTATACACTTATCAACTTTCTGAATTAAATCATCAAAAGGTTGTCAGATGTAATACAAATGGAGTTACTAGCATTGCATTATAGATACTTTTCTGCTTCTGTTTATTTGTAATGCAATATTCAGACAATCTGCAGTATGAGCTTCACAGTAATAGGAATTGTCTTGTAAAAGAGATTGATTTATCAACAAGCAAACTTTCATTTGCTGGTGCTCTCTATCTTTTATTTTCTTTATTACTTTTTCTTTATGGTGACCAAAAACACAAAAAGTATTGGAACTTGTAGTAACCTAGTACCATGTGTGGATCAAAGATTGAGAAGACAGAACTTGATGTTGGATTTAAATTCTGCAGGTTCTAATTTCCAGGAAATAAATACAAGGGAAGGGTAGTTCCAAAGAACAATGTATTTAGAGTTGAGATGAACTGTAAATGTATGATACACATGTTCAGTCTAGACTGGGAGAAAGAGATGCCACAAGCATATCCAATTCTAACAGGGGACAAAATGATTCTGTGATAACTGAGAGGAGGGTAGGGGGGGGGAGAGAGAGAGAGAGAGAGAGAGAGAGAGAGAGAGAGAGAGAGAGAGAGTTCTGAGGCCAACGGCACATAAGGTATCTAGTGCAGATGGGATATATATCCAATTATATTAAGAGAGACAGCAAAAGAGGTCAACAAACCTTTAACTATAAATATGAGAGCATCCTTGGATTTGGAGGAGGTCCCTATGAACTGGAAATATGCCAGTGTATCCCAATTCACAAAGGGGAATCAAAGGGTGAGACCAGTAATTACTGACCTGTAACCCTGACTTCGGCTCCAAGGAAATTAATGGAGTCACTGGTTAAAGAAGCAATGCAGAACCATCTAAACAGGAATGTAGTTATATGGAAGTCACAGCATGGATCTGTTAAGAGATAATCTTCTCTGACCAATCTGATTGGATACTATAATTTCAAAAAAGCTTTTGATACTGTTGTGCATAAAAGACAGATTGTGGATTTGGGGCAGGTTACTGTTATGGATAAAGGGATTGTTGAAACAAGGAGGACAGAGAATTGTTATGAATTACTCTTCTTGGACTAATGATATCAGTGGAGTCCCCAAAGGTTCAGTGTTGGGCTCGTTGTTGTTTTCAATATTTACTAACAATACTGATGAAGGCATATCAGACTTATAATGTCTATGTTTGCAGATTATACAATGGTTGGTAGGGTGGTTAACGACAGTAATCAGTACATGCTACTGCAACAAGATATACAAAAATTATGTAGATTGGCTGAGAAGTGGCAATTGAAATTTAACATTGAAAAATGCAAGGTAGTGCATATGGGTAGCAGTAATCCCAGAATAACATACCAGCCACGTATACCACACTCAGGGCGGTATTCATGGCTAGAAAGGAAAAATACTGGGGCAATTGTGCATTTCAGATTTGAAGTTTTCTAAGCAGTGTGCAGACAGATGGCCAGGACAGCCCTTGGGGTTGTTTGTCTGTGTATGTTTTTGTAAGTCAGTATAAAGGCCAATCAAAGGAAAATAGAAATCATGTAAATTATCCCATTTTGCATTCTTGTAATGCTAAATGATACTGGGCTGAGATTAGCCAAGGTACAGTGGCTCTACTGGAGAAGAGATGATCACCAAGTTGTGATTTGAGGTTCTTATGTGTACTTTTATTAAAAAAAAAAGCACATGTAAATTAGAAAATATGAAATATAATTTTATAATATAAATCTATATAAACTAAGTAGAGTATATCTTCATAAATTAAAGTAATGAAGACGGCTTCATTTTTTTAAAACAAAGATTGATACCATCACAGAAATCTGTAAAAAGGCAATCATCGTCTGGTATAATTGCAGTAGTACTTTAATATAAATTAAATTACTGTTATTTTGCATTAAAGTATAATTATATTTAATGATCTGCTTGAATATATATATATATATATATTTTTTTTTTTTTTTATGTGTACATGTGTGTTGTGATCACAGGCAATGGTATAACAGTTTAGCTAACGGGGCAAAATTAGGTAAGGAATTGGATAGAAATACACATTCCTCCCCTTGTATAAACTAATAGCTCTGTGTGTGCGTGTGTGTGTGTGTGTGTGTGTGTGTAAGGGAGGGGATTAGGTGGCAGAAAGTGAAAGTATATGAATGAAGAATATAAAGTTAGTGCTTAGGTTATTCAGGAGCACAATTTCCAGTCTGTGCTAGTAATAATGGCCCTAGACATAATTACTAGCACAGATAATCTCATATCCGCTCTGGATATGAGCTTTAATTTTACATTCTTTGTTCATATATGAACATTCACTTTTCCAACTAATCCCCCCCCCCTCACCACCACCACCACCACCACCACCATCAGACTGGGCAATTAGTTTATACCAGGGCAGGAGTGTCTATTTCTATGTTAATTCCTTACCAATTTTGCCCTCTGTTAGTTGTGACCACAACACAAAATGAGTATATATATAAATAATACCACCAAGCTCTGTCTTTGCAGAAAACTTCAATGCTTTAGCAGATTTCTGATATTTTAAGATTATTTTTTTAAAGAGACAATGCTAAAATAAATCCACTAAAACTAAAACCATAATTATTCTGACATAATATAATTTTAAATTGGGTAAAAAATTTAAGTTTGAAAAAAAAAAAAAAAAAAACTACTTAAAAGCATGTTTTTTTTTCTTAATAAAAAGTAATTTAAATTTTAGTATTACAATCTGAGGTGTCTGAAGTGATTCCTCTAGGACTCCAGACAATATGAAAATCATTTTGCTGTAGATATTAAAATTCTTCAAACAAATTGACTTATTTATTATTTTTTTTTTCCAGAATTACCATAACAGAATATTTGTTTTTTAAACATCTATTAAATATAAAGTAAATTATACACCGAGTACTTTTAATTTGATTATACACAGCCTAATAAAAATCCCAGATTAAAAATTACATTCTCTTAAAGATATGTTATTTTAATATGCAGCAGCCACTATAACAAAAGAGCTCTTTCACATTACAAAATATTATCACAGAATAAATATATTAACATAAAATAAAGCATTCATAATGGTCACTGAAATTGATACAAAAATTTTAAAACACACAAACAAAAATTTCTTCATAACAAACTAATATAAAATTCAACATTACAAAATAATAACTTTGCATAAAAGCAAATTAAAAGTATAAACAGCAATTTCTTAATAAAATGGCACTACAAGCATGTATTAAAATGCTATTTGACTAATCTATATGCTCACAAGCATTTTTAAAATATATCACATGATAAGGTTGTGACCAGTTTGTTTAATACTAGAATACTGAACAAGGTACAAGTAACAAGTTAGTGCTAATATCTTTTGTGCAACATTACTATGGAAAAGCAATAAATTCTGAAATATATGTCTTAAATATTTACCAGATAGCAGTCCATATTTTTTTTTACAATATTTTCTATCTTCTAGCTAGTTTCTTTAACAAACAGGTTATTGTTTTAAACCTGAAAAAATTTGCAAATGCATATTGTACATTATGAAATATAGCAAAACTACTTGCTACTAGTAGTATTTATAAATTATTATACAGATCGTTTTGAAAGTATGGGGTAAATCTGAGATGGTAATGAAAGTGACCAGTTGATGGAAGGCATATTTTGTAAAAGCACTGGTTACAAAATTCCTTACCATAAATAAACTCTTTTGTAGAAATCTCAACTTTTTCCCCCCTCAAGTATATATTCATTTTTGATAGTAAATTCTTAATTCTTAATTAAATGCATCTAACAACAATAACAAAATGTAAATAATAACTCTGAAACTGGAAATTGAGAGTGGTACCTCCCTGGAAAACAAATCTAAACTACTAAATTAGAGAAAAATATAGACTAGAGTTAACTGCTACTTACATTTTGATACAGATCTACAACATAACATAAGAATGTGGTGAACAATATTTTGGACTCAACCGTTCTTTATCTCTGTGGTAATTAACTAAAATACTTACCAAGTTTCACCCCCCTTCCCTTCAAGCTAATGCATTAAATACCACAAATAACATTTTTAATTGTGATACTTATTAGCTTATCAGCAATGCAAATGAGATGCAATTACTCTGTGTTTTACAATATATAACAAAGTTGCTTTGGTTATGTATAAATATAAACAAAGGATTTACATTGTGGTTACACCATGAATATTAGCAGAAAGCCCTATTTGCAAAACTAGATTTGCTCTTACTATAAACAATTCACAAACATGTAATGTTACTGCATGTATTCTTGTATACATTACATACATAATTCTTGTTTACAGAAAAATGCATAAGAGAACAACCTGGTTGCACTCTTGGATGTTGCTGCAATATTAGAGGCATCATCAATAATATGATGGTTAACTCTGGGCAGAGGTAAAGTTAAAAATACTATGGGGGGACTGTCCATCACTTAGAGACGTGGTTGTTTGGCCATGGAACAGTCGCATTGTCACCTAAATTTATCACAGGCATTCCATAACTCCATCATCTCCTGGAACATCTGAAAGCATAACAGTTTATAATTATGCAGCAAAAAATAATTTCATGATATAGCTGTAATGCCAATTGCTGATGAATATAAAAGCTACAGCATTTGAATAACTCTGTAAACATTACAATGGAATCCTTAACTGGTATAAATGAGACTGAGAAGGCAGTTAATTAAAAAACTGATTACCGTATTTGACGGCATATAAGACACATGGGCATATAGGACGCACCCCCATTTTAGAAAGGAAAAAAATTGTTTTAGAGTATTTAGGCATTTAATATTTATTCTAATATGTACAGTAGAAAAAAGCTTGTCCTAAATGTGTGATCAGAACAGTAAGAAAAATACTAATACTCTATAATAAAACATATAATTATTGGTCCTTGAGGTTGTCACAGACATTCTCTCAGATATACCAGACAAGCTGTACTTGCTATCTGGGAGTCTAAAACACTGATGGAACTGATATTCGGGTGACACTCAAGTCAAGTGGACCCAATTTGAGCGAAGTCCGGACGGTCTGTGACAGCCAAATCCTCTGCTTGCACCTTCACGATGGTGGGACTGTTAGTAATCCTGGGTATAACCTCCATGCACAAGTACATGGTGGGTGACCACCCAGGAGTGAACCAATGTAAGCAGGGGTCGAGGTGTGGCACCCACACCACACCACATGGAGGAATGCCGCCCCTCTATGTTACCAGGCAGTACTAGGTGGTAGATGACTCTCAACAACCGGTGCAATATCACCACTTTGCTTATTAGAGGCTTGAAGTGGTGGAACTCATATTTAGTCTCTAGAGCTAAGTTCCGGTCAATCCTTCCCTATCTCTTCCATCATGCAGTATGATTGATGACTTTTGAGGTTATGATGAACATCGTGGCGAGATCCAACATTTCTTACATTTCGAGGGTACAGCTCTAAAATGGTGTTCGCAGACCGGCCGCTAGTTAGTATACCAGACCGAACCTATTGGTAACTCTCTAGGAGGTTTCCAGATCAGCTAGTGTATATTCTTGCTACCTCTGCTCTGCTAGATGGTGACTGGAGGGAGTCCGAGTAGCGTGTATGCGGGGAGCACTGTCAAGGCCACATTATATCAAGGATCTGGATATATTCTTACCATGTGTACGCTGTATCCAAAAATTTCATTACTTCATACAGCATGTCCCACCCACTTTTTCTTACTATCGAATACACCATGAATTGTCAAACTAATAGAGCAAGCTTATCTGCGAAAAGATCTAAACCTCCCAAGCACTTCCTAATTCATTTCACAAATATACGTGGTCTCAATTCTAATCTCAATGATGTCCATTTCCACTTGCAATCTGCCAAACCCCATGTACTTTTTCTGACAGAATCTCAGTTATCGGTTGATTCAACTACTGCTCATCTCAGATGCCCAAATTATTCGCTGTATGATTCCTTTCGCTTCAAAGGTGGTACTTGTGCATATGTCCATTCTGATATTCCCTGTCACAGACTTGAAAATTTGGAATCGCCTCTCTTTGATCTTCTCTGGCTTAAAATCTCTCTACATCGTTGTGTCAAATTCATCTGTTGTCTCTACCATTCTCCCAACTCCACTAATCACTTGGAGCTCTTTGACTGCCTCTCTTTGCAACTTGACTTTCTCCAGTCCAACTTTCCTAACAGTGAGGTAATTTTCCTTGGTGATTTTAATGTTCACAACCCCAGCTGGTCGAGATATGCTGAGGCTTTTGCAATTACTAATGACCTTTCACAGATTATTCATTTACCTACAAGAATACAGCCAATACGCTTGATCTTTTTCTCACAAACAACCCTTCTAAGTACACGGTCGAAGTGAGAGGTCCTTTAGGCACTTCAGATCACAACTTGGTGATCGTCTCTTCTCCAATGGAACCTTTATCTCGTGGCTATTCCCAACCTCGTGTTGTTTGGCATTACAAGAATGCAAAATGGGATGACCTGCGAGACTTCTTTTCTTCTTTTCCTTGGTTGGATTACTGTTTCAAAACTTCTGATGTCAATGTTTGCTCAGATCGTGTCAGTGAAATTATTCTTGCAGGAATGGAATCCTTTATCCCACACTCCACTTTAAAATCTCATCCTTTATCTAAACCTTCGTTTTCCAATAAATGTGCTAAGACTGTTCAAGAGAAGAATGTTGCATATTGTAATTGGCTTGTTTTCAATTCTTCAGTTTCATTTTCTTCCTACACCAAAGTTCACAACAATTGTAAAGCAGTTATTAATCAGTCCAAACTAGAATTTGAACAGGCTAAGAGTAGAAAACTTGCTTCTTGCCCTAATGGTAGCCGAGCATTCTGGTCTCTTGCCAAAGCTATTGGCTGCAACTTTTGCCCATCTCTGCTCTCACCTCTGTCCAAACCAGATGGTTATGTTGTCGCTTCAGCCAAGCATAAAGCTGACCCTGCTAGCATCCCATTTTTCTTCCAAATCATGTATTAATGATCTTGGTAAAACACATCCCACCATTCTCAACGCGGTCCATTCAATGCCTCCTGTTATCTTCCGTCAAAAGGATGTCAGAACGATTTTGACGAATCTTGATGCTAAGAAAGCTACAGGTCCTGATGGTATTTCTCCACTTGTTCTCAAAACCTGTGCTCCTGAACTTACTCCTATTCTTTGCTGCCTTTTTTCACTTTCTTATTTCAAAGGTGTTTTTCCTTCTGCTTCGAAATTTGCTCATATCCAGCCAGTTCCTCAAAAGGGTGACAAATCCCTCCCATCCAATTATTGTCCCATTGCAATTACTTCTACTCTTTCTAAAGTAATGGAGAAATCAATTAACCACCAACTCTTAAACAACCTAGAAACCTTCCATCTGATCAATGATCACCAGTATGGATTCCGTCAGTGTCGATCCACTGGTGATATTCTGGCTTATGTTACTCATTTATGGATTAATTCAATGGAAAGGTTCGGTGATACACAAGTAGTTGCTCTTGACATCTCAAAGGATTTCGATCGTGTTTGGCATAAAGGTCTTCTAAACAAGCTTCCATCTTATGGTTTGCCAACTGTTTTTAGTAATTGGTTATCGAGGTTTCTCTCTGATCGCTCACCGAGGGTGATGGCTCTCCTTCTCACTTCTCCACTATTGCCGGTGTCCCCCAAGGTTCAGTTCTTTCCCCCACTCTATTCCTCTTGTATATTAATGACCTTCTTCCATTGACTGGAAATCCTATCCATAGTTTTACCGATGATAGCACATTGCATTCCACTTTCCATTTTGAGAAACCTTGTCCTACTAAATCAGCTTCAACTTCTCGAAAATCTGCTACCAATTCCTTAAATGCCGATCTTCAGGTAATTTTCCAGTGGGGCAAAGACAACTTAGTTGATTTCAACCCTTCTAAATCTCAGTCTTATCTTATATCTCGCAAAAAGGATTCTTCTGCTCCTATGCTTATCTTTGGTGACACTCCGATTTCTAGGCAAAATGATATATCTCTTTTGGGGATTACCCTGACTTCTAATCTCTCTTGGCACAAGCACATTACAAATATTGCTTCTTCTGCATCCAAAAAACTTGGTTTTCTCTTTCGCTCTCAGCGTTACTTTTCTTCCAAACAGCTGCTCACTCTGTATAAATCGCAAATCTGCCCTGCCATGGAATATTGTTCCCACAACTGGGTTGGTACCCCCAAAACCTCTCTCAGGCTGCTTGATTCCATTCAGAAGAGGGCAGTTAGGTTAATTAATGATTCATCTCTAACAGAGTCTCTCCACTCACTTTCTCATAGACGTACTGTTTCTGCTGCATGCCTCTTCTACAGATACTTCCATGGGCACTGTTCTTCTGAATCGGCTTCTATAATTCCCGCTCTCTCTTTCAAAACAGTCCGAACACGTGCCCCCACCAGCCAACATCCATTTACTGTTCAACTTCAAACTCACCTTTTATTTTGCTTCTGCGTTTTTCCATGCTACAGATACTTTTCCATGCTACTCACAGAATGAACTTTTCATCTTCCTCGTTTATTCATTCAACTGACGTTTTCTGCAGCAGCCTTCCTTCATATGTATTTCCTGAAAATTACAGTCTACAGAAGTTCAAGTCCAATGTCAACAAATATCTTCTCTCGTCTTCTCAACCTCCAATCCAAGCATCGTACTAAGTACTATAGGTTCTAATACCTTTCATGTTTGGGGTTTACGTAAAAAAAAATTATTATTACTATTATTAATTTACCAATACAGCAATTTAAAAGAGAAATAGAAGAATCTTAGTTACATTAGAAAATATTTTATATGAAGCCAACTACCACTAGAATTGAAAATGAACAAAAAGACAGTGAGGGAATGATAAAAAACATTAGTGTTCTGCAAAGGGAAAGTTCAGTCATTTTGAAAGCCAAAAAAATTATCGGCTTCAAATCCCAAAAAAACTCATCCTCACTAATGTTGGTATCACTGTCTTCAAATAATGCAGTGTCTTAAGTGCCATTAGGGGCATTACTAATTCCAGTCTTCTTGAAAGACTTCATAATTATTTTACCACTTATATTTTTCCAAGCTTCACACACACCTGTGCAATGGTGGGCCTCTTCATTTTTCCTGTAGGTGTGAGGTCATGAACAGGTTCTCTGATCCATTTGTTCCACTGTTCTCTCATATTTTGCTTAAATGGCTTGTTTATGGACACATACAAAGGCTGCAACTGGGTTGGCAGTCCACTAGGAATGACCACTGCCTGCATATTCAATTCCCCCCACACTCTTTTTAATGACTTCAGGTCTATGGGCTCTGAACTGGTCGCAAATGAGACAAGATGGTTTCCTTAAGAGATACACATTTTGGAATTTTTTTCTTAGGTGGAGTTTTTCTTTTAAATATTAAAAATGGTGGTAGTTTAGTGACATTAGCACAGCAGGCAAAAGATTCTGTGTATGTATTTTCTCATGCATGGTGGTTTTTATTAACACCATTTTAGACCATTTGATATTTATAGTTTTGTTGGTTGGTGCATCAAAAGTTAGTGGGACCACGTCCTTATTTGGCTAAGTTCAAAAAAAGTTCATTTTCATGCCTTTATTACAAAATTTATGGAATTCCAGTATTTTTTCTTCATAATCTGCTGGTAATTTTTGTGCAATTCATGTTTTTGTACATATTAATAAACCATGTATTTGCATGAATCAGTAACACCAAACATCATCAGTTGGTCCCACCGCATAGAATTTAAATAATACTGTCTCCGGCTGCTGGAGTTACCTTCACGAATGCAAAAACCCCTCCCTTTACTCCTGATTGTAGTTATCTCTCTGAGTAAATCTCACTTAGTATTAGCATTAGTAGAGGTATACGATGCAAGAAAGCAAGCTTATGCAGCATCAGCCAAAAAAAAAAAAAAAACCTCCCTTTTCACCCCTCCATTCATCTCAAATTGCCTATCTAGCTCAGCCTTAAACTTATTTAGGCTATCAATTCGACTTCCACAAAAAAAGATGAAAGTCTATTCCACTAATCAACTATCCGCTGGCTAAAGGCAAATTTCTGCACTGTCTTTCTTTCTATAACTGTCTTTCCTCAATTTGAATCTGTGCCCCCTCAGATTCTTAAACTGAGCAAGAGGAAGAATCCCATCAGCATTTAGCTTGCTCAACCCATTCAAGGCCTTATACACCTCAATCAGAACACCTCGCAGGTGCCTGGTCTCCAGGCCCTGCAATTTGCAGAACTTAAGCCTTTCTTGGTAAGAGGACTCCCTTTGTTCCATTCACCAATCTTGTTGCCATTCTTTGTACTCGTTCTAGCAACTCTAAATCCTTAATAAAATGAGGCCTCCAGACCTGTACACAACTTGCCTTGTATAATGGGATAATCACTTCCATGTCCCTGCTAGCAAAATTCCTATATATCATTGATAAGACTCCATGACCTGCCCTGGCAGCCCCTCTGCACTGCTCAGCTAAACTTCATATTTCACTGCACAATCACCCCCAGGTCTCTTTCACTTTCCCCTTCCCTGAGTGTAGTACCACCCAGTTAATACGTTTCTCTTCGGTTCTTGCTACCCATATGCAGTACTTTGCCTTTATCAATGTTAAACTTCAGTTACCACTTTTCAGCCCATTTGCACAACTTATCTAGATCCAGTTGGAGTAGCATACTGTCTTTACTGTCATTAACAACCCTGCAAACCTTTGTATCATCTGCAAACTATGACATTAAACCTGATATACCTTCATCAATATCATTGATAAATATACAAAACAACAATGGGCCCAACACCAAATACTGGGAAACTCCATTAATAATATTTGTCCACAAAGAGCTGTGTCCATTGATTACCACTCTCTGTCATCTTCCACTCAACCATCCCTTTATTAATTGTAGCAACTTATCCTTAATGCTATACCTCTCCAATTTGTATAGCAGTCTTCCATGTGCAACAGTATCAAAAGGTTTCATGAAATCCAAGTATATGATATCAAAATTATTTTTGGCATTCAGTTCCTTTGTGACCACATCAGAGTATCCAATCATATGGGTCAGTTAGTTAGTTATTTGGGTTTTTAGGAGCATTAGCAACTCAGGCCATATTGCTCCGGGATATGCGGTGGTCATTACCTGACTTTTCTGCATCCTCCGTATTTGGTGGTGACGGGCTCGAACCCCGGTCTAATCAAGAAGCGTGTGCAAGCACTGCTGCTCCTTCCCACCTGGCTATGGGGGCGCTATATGGGTCAGACAAGACCTTCCTTTAACAAACCCATGCTGTGTCTTAACTATTACTGCAGTCTTGTCTAGATAATCCTGCAATGCTTCATTAACCAGTGATTCCATTATTTTACCCGGAAAACAAGTTAAACTAACAGGTCTATTGTTACAAGTGTCAACTTGTTACAATAGACCTGTTAGTCTAATAGACCTGTTGGTCTATTGTTACAAGTGCCTGTCCAGTTCCTCCTTAAATTTATTTAACCTATCAACTTCCACAATGACAGATGGAAGTTTGTTCCAGCAATTAACCACTCGCTGGCTAAAGGCAAATTTCTGCATATCTATTCTACATCTGTCTTTTCTTAATTTGAATTTATGCCCCCTTAATCTGAACAAGTGGAAGGATCCCATCAGAATTCAGCGTGCTGAACCCATTCAAGGCCTTATACACCTCAATCAGATAACCGCGCAAGTGTATAGTCTCCAGCCACTGCAATTTGCAGAATTTAAGCCTCTCTTGGTAAGAGGATACCTTCATTCCCCTCACCAATCTTGTTGCCCTTCTCTGTACACGCTCAAGCAAACCTATATCCTTCCTAAAATGAGGCCTGCAGACCTGTATGCAGTACTCAAGGCGTGGCCTGACCATTGCCTTATACAGAGGGACAATCACCCCCTTTTCTCTGCTAGCAAAATTTGTATATATCATTGGCAAAACCCCATGACCTGCCCTGGCAGCCTTTCTGCATTGCTCAGAAAACTTTATATCTGACTACACAATTACTGCCAGGTCTTTTTCATTTTCTCCCACCTTAAGTGTAGTACCACACAGTTAGTACGTTTCTCTGGGGTTACTTCTACCCACTGCAATACTTTGCATTTCTCAAGATTAAACTTCAGTTGCCACTTCTTAGCCCATCTGCCCAAATACCTGCCCAGCTGAGTCTTAAATTTATTTAGGCTATCAACTTCCACAACAAGGGATGGACGTCTGTTCCACCAACCAACTACCTGCTGGCTAAAGGCAAATTTCCAGACATCTATCCTACATCTGTCTATCCTCAATTTGAATTTATGCCCTCTCAGGTGATTATTCTGAGCGAGAGGAAGAATCCCATCAGCATTGAGCATGCTCAAACCATTCAAGGATTTATACACCTCACTGGTGCCTAGTCTCCAGACACTGTAATTTGCAAAACTTAAGCCTTTCTTCGTAAGAGCACACCTTTGTTCCATTCACTAATCTTGTTGCCCTTCTCTGTACTGTTCCAGCACCTCTACATCCTTCTTGGAATGAGGCCTCCAGACCTGTATACAGTACTCTAGGTGTGGCCTGACCATTGCCTTATACAAGGGAATAATCATCTCCCTATCCCTGCTAGAAAAATTCCTGTATATATCATTGATAAGACACCATGAGCTACTCTTGCAGACTGTCTGCACTATTCAGAAAACTTCAGATCTGCCTGCACAATTACCTACAGGTTCTTTTCATTTTCTATCATTATCAGTGTGATACCACAGAGCTGATACGTTACTCTGGGATTACTGCTTCCCATATGTAGCACTTTACATTTGTCAATATTAAACTTCATTTGCCACCTCTCAGTCCATCTGCTCAACTTTTCTAGATCCTGTTGCAGCAGTGTACTGTCATTAGTGTCATTAACAACCCTGACAACCTTCGTATCGTCTGCAAACTTGGACATTAAACCTGATGTCCAAGTTTGCAGACGATACGAAGACGATACATTAAACAATATCATTTATAAATACAGAAAACAACAATGGACCCAACACTGCACCCTGAGGGACTCCACTAATAACATTAGTCCACAAAGAGCAGTGTCCATTGATTACCACTCTCTGTCTTCTCCCCTTTAATCACCCCTCTATCCATAGCAGCAATTTGCCTCCAATTCCACACTGCTCCAATTTGTGCAGCAGTCTTCCAGGTGCAACAGTATCAAAGGCTTTTCTAAGATCCACATAAAAGAAATCAAAGATATTATTTGCATCCAGTTCCTTTGTGACTACACCATAGTATCCAATCAAATTAGTCAGACAAGACTTCCCCTTAACAAACTCATGCTGTGTCCGGGCTATAACTGAAGTCTTGTCTAGTTGATCCTTCAATGCTTCTTTAACCAGTGCCTCCATTAATTTCCCTGAAATAGAGGTTAAACTAACAGGTCTGTAATTACCTGTGTCTCCCTTAGATCCCCTTTTTGGATTGGGGTCACATTTGCACATCTCCAGTTCATGTGTACCTCCCCTGAATCCAGGGAAGCTCTCATAATTATGGCTAACAGTTTGCTTACTTCCTTTTTTTTTTTTTTTTTTTTATGTGAACCCCAAACACGAGAGGTATTACAACCTACAGTACTTAGTACCGTGCTTGGGTTACAGGTTGAGAAGACGAAAGAAGATATTTGTTGACATTGGACTTGAACTTCTGTAGACTGTAATTTTCAGGAAATACGTATGAAGGAATGTTGTTCCAGAAAACGGCAGTTGAATGAATAAACGAGGAAGATGAAAAGTTGGTTCTGTGAGTTTGAAGTTGGCCAGTAAATGGATGTTGGCTGGTGGCAGCGCGTGTTCGGATTGTTTTGAGAGAGAGAGAGCGGGAATTATAGAAACCAATTCAGAAGAACAGTGCCCATGGAAGTATCTGTAGAAGAGGCATGCAGCAGAAACAGTACGTCTATGAGAAAACGAGTGGAGAGACTCTGTTAGAGCTGAATCATTAATTAACCTAACTGCCCTCTTCTGAATGGAATCAAGAAGCCTGAGAGAAGTTTTGGGGGCACCACCCCAGATGTGGGAACAATATTCCATGGCAGGGCGGATTTGCGATTTATACAGAGTGAGCAGCTGTTTGGAAGAAAAGTAACGCCGAGAGTGAAAGAGAAAACCAAGTTTTTTAGATGCAGAGGAAGCAATATTTGCAATGTGCTTGTGTCAAGAGAGATTAGAAGTCAGGGTAATCCCCAAAAGAGATATATCATTTTGCCTAGAAATCGGAGTGTCACTAAAGATAAGCATAGGAGCAGAAGAATCCTTTTTGCGAGATATAAGACAAGACTGAGTTTTAGAAAGATTGAAATCAATGAAGTTGTCTTTGTCCCACTGGAGAATTGACGCCTTTGCCACCTCCTTTAATATAACTGGATTGATTCCATCCACCCCAGTGCTTTTCTTGTGTTTATCTTCAACAATTTCTCCTCCACTTTACTCTCAGTTATTACAAGATTATCTAGCCTCCTGCCAGTGTTGAATACACTTCTGGCATTTCCCTCCCTGAATAAACCCTCATGTGTGAATGTCAATGCAAAATATTCATTTAGTTTGTTAGCTACCTGAGCAGGATCATCAACATTTGAAACATCGATATCAAGTGGACCAATCTGATTCCTTCTAGAGTTTACATAAGTAAAGAACTCTTTGTCTAATTATATAGTTCTATATAATTAGTTCATCTGACATCCATTTAGGCCTAAATCTTGAACAATATTTTTTTGTTGGTATGAAAAGCCTGGTAGCTTCCAAGATTAATTCTTTGAATGCTTCCCATTTTGAATTTGCTGTTGGTAACATCATCAGTTGGTTCCACCATATAGAATTTAAATACTGTCTCAGACCACCGCAGTCACCTTTACGAAAGCAAAAACCCTTCCCTTTACCCTTGATGGTAGTTACCTCTTTGAGTAAATTCCACTTCAGCACACTGTGATCACTGCCACCTAGTGGTTCCTTTATCTGCAGATTCTTGATACATGAAGAATCACTACTGATAATCAGATCAAAAGTATTACTCCCTCTAGTTGCCTCCCGAACATGCTGCTGTAGAAAACAATCATCCAATAAATCCACAAAAGCCTTGATAGTTTGTGTGACTAACCCATAAATTCCAGTCAATATTGGAGAAATTAAAATCCCCCATTATAAGACACTAATTTACCGACCCACTCTTTCTCTGCACAATTGCTCATTATACTCATCAGTTTCATTAGGCCTATAACACAATATTCCTAGCATTGCTGTACATGCAAGTATACATGCACCTGTTTCTATGCTTAGTTACCCTAACACAATTTCACTTTTGCCTATGCTGCAGCCACTGTTACCCTTTAAGTCTGCGTATCCCACCCAAGCTAGCAGTTTTCCAACACCTAACACTGCCTCGATAGCATCAGCAAATATTCTTGCACCCTTTCTGTTTAAGTGTACCCCATCCCTGTAGAAGTAGTCTCTCCTGTCATCAAGCACAGCCCAATGTGAAAAAAATCTTGAGCCTTGCTCAATCTCTCGAGGGCTGAATTGATTGACAAGGCTCTCATCATATACTCTCTCCTATCGTGTCTGGGCAGAATTGCTGACACATTCACATTCGAACCTAACTCGTGATTTTTTTTCAACATTGACTTGTACTTGGAGAAAATCTGCATATCTCTTAAAGTCATTAGTTCCAATGTTACAAAAATATCACCCTTTGTGCCCTTAAAAGATGATATTTGCTCTACAACATCATCAACTTTAGCCCCTGGCAGACATACCTTGGTCCTGTTCCACCTATCCTTCTTGCATAGTATATTCCCCGTCTCCCCGACAATAGTCACCAGCAATAAGTAGTTCCTTTGGGACCAATGCATTCTGCCTTGGGGATTGCCTCTGTGTTGCCTGATGCACAGGAGTCATCTCTGCTGTTGAGCTGGGCAGCTAAGAGCTTGATGGGGCACACCTCATGTTAATTTCTTCGAAGGCATTTACCCTACACCTCAAGCTCTCATAGATGCCCATAAGAACGCTGAGCAGGCGCCTAATTTCTTGACACTCTAGGCATCTAGCACATACAAAGACAATCTCCTTGGCTAGATCATGTCCTGTTTTAGAAAGTTCAGCAAACATTTCAGATTTCGTACATTTTTTGAGACTATGATGCATTGGAGAATTGCCCCCTTTGTTTCTCCCCCGAGTCACGGCACTCTTGCTATTCTGCGAACTTTGCTTTGCAGCTCTAGTCTGGGTCATGATTTCCATTTAAATACAATTTAATTAACAATGAAATTTAATAAGATTAATAATATTTTTGATTAATTGATAATACTATAAGCTAACAGATTCCTAATTGAATGCTTCGAATGCTATCTAGTTTTACTTTATACCTTATGCTATCAGTTCAAGTATATATACGTTACGCTATTTCTTATCGACTACAATATGGCGGCTAGTTCAATAATATTGGGGGCAACACCGAGAGTCGTAACTTGCAAAAATCGCTAGTTAAATTCAAAATAAGAAGCTAATGAACACTACTAAGCCTATTTAATATCTCTGTGAAACACAATGTAGTATGTTAATTGACAAAGAATATGGTAAAAATTTAAAATACTTATCCCTTTACAGCAGCCAAAAATACACCGACTGTTCTCTTCTACAACTAGCACTCCCTCCAATATCCTGGCCTTATGCATAATCATTTTGGTAGAAACACTTCCTAAATTTCTTTCATCTACTACCCACTTTTTTACATCTTCTTCAAGTTCTGGCCAATGAAGTTTATGTTTACTTTTTTTTAGCAGCTTCAAGTTCTTTTTCTTGCATCCACCAGACATGTATCATTTTTTCCATAGGCTGAAGAAATGATAACAGAGCTGCGGAAAGGTTTCAGCAGCTCTGTTACCATGTTTTTTAGCGTGATCTATTACATTTAGTTTATATCTGACAGTGTAACTCAACCTCTTTTCTTCTGCAGCCATTTTCTGAGGGTAAAATATTTTAAAATAATGTCAAACACCAAGATTAAACAATATTGTTATGAAACGGGGTTCTGATTAAAAACAATTGGTATACAGTTAACATTATATTATACAATTTATTTTATTTCAGTCACCCAAAATGATTACAATTCATTGTCGTGATTATAGTCAGTCACTTCACACACAATTAAAGTACACTACCGTACATTGAGACACACTCAACAACACAAAAGTCTGCACAGAACTAACTGGCCTGTCGGTGATGCCACCTTTTAAAGGATTGGCGAACTATTTAGAAACCTGGAGAAGAATCTTGAAGCTTCCATTGCCTTCTAAGGCTTTTCCTACATTCCTTGACTTTCAAAACTTCTTGAAACTAATTCCAAACAAAACTGCAAGTTCAAAAGTACCCTAGGGTGTTCTTCAGAAATGAAAATATTCTGACGAATGGAGAAATACAACCTGCCCGCTCGCCCTGCATATATATGTCCTATTTACTTCCACATATAGGATGCAGGGTGATTTTTCAAGGCAATTTTTCAGAAAAAAAGTGCATCTTATATGCCATCAAATACGGTAATTCAGAGTAAGATTTTCAGCTTGAAGAACAATAAATAAAAAATGCATGCAGGACAAAATCATAATAGTGTATTTATTAAATATAACTAACACTAATTTATCACTGGAAATATACTAGAGATACAGTTGTAGATACAGATTAACTAGAGATGTCTGCACCTAAATTACAAAATTTTTTTTTATAATGGTTCACCTTCAGTTCTTTTTCATGCTCATTTTCAGAAGACATTTCATAAGAACTGCTGTCACTGATAGCAATCCTTAAAAACACCCATGGACCACTCTCATTTTCATTAAAATATTTTTGCCAACTACTAAATTTAAATATTTCTTTTATATTTGACAAAGAAAATATAGTCTGTGGTAAGCCTTTTTAAAAATTAATTTACATTATTTACTTGATAGCTATGTAATTTAGTTATCAGAAGGTATATAAATATAATTATGTCAAGATGTATTTATTTATTAACTGAATACTATAAAGCATTAATTACATTAAAAAAAAAATTATGTTGCAAAATCAAGGTTCCAAAGTGCAGTCTGTAAGCTCCTTTCAAGTGTCCATGGAAGTGTGAAAAGATTGCTATTTACTGAACTTAGTTCTGACACCATCAGTAAAAATAAATACATTTTATTTGTATTTAATCCAGAAGAGTAAACAAAATATATAATATAACAGCAATATAGAAGAGTACACAATATGAAGTGGGATCCCTCAAGGATCAATGCTTGGACAATTGCTGTTTCTGATATTTTAAATGACATTTATGTGGATGAACTTTTAAACTTTCAGATGATATGAAGATGGGAAAACAATTAATCTTTTCTTAAGTATGCATGCATATAAAGGAAAAAAAATAAAAAGTTCAAATAAATGTGTTTGATTCTAAATGGTTACAGATCTATAGCTGTTCAAATTTAAAAAAAAAAAAGGCTATGGAATTTTCAATGGAAAAAATAATAATCAAAATATAAATAAATAAGAATATGAAAACATGTACCTAATATAAATGAACATTTGACTAGGTATGCATCTACTTATTCTTATTTATTATTTTTTTAACCACAGCTAATTTTTAAAATTCAAACCACCATAGCTTCATAACCATTCAGAATTGGATACATTTATATAAACTTTTTTTGCTGTCTTCAGGTTGTGAATGAATCCTGAAAGTAAGAAACACCTTATATATGCTTTTTCATATGAGGGACTAAATGTATGAATGTATGTATACATACATACATTCATAAAGGAGTATGAATGTATGTATGAAGGTTACTTCAACAATATCAGCAAATTATATCTGCACAGTATCACTTCTTGTGAAACTGTATGGCGAGGTACTGCCTTCTATTAACTGCATTTATAAGTAACAGTGGGATTCTATTCTTCTATTAACTGCGTTTATAAGTAACAGTGAACCACTAGGTGGCAGTGATCACAGTGTTCTGAAGTGGGAGTTACTCAAAGAGGTAACTACCATTAGGGGTAAAGGGAAGGGGTATTGCTTTCGTAAAGCCGACTACGATGGACTGAGACACTATTTAAATTATATACAGTGGGATCAACTGATGATGTTACCAACAGCAAATTCAAAATGGGAAGCATTTCAAAGAACTTATCTTGCAAGCTACTAGACTTTACATACCAACTAAGAAATACTGTTCAAGGTTTAGGCCTAAATGGATGTCAGATGAACTAATGAGGCATATGGCAGAGAAGAAAAATGCATGGGATACATACAAATTAACACGTGACACAGAAGCCAATGATAGATACAAGTTGATCTGTAACCAAGTTACAAAGGAGGTTAGGCAGGCGAAGGCAGATTACGAGAGATTCTTGGCAAGGGATGTGAAGAAAAACAGCAAAGAGTTCTTTACTTATGTAAACTCTAGAAGGAAGGGGATGAATCAGATTGGTCCACTTGATATCGATGGGTCAACTGTTGATGACCCTGCTCAGGTAGCTAACAAACTAAATGAATATTTTGCATTGACATTGACACATGAGGAGTTATTCAGCGAGGGGAATGCCAGAGGCGTATTCAACTCTAGCAGTAAGCTAGAGAATCTTGTAATAACTGAGAGTAAAGTGGAGGAGAAATTGTTGAATATAAACACAAGAAAGGCACCTGGGGTAGATGGGATCTATCCAGTTATATTAAAGGAGGCAGCAAAGGAAGTAAGCAAACCCTTAGCCATAATTATGAGAGCTTCCTTGGACTCAGGGGAGGTACCCATGGACTGGAGATGTGCAAATGTGACCCCAATTCACAAGGGAGGATCAAAGGCTGACACAAGTAATTATAGACCTGTGAGTTTAACTTCTGTTCCCGGAAAATTAATGGAGGCACTGGTTAAAGAAGCACTGCAGGATCATCTAGACAAGACTTCAGTTATAGCTCGGACACAGCATGGTTTTGTTAAGGGGAAGTCTTGCCTGACCAATTTGATTGGATACTATGATGCAGTCACAAAAGAACTGGATGCAGGGAATAACTTTGATATTATATACTTGGATCTTAGAAAGGCTTTTGATACTGTTGCACACGGAAGACTGCTGCACAAATTGGAGCAGTGTGGCATTGGAGGCAAATTGCTGCTATGGATAAAGGGGTGGTTGAGGGGAAGAAGACAGAGAGTGGTAATCAATGGACACTGCTCATCGTGGACTAATGTTATTAGTGGAGTCCCTCAGGGTTCAGTATTGGGTCCTTTATTGTTCTCTGTATTTATAAATGATATTGATGATGGTACATCAAGCTTAATGTCCAAGTTTGCAGATGATACGAAGGTTGGCAGGGTTGTCAAGGACACTACTGACACTATGCTACTGCAACAGGATCTGGAAAGGTTGAGCAAATGGGCTGAGAGGTGGCAAATGAAGTTTAACATTGACAAATGTAAAGTACTACATATGGGAAACAGCAACCCCAGAGCAATGTATCAACTCTGTGGTACTACACTGACAGTGGTAGAGAATGAAAGGGACCTGGGGGTGGTTGTGCAGGCAGATATGAAGTTCTCTGAGCAGTGCAGACGGGCTGCAAGAGTAGCTCATGGTGTATTGTCAATGATATATAGGAATTTTTCTAGCAGGGATAAGGAGGTGATTATTCCCTTGTATAAGGCAATGGTCAGGCCACACCAAGAGTACTGTATACAGGCCTGGAGGCCTCATTTCAAGAAGGATGTAGAGCTGCTGGAACGAGTACAGAGAAGGGCAACAAGATTAGTGAATGGAACAAAGGGGTGCTCTTACGAAGAAAGGCTTAAGTTTTGCGAATTACAGTGTCTGGAGACTAGGCACCAGCGAGGTGATCTGATAGAGGTGTACAAAGCCTTGAATGGTTTGAGCTTGCTCAATGCTGATGGGATTCTTCCTCTTACTCAGAATAATCACCTGAGAGGGCATAAGTTCAAATTGAGGAAAGACAGATGTAGGATAGATGTGCGGAAATTTGCCTTTAGCCAGCGGGTGGTTGGTAGGTGGAACAGACTTCCATCTCTTGTCGTGGTAGTTGATAGCCTAAATAAGTTTAAGGCTCAGCTGGACAGGTATTTCGAACGAACAGAGGGGTGAAGTGGAAGTGGGTATTTTTTATTTATTTATTTTACTTTATTTTTTTTTTGGCTGATGCTGCATAAGCTTGCTTTCTTGCATCAAATGCCTATGCTAATGCTAATAGCAGTTTTTATATTTACAACAGTTTTGAAAACCGGCATAGCAGGATTCCCCTCTCCCATTCAACAAGATATGAGACTGGGGGCTCACATACCCCAAAATTGAAGAAATTTTCTGGATCCAAAGTTGATGAAACTAAATTAAATAATACATATATAAATACAGATGACTGAATTGAAAAAGATAAGGATGAATTTTTTAAAAATGATTTTTAAAAAATTATTTTTTAGAATTTTTCTTTTCTTCATTTTCATTTGTCTTTTGAATTTTTTATTTTGATAATAATCCTTCTCTGATGTTTGGCTATAAAATCAAAATAGGAAAAAAATATCATTTAAAAACATTTACATATATAGTTTTTCAATTTTTACGAACTTACAAATTCCTTGAAAAAACACTTGGGTTTGCAGTCTGGAAACTCACTAATGAAATGCTTTTTCACTTAATGAAAAACAGCATGTGTATCCTTTATGTACGAAAGATGTTTCATGTGAAAACATCTTTAATGAAGCAGAAATAACGTAAATTACATCACTTCCTAAATGATACTAATGCAGTCACTAAAACTGATTCAGTAGTGTAAATAGTGGGCGTGAGTCCACTACTAAATCTACTGGATAAACATTAGTGACTGCATTAGTGTCATTTAAGAAGTGACGTCATTTCCATCTGACATTTTCATTACCAATTGGCTTTGCTTCAGTCACAAAATCTAGTAGGTGCTGCCAAGATGTTTCACATCAAAAAGAATTAAGCAGTCTGTCAAGACAACTACATTTTTATTCTGCAAAATGCAAAGTTTACACTTGAAAATTACATTCCCACAGCAGCTTATACATTTGAAAAGGTTGAATTAAAACGAGAGGAGAAATGGAGCCAGGAGTCACAACAGAGTTAAACATGAAATTTCCTGTGCAGTGCAGGCAAGTAGCAAAGTGGAACTATATGGCTAAAGGGAAGGCCTTTTGCTTTCTATGCTTTCAAAAAGGTAAGTTCTCTAGTTTTTTTTCTCTAGTTTTTTCTCTTAAATTCTCTAGTTTTTTTTTTTTTTTTGCAGTTGTTGGCGCATCGGCTTCTGTGGCCATAATGCACCTCCCAAGGTTTTTGCAGTACTTTGATCCAAGCCCGAGGCGGGATTCGAACCTTTGGGTTGCCAGGCAGGCACTTTACCCACCCGGCTAGCCAGGTCGGCAAATTCTCTACAGTGGGATCAACTGATGATGTTACCAACATTGAATGCTAAATGGGAAGCCTTCAATGTTAATTTTGGAGGCTACTAGGCTTTTCATTCCAACTAAGAAATACTGTTCAAGGTTTAGGCCTAAATGGATGTCAGATGAATTAATGAGGCTCGTGGAAGAGAAGAAAAATGTATGGGATGCATATAAAGTATCAGGTGATACAGAAGCCTATGGCAGATATAAACTAGTCTGTAATCAAGTCACAAAGGAGATTAGGCAGGTGAAGGCAGATTACAAGAAATCTTTGGCAAAGGATGCAAAGAAAAACAGCAAAGAGTTCTTTACTTATATAAACTCTAGAAGGAATGGGATGAATCAGATTGGACCACTTAACATAGATGGTTCACTATTGATGATCATGCTCAGGTAGCTGATAAACTGAATCAGTATTTTGCATCTACATTTACACATGAGGAGTTATTCAATGAGGGGAGTGCCAGACATTTATCAAACTCTAACAGGGAGCTAAGTGATTTTGTAATAACTGAGAGCAAAGTGGAGGAGAAACTGTTGAAGTTAAACATAAAAAAGGCACCTGGGGTGGATGGGATCTATCCAGTTATATTAAAGGAGGCAGCAAAGGAAGTAAGGAAACCCCTTAGCCATAATTATGAGAGCTTCCTTGGACTCAGGGGAGGTCCCAAGGACTGCAGATGTGCAAATGTATCACCAATTCAAAAATGGGGTTCAAAAGGTGACACTTGTAAAATAGACCTGTTAGTTTAACTTGTTTTCTGGGGAAAATAATGGAATCACTGGTTAAAAAAGTACTGCAGGATCAATTAGACAAGGATGCAGTAATAGTTAAGACATAGCATGGGTTTGTTCAAGTGAGGTCTTGTCTGACCAATTTGATTGGATACTATGATGTGATCACAAAGGAACTGAGTGCCAAAAATAATTTTGATATCATATACTTGGATTTCAGGAAAACTTTTGATACTGTTGCACATGGAAGACTACAAATTGGAGAGATATGGCATTAAGGGTAAGTTGCTACAATTGATAAAGGGATAGTTGAGTGGGAGACGATAGAGAGTGGTAATTGATGGACACTGCTCTTCATGGACAAATGATATTAGTGGAGTTCCCCAGGGTTTGGTGTTGGCCCCATTGTTGTTTTGTATATTTATCAATGATATTGATGAAGGTATATCAGGTTTAATGTCTAAGTTTGCAGATGATACAAAGGATGGCAGGGTTGTTAACGACAGTAAAGACAGTATGCTACTCCAACTGGATCTAGATAAGTTGGGCAAATGGGCTGAGAAGTGGCAACTGAAGTTTAACATTGACAAATGAAAAGTACTGCATATGGGTATCAATAACATACCAACTGTGTGGTACTACTCAGGGATATGGAAAGTGAAAAAGATCTGGGGGTAATTGTGCAGTCAAATATGAAGTTTGCGGAACAGTGCAGACAGGTGGCCAGGGCAGGTCATGGAGTGTTGTCAATGATCTATAGGAATTTTGCTAGCAGGGACAGGGAGGTGATTATCCCATTATACAAGGCAATGGTCAGGCCACACCTAGAGTACTGTGTACAGGTGGCAGTAGTAGTAGTAGTAGTGGCATGTGATCCAAGAAAGCAAGTGTAAGAGCTTATGCAGCATCAGCCAAAAAAAAAAAAAAAAAATTTACAAAAACAATTCCCTGTAAATGTTTGTCCAGCTCCTCCTTAAATTTATTTAACCTATCAACTTCCACAAACACAGATGGAAGTTTGTTCCAGCAATTAACCATCTGCTGGCTAAAGGCAAATTTCCGCACATCTATTTTACATCTGTCTTTCCTCAATTTGAATTTATGTCTCCTTAGGTTCGTAATCTGAACAAGTTTTTTTTTTTTTTTTGGTAGTTATTGGCGCATCGGCCTCTGTGGCCATAGTGCACCTCCCAAGGTTTTTTGCAGTACTTTGATCCAAGCCCGAGGCGGGATTCAAACCCGCGACCTTTGGGTTGCCAGGCAGGAGCTTTACCCACCCAGCTAGCCCGTTCGGCATCTGAACAAGTGGAAGAATCCCATCTTTTGTTGTGGAAGTTGATAGCCTAAATAAATTTAAGGCTGAGCTGGACAGGCATTTGGAACGAATGGATGGGTGAAATGGGAGGGGTTTTTTTTTGGCTGATGCTGCATAAGCTTGCTTTCTTGCATCCTACACCTCTATTAATGCTAATGCTAATACTGTCCTTATAGGGTTACTTATTGTCTGATGATGGAATCAAATAGTTCCAAAACCAGTCATAGCAGCACCTTGAGTTGATGGATAACAGATTTGCCGAATGGGTGGTCTATCCAATAAAAAACAGTATCAGTTACTCCAGGTTAACTAAATGTACAAATACAATTGTTTCCAATGGGCCGAACCTGAATGGTGTTAACATCATTGGAGGGACAACAGATGTCAGACTGAAGAATGTAATAGAAAGAAGTGATGAAATACTATCCTGTTTCTTATCGGACCAATGTTTTATGTATAAATTTTTTTTTGAAATTTTCAGCAGAATTAATATTTTTTGAATTTTCTGAAAATAAAAGTCGCAAAAACAGAATTTTTTAAATATTTAATTTTTTTTTATTAAAAACTAAAACATTATATATGAAACGTATTGCAATCCATTAAGAAAAAATGAAATATTGATAATATGAAAGTAGAATACAAAAAAAAAAAAAAAACCACCCCAAAACTGTTTTGACAAATTAAAAAGGAAGTTGGTCAGGAAATAGTGTTGTCATGTTTCAGGTGACTTGATACTGTATTTTTCACAAATGGGGTGCCAACACTGCCAAATTAAACAGAAATACAGTGTATGGCAATCCAGCACAGATTTGTGAAGGGAAGATATTGTCTGATTAGCTACCATGACACAGTAACAAAGAAATTGGGTGCAAAAATTAATTTGGACATCATACCCTTTTAGATTTCAGTAAAGTTTTTGACTTTTAACATAAAAAGCTGCTGTACAAACTAGAGCAGTTGAGCATTAGGGGACAAATTGGGAACTGTTAAGGTATCACACTACTGTAAGATAAGTAATATGTTGATCTCAAAACACACATATCTTTGTTAGAACAGCTACTGAGAGCAAAGGGAACAAGTCTTGAACAAAACACTGGACTGTTGGCATTTGTGGCAAGCAGACATTCCTTGTGGAGCTGTTCATAGCGATTACAAAGAACTATAGATAAGAGAGGATTAGTGGAATAGAGGAGGTTTTCATAGGTTATTTAGTATATTGTAAAGTTTATTTTGATAAGTTTTTTTTTCCTGTAATAGTTTGATTTTTATAATATTATAAATATAATTTTTTGAAAGTTTCTTTTATTGATATTTAGTAAATTTTACAATGGGTGTTACAAGATCTTCCTTGAACAATTCATCAGAGGTTAACATGACTCATGGAAACAGCTGATGGTGATTTCAGGGTGAGTCATGATTTTATCTTTTGCAGAACCTGTGGCATGTATTCCAAGGTCGACTTAGTGGATAATCATAGCTCACCTGGCAATTATTTTCTTTGTCACGTTGTAAGTAGTGTACCAATCTTAAGTTAAAATTTGATGCATTGCTAGAGCAATTTGAGTCACTGAAAAAACAGGTGCTTGCCCTCGAGAATAATGTAACTGGGAGCATGTCAGGGACACAAGACTCTAGTAACCAAACAAGTGATGCACTCCCAATTCGGGCCCCAGAACAGAATAACCAGGTGCAAACTACTCTGGTTCAAAAAACTTAGTTCTATTAGAAGACTCCATTGTCAGGAAAATGAGAAATATTTATTGTAATAAGGATAGGTGGACTAGAACCTGGGTATTAGTATTAGTATTAGTATTAGTAACGGCCGTATGGTGCAAGAAAGCCTATGGCTTATGCTGCACCAGCCAAAAAAAAAAAAAAAAAATCCGAACAAAAAAATGATAAAAACAAAAATTAAATAAATAAATAAATAATAATAATTAATAAATAAATAATAATAATTAATAAATAAATAAAAATAATAAAATGAAATAAAAAATAAATAAAAAGGAAATTAATCCTATCATCCTATGCGCTTCCCTTACCCGAAAGTACTGGGTATGTCTGCTGGGAGCAACTATTAATGATGTTACCAACAGACTGTCAGATTTTAAGGGGGGTAAAGAGAATATTATAATTCATGTGGGGACTAAAGATATTAAACATACACGAGCTGAGAATTTGTCTTATTATGTCTGATTAAGGGTGAATGTCTTATTATGGGCGATTTTAATTTGCCTCTAACTGATTCGAGAAAATGAGATGGAAACTCGACAGGGAGGACAAAATTTTTAAATCAACTGGATGATTGCTATTTGTATCAACATGTTAGGGAAAGTACTAGAGAAAATAATATTCTAGACATCATCACCACCCATGAACCAGTTGACATAATAGGGCTGACGGTACAGGAACCAGTAGCAGGAAGTGATCCCAGGGCTCTATGGTGGACGATGAAGAGTGATTACGGAGTTGTACGGTGGACGATGAAGAGAGAGGTAGCAGTAGTTAAAGGCAAAGGGTTATAATTTCAGAAAAGGAAATTACGATGCCTTAAGGTGCTACATGGCCACAGGGTAGATATTGCAAAGGGAGTGAATACAATTGAATTATGGTATACCTTTAAAACATTAATCACAGAAGCCTTTAATACTTTTATACCATTAAAAATGTACTCCATGAGGAAGATTCCAAGTTGGATGAATAAGGAAGTTGCCAGATTATTTGAGCAGAAAAAGATGGCATGGAAAAGTTACAGAAAAATGAAAAATACTGAAGCCTATAACAGCCACAAATTGATCTGTAATTGTGCTTGGCTGCCAAAGGCAGATTATAATAAATTGCTGGCAAAGAGAGCAAACAGTGGGGATAAGGAATTCTTCACATATATAAATGCAAAGAAAAGGACAAACCAGATTGGACACAATGTAATGGACGCGGGATAGCATTAGATACTCCAGCTTAAATTGCAGAACTGAACATTTACTTTGAACTGATATTTACAGAAGAAAAACACTTTGCGTCAATGAGAAATTATGGGAGTGAAGTTGAAAAAAATTTAATTAACGATGTTGAAATTTCACAAGTTTATTTAATGAAAAAACTTTCGAGCCTACAGGCCAGTAAGACTTCCGGGGTTGATGGCATATACCCTATAATCCTAAGGGAGGTAGCAAGTGAGTGCATTGAACCATTAAGACTAATTATGCAAGCATCACTAGACTCGGGAGTGATTCTATTGGATTGGAAGTGCCAATGTATCTCCAATACATAAGGACGATTCTAAGAGTGAAGTGGGAAATTACCGGCCAGTTAGTCTAACTTCAGTAGTAGTAATCACAGAGACAATGATCAAAGTTGGAATTTAGGATCATTTAGATAGAAATGGAATTCTGAAGGATACTCAACAGGGTTTTGTAAAGGGAAAATTATGTTTAACTAATCTGGTTAGCAGTTTTGACAGGGTCACTCATGAGCTGTATTTAGGGAATAATTTCAACATTGTTCATTTGCATTTCAGTAGAGCATTTGACTCAGTTCGACATGAGCAATTACTGTATAAGCTGGAACAGGTTGGAATCACAGGGAAAATCCTAAGATAGATAGCTGGATGGCTTCAGGGCAGGAGGCAGATGTGATAAATGGTTGTTCCTCAGATTGAGTTGATGCAAGAAGTGGGGTTCCCCAAGGATCAGCATTAGATCAACTGTTGTTTTTGATTTTCATAAATGACATCGATGAAGGGATAGAGGACGTGATATCTAAATTTGCAGATGATTTAAAAATTGGTAGAGTAGTTAATGATCATCACCAAGCACAGCTTCTTCAGAGTGATGTACATAGAGTATTACATAACTACATAATGCAGCAAAGTGTAAGGTATTACGCCTGGGGAACAGTAACACCAAAATAACTTACATACTTAGTGTAGTTGAACTAAAACCTAGTAGGGAAGAAACGGATTTGGGTGTTACAATATGGTCAGACATGAAATTCTCTGAGCACTGGGTGCCTCCGTAGCCAGGTGGGCAGGAGCGGCAGTTCGTAGCACACACTTCTTGATTAGACCGGGGTTCAAGCCCGTGACCACCAAATACGGAGGATGCAGAAAGGTCAGGGAATGACCACCGCATATCCTCGGAGCAATATGGTCTTAGTTGCTAATGCTCCTAAAAAACCAAATAACAACAGCAACTCTGAGCACTGTAGACAGGTTGCGAGGAAGGCTCATGGTGTCCTATCAATGATTTATCGAACATTTGCTAGTAGAGATAAGAACGTTATAACCCCATTATATAAGGTTATTGATAGACCAAACTTGGAATACTCTGTTCAAGTGCAGACACCGCAACTAAAAAAGACACTGAGCTTGTCAAAAGGGTCCAAAGAAGTGTAACTTGCCTGGTGAGATCGGCAAAAGGGCATCCATATGAGGAAGACTTCGAATATGTGGGTTGCACTGCTTGCAAACTAGGCACAGAGGAGACTTGTTGAGGTGCTTAAGGCTGAAAGGCATAAGTAAAACGAATGATGACAAAATTTTCATGGTTATAAATGATTCTAGAAGTAGGGGCCATAATTTCAAGTTATCGGGGAAGATGTTTAAGACTGGATTGGAGGAAATTTTATTTTAGCCAATGAGTTATAAGTTACTGGAATAAGTTGCCTACATGGGTGGTAGAGGCTGACAGTCTGGGGAAATTCAAAGGTCAGCTGGATAATTATCTATGGGAGGAGAGAAATGCATAGGTTGTCTATTTCCTCTTCTCTTAGTAATTATTATTATTTTAAAAATTTTCTTCTTATTATTATTTTATTTTTATTTACTTATTGAACCTTGAGGTTGTCACAGCCATTCTCTCAGATATGCCAAACAAGCTGTGCTTGCTAACTGGGAGTCTAAAAACGCTGATGGAACTGATATTCAGGTGACACTCAAATCAAGTGGACCCAATTTTGGCAAAGCCGGACGGTTTATGACAGCCAAATCCTCTGCTTGCACCTTCATGAAGGTGGGACTGTTGGTAATCCTGGGTATAACCCCCATGCACAAGCACACTGTGGGTGACCACCCAGGTGTGAACCAATGTAAACAGGGGTCAAGGTATGGAACCCAAACCACATGGAGGAATGCGGCCCCACTGTGTTACCAGGCAATACTAGGTGGTAGATGACTCTCATAAACCGGTGCAATACCACCACTTTGCTTATTGGAGGCTTGAAGTGGTGGAACCTATGTTTAGTCTCCAGAGCTAAGTTCCGGTCAATTCTTCATTCATGCAGTATGACTGATGACTTTTGAGGTTATAATGGACATCATGGCGAGATTCAATCTTCCTTACATTTCGAGGGTACAGCTCTAACATGGTGTTCACAGGCTGGCTGCTAGTTAGTACACTGGATCGAACCTATTAGTAACTCTCTAGGAGGCTTCCGGATCAGCTAGTGTATGATTTTGCTGCCTCTACTCTGCCAGATAATGACTGAAGGAGACCACAATGCGGGAGACATTGTGGAGGCCACATCACGTCATGGATTTGGGTATATTCTTACCATGTGTATGCCATATCCAAAAATTTCATTACTTCATACAGCATGTCTCCACTTTTTCTTACTATTGAATACACCATGAATTGTCAACCTAATAGAGTAAGCTTATCTCCGAAAAGATCTAAACCTCCCAAACGCTTCTTAGTTCATTTCACAAATATGCGTGGTCTCAATTCTAATCTCAATGACGTCCATTTCCACTTGCAGTCTGCCAAACACCATGTACTTTTTCTGACAGAATCTGAGTTATCTGTTGATTTAACTACTGCTCATCTCACTTACCCAAATTATTCGCTGTGCGATTCCTTTCGCCTCAAAGGTGGTACTTGTGCATATGTCCGTTCCAATATTCCCTGTCAGAGACTTGGTAATTTGGAATCTCCTCTTTTCGATCTTCTCTAGCTTAAAATCTCTCTGCCTCATTCTGTCAAATTCATCTGTTGTCTCTATCATTCTCCCAACTCCATTAATCACTTGGAGCTCTTTGACGTCCTCTCTTTGCAACTTGACTTTCTCCAGTCCAACTTTCCTAACAGGGAGGTAATTTTCCTTGGTGATTTTAATGTTCACAACTCCAGCTGGCTTCAGTTTTCTAGTCACACCGACCCAGCTGGTCGAGATGCTGAGGCTTTTGCAATTACTAATGATCTTGCACAGATTTTTCATTTACCTACAAGAATACTGGACAATCCTATCATACAGCCAACACGCTTGATCTTTTTCTCACAAACAACCCTTCTAAAGAAACAGTCAAAGTGAGTGGACCTCAGATCACAACTTGGTGACCTGTGCACTCAGATCACAACTTGGTGATTGTCTCTTCTCCAATGGGGCCTTTATCTCGTGGCTATTCCCAACCTCTTGTTGTTTGGCATTACAAGAATGTCAAATGGGATGAACTGCGAGATTTCTTTTCTTGTTTTCCTTGGTTTCAAAACTTCTGATGTCAACGTTTTCTCAGATTGTGTCAGTAGGATTGGAATCCTTTATCCCACATTCAACTTTAATATCTCGTTCTTTATCTAAACCTTGGTTTTCCAATAAATGTGCTAAACTGTTCAAGAGAAGAATGTTGTATATTGTAATTGGCATGGTTCCAATTCTTTAGTTTCATTTTCTGCCTACACTAATGCTCGAAACAATTGTAAAGCAGTATTTAATCAGTATAAACTACATTTTGAACAGGTTAAGAGTAGAAAACTTGCTCCTTGCCCTACTGGTAGCCGATCATTCTGGTCTCTTGCCAATACAATTGGCCGCAACTTTTGCCCATTTCTGCTCCCACCTCTGTCAAAACCAGATGGTTCTGTGTCAGTTCAGCCAAGGATAAAGATGACCTGCTAGCATCCAATTTTTCTTCAAACACATGTATTAATGATCTTGGTAAACCACCTCCTGCCTTCTCAATATGTTCCATTCAATGCCTCCTGTGGTCTTCCATCAAAATGATGTCAGAAGGATTTTGGCAAATCTTGATGCTAAGAAAGCTCCAGGTCCTGTGGTATTTCTCCACTTGTTTTCAAAACCTGTGCTCCTGAACTTACTCCTGTTCTTTGCCACCTTTTTTTCGCTTTCTTATTCCAAAGGTGTTTTTCCTTCTGCTTGGAAATTTGCTCATATTCAGCCAGTTCCTAAAAAGGGTGACAAATCTCTCCCATTCAATTATTGTCCATTGCAATTACTTCTACCCTTTCTAAAGTAATGGAGAAATCAATTAACCACCAACTCTTAAACTACCTAGAAACCGCCCGTCTGATCAATGATCACCAGTATGGATTCCATCAGTGTCATCTGGCTTATGTTTCCCATTTATGGACAAATTTAATGGAGAAGTTCAGCGAAACACAAGCAGTTGCTCTTGATATTTCAAAGGCTTTCAATTGTGTTTGGTTTAAATGTCTTCTAAACAAGCTTCCATCTTATGGTTTGCCAACTGTTTTTTGTAATTGGTTATCCAGTTTTCTCTGATTGCTCACTGAGGGTGATGTGAGATGGCTTGCTGTCTTCTAACTTCTCCACTAATGTTGGTGAAAGAACTGAACCCCCAAGGTTCAGTTATTTCCTCGCACTCTTTTCCTCTTGTATATTAATGACCTTCTTCCACTGAGTCCAAATCCTATCCATTTTGCTGGTCATAGCACATTGCATTCCACTTTCCAGTTTGAGAAACCTTGCCGTGCTCAATCAGCTTCAACTTCTCGAATATCTGCTACCCATTCCTTAAATGCCGATCTCCAGGTAATTCTCCAGTGGGGCAAAGACAACTTAGTTGATTTCAATCCTTCTAATGCTCAGTCTTGTCTTATATCTTGTAAAAAGGATTCTTCTGCTCCTATGCTTATCTTTGGTGACACTCCAATTTCTAGGCAAGATGATATATCTCTTTTGGAGATTATCCTGACTTCTAATTTCTCTCTCTTGGCACAAGCACATTACAAATATTGCTTCCTCTGCATCTAAAAAAACATGGTTTTCTCTTTCACTCTCGGCTTTACTTTTCTTCCAAACAGCTGTTCACTCTGTACAAATCGCAAATCCGCCCTACCATAGAATATTGTTCCCGCATCTAGAGAAGTGGCCCCAGAAGAGGGCAGTTGGGTTAATTAATGGCTCATCTCTAACAGTCTCTCCACTCGCTGTCTCATAAACGTACTGTTTCTGCTGCGTGCCTTTTCTACAGATACTTCCATGGGCACTGTTCTTCTGAATTGGCTTCTATAATTCCCACTCTCCCTTTCAAAACAGTCCAAACACATGCCGTCAACAGCCAACATCCATTTACTGTCCAACTTCAAACTCACACTACCAACTTTTCATCTTCTTCGCTTATTCATTCAACTGCTATTTTCTGGAACAACCTTCATTCATACGTATTTCCTCAAAATTACAGTCTACAGAAGGTGAAGTCTAATTTCAACAAATACCTTCTTTCGTCTTCTCAACTTCCAACCCAAGCACAGTATTAAGTACTGTTGTGTTGGTGGTTCTAATACCATTCGTGTTTGGGGTTTTCATAAAAAAAAATTAAAAAAAAAAAAATTATTTTGTATTATTTTATTTATTATTATTATTATTATTATTATTATTATTTTTTTTTTTGGCTGGTGTAGTTTTTTGGTGAATTTTGCTAGCAGGACAGGAAGGTGATTATCCCGATATACAAAGAAATGGTCAGGCTATACATAGAGTACTTTTGGCATGAAGGCCTCATTTTAGGAAGGATATAGAGTTAGCATTAGCATTAGTAGAGGCATATGATGCAAGAAAGCAAGCTTATTCAGCATCAGCCAAAAAAAAAAAAAAAAAAAAAAAACACACCACTCCCATTTCACCCCTCCGTTCGCTCGAAATCCCTGTCCAGTTGAGCCTTAAATTTGTTTAGGCTATCAACTTCAACAACAAGTGATGGAAGTCGGTTCCACCAACCAACCACCCGCTGGCCAAAGGCAAATTTCCGCACATCTATCCAACATCCGTCCTTCCTCAATTTGAATTTATGCCCTCTGAGCTGATTATTCTGAGCAAGATGAAGAATCCCATTGGCATTGAGCATGCTCAAACCATTCAAAGCCTTATACACCTCTATTAGATCACCTCGCCGGTGCCTAGTCTCCAGACTCTGTAATTTGCAAAACTTAAGCCTTTCTTCGTAAGAGCAACCCGTTGTTCCATTCACTAATCTTGTTGCCCTTCTCTGTACCAGTTCCAGCAGCTCTACATCCTTCTTGAAATGAGGCCTCCAGACCTGTATACAGTACTCAAGATGTGGCCTAACCATTGCCTTATACAAGGGAATAATCACCTCCTTATCCCTGCTAGAAAAATTCCTGTATATCATTGACAAGACACCATGAGCTACTCTTGCAGCTTGTCTGCACTGCTCAGAGAACTTCATATCTGCCTGCACAATTACCCCCAGGTCCTTTTCATTCTCCACCACTGTCAGTGTAGTACCGCAGAGTTGATACGTTGCTCTGGGGTTACTGTTTCTCATATGTAGTACTTTACATTTGTCAATGTTAAACTTCATTTGCCACCTCTCAGCCCATCTGTTCAACCTTTCCAGATCCTGTTGCAGCAGCACAGCATCGGTGGTGTCCTTAACAACCATGCCAACCTTTGTATCATCTGCAAACTTGGACATTAAACTTGATATCCCATCATCAATATCATTCATAAACACCGAAAACAACAACGGACCCAACACTGAACCCTGAGGAACTCCACTAATAACATTAGTCCACGTTGAGCAGTGTCCATTGATTACCACTCTGTCTTCTGCCACTCAACCATCCCCTTATCCATAGCAGCAATTTGCCTCCAATGCCACACTGCTCCAATTTGTGCAGCAGTCTTCCATGTGCAACAGTATCAAAAGCCTTTCTAAGATCCAAATATATAATATCAAAGTTATTCCCTGCATCCAGTTCTTTTGTGACTACATCATAGTATCCAATCAAATTGGTCAGGCAAGACCTGCCCTTAACAAAACCATGCTGCGTCTGAGCTATAACTGAATTCTTGTCTAGATGATCCTGCAGTGCTTCTTTAACCAGTGCCTCCATTAATTTACCTGGAACAGAAGTTAAACTCACAGGTCTATAATTACTTGTATCAGCCTTTGATCCTCCTTTGTGAATTGGGGTTACATTTGCACATCTCCAGTCTATGGGTACCTCCCCCGAGTCCAAAGAAGCTCTCATAATTATGGCTAGGGGTTTGCTTACTTCCTTTGCTGCCTCCTTTAATATAACTGGATAGATCCCATCCACCCCAGGTGCCTTTTTTATGTTTATCCTCAACAATCTCTCCTCCACTTTCCTCTCAGTTATTACAAAATCATCCAGCTCACTGCCAATGTTTACTTTACCTACATCATTCTCCTTCCTGAATAACTCCTCATGCATGAATGTAGATGCAAAATACTCGTTTAGATTGTTAGCCACCTGAGCAGGATCCTCAACTGTTGAACCATCAATATCCAGTGGACCAATCTGATTCATCCCTTTCCTTCTTGAGTTTAAATAGGTAAAGAACTCTTTTCTGTTTTTCTTTGCATCCTTTGCCAAGGATTTTTCGTAGTCTGCCTTTGCTGCCTAATCTCCTTTGTGACTTGGTTACAGACCAACTTATATGTATCATAGGCTTCCATGTCACCTATTAATTTGTATGTATCCCATGCATTTTTCTTCTCTGCCACATGTCTCATTAGTTCATCTGACAACCATTTAGGCCTAAACCTTGAACAATATTTCTTAGTTGGTATGTAAAGCCTGGTAGCCTCCAAGATTAGTTCCTTGAATGCTTCCCATTTTGAGTTTGCTGTTGGTAACATCATCAGTTGGTCCCACTGTATAGAATTTAAATACTGTCTCAGACCATCATAGTCGCCTTTACGAAAACAAAAACCCTTCCTTTTACCTCTGATGGTAGTTACCTCCTTGAGTAAATCCCAGTTCAACACACTGTGATCACTGCCACCTAGTGGTTCATTTATCTGCAGATTCTTAATGCATGAAGAATCACTACTGATAATCAGATCAAGAGTATTGCTCCCTCTTGTTGCCTCACGAACATGCTGATGTAGAAAACAATCATCCAATAAATCCACAAAAGCCTTGCTAGTGTGCGAGTGACCAACCCACAAATTCTAGTCAATATCTGGGAAATTAAAATCCCCCATTATAAGACTCTCTGATTTACTGGCCCACTCTATTTCCCTGTACAATATCTTATTATACTTATCAGAGTCATTAGGCCTATAGCACACTCCTACTCTCAATTTTGAGTTCCCTATGCTTATGTCACACTAAACTGACTCGACACTGCCCTGTCCATCGATGTCGACTGGCTTCACTTCCTTGGACTTTATGTGTTTCTTAACTAATAGCATAACCCCTCCTCCCCTCCTGTCCTGTCTATCCTTTCTATACACATTGTACTCCCCAAATTCCAGTTCTGCATTCCTTATATCTGTGTGACACCACGTCTCTGATATCCCAACAATATCTGCCTTTGATGTTTTGAGCAATACCTCAAATTCATCAAATTTATTTACCAAACTCCTAGCATTGGTGTACACGCAGGTATACATGCACCTGTTTCTATTCTTGGCTACCTAACACAACCCATGTGTTTACTTGTACCGCAATGACTCCCAGCAGTCTCTGAAATATCCTGCATCTTGTTTTTCAGGCTTCTGCTCATTTCAATAGAAGCAGTGCAAGAATCACTTCCACCTCTGCCAGTGGCTACTGTTGATCTACTAGTCCTTGTATCCCCCCCCAACTAGCAGTTTTCCGACCCACCTAATTCTGCCTTCTTTGTGCTCTAATGAGTACAAAGAAGGGCAACAAGATTGGTGAAGGGAACAAAGGGGTGCTCTTACAAAGAAAGGTCTGCAAATTGCAGTTCCTGGAGAGTAGGTTTGTTATTTGGTTTTTTTTTTAGGAGCATTAGCAACTAAGGCCATGTTGCTCCGGGATATGCGGTGGTCATTCCCTGACCTTTCCGCATCCTCCGTATTTGGTGGTGACGGGCTCGAACCCCGGTCTAATCAAGACTGGAGAGTAGGCACCTGCGAGTTGAGGTGTATAAGGCCTTGAATGGGATGAGCAAGATGAATGCTGATGGGATTCTCCCTCTTGCTCAGATTAAGAACCTGAGGAGACATAGATTCAAATTGAGGAAAGACAGTTGTAGAAAAGATGTGCAAAAATTTGCCTTTAGCGGTGGGCAGTTGATTGGTGGAACAGATTTCCATAACGAATGGAGGGGTGAAAGGGGAGTGTTTTTTTTTTCTTTTTCTTTTTTGGGTGATGCTGTAAGCATGCTTTCTTGTATCATATGCCTCTGCTAATGCTCATGCATAAGCCCTAGGCTTCCTTTCACCATGTGGCCATTGCTAATACTAATACTAAATTGGAATAACTGTAAGTTATGTGCTCACATGCTTTACAAGTATATATAAATAAAATCCTTTTTTTTTTTCTTTTTTTTTTACATATATAGAATATTAAAATTGAAAAGAAATCTTATCTTGTATTCAAGTAAATGTAACTTTTTGAGCATATTACTGTACCGAAAATATCGAAGTGGTCAAAGAATAAGTTTCTGGAAATGCAATGTATTAGCAAGAGCACAGTAAAAATGATGCATTTCAAATTCAATTCATAAGCCAATAAATATACCTGACTCATCCAGCCTGTGTCTTGTAAACACTCCTCTAGTATAGCATGAGACTCTTTTTCTTCACCTTTTTTGACATCTTTCACCTGAAAGATAAATTTGTGGAATCTACACAACAAATTAATGCACTTACTATACAAATTAATGACATATATACATTAATAGTTTGTTGTAGTGTTAAAATGATGCAAAGGAAACAAGCTTATTCACACGATATCCTTAAGACTTTGGTAACTAATGATACCAAATAATATTTTACTAATGATATTAAGAGTAGGAGTCCGGCGGAATTACTTAACAAAAGTACAGGTCACTGTTGAAAAAAAGCCGTGAATTAGGGTTGAATTTGAAAGTGTCTGCAATTCTGCCTAGACACGATAGGAGGGAGTATATGATGAGAGCCCTGTCGATCAATTTGGCCCTGGAAGGATTGTGCAAGGCTCAAGGGGTAGAATTTTTTTCAGCCTGGTCTGTACTTGTTAACAGGAGAGACTGCTTCTACAGGTATGGGATACACTTAAATAGAAAGGGTGCAAGAATGTTTGCTGATGCTATCGAGGCAGTGTTAGGTGGGTCAGAAAACTGCTAGATTGGGTGGATACAAGGACTAATAGATTAACAGTAGCCACTGGCAGAGGTGAAAGTGATTCTTGCACTGCTCCTATTGGAATGAGCTGCAGCCTGGAAAATAAGATGCAGGATATTTCAGAGAATGCTGGGAATCATTGGGGTACAAATAAACACATAGATTAGCATTAGCATTAGTAGAGGCATTTGATGCAAGAAAGCAAGCTTATGCAGCATCAGCCAAAAAAAAAAAAAAAACCCACTTCCACTTCACCCCTGTGTTTGTTCAAAATATCTGTCCAGCTGAGCCTTAAACTTATTTAGGCTATCAACCTCCACCACAAGGGATGGAAGTCTTCCACCAACCAACCACCTGCTGGCTAAAGGCAAATTTCCGCACATCTATCCTACATCTGTCTTTCCTCAATTTGAATTTATGCCCTCTCAGGTGATTTTTCTGAGCTAGAGGAAGAATCCCATCAGCATTGAGCATGCTTAAACCATTCAAAGCTTTATACACCTCTATCAGATCACCTCGCTGGTGCCTAGTCTCCAGACACTGTAATTTGCAAAACTTAAGCCTTTCTTCGTAAGAGCACTCCTTTGTTCCATTCACTAATCTTGTTGCCCTTCTCTGTACTCGTTCCAGCAGCTCTACATCCTTCTTGAAATGAGGCCTCCAGACCTGTATACAGTACTCTAGGTGTGGCCTGACCATTGCCTTATACAATGGAATAATCACCTCCTTATCCCTGCTGGAAAAATTTCTGTATATCATTGACAATACTCCATGAGCTACTCTTGCAGCCCATCTGCACTGCTCAGAGAACTTCATATCTGCCTGCACAACCACCCCCAAGTCCCTTTCATTCTCTACCACTGTCAGTGTAGTACCACAGAGTTGATACGTTGCTCTGGGGTTGCTGTTTCCCAGAGCAACGTTTCAACTCTGTGGTACTACACTGACAAAAGTGTAAAGTGTAAAGTGTATTTAGTGTCTAACGGCACCAGGGGTTTCCCCCATCTCCGCGTTGCTTTCATTGTGGGTGTACCAGTTCACTGGGAAGGCCAGAGATTTAAAAGTGTATGGATATTGCACGTGTAGTGTTGTGTTCTGTTGTTCATCTGGCCATTTAGCCGCTGGACCCCTACTGAGGCCCAACGTTGCCCACACTTAGCCCCGTGGAGGCAGACCAGGTACACCAGTATTTTTAGATAAGTACTCTGGCAGGTCCTGCCACCTAATTTCCTGAGATTTCAGTGGGTGGCTAGGACCTATATATAAAAAAAAAAAAAAAAAAAAGGGGGGGGGGAGATAATTTGGTTTGGTTTGGTTTTTTTTTAGGAGCGTTAGCAACTAAGGCCATATTACTCCGGGATATGCGGTGGTCTTTCCCTGACCTTTCCGCATCCTCCGTATTTGGTGGTGACGGGCTCGAACCCAGGTCTAATCAAGAAGCATGTGCTACGCACTGCTGCTCCTTCCCACCTGGCTACGGAGGCGCCGGGGGGGGGGGGGGAGATAAACGCTTGAATTTAATTAGGCCGAAAGAGGTTGCAAGTGTGTCGAGTTTGGCATTTAAAATTTTTACGTTGTGTGGGGCATTCGCTTTTCGCTGGCGATATAGGTAGAGTAGGGGGGAGAGGCGGAAGGCTGGGGGGAAAAGACAGAAGTATGGGGTCAATAGGGAAGGCAACCCCAGGTATATCAGTGGGGCATGCCCTTGCCCCACCAGAGGGAAATGAGGGGGTGGTGGGGTGGGGAGGGGGCAGGAAGTCCTTTCCCTCACCCCACCAGGGATAGGGAGTGAAAGTGGGCTGGGCAAGGGAGCCCTGCCCAGTTCGCCATTGTGGCAATTTGCAGTGCCCTCCAGCAAGTGCAGTCTGTTGATGACTCGTTGGTGGGGTTTGGTCCTTTTCTAGGTGTGTGGTTTCATCCTGGGAGCGACGACATTCTGGCTGGAGCCACTCCCATTGGTTCGTAGGTCGATGCTGTTTCATTTATTCTGCTGCATATTACGCCGTTTGTCCTTAGTATTTTGCGATCCTTTCCTCTGTGTTGATGTTTTATCAGTTTGTCTTTATTTATTATTTGTGGTCATCTCATCGTTGTGGATGGCTATTTCTGTTCGTCGTCTATTGAAGACGTCAAGTGCAAATCGGCTGAGGGCTTTGTATTCATCTTCTGAATCCAGTAGATGGTACTCTTGATTTTTCGGCAAGTATTGAATCTCAGTTATAAGTCTACTTCTGTGTTCTTCTTAGCATTCACAGTCGTGCATAATATGCTGCCAGGTTTCAGGTTCTCCACAGGTGCATGTGGACTCTTCTATTATTCCGAGTGCGTTCAGTTTTGCTTTAAATGGGCCGTGGCCCGTCAGGAGGAAGGTTGTATTTTTAGCCCAGGATAGAACCACGAGGGGGCTTTTGGGTACATTTTTGCGACTATCGGTATGAAGCTTCTTGTAACTTGACCCTCTGGCGACATCTCCCATCTGTGCTGCCAAATCTTCAACATGTGAGCCACTATTCGTTGTTTCTCTACCGTCCGGCTGTTGGTTGGGTCCAAGGTAAAGTGATAGATGGAGGCAGGTATATCCTTGGACAGTAAATACATGAGTCCACATCTAGTCACCTCGAGGTCCAGCGGAAGAGCTCCTGCCAGGACCTGCAGAGCGTGGATGCTCACCGTTTTGCATGCCCTAGTTATAGTTAGAAGTATGTTTCTTTGGATAGTGTCCAGCATCTTCTGTTGACCGCGGTTCCGGCCTTCCTGAACCAGATTGGTGATCCGTAGGTGATCGCTGGGATGAATATTGTTTTATAATACAGGGACAGGGTCTTCCTGTTGAGTCCCCAGTCCCTGCGAGATACTCTCGCTACAAGTGCTGCATAGTTCCTTAGTTTCTCTCTCAAGTAGGTGAGGTGAGGTGAGGTGTAAAGGACAGGTTTCTATCCAGGATAATACCTAGATACTTTATTTGCTTTGCTAGTTTAATGGTGGATCCCGCTATCTTTATTTGCGGTGGTCGTCTGATGTTTAGAGAGCCTTTTAGTAGTACTGAGTTTGTCTTGGTTGGTGAGATCATTAACATATGTGTTTTTGCCCAATTCTGTAAGGTTTGTAGTGCTTGGTTTGCCTGTGTTTCAAGTCCCGTTCTGGAGTCCGCTTCCACCATTAAAATGAGATCATCAGCAAAGGCCTGACTGGCTACATTTCCCAGGTCCAGAGCCAAGAAGTCATCAAAAACCATGTTCCACATTAGTGGCCCCAGGACAGATCCCTGTGGGCAGCCCCTTCGGACGCTTTTAACAACTCTTCGGAAAGTTGTGACGACCTCAATTTTCCTATCCGACAGATATGTCCGGACACTGTTATACAAGTTTTCTGGGATTGCTGCTTTCCGGAGTCTGCCAAGGACACTGGGCCACCAGATGGTGTCGAAGGCCCCAGCAAAATCCACTGCTATTACCAGAAAATATTTCTTGTTACTTTGGGTTGCCTTGGTTATGAGGTTTTGGACTGCTTCAATGGTCGAGAAGCCCGGTTTGAATCGATATTGCCTGGGTGATTCTAGGTTGGCGGTTTTGTAATGGTTCATGATCCTTTTGTGGAGCAGCCTTTCATAGAGTTTGCTTAGGGTAGAGAGTAGGGCTATGGGGCGGATATGAGGCTGGTTGGTCTGGAGGTTTTGTTGGGTTTTTTAAGATAAGTTTTAGGTGTGCAGTCTTACAACTTGTCGGGAAGTTCCCAGTTTCCAGGCATCGGTTGAGGAGATTAAGTATCAGGTTTGGTATATATTCCACAGCTTTTTTGACCATCTCTGGTTCTATTTCTTGGGTTCTATACATTTGGTTTGCCTGGCATATTACCTTTTGTTGTTCATTAAGGATATCTGGTGGTTCATGGATGATATACTAAGGATATTGGTAATCGATTCCTCCCACGTTTTGGTCAGGCTTCCATTGGGCATCCTCGTTACAGTGGATGCTTCTCCCCTGGGGAGCTTGTTTGTGGTGATTTTATACACTACGCCCCAGGGGTTCTCGTTCCCTGTCTTGGAGACCAGGTTTTCCCAAGAGGCTCGCTTGTTCTTTTTAATTTTTTCTGTATAGGTGTTTCGCACCTCTTTATATTGTTGCCTTAGTACTGCTACCTCTGTTGGTGGCCATGTTCTCCGTGCTCTTTGGAATTCTTTCCGTTTTGTCTGGACCTGTTTTCTCAATCTTTGCAATTCTGGAGTCCACCAGGGCATGTCCCCGACTGAGGGGGTTTTCCTCTTCATCGCTGTCTCTGCTGCTTCAGTTATGATACTGGTGATTTTCTCTTGGAGTGTATCTGGGTTTTTAATCTCACTGTCCACCGCCTGTCTATCCAGTTCCTCCAGCGTTTTTTGCGCCTTGCTGGTCAGTTGTACTCTGAAGAGTTCCCAGTCTGCCTTTTGGATTGCGAATCTGTTTGCCAATTGTCTATTTGTAGTTATTTTTGTCATTGATCTTCTGATTTGGTAGGTTATTGTACGGTGATCCGATGTGGTTCAGGCATTTTGCACTGTCCAATCGGTCACGTGGGCTTCAATATTCCTCGTAGTCAGGGTGATATCAATCGTGGCTTCCCACAAGGTATTGCAGAATGTTGGCAGGTTAAAGGGTTGGTTTTTGACTGTGAGGATTGAATTTGCCAGGAATTCGTCCAGTCTTTGTCCATTTCTGGTTCCGTGGCGGTCCGGTGTGGCACTGTGCCAAACAGGGGAGCAGCAGTTTACATCTGCTCCTACAATTATTCTTTGTCCTGCTAGGGTTGTCTGGACGGATTGGAGATATGTGATAGCAAAGTCGATTTCCACACCAGGTCTGCAGTACAATGAAATTGCGTAGAAGCTCCCAATTGAGCTGATTATATGAGAACAGGCAGCCCAGGGCGTACAGAGCTGTGGTAATTTTGTTGCCGCTATTTCCGGATTCCTCACTACTACTGCTGCCCATGGGGTATCCTCGTCACTCTGGATAATTTTATAACTCATTGGGAATCCCCTGACCTGCTTTGTGTGTGTATAGGGCTCCTGGATAAGGATGATGTCGGCATTTTCTTCATCGGCTTTGTGGCGCACCTGGTCAACAACTGCCCTGGCACGCTGCCCATTGATCTGGTGTATCTTCAGAACTCCGTAGTTATATTTCTTATGGTGTGTCCCCATAATCAATTTGTTGTTGGAATACACTCTTTACTTTTTGGTAAGTTGGGCATTTTGCATCCCGTATGGAGTGTGTGTGGTCCAGCCTCAGGGATTTGCAATTGACGCATATGGGATCTTTCTCCTTGTTTGGGCAGTTTTTAAATTCATGCCCTTTCTCTGAGCAGTGGCCGCACGTAGCTTCTTTCTGGTTGCAGGTATGGGAGGTGTGGCCATACTTGCAGCACCTATAGCACTTTATTACTGCCACATGCTCCCTATACTTATGACTGCTCCACTCCACATAGATGGTACTCTGTGTTCGTAGAATTCGCCAAGCCTCAGGGGCAAGTTCTATGACCCAATTACAGTTGCCACTGTTATTTACTCTGGTTTTGTATTTTGGGAAAACCAGCACTTTCCCATCCCGGTCTGGGAGTGCACTTTTTAGATTCTTCCTGTAGATCTCCTCAGCCAGAAGTTCAGGGGTCAAATCCTGGTCCATGTTGAAGATAACCACTGAGGGCCTTTTTCTCTTCGGGGCCTCCGCTGTGAGGCCCAGTGTAGGGATCTTGGGGTTTGTTATAATTCCTTCTGCTTCTTCCTTACTCTCCGTTTCTATTACTATCCCTGGATTTCTGGTCTTTCTTATGGCTTTTATTCTGGTTGCTCCGAATTCTTCTCTGCGGTTTTGGATTACTTTTTTCTTGATTTCCTCACTTGTACTGGTTTCTTCCCCTGTTGGTCTTAAAATGACTATATTGGGCGTTGGCAGAAGTGTTTTCTTCTTAGCTTCTATGGCCTTGCCCATTCTCAGTGTTTCTGTGGGTGTGTTCCTCAGCGCTTGAGCATATGATGGGGCGCGCTGTGGCATTTGATTGCTGCCATCTGCACGTAGGGCTTCCAGGGTTGCCATTGTTCTCTGGTAATTTGTATGTGTGTTCATTAGTATGTTCTCCAGCTTATTCCATTGCAGGATTATTTCTGCACGGATGGATGAAGAGATCCTACTACTATTCTCCTTCATTATATTTTCGAGGGCCATACGCAGTAGGAGTGTCTGCTCTGGCACAGTTCCCTGTGGGAGTGTCAGGTCTAGGATGGTTCCCTCTGGCATTTTATGCTGTTCTTCAAGTCCTCCCACCTGATTGCTTGGTTGCTTGGCCTCACTTGTACTCCGGGTTTCCCGATCAAATTTCGGTAAGGTCGAATTTGTATTTTTCCACTTCGTGACCGATTTGGTACTACACTGACAGTGGTAGAGAATGAAAGGGACCTGGTACTACACTGACAGTGGTAGAGAATGAAAGGGACCTGGGGGTGGTTGTGCAGGCAGATATGAAGTTTTCTGAGCAGTGCAGATGGGCTGCAAGAGTACCTCATGGTGTATTGTCGATGATACATAGGAATTTTTCTAGCAGGGATAAGGAGGTGATTATTCCCTTGTATAAGGCAATTGTCAGGCCACACCTAGAGTACTGTATACAGGTCTGGAGGCCTCATTTCAAGAAGGATGTAGAGATGCTGGAACGAGTACATAGAAGGGCAACAAGATTAGTGAATGGAAAAAAGGTGTGCTCTTACGAAGAAAGGCTTAAGTTTTGCAAATTACAGTGTCTGGGGACTAGGCACCAGCGAGGTGATCTGATAGAGATGTATAAAGCTGTGAATGGTTTGAGCATGCTCAATGCTGATGGGATTCTTCCTCTTGCTCAGAATAATCACCTGAGAGGGCATAAATTCAAATTGAGAAAAGACAGATGTAGGATATATGTGAAGAAATTTGCCTTTAGCCAGCCAGTGGGTGGTTGGTTTGTGGAATAGACTTCCATCCCTTGTTGTGGAAGTTGATAGCCTAAATAAGTTTAAGGCTCAGCTGGACAGGTATTTCGAACGAAGAGAGGGGTGAAGTGGTAGTGGTTATTTTTTATTTATTTATTTTTTATTATTATTATTATTTTATTATTTTTTTTTTTGGCTGATGCTGCATAAGCTTGCTTTCTTGCATCAAATGCCTGTACTAATGCTAATGCTAATTTGGATCTTAGAAAGGCTTTTAATACTGTTGCACATGGAACACTGCTGCGCAAATTGGAGCAGTGTGGCATTGGTGGCAAATTGTTGCTATGGGTAAAGGGATGGTTGAGTGGCAGAAGACAGAGAGTGGTAATTAATGGACACTGCTCATCGTGGACTAATGTTATTAGTGGAGTCCCTCAGGGTTCAGTGCTGGGTCCATTGTTGTTTTCTGTAATTATAAATAATATTGATGATGGTATATCAAGCTTAATGTCCAAGTTTGCAGACGATACAAAGGTTAGCAGGGTTGTTAAGGACGCTACTGACGCTATGCTGCTGCAACAGGATCTGGAAAAGTTGAGCAGATGGGCTGAGAGGTGGAAAATTAAGTTTAACATTGGCAAATGTAAAGTACTATATATGGGAAACAGCAACCCCAGAGCAACGTATCAACTCTGTGGTACTACACTGTCAGTGGTAAAGAATGAAAGGGACCTGGGGGTGGTTGTGCAGGCAGATATGAAGTTCTCTGAGCAGTGCAGACGGGATGCAAGAGTAGCTCATGGTGTCTTATCAATGATAAACAGGAAATTTTCTAGCAGGGATAGGGAGGTGATTATTCCCTTGTATAAGGCAATGGTCAGGCCGCACCTTGAGTACTGTATACAGATCTGGAGGCCTCATTTCAAGAAGTATGTAGAGCTGCTGGAACGAGTACAGAGAAGGGCAACAAGGTTAGTGAACGGAACGAAGGGTTGCTCTTACGAAGAAAGGCTTAAGTTTTGCAAATTATTGTGTCTGGAGACTAGGCACCGGCGAGGTGTACAAAGCCTTGAATGGTTTGAGCATGCTCAATGCTGATGGGATACTGCCTCTTGCTCAGAATAATCACCTGAGAAGGCATAAATTCAAACTGCGGAAAGACAGATGTAGGATAGATGTTTGGAAATTTGCCTTTAGCCAGTGGGTAGTTGGTTGGTGTTACAGACTTCCATCCCATGTTGTCGAAGTTGATAGCCTAAATAAATTTAAGGCTCAGCTGGACAGATATTTCAAACGAATGGAGGGATGAAGTGGAAGGGTTTTTTTGTTTTTTTTCCGGCTGATACTGCATAAGCTTGCTTTCTTGCATCATATGCCTCTACTAATGCTAATGCTAAGGAGGGTAAAGAGAGCATTATTATTCATGTGTGGAGAATAATGATATTAAACAAACATGATCTGACGATTTGTTAGATAAATATTGGACCATGCTGTAAAAATGCCAATAGTTCGGCCAGAATGTGAAGGTGTCTGCAATTCTACCCAGACATCATTATATGCTGAAAGCCTTGTAGATTAACTCAAGGCTTGAGGGAATCTCTAAGGGATTAAATTTTTATCAGTGTGGCTCAAACTTGTAGGTAGAAGGAATCTATTTTATATAAATAGTATTCACTCGAATAAAGGTGGTGCAAGAATTTTTGCCAGTAACATTGAGGACTTAGGGGTTCAAGGAAACTGATAGTTAGAAGGGTAATATAGATCTGCATTTATCTGATGATATATGTCAAAGTTACGCTTGCACTCACCTCAAGAATTCTTGTTTGTTGTCACAGCAGCTGATGTTGGCAAGATGTTCTGTGGGTAGCAATGTTTCAAATGAGCAGGATGAGAAATATAGGGAAACAAGCCTAAAAAATTTCAAGTGGTGTGTCAAAGTAGTAAACCATAGAAGAATATTTTGTCTTAACTGTGTCTACAGTAATATCAGGAGTTCTGAAGTTCTGAAGATATGAAGAGAGTCTTTGCATGCAAATGGAATGGGCAAGCAAGCATGAATGTCTTATTATGGGTGACTTCAATCTGCCCCAAATTGATTGAAATAAGTGGGAGGGATACTCACCTAGGGTAAAAAAAATTTCTAAATAAATTAGATGATTATTATTTGTTCCAGAATATCGGAGATAACATTAGGGGTTAGAATATTCTTGATCTCATCATTATTCAAGAATTACATAAGATAACAGGGCATAAAATACAAGAGCCATTGGCAAGTAGTGAACATGCAGTCGGAAGATGAATAAAGATGTTGCAGTAGTTAAAGGTAAAAGCACAGGTTTTAATTGCAGATGAGGGGACTTTGACAGTTTAGGGAGCTATCTGGCATCAATTAATTGGGTGGACTAGAGATAGAGATAGATAGATAGAGATAGAGAGAGAGAGAGAGAGAGAGAACACTAAAATTATGGAATACCTTTAAAGAAAAATTCACAGAAAGCATATATTTAAAGCACAATATACCATTAAGAAAACATTGCAGGAGGAGGATGCCAAAATGGATGAATACAAAGCTGGCTGATCAAATAGGGCAGAAGAAGATAGAATGGGACAGTTAGAGAGAGAAATGAAACGTACTGAAGCCTACATCTACAAGTTGATTTGAAATATTACAACAGATAAGGTTAGAGAGGCCAAGCCTGCATATGAGAAAGCACTAGCTAAGAGAGCAAAGAATGGAGACAAGGAATTTTTCATGTATGTGAATATATGTGAGAACGTTCTAAACAAGTACAGGGCAATGTTGGCAAAGACTTGCGAATTAGGACTGAATTTGCAAGTGTCTGAAATTCTGCCCAGACACAAAGACACAATAGGAGGTATTATATGTTGAGAGCCTTTAGCATGAGTAGAGGCATATGATGCAAGAAAGCAAGCTTATGCAGTAGTAGCCAAAAAGAAAAAAAAAAAAAAAAAAACCCCTTCCACTTCACTCCTTTGTTCGTTCGAAATACCTGTCCAGCTGAGCCTTAAATTTATTTAGGCTATCAACTTCCACAACAAGGGATATTGTGGAAGTTGTTCCACCAACCAACTACCCGCTGGTTAAAAGCAAATTTACGCACATATATACTACATCTGTCTTTCCTCAATTTGAATTTATGGCCTCTCAGGTGATTATTCTGAGAAAGAGGCAGAATCCCATCAGCACTGAGCATGCTAAAACCATTCAAGGCTTTATACACCTCTATCAGATCACCTCGCCGGTGCCTAGTCTCCAGACACTGTAATTTGCAAAACTTAAGCCTTTCTTCGTAAGAGCAACCCTTTGTTCCATTCACTAATCTTGCCCTTTTCTGTACTCGTTCCAGCAGCTCTACATCCTTCTTGAAATGAGGCCTCCAGACCTATATACAGTACTCAAGGTGTGGCCTGACCATTGCATTATACAAGGGAATAATCACCTTCTAGAAAAATTCTAGAAGGTGATTATTCTAGAATGCTTAGAGAACTTCATATCCGCCTGCACAATTACGCCCAGGTCCTTTTCATTCTCTACCACTGTCAGTGTAGTACCACAGAGTTGATACGTTGCTCTGGGGTTGCTGTTTCCCATGTGTAGTACTTTACATTTGTCAATGTTAAACTTCATTTGCCACCTCTCGGCCCATCTGCTCAACCTTTCCAGACCGTGTTGCAGCAGCATAGCGTTAGTAGTGTCCTTAACAACCCTGCCAAATTTTGTTTCATCTGCAAACTTGGCCATTAAGCTTGATATACCATCATCAATATCATTTATAAATACAGAAAACAATAATGGACCCAATACTGAACCCTGAGGGACTCCACTAATAACATTAGTCCACAATGAGCAGTGTCCATTGATTACCACTCTCTGTCATCTCCCCCCTCAAACAACCCCTTTATCCATAGCAGCAATTTGCCTCCAATGCCACAGTGCTCCAATTTGTGCAGCAGTCTTCCATGTGCAACAGTATCAAAAGCCTTTCTAAGATCCAAATATATATCAAAGTTATTCCCTGCATTCAATTCTTTAGTGACTACATCATAGTATCCAATCAAATTGTTCAGGCAAGACCTTCCCTTAACAAAACCATGCTGGGTCCGAGCTATAACTGAAGTCTTATCTAGATGATCCTGCAGTGCTTCTTTAACCAGTGCCTCCATTAAACTTCCTGGAACAGAAGTTAAACTCACAGGTCTATAATTACTTGTGTAAGCCTTTGATCCTCCTTTGTGAATTGGGGTCACATCTGCACATCTCCAGTCTATGGGTACCTGCCCTGAGTTCAAGGAAGCTCTCATAATTATGGCTAAGGGTTTGCTAACTTTCTTTGCTGCCTCCTTTAATATAACTGGATAGATCCCATCTGCCCAAGGTGCCTTTCTTGTGTTTATCTTCAACAATTTCTCCTCCACTTCACTCTCAGTTATTACAAGATTATCTAGCTTACTGCCAGAGTTGAATACACCTCTGGCATTCCCCTCGCTGAATAACTCCACATGTGTGAATGTTGATGCAAAATATTCATTTAGTTTGTTAGCTACCTGAGCAGGATCATCAACAGTTGAACCATCAATACCAAGTGGACCAATCTGATTCATCCCTTTCCTTCTAGAGTTTACATAAGTAAAGAACTCTTTGCTGTTTTTCTTTGCATCCCTTGCCAAAGATTTCTCGTAATCTGCCTTCGCCTGCCTAACCTCCTTTGTAACTTGGTTACAGATCAACTTGTATCTATCATAGGCTTCTGTGTCACGTGATAATTTGTATGTATCCCATGCATTTTTCTTCTCTGCCATATGTTTCATTAGTTCATCTGACATTCACTTAGGCCTAAACCTTGAACAATATTTCTTAGTTGGTATGGAAAGCCTAGTAGCTTCCAAGATAAGTTCTTTGAATGCTTCCCATTTTGAATTTGCTGTTGGTAATATCATCAGTTGGTCCCACTGCATAGAATTTAAATACTGTCTCAGTCCATTGTAGTCGCTTTACGAAAGCAATAACCCTTCCCTCTACCCCTAATGGTAGTTACCTCTTTGAGTAAATCCCACTTCAGCACACTGTGATCACTGCCACGTAGTGGTTCATTTACCTGCAGATTCTTAATGCATGAAGAATCACTACTGATAATCAAATCAAGAGTATTACTCCCTCTAGTTGCCTCCCGAACATGCTGATGTAGAAAACAATCATTCAATAAATCCACAAAAGCCTTGCTAGTGTGTGAGTGACCAGCTCCCAAATTCCAGTCAATATCTGGGAAATTAAAATCGCCCATTATACGACTCTGATTTACTGGCCCACTCTATTTCCCTGTACAGTTTCTTATTATACTCATCAGTGTCATTAGGCCTATAGCACACTCCTACTCTCAATTTTGATCTCCCAATGCTTATGTCACACCAAACTGACTCGACACTGCACTGTCCAGCAATGTCGACTGGCTTCATTTCCTTGGATTTTGTATGTTTCTTAACTAATAGCATAACCCCTCCTCCCTTCCTATCCTGTCTATCCTTTCTGTGGACATTGTACTCCCCAAATTCCAGTTCTGCATTCCTTATATCGGTGTGACACCACGTCTCTGAAATCCCCACAATATCTGCCTCAACTTAATCAAAGTTATTTACTAAACTCCTAGCATTGGTGTACACGCAAGTATACATGCACCTGTTCTTTTTCTTAGCTACCCTAACACAACCCATGTGTTTATTTGTACCCCAATGATTCCCAGCAGTCTCTGAAATATCCTGCATCTTATTTTCCAGGCTGCGGCTCATTCCAATAGAAGCAGTGAAAGAATCACTTTCACCTCTGCCAGTGGCTACTGTTGATCTATTAGTCCTTGTATGCCCTCAATCTAGCAGTTTTCCGACCCACCTAACACTGCCTCGATAGCATCAGCAAACATTCTTGCACCCTTTCTATTTAAGTGTATCCCATCCCTGTAGAAGCAGTCTCTCCTGTTAATAAGTACAGACCAGGCTGAAAAAAATTTTACCCCTTGAGCCTTGCACAATCTTTCCAGGGGTGAATTGATCGACAGGGCTCTCATCATATACTCCCTCCTATCGTGTCTGGGCAGAATTGCAGACACTTTCAAATTCAACCCTAATTCACGGCTTTTTTTCAACAGTGACCTGTACTTGTTAAGTAATTCCGCTGTCTCCTACTCTTAATTCTCTTAATTCTCTATAGTAGCCTTCTGCTATTTGAATTATGCCTTCTCTGCTGTTTAAAAGTACACCATTGCTATTCTTCAGTTTCAGTATCATTTGTCTTTCTGTATTACTGCTCATGGCTGTTGATTTAAATCCTTTGTTTTCCCTTAATGCTTGTTCTACTTTTCTTGTGTGAAATCTTCTCATGTCCTCTCTGAGCCTCTTTCTAATGGCTTTGCATAACTCAGTATACTCCATTTTTTCCCTGTCAGTGTTTTTCTTGCTCTTCATTTGTCGTCTTCGGTTCATCACGACAAGTGTTTCTTGACTAATTTTTTTTTCTTTAGATGTCTTTTTCCCTATAGGTTTCTTGGGCTTTATCACTTTCAGAAAGTTGTAATATTCCTCGTCGATATCTTGGTCCTGAGCAGTCTGCAGAAGCTCAAACTTGTTCTTAAGTTCCAGTATATACTACTTTTTCTCCTCTTCTGTTATCTCAAAGACCTTTGTATTATTTACTCGAGTCAGTTTTTTCCTTTCCTTTCCTACATTTATATCAAGTGTACATCTTTCCATTCTGTGATCACTTCCAACATTTACCTTATTCAGGATGGTAACATCATTCACAATATATCTTCTGTTAGTGAGGATGAATTCGATTTCATTAGTTGTTAATCCATTTGGACTCTTCCATGTCCACTTTCTGTTCACCCTTTTCTTGAAAAAAGTGTTCATTACTGACAGTCCTTGAGATTCTGCAAATTCCACAAGTCTTTCACCTCTTTCATTTCTTTCACCAATTCCAAAATTTCCTATAGTTCCCCTTTCTGCGCTGTTTTGTCTTTTTCCAACCTTCAGTTAAACATTTATTGTTTAACTGAAGAAGGCTGCCTACCCAGCCGAAAGCTCTTTTGTATACTAACCGTTCTCTATGTGTACATTCTAGTATTAACTGCTCTGAGGAATTATATATATTTTTTTTCATTTCAATAATATGAATCCGGAGCGCATAGGCCTCTCACCATATTCGGACTATTCTTGGCCAACCAACATACGACATGGTTGTGAGACTACAGAAGGATTTCATCTTTATAGCCCGTGGCAGACAACACCTGAGGTTTGCTGACAGATGCAAAGCAAACAAGATTATCCCGAAAGGATTTCGGTACAAACAACCGTTTTCTAATGAGTGTATGGGACGTGCCTGTCGGAACTTCGGCTTCAAGACTCTGCGCATATGGATTGGCTGCCTCCACCGTGACATACAGCGTGCTTCAGCAAGCAAAGCAGCCCTACTAGTCAACCTTAAGGCTCTGATTCCCGATCCTATTTACACCAATGTAATCAATACTTTATGCTACCAGGCCGTCAGAGAATCAGATCGTTATTGTGCACAACAGAAACGTAAGTTCAATACTTTAATTAATGAATCCCGTCAATTTCCTCACCAGCTTAATGCCCCTTCCACAAGTTGCACAGATTTCGTATTGAACCTGAGCAACAAGCAGTTATCTGCAGAACAAACAGACCTATTGACTCTTGGCATGGCATTTGCCGTTCTTCCAAAGTACCCACCGATCACTGACATCGCCTTAGGCGTGGAAACATGTTTATCACGCCTCCCAGAAGATACGGCCAACGCAATCCGCTTAAAGACTGCAGCATTTCTACACCATGCCGCCCCGTCTCTTCAAACCTTAGCCGTATGCAGATTTCTGCCCTCAAGGCACTAAAACAGGATTCGTCCATCGTCATTCTATCGGCGAACAAAGGCCGTCATACGGTTGTAATGAACCGTGCTGATTACGTGGCGAAAGCCTTACTGCTTTTGCGAGACACTTCCGTCTACAAACCCTTAACCGTTACCCCCAACAGAGCATTGGAACGATGGGAGTCAGAGGTGAATATCCTCATCAATAGTTGGCTCAAACAAGGGAAGATAACACAGTCTACCCGTAATCACCTCCGGGTGTGAGATCCCACAGTTTTATGGCCTGCCGAAGTACACAAAGAAGACACACCACTAAGACCAATTGTATCCTGCGGTGGATCACCGACTTACGAGTTGTCTAAGTTTGTCTCGAGGCTTCTTTCTCCTCTAGTTGGCAAGACCACCTACACCGTCTCCAACAGTATTGAGTTCATAGAAAGGATCCGCACTATATCCATCTCACAAGATCAAGTCATGGCATCGTTCGATGTAATATCACTCTTTACCTCCATCCCAGTGGAACTTGCCATCTCTTGTGCAAAACAACTCTTGGACAATGATGAAACCCTTAGTGACAGAACCAGACTGACACCTGATGACATTTCCACCGCCCTCAGACTGTGCTTAACAGGGGGTGCAATCATGTTTAGCGACTCAATTTACCAGCAGGTGGATGGCACAGCCATGGGTTCCCCTGTCAGTTCGGTCACGGCAAACATCGTGATGGAGGAGTTAGAGGGACGTGTGTTTACACACGCACCAGATCACATCGCCTTTGGTGTCGCTATGTAGACGATGTGTTCGTAGTTATCCCTAGAGACTCAGGTCAGCAAACCCTAACCCACCTCAACTCACTATCGCCCTTCATAAAATTCACGATTGAGCTGGAGTCGAACAACACCATACCATACCTAGATACCCTCGTCCGGCACGAAGACACATGCTTGAAGACGACAGTTTATCGTAAACCTATGTGTGCTGGCCAATTTACCAACTTTCGGTCAGCACACGCATGGGGTCACCTCCTCACCACTGCCCGAACCTTGCAAACTCGCGCCTGGACACACTAGCTCTGCAGGTGAAAGACGCACAGAGACCACCAGGGTCAAAGTGGACCTTGCGAGGTGTGGCTATCCCATCGACATCCTTGACAGGTGTGATCTACAGGCACGCGGCAACGTGGCGACCAACAGTAACGTCAACAGTGGCGAGTCATCCACGAGGGCATTTATCCCATACTACCCCAACCTGTCACAACAGATCGGTAGAATCCTAAAATCACATGGGATAAAGTGCATCCAACTCCCAGGCAAGAAACTGCGTTCTCTCATTTCCAAAGTGAAAACACCTGTTCCCACCCTTCTGCAGAGCGGTTTGGTCTATCGCATCTCTTGCCGTGACTGCACTAGCTGCTATTTTGGAGAGACTGGACGTCGGCTCGAGAAACGTCTCTCAGATCATAAAAGGGCGATCCGTTTGGCAGATGTGGAACACTCAGCTATTGCCGAGCATGTCTGGACAACCCACCACGACATTGACCCACACCACGATGTCGTGGTTGTGGACAGGTCCCACCATTACCTATGGTGCACCTTGTTGGAATCGTTAAACATAAAATGCTTGGATACCTCTTTGAACAGGAACAGTGGTTGTCAAGTTAGCCCATCACAGAAGCAATAATTCTGTCCACAGACAAACGCTGGCCGCGTCACCACCATACGTCACAGCCACAAACTTCAACCTCAAACAATTAGCCACGCGCCTCACGCACCAACTTGGCAGTGCACATCTCCATTCCAACAGTCATTTAATGTTTAACTGAAGAAGGCTGTCTACCCAGCTGAAAGCTCTTTTGTATATTAACCGTTCTCTATATGTATATTCTAGTATTAACCGCTCTGAGGAATTATAATTTTTTTTTTTTTTTCATTTCAATAACCTTAGCATTGAAGCCCCCCCATAATAATAGTGTAGTGGGTTTTCTGCTCATCTAGAAGACTCTCAATTTCGGTGTACATTTCTTCAACCTCTTCATCATCATGGCTCGATGTTGGTGCATAAATCGTTGTAATCTTTAGCTTGTACCGCTTAGAAATCTTGAGTATTAGTCTTGACATCCTTGGTGATGTACTTTTGAATTCCAAAATGTTGTTTTTACAATCTTTATGGACCAGAAACCCAACTCCACCTTCATTCCTTTCACTGTTTCCATTGGTGTACAGCAGATTTCCACTTTTTTTTTTTTTTTTTTTTATGAGAACCCCAAACACGAAAGGTATCAAAACCTATAGTACTTAGTACCGTGCATTGGTTGAAGGAGAAGTATGGGGAGAGGGGGATGCCAGAAACTTTGCTCTAGAGACTAAACATGGGTTTCACCACTTCAAGCCTCCAATAAGCAAAGTGGTGGTATTTCACCGGTTGATGAAAGTCATCTACCACTTGGTAAACTTATAAGTGATTCATTTCTTCTTCTTGTTTCAGTACCAATGTAACAGTGATTCCAATTACTATGCGTGTGGCAACAGCTTCTAAAGAGGTTTGCAATGGAATGCATCTAGAGGGAACTCTTGAGTCCAACTCCTCCATGAGCACTATTAGTGTCAGATCTATCTTGTCTGAAGATAGTGTAATTTTTGACTGTAATGGAAACTTGGGGCATCAAGTTGGTTTCTTGTAGGCACATGGCAACAGGATTGAAGCAGTGAATTAATCCATTGATATCATGATATTGCTGCGAAAACCTCTACAATTCCATTGAATAATGTGTTCCATTATTTGGTTTTGTTCGTGGAAGATGTATCTGACTGCTTTTTAAAGCTGATTGTTTATGACGGTCTGGTTTTGGTTTTTCTTTTCAGGGAAAAGAGGGATGTCCTGATTCATTGCTACCATCCATATCATCTTCTTTGTGTATTTCAAGCAGTTCTTCTTGACCAATAGTATCATCTGTATCCATGCTTGTTAGGCATGATTCTTTCGTCTCAACAGGATATGGTCTTTGCAAATTTTTTGCTACATGACAAGGCGGAGGTCTCTGGGATGGAATTGTGAGTGGCGTATTGCTTTGGTCTACTGAATTTGGTTTAGATGGATGCTGGACCAAGAATACTGATCGAGCCCAGTTTGATATTGATATTTTTGGAGAGATGGATATTTCTGTCTGACATGTCACTGATTCATGTCTGTGAATGGTAGAAGCATAAGTGCATTTTGGTATACTTAAGTTGACTTAATTCAGTTTTATATATTTTTTCCTATCTTCCATAGTTCATAATCTTTGGAGTAAGCTGGATGCTTGCCACTACAATTAGGACAATGTGGTGCTGGAGCCTTGCATTCTGCTTGCGTGTGATTCTTGCAGCCGCAGTTCAGACATATAGCGTCTCCACGGCATGCTGTCTGAGAATGGCCGAACTTTTGACATTTATAACATCTAAGCGGATTTGGGATATATGGCCTAATGCGGAAATTCAAGTAACCTGCTTTGAGAGAACCCGGTAGATTTGGAGTACTGAAAGTTAAGATTATATTTTGCATGGGAGTTAAGTTGCCGTCTTTTCTCATCATGATTCGTTTTGCATGAAACACATTTTGATCTTTTAGCTCCTGGACAATTTTTTCCTCAGAAACGTTTAATAGATCCCATTCGGAGATCACTCCCTTGGAAGAATTCAGTGTGTTGTGTGAGGTAATCTAATTCGGTTAATATTACTACTTACTTAAAGAAGTAAGTAGTAATATTAACTCAGAATGTCTTGAGTGAGATGTCTCTATTGGTAAATCTCCTGATTGGAGATTTTAACCATTTTTGGTGAACTTGCAGCATTTTATAGGCATCTCTGGATGATGAAAGGAGAGAGCTTACTCACAGGTTGGGACGACAAAGGGTGTACTATGAGGAAAGCTGGAGATTCCTGCTTCCTAGTGTCCTTTTTAAGTCTCTTTGAAAGAGAGAAGTCATGGTCGGTGTCATGTTGAGAGCTCTTGGGCTCTAAGCGTGGAAATACATCAGTTTCCATTTCTGCTCCTTTTAGCCTTGAGGGATGGATTTTCCCTCGGGTTATTGGCCCCGCCACATGGAGGCAGGAGCTGTGCCACCAGTGACCAAGCAGTTATTGAAGTTAGTAAAGTGATTAGTATTTGATATAAAGACTAGGAAAAGAAAGGTGGATTCCCTTTCTGGGTTCTTTCTTCTGACTTGGCAAGCAAAGAACCACTTGATGTGAACAAAAAAGGAGAAAATCAAACAAGAAAAGAAATAAAACTATATTGTTTTCAGAGAGCACTCCATAAATCATACAGAAAAAAATGCTTGGCACTCGAGGCCACTAGGTGGCAGTGTTCTCATGTGGGATTTACTTAAAGATGTAACTACCATCAGGGGGTAAAGCAGGAAAGTGGAGGACAGAAGCTTATTAAACTCTAATAGGGAGCTTAATGATTTTGAAATAACTGAGAGCACAGTGGAGGAGAAATTGTTGAAGTTAAACATAGAAAAGGAATCTGGAGTGGATAGGATCTGTCCAGTTATATTAAGGGAGGCAGCAAAGAAAGCAAGCAAACCCTTAGCCATAATTTAGCCAAACATAGGGGCTTAAAGGGGGGGGGGGATCAGGCACTGTGTGTTATCAGACACTCGGTCTAAAACAATCCAATATCTATCTATTTTAGAAGATTTAGGAGAAGTCTGGTTGGCCTGCCTCACTAAAATCCACTCATGCACACCTTCTCATTGGTAATCTCTGTTACATCACTTCAGTGGCATAGAACATATAGGGTCGTTCTCTTCAAGATGCCTGGTCAGCATAAAAAAGGAAAAGACCAAATCCTCTGGCAGTTTATTAAATATGACAACACAATGAAACAAATGGCCCTCAGTCCCCAGTGGCTTTCACTCTCCCTCTTACGGCAATGAGAGAGTCAGAGTGAAAGCAGAGGGTGCAAAGAATCTCTGGGTATAACCAGGCCACCAAGCATGAAAACTGAACTTGGCCTGTTAGAATGTAAGATTGCTCATCGGTGAAGATAGGATATTAGAGCTGGAAAACGAATTAGAAATGTAAATTGAAATATCATCAGCTTGGCTGAACAAGAATAAGAAAAATAAATGAATCACAAGTTTATCAAGTGAAAATCTGCTGTACACCAATGGAAATGGTAAAAACAGTGAAGGTGCATTGGCTTTCTGATCCATAAAGATAATAAAGAGAACATCTTAGAATCCAAAAGTACATCACCAAGGGTGTCAAGGCTACTACTCAGGATTCCTAACAGGTACAAACTAAAGGTTATAATGATATATGCACCAACATCGAGCCATGATGAAGAGGTTAAAGAAATGTACAACGAAACTGAGAAAACTTCTAGATGAACAGAAAACTCACTAAACCATCATTATGGGGGACTTCAGTGCCAAGGTTTTAAAGAGAAAAAAACAGCAAAGAAATGTAAACTATAGGAAATTTAGGGATTTGATGTGGAATTTGCAGAATCTCAAGGAATGTCAGTAATGAACACTTTTTTTCAAGAAAATGGTGAACAGAAAGTGGACAGGGAAGAGCCCAAATGGATTGAAAAAAATGAAATTGACTTAATCCTCACTAACAGAAGATATATTGTAAACAATGTTACCGTCCTGAACAAAGTGAACGTTGGAAGTGATCCCAGAATGGTAAGATGCATGCTAGATATTCATGTAAGAAAATAAAGGAAAAAACCAACACAAGTAAATAATTCTTTGAGATAAGACCTTTGAGAAGAGAAGAAAAAACAGTATGTACTGGAACTTAGGAACAAGTTTGAGCTTCTGCAGACCTTTCAGGACCAAGATATCCATGAGGAATACAACAACTTTCTGAAAGTCATAAAGCCTAAGACATCTAAAGGTAAAAATAAATCCAAAGCAGAAAAAATTAGTCAAGAAACACATCATGATAACAAAGATGACAAAATCTATCCTTTCTGCACACATTGGGGAGTACAATGTGTACAGAAAAAATAGACAGGATAGGAAAGGAGGTGTTATGCTGTTAATTAGGGAAAACATAAAATCAAAAGAAGTGCATCCAGTTGATATAGCCTCCTCAACAATTCATGCTGAGGGAAATGGACCATAATCTGCCACGCTGGTCTAGTGCAGTTTGGCAGAATGACCATATTTAGCAGTCAGGGGCTTGAATTCTGGTCTACTCAAAGAGCGTACTGCACCCCCGCTCCTGACCACTCGGCTACGGAGTATGTCGTATGTATTGCTAATTTGTGATCCATCTTCCCCACTGCCAGCATCATTCCCTTACTCCTTATACAGGGTGTCTCAAAAATATTGGTACAAACATTTAGGGAAGGTAGGTAACATCTAAAGGAATGTGAATCGCATAGGAACCCATAATCGGAAACGTCACCGTAAGTTGGTAGATGGCACTGTTCATCAGTTCGCAAGAGGGAAAATTTCTGGTTTACTCATTCAAGCAGTAGTTGCCACACGAAGAGCTTGCATCGATATACGAACTGTGAGCTGGCAGACATGCACCTAGTGTATGGATTAGCAGAGGGCAATGGACGAGCCGTTCAAAGAATTTATGGAGAACACTTCCCAGACAGATATGTACAGGACCACTGTTTGTTTGCGTGTGTGCATCAAAATTTGTGCGATTACTGGTCTTTAGAGGTAACAGGAGTAGTGCGGGCAGACCACGTTCGACGCAAGCTCCCACCATGGAAGAAAGTGTGTTGAATGCCATCCAGAATAATCCTACTACCAGCACACGTGCTGTTGCCTCTGCCTTAGGAGTGTCTCGTTGCAGTGTATAGCTGTGTAGGAACCTGGGGCCCCATGCCAAATAAGTAACCACGTAGGGGAGGGAGATGTACAGGCAGCCAGGGGAGAAGATTAGCTGAAAAATATCAGTAGGCTAGTAGCAAAGGGATGCAATGTAGAATGAATGAATGAGAATGAAAGACAATGAATAGGCTGGGAACCGAGTGAACTAGGAATTATGGTAAAAGGGAATAAATGGCAGTTTTGGTGAAAGAAAGAGTGACCTAGCATGACAGAAAGAGAGAGTGAACGGGAATGAGTGGAAGAGCAAATGTAATTGGCCGAAAGAACACAAAGTTAAAAATAACTTACATTACGATTTATATATACTGTACCAACAAACATTTACTAACCACATCAACACTATCACTCTGCTATTCTCCCACGGCCTGCAAAAAAAAAAAAAAAACTTGCGGCTAGGCCTGCACCACAACTGAAGAATAAAAGTAAGTTGAGGTGCCCAGAGAGTGCAGTGCAGAAAGTAAGAGTCGAATAAATGAGATGAGAGCTAGAAGAATGAATAAAAGTGTAAGCGTGTGAGAAAAAGAACACAAACCATAAATGCTACAGTTAAGTACACAATAACCCTAGTTTTAATTAGTATTTAAATTTACACTACACATCATTGCATCCCCTCCTGGTGTGTGAGAAAAAGATGAATGAGTTGAGTGAAAAAAAAAAAAAAATATATATATATATATATATATATAAAAAACTTGGAAAAAAATTATAAAATAAGAAAAAAGTACTTTAAAAAAATATATATACATATATATTAAAAAAAAATAAAATAAATAAATAAAAAATAAAAAAAAAGAATGAAGAATGCAATTAGAGTGAGAATGCAGATTATGAATGAAGTAAATGTGTCTCTCCCACCCCCTCGCCTGGTGGGTTCCCCACTACCAGCTAACATATCCCACCCCCGGATATGGGGGTGGGATATACCGGATTCGACACTCCTTGGACATGACACCGACGAAGATATTCTGCGGCTTTGCTGCCAATGCACCATTGGCGATCTGAACTGGGTACGCTAACCTGGTTCCCTTTAAAACCCCATCCCCAGATCCGTCTCCTCCCTCCCCAGGCAGAGGAGGGAGGAGACGGATCTCTGCCTCCTCTCCTCCCTGACTATCCCCCATACCTCACCTGGTGGGGCTCGTCTCCACTGATCTCTTTAGGGATGCCTACTCTATCGTCCCTATTCTTCTATCTGTTTTCCCCCCAGTCTTCAGTCTCCCTCCCTCTCTCACTAAATCGACCGAGTACACCCTTAACAATGCTGCCAAATTCTAATCAACTTCTAAATTCTACCGGTTTCCTGTAAATCTCTAAGACAACTAACACTATTAGCTTTTATCTAGCATATATTACCTCACATGTCTAAGTTTAATAACATCAAAATTTCGCCAAACCTATTTGGCCTTTAACACATCTCTTTAGCGTTCAACCCCAACCAGCGATTTCCTAACAGCAATCCCATTAAGCATTAATGTCAAACGCAATTTTTTTTTTTTTTTTTTTAAATAGGTCCTAGCCACTGAAATTCCAGGAAACTAGGTGGCAGGACCTGCCAGAGCAATTTGTTGCGATACTGGATACACCCGGCTAGCCTCCACGTGGCAGGGTATGGGCAACGTAGGGCCCCACTAGGGGCCTGGCGGCCAATAAGCCGGATAAACAATGGGCACAACAAATCACACTGCACAGACACGGCCCACACACTTTCAAGTCTCTGGCTTGACAGTGTACTGTCCTCGATACAGTAAAACACACGCGGAGATGGGAGAAATCCCAGGTGCCGTCTGACACGAACATACCTTATACCTTATGCAGTGTACAGCATGTCTAGCACGACGATTCCTTACATCCCTTTCATCTCCAAAGGGTTCAGTTACTGCTCCCCCAAGATCATCCTGCACGTGTGGCTTTTGCGCAGTGGTTTCTCCAAGAAAGGGTTCAAGACTTGAATTTTCCAGCCTATGTTTTGGTCACGGATGAGGCTTATTTCACTCAGGAAGGCTTATTCAATCAGCACAATGCTCATGTGTGGGCTCACGACAACCCACATGGTGTGCGACCCCATGCGGCACAACATTGCTTCGCAATAAATGTGTGGGCAGGTATGGTCGGTGACTGCTTAGTCGGCCCATACCTGTTACCATCCCGCATGAACTCCGCTAAATATCGCATCTTTCTTAAACAAGTTCTAGACTTGTTTAAGAAAGATGTTCCAGCAAATGTGAGACGCAACATTTGGTTTCAACATGACGAGGCGCCTGCCCATTATGGAAGGTGTGTTCATGACCATTTGAACAGGCGTTTTGGGCGTCAATGGATTGGCTGTGGTGGACCCGTTGCCTGGCCCCCACGCTCACCTGATTTATCGAGCCTTGATTTCTTTCTGTGGGGGTCCTCAAATCTATCGTGTATGAATCGCCTGTGGAGATGGAAATGGATCTTGTGGCGAGACTCGTCTGCACTGCTTCTACTGTCAAAGAAACTCCAGGTGTATTTGACCGTGTCTGCCAATCCATGCTGCATCGGTGTCATGCATGCACTGCATCTCATGGTGGAACCTTCGCGCATCTGTTGTAACATCATGAAATACATCCATCTTGTACTCCATTGTTAATATTATGTCAAATGTTTGTCATTAATTACTGTCTTGTGTCATTTCTGCTTCTTGTGCCTCTGCTACTACTTTCCCGTGACGTTTCTGGTTATGGGTTCCTATGTGATTCACATTCCTTTAGATCAGCGTTTCCCAACGGGAGTCCATAGAAGCTTTGAGGGGGTCCACAAGAAAAAAATTGTATTTCGGGGGTCCATAATATGAGCTAAGAGGTTAATGATAAAATATTATAAATAAAATAATTTGTTAAATAAAAATAATAATAATAAAATAAACTAATGTCATAGAAAAGTCCAGAAATTCGCAGTTAGAAGATACTCTTATTTTCTGAAACCTTCCTTAGTTGACACAAAAAAAAATTTCTTTCCATAGAAAATTCTCGAAGAAGAAAACATTTAAGCACCGACTAATCTAGAAAGAGTCAGTCAGTCAGAGGGAGTCATTTCGTTCTATAGTGAAAAAAAAAAAATTTCTTTCCATAGAAAATTCTCGAAGAAAACATTTAAGCACTGACTAATCTAGAAAGAGTCAGTCAGTCAGAGGGAGTCATTTCATTCTATAGTGAGTAATCGGCATTGTCGTGGTGAAATCTATTGTTTGCGTTATTGAACATTATTGTTCTAGTGAAGTATATTTCCATTAGTACCTACAAGCATTTCCAACATTAAATATTTGAGATTAATAATATTATTATTGTTTTCAGATTACCCATGGCTCATGCAAAGAAGAAAACAAGACAATATTACTGAATATCTGTCGTATAGTTTTATTGAATCACCAGAGAATATTACAAAACCAATGTGTCTTATATGTGTGACTGTGCTTCTAATGATAGCATGAAGCCAAGTAAGCTTCGTCACCATTTGGAGACAAGGCACAGCGAAAAGAAAAATAAATCAGTGGAGTATTTCCAAAAACTACGAGACATTTTTCAAGGAAGAAACAAATCGGATCAGATTTTTAGTAAACAAGCAAGCAATAAAGATAGCGGTTTATTAGCATCATATGAAATCAGCAAAATAATAGAAATAAAATCTGGAAAGCCACATAGCATTGGTGAAACTGTCATCTTGCCTTCGATATCAGTTGTAATTTCAACAATGTTAAACAAAAATGCACGTGAAATTACAGATAACCTTCCTTTGAGATAACACAATATCCAGATGCATTGATGAAATGTCTGAAGATGTAGAAAATCAACTTATTGCTCAATTACGAGTGAAACAGTTTGCAATGCAACTCGATGAATCAACCTTGATGGGCAATGAAGCACTTTTATTGGCATATGTAAGATGTATGGATGATAATCTACTCAGAGAGGAAATGCTTTTTGCAAGATTCCTCAAAACAGATACTAAAGATGAAACAATATTTAAGGAAGTCCAGTCTTATTTTAAAGAAAAAAATATTCCACTTGAAAATTTAATGGCTTGTGCTACTTGTGCTCCCATGGTTGGTAGGTACAGAGGGTTTATCACTCATTTAAAAAATGCATTGCCAAAAGTATTTTGCATACATTGCGCGATTCACCGCCAACATCTGGTGGTGAAGAGATCGAGTGGACGTCTTCATGAAGCCTTAACTCTTGTAATAAAAGCTGTCAACCTCATTAAGGCTAATGCTCTTCAAGATCGTCTCTTTCGCAAATTTTGTGATGAAAATGAAGGAGGATTTGACCGACTTGTACTGCATACAGAGGTGCGATGGTTGTCCAAATGCAATTGTCTTCGTCGTCCTTTGGGACAGTACTGTATCATTTCTAAACGAAAAGGAGATTGGAAAACAGTTGGTTGCCATGAAAACAGACATATTTTACCTCACAGATGTGTTTGATAAACTGAATTCTCTTAATAAGCTGCAGCAAGGACATAATTGTGATTTAATATCTAGCGAAGAAGCCATTAATGCATTCCTAAGAAAACTCAAATTGTACAGTCTTAATATTTCACGCAGTGCTTTTGACCAGTTTCCAAACCTTGCTTCAGTTAGCAGTGATTTAAAAGATGATGATTGTGTTGTGTATGTTGATCATTTAAAAAAAATTATGAAGACATGCAAGTTTGGTTCAAGGACCTACTAGAACTGAACATCCCAGATTGGATGCTGATTCCATTTGAGGTAAATGTTGCTGATGTTGAAAGTGATTTACAAGAGGAACTTGTTGAATTGCGGTCTGATGAGACAGTCTGAAATCTATTAAAAAAAGGAAAGCATGATGTATGGAAAAATAGTGACATTGCATGTAAATGTCCGCTTTTATAGGAGAAAGCTAAAATGTATGTCATTGTTTTCCCATCATCTTATCTTGTGGAATCTGGCTTTAGTCGTGTAACACAGTTGTTAACAAAAAATCGTAATCAACTTGATATAGTAAAAAGAGGTGATCTTCGTCTGACTCTCACAAAATTGGAGCCAGATATTAAAATGCTAATATCAAAACATCAGCCACAAGGATCTTAATAGTAGAGCATATTTAATGGGATCCTATTTAATAGCCTTAGGAATAAATTTATATATGTTGTTTGAAATAGTGTTTTTTTTTATTTATTTTTTACTAATTCTGTCATTACAAGTAAAAATATGTTTCAGATTTATCAATTAAAATTTTCAAAATTTGTAATTTACATTTTTTATATTATATTGGAATTGTTTAATTATTAGCTTTTACTAACCTACAAATAAATATTTTATTTAGGAATATTACATATGCGTATATGGTTAGGATTCAGAGGGTCCACAAGCAAAAAAAGGTTGGGAACCCTTGCTTTAGATGCTACCTACGTCCCTTAAATGTTTGTACCAATATTTTTGAGACCCTGTATAATACTTTATAGTAGTCTTCTGCTATTTGAATTATGCCTTCTCTGCTATTTATAAGTACATCATCGCTATTCTTCAAGTTCAGTATCCTTTGTCTTTCTGTATTATCATGGCTGCTGATTTAAGTCCTTTCTTTTCCCTTAATGTGTGTGTTCTACTTTTATAGTGTTAAATCTTATGTCCTCTCTGAGTCTCTTTCTAATAGTAGTAGTAGTAGTATGTGACGCAAGTCTATGAGCTTATGCAGCATCAGACAAAAAAAAAATAAAAAATAAAAAAAAAAATTACAAAACAATTCCCTCCAGTCCCTCCTTAAATTTATTCAATCTATCAACCTTCACAACGACAGATGGAAGCTTGTTCCGGCAATTAACCACAATGCATGAATAATCACTGTTGATAATCAGATCAAGAGTATTACTCCCTTGGTTGCCTCTTGAAGATATAGTTGTAGAAAACAGCTTCCAATAAATCCACAAAAGCCTTGTTAGTGTGCGAATGACAAACTCACAAGTTCCAGTCGATATCTGGAAAGTTAAAATCCCCCATTATAAGACATTCTGATTTGCTGACCCACTCTATATCTCTGCACAACTGCTCATTATACTCATCAGATTCATTAGACCTACAAAACCCACAAATTCTCATTTTTCCATTCCCAGTGATTATGTCACACCAAATAGACTCAACATTGCATTGTCCACCAACATCAATTGGATGCACTTCCACTGATTTTATGTGTTTCTTAACTAACAGCATAACCCCTCCTCCCTTCCTGTCTTTCTATCCTTTCTGTACACGTTGTACTGCCCCAAATTCCAATTCTGCACTGCTTTTATTTGTGTGACACACTGTCTCTGATATCCCAACAATATCTGCCTTTGATATCTTGACTAGCAAGCTCATCAAATTTATTAACTATACTCCTAACATTGGTGTATTGGCTTCTGTGGCCATAATGCACCTTCCAAAGATTTTTTTTTTGCATTTACTCTGATCCAAGCCCGAGGCGGGATTCGAACCTGCGACCTTTGGGTTCCGAGGCAAGCAAATTAACCACCCGGCTAGCCTGGTCGGCCAAGTACACATGCACCTGTTTCTACTCTTAGTTACCCTAACACAGAAAGTGGTCTCAGAAAGTTTTTAAATTCTGTACAGTGGGATCAACTTACGATGTTACCAACAGTAAATTCAAAGTGGGAAGCATTCAAGGAATTAATCGTGGATGCTACTAAAAGTTTCATACCTATTAAGAAATATTGTTCAAGGTTTAGGCCTAAATGGTTATCATATGAACTAATGAGACTTGTAACAGAGAAGAAAAATGCATGGGATGCATATAAATTATCATGCGTCTCAGAAGCCTATGGCAGATATAAGCTAGTCTGTAATCAGGTCACAAAGGCCGTTAGGCAGGCAAAGGCAGATTATGAGAAATCCTTGGCAAAAGGCAAGGATTTCTTTTCTTATATAAACTCTAAAAGGAAGGGGATGAATCTGATTGGGCCACTTGACATTGATGGTTCGACTGTTCATGATCCTGCTCAGATAGCAAACAAACTGAATGAGTATTTTGCATCTACATTCACAAATGAGGAATTATTAAGGTTTGAAAATGGCAGAAGGTTATCAAATTGTAGCAGGATACTTAATGATTTTGTAATAACTGAGAGCAAAGTGGAGGAGCAATTGTTGAAGTTAAACATAAGAAAAACACCTGGGGTGGATGGGATCTATCCAGTTATATTAAAGTAAGCGGCAAAGAAAGTAAGCAAACCCTTAGCCATAATTATGAGAGCATCCTTGGACTCAGGGGAGGTCCCCATGGACTGGAGATGTGCAAATGTATCCCCAATTCACAAAGGTGGATCGAAGGTTGACACGATTAATTACAGACCAGTTAGTTTAACTTCTGTTCAGGGTAAAATAATGGAGTCACTGGTTAAAGAAGCATTGCAGGATCATCTAGACAAGACTACAGCAATAATTCAGACACAGCATGGGTTTGTTAAGGGAAAGTCTTCTCTGACAAATTTGATAGGATATTATGATGTGGTTACAAAGGAACTGGATGCAAAAAATAATTTTGATATCATATATTTGGATTTCAGGAAAGCTTTTGACACTGTTGCGCATGGAAGACTATTGTACAAATTGGAGCAGAATGGTATTAAGGGTAAGTTGCTACAATGGATAAAAGGATGATTAAATGGGAGAAGACAGAGGGTGGTAATCAATGGGTGCTGCTCTTCGTGGACTAATGTTATTAGTGGAGTCCCACAGGGTTCGGTGTTGGGTCCACTGTTGTTTTGTATATTTATCAATGATATTGATGAAGGTATATCAGGCTTAATGTCGAAATTTGCAGATGATACAAAGGTCGGCAGGGTTGTTAATGACAGCAATGGCAGTGCGCTACTGCAACAGGATCTAGATAATTTGGACAGATGGGCTAAGAAGTGCAACTGAAGTTTAACCTTGACAAATGCAAAGTACTACATATGGATAGAAGTAACCCCAGAGAAACATACCAACTGTGTGGTACTACACTTAATTTGGTAGAAAATGAAACAGAAATGGGAGTAATTGTGCAGTCAGATATGAAGTTTTCTGAGCAATGCAAACAGGCTGCCAGGGCAGGTCAAGGAGTTTTGTCAATGATATATAGGAATTTTGCTAGCAGGGAAAAGGAGGTGATTATCCCTTTGTATAAGGCAATGGTCAGGCCACGCCTTGAGTACTGCATACAGGTCTGGAGGCCTCATTTTAGGAAGGATTTAGATTTGCTTGAGCGTGTACAAAGAAGGGCAACAAGATTGGTGAGGAGAATGAAGGGATCTTCTTACCAAGAGAGGCTTAAGTTCTGCAAATTGCAGTGGCTGGAGACTAGGCACCTGTGCGGTGATCTGATTGAGGTATTTGATGGGTTCCTTCCACTTGTTCATTTTACGAACCTAAAGAGGCATCAATTCAAATTAAGAAAGGACAGATGTAGAATAGATGTGCGGAAATTTGGCTTTGGCGAGTAAATGATTGAGTGCTGGGACAAACTTCCATCTGTTGTTGTGGAAGTTGATATCTTAAATAGATTCAAGGAAGAACTGAACAAACGTTTGGAGCTAATGCATAGGTGAAATGGGAAGTTTTTTTTTTTTTTTGGTTAATGCTGTATAAACTTGCTTTCTTCCATCATATGCCACTACTAATGCTAAATAGGCAACTTGAGTAGACCTGCTAGCTTAACATCTGTTCCAAGGAAAACACTGGTTATAGAAGTAATGTAGGACTATCTGGACAGGCATGCAATTATATTGCAATCACAGAATGGATTTGTTAAAGGGCAGTCTTGTCTAACCAATCTGGTCTGCCTGTCTTGGTGTAGTTTCTGAATGGTCTGGCAATTGATTGCTACTATAGGGTGTAAAAATACCTTAAAAAAACATACCTAGGTGTAAAAAAATGATTGAGTGCTGGGACAAACTTCCATCTGTTGTTGTGGAAGTTGATATCTTAAATAGATTCAAGGAAGAACTGAACAAACGTTTGGAGCTAATGCATAGGTGAAATGGGAAGTTTTTTTTTTTTTTTGGTTAATGCTGTATAAACTTGCTTTCTTCCATCATATGCCACTACTAATGCTAAAAAGGCAACTTGAGTAGACCTGCTAGCTTAACATCTGTTCCAAGGAAAACACTGGTTATAGAAGTAATGTAGGACCATCTGGACAGGCATGCAATTATATTGCAATCACAGAATGGATTTGTTAAAGGGCAGTCTTGTCTAACCAATCTGGTCTGCCTGTCTTGGTGTAGTTTCTGAATGGTCTGGCGATTGATTGCTACTACAGGGTGTAAAAATACCTTTTAGTGGCAATCCTTTGCTTGGCTGTCCCACTCGCATAAAAGCAGCAGTATTTAGTGTATGCAACTTAGTACGCAACCCAGTTAGCAAAGCTACCATGTTTAAGTCGGCACAGATATTCCATTTGTATTCTTGATAACATATTCTTTGCAAAAGAACATGTAAGTTTTTGTACATGTTCATTCCATCTATACCATTGGCCTGTGCAGTTCAAGGGCTAATGGTACAGATGGATATTTATTTCCATTATGGAGTAAAATTGCTTTCAAACTGACCTTGGATGAATCAATGAAAAGCCTCCACTGCTCGGGGATGTGCTCAAGATCTAATTCTCTCAATAATTCCTGGACATTGTTACAATAAACTAAAGCACCATCCACGAAACAAAAGGTCGTTATGCTAGATAGCCTCTTTCTATAAAAAAAAAAAAAAACCTTGACACCCTTTTCAAAAAGATGCCACTGTTGAATTTATGATCCTAGTAACTGAGCCTTGGTTTTGGAGGGAAGGTCCAAATCTCTGACCAAATTGTCCAAAAATATCAATCATTTATGTAGTCTCAAGGTTCCCACCACATTGCTGGAACAGCAAAAGTCATTGATTTATGACTGCCTCTAAGCAAGCCTGTTAATATCCTTGAATATGAGCTAGAGTAAATCTTTGGAGCCTATACTATATATAACTTGATCTCTGACCTTACATACAAAATAGTATTCATAGGTTTTTCTAAAGTGGAGAAAACCACAACTGAGTGCTGTAGAAAACAATCCTTTGGGATTGTTTTCTACAGCAGCAGCAGCATGTTCGATCTGATCTTCAGATCAGATAATCAGATCAATACTCTTGATCTGATTATCTACAGTGATTCTTCATGCATTAAGAATCTGCAGATAAAGGAACCACTAAGTGACCATCAGGGGTTAAGGGAAGGGTTTTTTTCTTTCATAAAGGTGACTACAGTGGTCTTACACAATTTTTAAATTCTGTACAGTGGCATCAACTGATGATGTTAAAAGCAGCAAATTCTAAATGGGAAGCCTTCAAGGAATTAATCGTGGAGGCTACTAGGCTTTTCATACCAACTAAGAAATGCTGTTCAAGATTAGGCCTAAATGGATGTCAGAAGACCTAATGAGAGTTGTGGCAGAGAATAAAAATACATGGGACACATATAAATTATCAGGGGACACAGTGCCTATAGTAGATATAAGATAATCTGTAATCAAGTCACTAATGACATTAGAGAAGCAAAGGCAGATTATGAGAAATCTTTGGAAAACAATGCAAAGAAAAACAGCAAAGTCTTCTTTACTTGTATAAATTCTAGGAGGGAGATGAGTCAGATTGATCCACTTGACATTGATGGTTCGATTGCTGATGAACCTGCTGAGGTAGTTGACAAATTGAATCAGTATTTTGCATCTGCATTTACACATGAGGAGATCTGTAAGGAACTGGAGACCAGCAGCTTATCAAACTCCAACATGGAGCTAAATAATTTTGTAATAACTGAGAGTAAAGTGGAGGAGAAATTGTTGAAATTGAACACAAGAAAAGCACCTAGGGTGGATGGAATCTATCTAGTTATATTAAAGGAAGCAGCAAAGGAAGTAAGCAGACCCTTAGCCACAATTATGAATACTTCCTTGGACTCAGGTAATTGAGATGTGCAAATGTGTCCCCAATTCACAAAGGGCAACACGGGTATTTACACACCTGTTAGTCTAACTTCTGTTCCAAGGAAAAATAATGGAGCCACTGGTTAAGGAAGCAATACAGGATCATCTAGACAAGACTAGAGTCATAGTTCAGACACAGCATAGGTTTGTTAAGAGGAAGTCTTGTCTGACAAATTTGATTGGATACTATGATGTGGTCACTAAGAAACTGAATGCAAAAAATAATTTTGATATCATATACTTGGATACTGTGCACACAAAACCTTATGATACTGTCGCACATGAAAGATTACTATACAAATTGAAGCAGTATGACATTAAGGGCAAGTTGCTACAATGGATAAGAGGATGGTTGAGTGGGACAAGACAGAGAGTGGTTATCAATGGACACTGCTCTTCATGGACTAATGTTATTAGTGGAGTTCCCCAGGGTTTGGTGTTGGGCCCATTGTTGCTTTTGGTATTTATCAATGATATTGATGAAGGTATATCAGGGCTAATGTGTAGGTTTGCAGACGATACGAAGCTTGGCTGGGTTGTTAATGACAGTAATGATAGTATGCTACTGCAACAGGTTCTGGAAAAGTTGGGTAGATGGGCTGAGAGGTAGCAACTGAAGTTTAACATTAACATATGTAAAGTACTGCATATTGTTAGCAGTAGCCGCAGCGTAATGTATCAGTTGGGTGATACTACACTCACGGTAGTGGAGAATGAAAAGGACCTGGGTGTAATTGTGCAATCAGAGATGAAGTATTCTGAGCAGTGCAGACAGGCTGTAAAAGTAGCTCATAGTGTCTTGTCAATGATATGTAGGAATTTTGCTCACAGGGATAAGGGAGTGATTGTCCTCTTGTATAAAGCAGTGGTCACGCTACACCTTGAGTACTGTATACAGGTTGAAGGCCTCATTTTAGGATAGATGTAGAGCTGCAGGAATGAGTAAAGAGAAAGGCAACAAGATTGGTGAGTGGAACAAAGGTTTGGTGTTACCAAGAAAGGTTTAACTTCTGCAAATTGCAGTTCTGAAAACTAGGCACCTGCAAGGTGATCTAATTAGGAAGAATGCCATCAACATTAAGCTTATTCAATCCATTCAGGACTTAAACACCTGAATGAGATCTCCACACACAAGTGCCTAGCTTCTATACATTGCAATTTGCAGAACTGAAGCTTGTCTTGGTAAGAGCACCCTTTTGTTCCCTTTACCTATGTGGTTGCTCTTCTCTGCACTCATTCTAGCAGGTGAAATGGGAAGCAGATTTACATCCTTTTTAAAATGATGGTTCCATTCCTGTATACAATACTGAAGATGTGACCTATCCATTGCCTTATACAAGGGAATAATCATCTCCTTATCGCTGTTAACAAAATTTCTGTATATGATTGAGAAAACCTAATGAGCTGTTGTGGCAGCCTGTATGCACTGCTCAGAAAATTTCGTATCTGATTGCACAATTATCCCCAAGGCGTTTTCATTTTCCACTTTCACAAGTGAAGTATCACACAGTTTGTATGTTAATGTGGGATTACCGCTATATATGTGCAGTACTTTGTATTTGACAACATTAAATGTCAACTGTCATTTCTGAGCCCATCGAACTAATTTTCCTGGATCTTGTTGCAGTAGCTCACCCTGATTACCATCATTAACCACCCTGGCAAAGTTTGTATTATCTGAAAACTTAGACAATAAGCCTGATAACCCTTCATAAATATTATTAATAAATACTGAATAATATTTATTAATAATTAATACATTTATAAAGAAATATAAATATATTATAAATAAATAAAATAAATTTATAATTAATAAATATAATAACAGTAGCTGTGAAATACACTCATACTAAAGAAATGTGAATAGCTTGGCTTAACAAAAGAATTAATGTACATATTTTAATATTACACTGCATTTATTTTCAAAGACAGAGAGAATAAAATCAAAACAGTATAATGTTAAAATAGATATATTTGTAATTCCTACATTCACCACTCTTTCTTTACATATATTTATATACATATATTTCTTTACATATATTTCTTTACAAATGCATAAAACCCACTTAATCTAAGTTTGTTATATTGTGTATTGATTTTTGGGGTTTCAAAAAATTACAGTTAAAGTTATGAAAAATAAAAACTTTAAACGAGAGTTAAAACTTTATCAATTGTATTAAAAATGACATTTGTTTTATCAATGAATACCAATATATAAATACCAATAAATAAATAAACAAGTGCATTACCTTATTGCAACATTGTTGAAAAAAGTGATACTTGTGGTGATGCAGCCGACTATAAAGAGTCACTGTCTGCACACAAGCTGAGCACACAGGAAACTGTGTACCACATGATAAGTGGGTTTTTGTTGGTGAAGTGTGCTTATGTTCCAGTGTAGTTAGACTATATGGCTGACCATGAAAGTATACAAGGTACTGCACTGGGCTCCTGTTGCATACCTAAAAATAAGAATCAAATTATTATTATTACTACTCTTCATTAGTTTTTTAGAGGACAACATATATGCCCCACCCTTTGAACAACTTTTTTTTTATTAAAATGTACATTACCAAAATTTGGAATGAAGTTTATAGGTAACGCATGGGCCAAAATAATAGGAGAATGAAACATTTACTCTTTGTATTAGTAAAATTAGTATTAGCATTAGTTCTGACTGATTTCCAAGCAGTTATCATATGTAGCTTCATTCACTATGATAGGTGCAATATGGCCTAAGTAGCCCTTGTGTCAGAAAATTTCATAACAGCAACATTAGTATTAGTAACAATGATTTGGCTCTAGAAAGCCAAAGACTTTTGTTTCTCCAGCCAAAAAAAATAAAAAAATAATAATAATAATAAATAAAAAAAACTACCTATTCAAGCCCCTCTGCATGTACTGTTTTTAATTCAATTCCACTAAATGTATAAGTTATTTTAGTGTTGCTATTCACCAAGTGTAGGACTATGCATTTTGCTGCATTAAAACATAGTTGCCATTTTTCTGACCATCCCTGAAGTCTATCTAAGTCATTCAGACGTGGTGTCACACAGATATAAGGGATGCAGAACTGCAATTTGGGGAGTACAACGTCTACAGAAAGGATAGACAGGATAGGAAGGGAGGAGGGGTTATGCTATTAGTTAAGAAACACATAAAAACCAAGGAAGTGAAGCCAGTCGACATCGCTGGACAGTGCAGTGTGGAGTCAGTTTGGTGTGACATAAACATTGGGAGATCAAAATTGAGAGTAGGAGTGTGCTATAGGCCTAATGACTCTGATGAGTATAATAAGGAACTGTACAGGGAAATAGAGTGGGCCAGTAAATCAGAGTGTCTTATAATGGGAGATTTTAATTTCCCAGATATTGACTGGAATTTGGGGGCTGGTTACTCACACACTAGCAGGACTTTTGTGGATTTATTGGATGATTGTTTTCTACATCAGCATGTTCGGGAGGCAACTAGAGGGAGTAATACTCTTGATTTGATTATCAGCAGTGATTCTTCATGCATTAAGAATCTGCAGATAAATGAACCACTAGGTGGCAGTGATCACAGTGTGCTGAAGTGGGATTTACTCAAAGAGGTAACTACCATTAGGGGTAAAGGAAAGGGTTATTGCTTCCGTAAAGGCGACTACGATGGACTGAGACAGTATTTAAATTCTATACAGTGGGACCAACTGATGATGTTACCGACAGCAAATTCAAAATGGGAAGCATTCAAAGAACTTATCTTGGAAGCTACTAGGCTTTACATACCAACTAAGAAATATTGTTCAAGGTTTAGGCCAAAATGGATGTCAGATGAACTAATGAGGCATATGGCAGAGAAGAAAAATGCATGGGATACATACAAATTAACACATGACACAGAAGCCTATGATAGATACAAGTTGATATGCAACCAAGTTACAAAGGAGGTTAGGCAGGCGAAGGCAGATTACGAGAAATCCTTGGCAAGGGATGCAAAGAAAAACAGCAAAGAGTTCTTTACTTATGTAAACTCTAGAAGGAAGGGGATGAATCAGATTGGTCCACTTGATATTGATGGGTCAAGTGTTGATGATCCTGCTCAGGTAGCTAACAAACTAAATGAAACTAAATGAATATTTTGCATCGACATTCACACATGAGGAGTTATTCAGCGAGGGGAATGCCAGAGGTGTATTCAACTCTAGCAGTAAGCTACAGAATCTTGAAATAACTGGGAGTAAAGTGGAGGAGAAACTGTTGAAGATAAACACAAGAAAGGCACCCGGGGTGGATAGGATCTATCCAGTTATATTAAAGGAGGCAGCAAAGGAAGTAAGCAAACCCTTAGCCATAATTATGAGAGCTTCCTTGGACTCAGGGGAGGTACCGATAGACTGGAAATGTGCAAATGTCACCCCAATTCACAAAGGAGGATCAAAGGCTGACACAAGTAATTATAGACCTGTGAGCTTAACTTCTGTTCCAGGAAAATTAATGGAGGCACTGGTTAAAGAAGCACTGCAGCATCATTTAGACAAGACTTCAGTTATAGCTCAGACACAGCATGGTTTTGTTAAGGGGAGGTCTTGCCTGACCAACTTGATTGGATACTATGATGCAGTCACAAAAGAACTGGATGCAGGGAATAACTTTGATATTATATACTTGGATCTTAGAAAGGCTTTTGATACTGTTGCACATGGAAGACTGCTACACAAATTGGAGCAGTGTGACATTGGAGGCAAATTGCTGCTATAAAGGGGTGGTTGAGGGGGAGAAGACAGAGAGTGGTAATCAATGGACACTGCTCATCGTGGACTGATGTTATTAGTGGAGTCCCTCAGGGCTCAGTGTTGGGTCCATTATTGTTTTCTGTATTTATAAATGATATTGATGATGGTATATCGGGCTTAATGTCCAAGTTTGCAGATGATACAAAGGTTGGCAGGGTTGTCAAGGACACTACTGACACTATGCTGCTGCAACAGGATCTGGAAAGGTTGAGCAGATGGGCTGAGAGGTGGCAAATGAAGTTTAACATTGACAAATGTAAAGTACTACACATGGGAAACAGCAACCCCAGAGCAACGTATCAACTCTGTGGTACTACACTGACAGTGGTAGAGAATGAAAGGGACTTGGGGGTGGTTGTGCAGGCAGATATGAAGTTCTCTGAGCAGTGCAGACGGGCTGCAAGAGTAGCTCATGGAGTATTGTCAATGATATACAGGAATTTTTCCAGCAGGGATAAGGAGGTGATTATTCCATTGTATAAGGCGATGGTCAGGCCACACCTAGAGTACTGTATACAGGTCTGGAGGCCTCATTTCAAGAAGGATGTAGAGCTGCTGGAACGAGTACAGAGAAGGGCAACAAGATTAGTGAATGGAACAAAGGGATGCTCTTACGAAGAAAGGCTTAAGTTTTGCAAATTACAGTGTCTGGAGACTAGGCATCAGCGAGGTGATCTGATAGAGGTGTATAAAGCCTTGAATGGTTTAAGCATGCTCAATGCTGATGGGATTCTTCCTCTAGCTCAGAAAAATCACCTGAGAGGGCATAAATTCAAATTGAGGAAAGACAGATGTAGGATAGATGTGCGGAAATTTGCCTTTAGCCAGCGGGTGGTTGGTTGGTGGAACAGACTTCCATCCCTTGTGGTGGAGGTTGATAGCCTAAATAAGTTTAAGGCTCAGCTGGACAGGTATTTTGAACGAACAAAGGGGTGAAGTGGAAGTGGGTTTTTTTTTTTTTTTTTTTTTTTTTTTGGCTGATGCTGCATAAGCTTGCTTTCTTGCATCAAATGCCTCTACTAATGCTAATGCTAATGCTAATTCTGAAGAAGCTCTGATTGGTACTGATCACTGAACTGTTCTATCAACCTTGATACCATCTGTAAATTCCGACATCATACGCCCTATCTCTTTGTTGATGTTATTTAAGAAAATCAAAAACAACAGAGGCCCAAGTATATTGGAAAACTGAATAGAAGTGGGGAAACACTTCTTATGTTAGTCCAATCTGAACAATAACCATTAATCACAACCCTCTGCCTCTTGTATAAGAAAACAAAAGATTTTAATTAGCTGTTCATTTAAATATCTGTATTGCTAATGTGTCCGGCATTAAGAAACAATGATAAATAATAATACTAATAAAAAATCCAAAGAAACAGATCAAAACCCACAAGTTTCACTTTCACTTTATTTTTTCAGTACAGATGTACAGAAAGTAATTATGCTGGTTGCACACAGGTACTCACAGTGAGGGTGTAAGTGTGACCCCATGCCACTAACCTGTGTTCTTCTGTCACCTTTCACAAATTAGCAGTTTCCTTGACTCTTAAGGCCTCCTCAATGACATTTGCAAAACCTCTTCTGTTCAAATGCATATGAATTCCTTCATTACAAAACAAATTCCATCTACTTACTAGAGTCAGACCAGGTTGAGAAACACTAACCCCATAAGTCTTGCAACATCCCTCAAGTCTAGAGTTAATCCATAACGCATTATCATAAAAATCCCTCTTAACATGTCTCAGCAGAGTTGCAAACACAAGAACATTTTGTCCTGTCTTGCATTTTTTTTTCATCATGATCTTGTATTTTCTCACCAAGCCATCAATATTTATTTTATTGTCTCTGCTAACAAAATTCCTATATATCATTGACAAAACTCCATGACTTGCTCCGGCAGCCCATCTGCACTGCTCAGAGAACTTCATATATGACTGCACAATTACCCCCAGGTTTTTTCATTCTCCACCTCCTGAGTGTAGTACAACACAGTTGGTATGTTTCACTTGGATTACTGTTACCCATATGCAGTACTTTGCATTTGTCAATGTTAACTTTAGTTGACACTTTAGCATTAGTATTAGTAGAGGCATTTGATGCAAGAAAGGAAGCTTATGCAGCATCAGCCAAAAAAAAAAAATAAATAAATAATTAAATAAATAAAAAATAACCACTTCCACTACACCCCTCTGTTCGTTCGAAATACCTGTTCAGCTGAGCCTTAAACTTATTTAGGCTATCAACTTCCACGACAAGGGATGGAAGTTTATTCCACCAACCAACCACCCGCTGGCTAAAGGCAAATTTCCTCAAGTCTATCCTACATCTGTCTTTTCTCAATTTGAATTTATGCCCTCTCAGGTGATTATTCTGAGCAAGAGGAAGAATCCCATCAGCATTGAGCATGCTCAAACCATTCAAGGTTTTATACACCTCTATCAGATCACCTCGCTGGTGCCTAGTCCCCAGACACTGTAATTTGCAAAACTTAAGCCTTTCTTCGTAAGAGCACCCTTTTGTTCCATTCACTAATCTTGTTGCCCTTCTCTGTACTCGTTCCAGCATCTCTACATCCTTCTACTTCTCAGCCTATCTTCCTAACTGAATGAGTATTTTGCATCTACATTCACATGAGAAGTTATTAAGGTTTAAAAATGCCAGAAGATTATCAAATTGTAGCAGAGTGTTTAATTATTTTGTAATAACTGAGAGCAAAGTGGAGGAGAAATTGTTGAAGTTAAACATAAAAAAGGGTCATCTAGACAAGACTGCAGCAATGTGCCTTTAGTATTAGCATAATGCTAATGCTAAAGGCACATGGAGTGGATGAGATCTATCCAGTTATATTAAAGCAGGCAGCAAAGGAAGTAAGCAAACCCTTAGCCATAATTATGAGAGCATCCTTGTACTCAGGGGAGGTCCCCACGGACTGGAGATGTGCAAATGTACCCCCAATTCACAAAGGAGAATCGAAGGGTGACACAAGTAATTACAGACCAGTTAGAATAACTTCTGTTCAGGGTAAAATAATGGAGTCACTGGTTAAACATGCAATGCAGGATCATCTAGACAAGACTGCAGCAATAATTGAGATACAGCATGGGTTTGTTAAGGCAAAGTCTTGTCTGACAAATTTGATTGGATATTATGATGTGGTTACAAAGGAACTGGGTGCAAAAAATAATTTTGATATCATATACTTGGATTTCAGGAAAGCTTTTGATACTGTTGCACATTGAAGACTACTGTACAAATTGGAGCAAATGGTATTAAGGGTAAGTTGCTACAATGGATAAAAGGATGGTTGAGTGGTAGAAGACAGAGCGTGGTAATCGATGGGTGCTGCTCTTTGTGGACTAATGTTATTAGTGGAATCCCACAGGGTTGGATCCACTGTTGTTTTGTATAATTTTGATGGGATTCTTCCGCTTGTTCAGATTACAAACCCAAGAGGGCCTAAATTCAAATTGAGGAAAGACAGATGTAGAATAGATGTGTGGAAATTTGCCTTTAGCCAACGGGTGGTTAATTGCTGGAACGAACTTCCATCTGTTGTTGGGGAAGTTGATAGGTTAAATAAATTTTAGGAGGAACTGGACAAACATTTAGAGGGAATTGTTTTGTAATTTTTTTTTTTTCTGGCTGATGCTGGATAAGCTCATACACTTGCTTTCTTGCATCACATGCCACTACTACTATCTTGTACAGGGTTACAAATGATATGATCAATGATCTTCTGACCAGAAGTAACAACCAACCTACATCTCATCCTTGCCTTTTTTCCTTGCATGCCAGACTATCTGCCAGAGACTTATTTCAATTTGAACCACAAGCCAATTGTTGTTCTTTACATATACCTGGTACAAACTTCAATGTTGTAAATTCAACTAATACCAGAATAATAGTTAGTCCCTGATTTTGTCCCAGAGCATGGTGGATGCCCCATCTTAATATAAGCTTCAAGTTAAAACAACATCTATACAAAATGTGTGGAAGTTGTCACAAACTCTTCAAGAAGGATAGCTTATTCTAGAGCCTGTGCAACATTTAACAAGCAGAAATCTCAAGCAATTAAGCAGTACATGGATATAACCGTTTGAAGACGAAAATTTCCCTACTCTGAATAGTCTTCTGAGTTCACCCTAAATCTTGAACCTGACCAGTGTCTTGACTTTATATCTAGATTTGCCTTGAACCTGGTCCTGATCTTAATACACCAACAACTGGAATCCCTCCCTACACACTAACTACAATATCAATCTCCAGGGAAAAGCTTATTGCTCCCATTAATTGAACACCAGCTTCAATTAATTATGAGACCATCCTTGGACTCAGGGGAGGTCCCCACAAACTGGACATGTGCAAATGTATCCCCAATTCACAAAGGGGGATCGAAGGGTGACATGTAATTACAGACTAGTTAGTTTAACTTCTGTTCCAGGTAAAATAATGGAGTCACTGGTTAAAGATGCATTGCAGGATCATCTAGGCAAGACTGCAGCAATAATTCAGACACAGCATGGATTTGTTAAGGGTAAGTCTTGTCTGACAAATTTGATTGAGTACTATAATGTGGTTACAAAGGAACTGGATGCAAAAAATTATTTTGATATCATATACTTGGATTTCAGGAAAGCTTTTGACACAGTTGAGCACGGAAGACTACTGTACAAAATGGAGCAAATGGTATTAAGTGTAAGTTGCTACAATGGATAAAAGGATGGTTGAGTGGTAGAAGACAGAGCGTGGTAATCAATGGGTGCTACTCTTTGTGGACTAATGTTATTAGTGGAGTCCCACAGGGTTCGGTGTTGGGTCCACTGTTGTTTTGTATATATATCAATGATATTGATGAAGGTATATCAGACTTAGTATCGAAATTTGCAGATGATACAGCAGAGTTGTTAATGACAGTAATGGCCCTTCCCCCCTACTGAAACAGGGTCTAGAAAATTTGGGCAGATGGGCTGAGAAGTGGCAACTGAAGTTCAACATTGACAAATGCAAAGTACTGCATATGGGTAGAAGTAACCCCAGAGAAACGTACCAATTGTGTGGCACTACACTTAAGGTGGTAGAAAATGAAAAACACCTGGGAGCAATTGTGCAGTGAGATATGAAGTTTTCTGAGCAATGCAGACAGGCTGCCAGGGCAGGTCATAGGGTTTTATCAATGATATACAGGAATTTTGCTAGCTACATCCTTCCTCATTTTAGGAAGGATATAGATTTGCTTGAGCGTATACTTAGAAGGGCAAGGGTAATTCTCCTCACCAAGATAGGTGAGGAGAATGAAGGGATCCTCTTACCAAGAGAGGCTTAAGTTCTGCAAATTGCATTGGCTGGAGACTAGACACCTGCGAGGTGATCTGACTGAAGTGTATAAGTCCTTGAATGGTTTCAGCATGATAATTTTCCTTTAGCCAGTGGATGGTTAATTGCTGGAACAAACTTCCATCTGTCGTTGTGGAAGTCGATAGGTTAAAAAATTTAAGTTGGAACTGGACAAACATTTAGAGGGAGTTGTTTTGTAATTTTTTTATTTTTTTTTTGCCTGATGCTGCATAAGCTCATAAACTTGCATCACATGCCACTACTACTACTACCTTTTAATTTATACGTATCACATGCATTTTTCTTCTCTGCCACATGTCTCATTAGTTCATCTGACCTCGATTTAGGCCTAAACGTTGAACAATATTTCTTAGTTGGTAAGAAAAGCCTAGAAGCTTCCAAGGTTAATTGTTTGAATGCTTCCCATTTAGAATTTGCTGTTGGTAACATCATCAGTTGGTCCCACCATAGTCACCTTTACGTAAGCAAAAACCTTTCCCTTTATCCCTGATGGTAAAGGGATGGATTTAACCTGAGTTTTTTTTACATTAAACATGGTTATATGTGGCAGTTTTGTAAACTTTTAAAAGTAGTAGTAGTAGTGGCATGTCATGAAAGAAAGCAAGTGTATGAGCTCATGCAGCATCAGCCAAAAAAAAAAAAAAAAAAGGAAAATCACACCATTCCCTCCAAATGCCTGTCCAGTTCCTCCTTAAATTTATTTAACCTATCAACTTCCACAACGATAGAAGGAAGTTTGTTCCAGCAATTAACCACCTGCTGGCTAAATGCAAATTTCCACACATCTATTCTACATCCGTCTTTTCTTAATTTGAATTTATGCCCCCATAGATTCGTAATCTGAACAAGTGGAAGGATCCAATCAGAATTCAGCGTGCTCAACCCATTCAAGGCCTTATACACCTCAATCAGATCACTGCACAGGTTCCTAGTCTCCAGCCACTGCAATTTGCAGAACTTAAGCCTCTCTTGGTAAGAGGATCCCTTCATTCCCCTCACCAATCTTGTTGGCCTTCTCTGTACATGCTCAAGAAAATCTATATCCTTCCTAAAATGAGGCCTCCAGACCTGTACGCAGTACTCAAGGCGTGGCCTGACCATTGCCTTATACAGAGAGACAATCACCTCCTTTTCCCTGCTAGCAAAATTCCTATATATCATTGACAAAACCCCATGACTGCCCTGGCACCCTGTCTGCATTGCTCAGAAAACTTCATATCTGACTGCACAATTACTCCCAGGTCTTTTTCATTTTCTACCACCTTAAGTGTAGTACCACACAGTTGGTACATTTCTCTGAGGTTACTTCTACCCATATGCAGTACTTTGCATTTGTCAAGGTTAAACTTCAGTTGCCACTTCTTAGCCCTTCTGCCCAAATTATCTAGATCTTGTTGCAGTAGCACACTGCCATTACAGTCATTAACAGCCCTGCCAACCTTTGTATCATCTGCAAACTTTGACACTAAGCCTGATATACCTTCACCAATATCATTGATAAATATACAAACCAACACAGAACTCTGTGGGACTCCACTAATAACATTAGTCCATGAAGAGCAGCACCCATTAATTACCACCCTGTGTCTTCTCCCACTCAACCATCCTTTTATCCACTATAGCAACTTACCCTTAATACCATTCTGCTCCAATTTGTACAATAGTCTTCCATGTGCAACAGTGTCAAAAGCTTTCCTGAAATCCAAATATATGATATCAAAATTATTTTTTGCATCCAGTTCCTTTGTAACCACATCATAATATCCTATTATGATGTGGTTACAAATTTGTCAGAGAAGACTTTCCCTTAACAAACCCATGCTGTGTCTGAATTATTGCTGCAGTCTTGTCTAGATGATCTTGCAATGCATCTTTAACCAGTGACTCCATTATTTTACAGGGAACAGAAGTTAAACTAACTAGTGTGTAATTACTCTTGTCACCCTTTGATCCCCCTTGGTGAATTGGGGATACATTTGCACATCTCCAGTCCGTGGGGACCTCCCCTGAGTCCAAGGATTCTCTCATAATTATGGCTAAGAGTTTGCTTACTTTCTTTGCCGCCTCCTTTAATATAACTGGATAGATGACATCCACCCCAGGTGCCTTTCTTATGTTTAACTTCAACAATTTCTCCTTCACTTTGCTCTCAGTTATTACAAAATCATTAAGCACCCTGCTACAATTTGATAACCCTCTGCCATTTTCAAACCTTAATAACTCCTCATGTGTGAATGTAGATGCAAAATACTCATTCAGTTTGTTTGCTATCTGAGCAGGATCATCAACGATCGAACCATCGATGTCAAGTGGACCAATCAGATTCATCCCCTTCCTTTTAGAGTTTATATAAGTAAAGAAATCCTTGTTGTTTTTTTTAACATCTTTTGCCAAAGATTTGTCGTAATCTGCCTTCGCCTGCCTAACCTCCTTTGTGACCTGATTACAGACTAGCTTATATGTGCCATAGGCTTCTGAGTCGCTTGATAATTTATATGCAACCCATGCATTTTTCTTCTCTGTTACAAGTCTCATTAGTTCATTTGATAACAATTTAGGCCTAAACCTTGAACAATATTTCTTAATAGGTATGAAACTTTTAGTAGCATCTACTATTAATTCCTTGAATGCTTCCTCCCACTTAGAATTTACTGTTGGTAACATCGTCAGTTGATCCCACTGTACAGAATTTAAAATCTGTCTGGGACAACTGTACTCACCTTTACGGAAACAAAAACCCTTTCCTTTATCCCTGATGGTAATTATATCTTTAAGTAAATCCCACATCAGTACAATGTGATCACTGCCACCTAGTGGTTCCTTGATCTGCAAATTCTTAAATACGAATGATCACTGCTGAGAACCAGATCAAGAGTATTACCCTCTCTGGTTGCCTCTCAAACATGCTTCTGCAAAAAACAATCATCCAATAAATCCACAAAAGTTTTACTAGTGTGAGAGTGACCAACCCACAAGTTCCAGTCAATATTTTGGAAGTTAAAATCCCCCATTATAAGACATGCTGATTTACTAGCCCACTCTATTTCTCTGTACAATTGTTCATTGTACTCATTCGAGTCATTAGGCCTATAACACACTCCTACTCTTATTTTTGCTTTCGCAGTGCTTATGTCACACCAAACTGACTTAACAGTGCACAGTTCATCTATACCAACTGGATGCACTTCTTTTGATTTTATGTTTTTCTTAATTAACAGCATAACACCTCCTCCCTTCCTATCCTGTTTACCTTTCTGTACACATTGTATTCCCCAAATTCCAGTTCTGCATTTCTTATATCTGGGTGACACCATGTTTCTGCTATCCCAACAATATCCGCCTTTGATGTCTTGACCAACACTTCAAATTCATCAAATTTATTTACTATACTTCTAGCATTGGTATACATGCAAGTATACACGTACCTATTCTTATTATTAGTTACCCTAATACATCCCATATACCCACCTGTTTTACGATGATTGCCTTCAGTCCCTGAAACTCCCACCACCCCTTGCTCCAGGCCGCTACTTATTCTAATAAAAGTTGTGCAAGAATCACCTTCACCTCTGCCTGCAGCTACTTTTAACCTTTTAGTGAGTCTTTTATCTGCAGATTCTTAATCATGAAGGGTTGCTGCTGATCAAGTGTATTGCTTTCTCTTGCTGCCTCTCTAACATGCTGGTGTAGAAAACAATCATACAATAAATCCACAGAAGTGTGTGAGTGATTAAGCCATTTAAAATCCAGGGTCAATTTAAAATCAGGAAAGTTAAAGTTCCCCATTATAAGCCATTCTGATTTTGTCTAAATTAATATTTTTTATTAGTGTAATTTTTATTAGGTACACATCAACAGATTTTTTTTTTTTTTTTTTTTGCAGGTATAAATTTAATTATTTTGCTGAAATATGAGATTTATTTGTGACATTAACTACAGTCATAAGTTGAGAAAAGGGTTAAAAGTGAATACTAAATCTGCACGTGAGGTTTTATTGATGAAATAGCCAAACACATCAAATGGTAGCAATCTGTGCTCCACTCAATACCATTCCAGAGGAGAAAAAAGTTTCTTAACAGTTTTTTGATTAGCAACGTTATTTTAGCATTAATATTGGTAAGGTCTAATGATACAAGAAAACACCCCTTCTCTGCGTATACACACATACTATTCATATTATTTCCACTGCCTTAAGGATATCTCAGTTTTAGTTTTGAAAGCTAATATTGGTGCCTCATTTGGCTTCCTAACCATGTGTATGTGTGACCGTAGGCCATTCGCAGAGTTCTATCACACACACACACACAATCTTTTTATTTTATATTTATTTTTCTTCATTAATGATTCTGCTTTCAACTATTGTTCATTATTCAAATACATACATGTATATATATATATATATATATAAGTATTCTTAATTTTTTTTTTTCTTAACTGCTTCATTATTCTAATTTATGTAAATCAAACGGTAGTAGTGGATTTGATGTGCTAATGCTGCACCCATACCGCCATCTATATTATTTTATTTATTTGTCTATATAAGCTGGTTAAGCTTACATTGTGTTCAGTGGTGTGGCTCTGCTCTGGAGTGCTAGTCTGTCTGTTCTATATTTTTATTTTTTGCTGCATAAGGACCACCGTTTTTCAGATCCTCCTGCATTGGCAATTCGATCTGGGGATCCAATGGTGGACAGATTCTTCGATCGGTTCGCTGTTGTGGCGATTTGTCTAACAATTGAAATGCAGTGATTACCTGACCATTATTGGCCTTGTGGTCCTCCGTCGATATGGGGCATAATGGTCAGTCTATTTTTGTTATTTTGGTTTTACTTTATTGTAGTTAGTTTAGTCTCTCTATTTGTGATATTTCACGTAATTTGCAACTGGAACCTTACAAGGGGCACCATTAAATTCTTATATAATTGGCTCTAAATTTTAAAATTGATTTATTATTTTTAATTGGATTTTCTAAATTATTTGGAGATTTTCTGCTACAATTTTTAGTCTTGTTACCTATTCTTCTCCCTCCCTCTTTATTAATCGCTATGTTTAATTTATTATTTTCGCTCAACAGTTTTTCCATACTACTGGCATTAGTTTTGATTTAATATCTGTTATATATATATATGTAAGTAGATTAAAGTATGAGTGGAGATATATGTATAAATAAATTTCACCTCCTTATCAAAAAAAATTCTATTTATATTTTGGCATGATCACATAGGTCAAAAGGAGTTTACACCAAATCATTTAGACAAGAATATTATAATTAACTGTTTTAAACAAAATAAATATTCATACAAAAAAAAAAAAGAAAGATAAAGGCTATAAGGTAACCATCCAATTCTGCTTCAAACTTAGCCAGACTCACTGTGTCCACTATGTTGATAGGCAACTAATTCCAATGATTCATAAATTACTGCCTATAATAGAACTTCATGAGATCCAATCTTCTGTTATTCTTTGAAATTTTATAGTTATATCCCCTGGTTCATGTCTCACCCCACGACGGAGCTCCTTCCTCATTTATTTTTACTCAATTCTTCAGTGCCTTATAGACCTCAATTAGATTTCCTCTTAGATGTCTTGTAGTCAAACTTTTCAGTCTATAACTAAGCCATTCTTCATATGAACACTGCTTTACACTAATCACCAATCTGGTTGCCCATCTCTAGAAGTTCTGTGTGTGCCTTTTTTTTTTTTTTTTAAGGTGTGGTCTCCAGACCTGAATACAAAATTCCTAATGTGGTCTAATCATTGCATTATAAAGCAAGATAATGGCATTCATCTCCCTACTAGCAAAGGTGCCATAAATCATAAGACACTATGTGCTTTCCTAGCCACCTTGGACATTTTCAATGCAGTGTAAACTGCAGAGAAAATTTCATGTCAGATTGAATCATAAAACTTAAGTCTTTTTCATCTTGAACCAATTTTAGCTTCCCCCCCAGCTTATACATCACTCCAAGACTTCTGGTCTCCAAATGCATAACTAACATTTAGAAGCATTAAACTTTAGTTGTGTCATTTTTCAGGCCAGACAATTAGTCCAAATATTATTGAAGCAAATTGCCCGGCTTGAATTGTTAACTACCCTTCTTAGCTTCATATCATTGGTAAACTTTGACAGCTTACCTTGGATATAATCAATGATATCATTTATGAAAATTAGAAACAGGAGGGGACCCAACACTGATCAATGAGGGACCTCATTATGCTGGTGCACACCCAAGACTGACCCTTTATGAAAATGCTCAGTTTCCAATTGTTTAGCAAGCATGCAATTCAGCGTAACTCCAACGTCTTCCAATTTATATAGCAGCCTCTTTTATGAGGGATAAAGATGTAATAAAAAATGTAACCCTGTTATTAACTGAAGATCTGTTGCAGAATCAGGCAGAGAAAAGAACTATACACAAACCTGGCATTTGTTCCTATCTGTTTCCCTGCTTGCTATAACACTAATAAAAGGAAATGTTTCAGCACATCTCTGGAGTTGTGAGTTCCAACTTCTTCCTCTTAACAGCTTTTTTCTGTCCAAGGTGAAGTCCTCAACAGATTGCAAATGAGATAAAAAGTATTCATCTGAGAAGAAGAAAAAATTTTCGAATAAAAAAATGTTAGTCTTCATTTTATAAGCTACATGGTAATTAAAAAAAAAAAAAAAAAATCACAGAAAGTTATTTTTCAATTTACTTCATCAGCTCTTCTAAATTTGATATTTAGTTACAAAGACAACTCTCAAATATATAAGTTAGTAAAATTAAATAATGACAATATCTTTTTTCTTTTGCAAATGGCATAAAGCAGAGAATATGCACTTTAAAGAAATAAGAAAAACTGTGTTTTAGCCAAAGGATTATTAACTGTTGGAATAAACTATCACCTAATCTTGTAGAACTAGAGAGCTTATATAATTTAAGGAAGGACTGGACAATAAATGATCTATTGTTGTAATCAGAGGCAAATATACAATATCACATCACAGCTAGTAGTCAGGGGTTACTTGGCACCTGATTCCATCAAGAAATCAGATGACCTTTTCTTTCCCTTTCTTTCTCTCACCTCCTCTATTAATTTAAAGCTTTTGATGCTGCAGCACATGGAAAACTACTGTACAAATTGGAGCAGTATGGCATTAAGGGAAAGTTTTTTTTTTTTTTTATATATGTAAACCCCAAACACCAGAGGTATTAAAACCTATAGTACTTAGTACCATGCTTGGGTTAAGTTGCCACAAAGGACAAAAGAATGGTTGAGCGGGAGAAGACAGAGAGTGGTAATCAATACACACTGTTCTTCGTAGACTAATGTTACTAGTGCAGTCCCCCAGAGATTGGTGCTGGGCCCATTGTTTTCTGTATTTATCAATGATATCGATGAATGTATAACAGGCTTAATGTTCAAGTTTGCAGATGATAAAGGTTTGCAGAGTTGTTAATGACAGTAATGATAATATGCTACTGCAACAGGATCTAGAAAAGTTGGGCAGATGGGCTGGGAAGTGGCAATTGAAATTTAACATTGACAAATGCAAAGTACTGCATATGGGTAGCAGTAACCTCAGAGAAATGTACCAACTGTGGGGTGCTACACTCAGCGTAGTGGAGAATGAAAAAGACCTGGGGGAAGGGGGTAACTGTGCAGTTTGATATGAAGTTTTCTGTGCAGTGCAGACAGGCTGCCAGAGCAGATCATGGGGTCTTGTCAATGATATATAGGAATTTTGCTAGCAGGGATAAGGAGATGATTATCCCCTTATACAAGGCAATGGTCAGGCCACACCTTGAGTACTGCGTACAGGTCTGGAGCCCTCATTTTAGGAAGGATGTAGTTGCTAGAATCAATACAAAAAAGGGCAACAAGATTGGTGAGGTGAATGAAGGGATCCTCTTACCAAGAGAGGCTTAAGTTCTGAGGGGAACAAAGGGTGGCGCCTCCGTAGCCAGGTGGGAAGGAGCAGTAGTGCGTAGCACATGCTTCTTGATTAGACCGGAGTTCGAGCCCGTCACCACCAAATATGGAAGATGCGGAAAGGACAGGGAATGACCACCGCATATCCCGGAGCAATATGGCCTTAGTTGCTAATGCTCCTAAAAAAAAAAACCAAAAAAAAAAAAAAAAACAAAGGGTGCTCTTATGAAGAAAAGCTTAAGTTCTACAAATTGCAGCATCTGGAGACTAGGCACCTGTGAGGTGATCTGATTGAGGTGTATAAGGCCTTGAATGGATTCAGCAGGCTCAATGCTTAGATTGCAAACCTGAAGGGGCATGAACTAAAACAGAGGAAAGACAGTTGTAGAACAGATGTGTGGAAATTTGCCTTTAGAAAGCGGGTAGTTGATTGCTGGAAGAAACTTCCATCTGTCATTGTGGACGTTGACAGCTTAAATAAATTCAAGGAAGAAGTGGACAAACTTTTGGAACGAATGGATGAGTGAAATGGGAATTTATTTTTTTTTTATTTTTTTTTTTGGCTGATGCTTTTTGGCAAGAATGCAAACTATAAGCTTGCTTTCTTGCATCATATGTCTCTGCTAATGCCTTTACTAATGCTAATACTAATACTACATAGGCTTTCAAGCATATAGGGTGATTAAGTTGGGGCTGTTAACAATCAAGAAATGTTTCTGAGGTTTTGACAAACTGTATAACTGGTTTAAAAAATCATTATTAAGCCTTAATGCTAATAACTGTAGAAGTATGTGAAGTTGTGTAATGTTTCCTTTTGTGTAATAATAGGCAACCCCCTTTTGACACCCCCACTGCTGATAAATATTGCTCAAGGTTTAGCCTAAGTGGATGTCAGATGAACTAATGAGACATGGCAGAGAAGAAAAATGCATTGGATACATATAAATTAACACATGACACAGAAGTATAGTATAGATACAAAGTATATGTTGATCTGTAACCAAGTTACAAAGGAGGTTAGGCAGACGAAGGCAGATTACGAGAAATCTTTGGCAAGGGATGCAAAGAAAAACAGCAAAAAGTTCTTTACTTATGTAAACTCTAGAAGGAAGGGGATGAATCAGATTGGTCCACTTGATATCGATGGTTCAAGTGTTGATGATCCTGCTCAGGTAGCTAAAAAACTAAATGAATATTTTGCATCAACATTCACACATGCGGAGTTATTCAGCGAGGGGAATGCCAGAGGTGTATTCAACTCTGGCAGTAAGCTAGAGAATCTTGTAATAACTGAGAGTAAAGTGGAGGAGAAATTGTTGAAGATAAATACAAGAAAGGAACCTGGGATGGATGGAATCTATCCAGTTATATTAAAGGAGGCAGCAAAGGAAGTACCCATGGACTGGGGATGTGCAAATGTGACCCCAATTCACAAAGGAGGATCAAAGGGCGACACAAGTAATTATAGACCTGTTAGTTTAACTTCTGTTCCCAGAAAATTAATGGAGGCACTGGTTAAAGAAGCACTGCAGATCATCTAGACAAGACTTCAGTTATAGCTCAGACACAGCATGGTTTTGTTAAGGGGAAGTCTTGCCTGACCAATTTGACTGGATACTATGATGCAGTCACAAAAAGAACTGGATGCGGGGAATAACTTTGATATTATATACTTGGATCTTAGAAAGGCTTTTGATACAGTTGCACATGGAAGACTGCTACACAAATTGGAGCAGTGTGGCATTGGAGGCAAATTGCTGCTATAGATAAAGGGGGTGGTTGAGGGGGAGAAGACAGAGAGTGGTAATCAATGGACACTGCTCATCGTGGACTAATGTTATTAGTGGAGTTCCTCAGGGTTCAGTATTGGGTCCATTATTGTTTTCTGTATTTATAAATGATATTGATGATGGTATATCAAGCTTAATGTCCAAGTTTGCAGACGATACGAAGGTTGGCAGGGTTGTTAAGGACACTACTGACACTATGCTACTGCAACAGGATCTGGAAAGGTTGAGCAGATGGGCTGAGATGTGGCAAATGAAGTTTAACATTGACAAATGTAAAGTACTACATATGGGAAACAGCAACCCAAGAGCAACGAATCAACTCTGTAGTACTACACTGACAGTGGTAGAGAATGAAAAGGACCTGGGGGTAATTGTGCAGGCAGATATGAAGTTCTCTAAGCAGTGCAGATGGGCTACAAGAGTAGCTCATGTCTTATCAATGATATGCAGGCATTTTTCTAGCAGGGATAAGAAGGTGATTATTCCCTTGTATAATGCAATAGTCAGGCCACACCTTGAGTACTGTATAAAGGTCTGGAGGCCTCATTTCAAGAAGGATGTAGAGCCTGGAACGAGTACAGAGAAAGGCAAAGAGATGCTCTTACGAAGAAAGGCTTAAGTTTTGCAAATTACAGTGTCTGGAGACTAGGCACCGGCGAGGTGATCTGATAGAGTTGTATAAAGCCTTGAATTGTTTGAGCATGCTCAATGCTGATGGGATTCTGCCTCTTGCTCAGAATAATCACCTGAGAGGGCATAAATTCAAATTGAGGAAAGACAGATGTAGGATAGATGTCTGGAAATTTGTCTTTAGCCAGCGGGTAGTTGGTTGGTGGATCAGACTTCCATCCCTTGTTGTGGAAGTTGATAGCCTAAATAAATTTAAGGCTCAGCTGGATAGGTATTTCGAAACGAACGGAGGAGTGAAGTGGAAGTTTTTTTTTTTGGCTGATGCTGCATAAGCTTGTTTTCTTGCATCATATGCCTCTACTAATGCTAATGCTCAATTTACTTAATAGCTTCTCCCCATTTATACAATTTACCTCGGAGGTGGAAACAGTTGGGTCCCTCCCGTTTCTGGATGTCCTGGTTAGCAGAGATGGGCCTAGAATAAAGACAACAATCTATAGAAAGCCAATGTGCCGTAGCCAGTATGTTCATTACAGCTCGGCACAGGCTTATCAACATAAGAATAGTGTAGCCAGGGCGTTGTTGAATAGGGTGAATAGGACCTCAGCAAGTGTGGGTACCCCCAAATTATGTTTTTAATTGTTTTATCGTAATTTATTTTATTTTATTGTAATAGTTTAGTCTCCCAATATTGTATCATAGTATTTTATTATAATTTTATTTTATTTTATAGTAAAAGTTTTAATCACTTGGCTGGTGTTTGAGTGAAATTATTGCAGTATGGAATTTCCCAGACCCATAGGCCTGTTTGAAGACTTGCTACATGCAGGCGGCCAAGGATCCAGGAACAGCTCTAAGAACAGATGTGCAGCGCCTCCATAGCCAGATGGGCAGGAGCGGTAGTGCGTAGCACACGCTTCTTGATTAGACCAGGGTTCGAGCCTGCGACCACCAAATACAGAGGATGTGGAAAGGTCAGGGAATGACCACTGCATATCCTCGAAGCAATATGGCCTTAGTTGCTAATGCTCCTAAAAACCAAATAACAACAACAAGAACGGATGTGCAGAAGTTTGTCTTTAGCTAGCAGGTTGTTGATTGCTGGAACAAACTTGTATCAAATTTAGCTTAAATAAATTTGAAGAACTAGGGAAACTGCTGGAGGGAATTAAGAAGTGAAATTAAGAAGGGAATTAAGAAGTGAATCGAAAGTGTCGTTTCCCCCCCCCCCCACTGATGCTGTATAAGCTTGCTTTCTTGCATCATTTGCCACTACTAATGTTAAAAGTATGTGTTATAATTTCTCTAAAGTGAGCAGCATTTTAATTGTAATCCCCAATCTAATACTGAGATACTTGTGCCATCTCATATAGTGGGGGCCCTCCATATAGCGGCAGCAGGTCCCAATATGAATTATAATGCTTGTCTGCATGCACTTTGCACTTTCTTACACCATGATGAGAGATGGCAAATCAATAGTACAAGTAATAGGCACTGCAGTATACTCTGTCTGATGAATGAATGTCTCGTGTTATCATTTCCTCTCACCCCCATTTGTCGTAACTGATTCACATTTGGCTATTTATGATGTGTAGGTTTTCTCTCTGTAGTATATCATGTTCATTGTTGTTATCTCATCTAAGTTGAGAAAGAGGCTCATCGCCTTGAAGTTCTTATTGCATAATTAATTTTACGTTATCTTACATTTATCGCTTTTAATTATATATATTTTCAGTTTTTAAGGTATAATATTTTATTTTATGATGCATCTGAATCATAGTCTACTATTTTATGTTCTAAATTGCACATTTTTTCAGTGTTAATTGTAGATATTTTATCATTTTAACATCCATGTAATTAGTCTGCCGATTTAATAATCTGTCAAGTCAGTTGAAGCAATATATCATTAATGTCTATCCTGATGCCCAAGGCCTTTCTCTAATATTCTCTAAAGACTGTACCATTTGTAGATCATAAATGCTGGTAAAAATAATGCAAATAAAGAACAATATGAAATGAAAAATAACTGAAGGTTTCTTGGGATGAAAACAAAGAATTATGATGAGAACATATAAATAATTTAAATTTAGAAGAAAATACTGGAACTGGAGGAAACTTACCATTTTCCTTGATAATTTCAGGAATAAAATCTGGATCCAAGGAATGACTAACAAGTGTCTGTAGATACACCTCAAAGTTTTCTCTCTGAGGATGTACAGAATAATTTTCTAGTGGAGTTTCTCTATAAATTAAGAGAGAGCTTTTCAACATTTGTTAGATATTTAATTTCGGTTATCTTACAAAATCAATTAATAGCTAGTAATAACAGTAAATAAGAACTGCAGCTTTGGACTCGTTATGAACACAGATTAAATCGATATGAGTGTCTTGAATTTATTTAGTAAGTTTCTCTTTATTCCAACCAGATACTATCATAAAATAAAGTTAAGATGATAACTCAAAAATTATGTAATAACAAAGGAAGATTAAAAATCTATCACCTGTTCACAGTTTATAAATCTATATTAGTTTTTTTTTTCCCCACAGATACTAAAAATTAAATGCATACTGAACAAAAATCCTAAACAAGTGAAATTAAGAGAAAAAAAAAAGAAAAAGAAAATCTGTAAAAATGCAATAAAGTTGCATGTATAAGAAGAACTATTCTAAAGAATGCAGAGTACAAAAGCCTTGTTCTCTGGCAGGCATCTGGACTGGTTGATTTCTAATGCACAGGATTCCCTTACTCTGACAGGTCTTAGCGATGTGCCTATGTCCACTCTACTGTTTTTCGGAACATGTGGCCATTTTGTGAGCAATTTTCTTAGTTGGAAATGGCCTGGAGTGTGTCCTGATGCTGGCCTGCTTTCACTACTTCAGATATTATGCTGGCTGTTCATTTTGCCAGTGTTCACCCTTGTGGAGGTGAGGGCAACAGTGGAGGGGGGGGTATTTTTTCTCTCTTTCTGCTTGCAATAGAAGTTTTCTACTAGGATTTTTAGTCTTTGCAAATAGAAGTTGTGATTTTCTGTTCAGGCGTGGCACAATCACACTAGGTGTGAAACTGGCAAGCCTGGTATGCTGTTATATTTTCTCTCTTAATTTTTGGTGTGACTTACCAATATATGATCTGTTATATGCATAGGAAGTTTAAAAATGGTACCTCTGCTTCCCAGGGATGGCGGGAAGCATTTCTGAGAAAATGCTTTTCAGCTTTTGTTTCCAATGAGGTACACTTATAGTGCTTCTTAGTTATTCACATAACAACTTCTCCAAAATCTGGGTAGTATGTCAATGTGTGTGTGTGGGGGGGGGAGTAGTAACTGACATCATGCATCAGACGGCAAAAAAATCAACTTACATCTTAATGAACCAAATCCTAGAAAACAGAACACTGCAGAAAAAAGAAAAGAATTCATGGTGGCACTCCACAATCAACAAAATCTTTTTTAATAAAAACAGGAACAGGGAACTCTCCCACTGGATTACCCTGTTTTCTACCACCAAATGTGGGCAAATTTTATGTCAAGAAGGTGGGTATATTCTTACTATGTGCATGCCATATTCAAAAATTTCATTACTTACAACATGTTCTCTCCACATGATATATTCAGTAGTAATATGATATATTACTACTGAATATATCATGAACAGTCAAACTAATTGAACTTATCTGCAAAAAAGTTCTAAGCCTCCCAAACACTTCCTCATTTGTTTTGCAAATAATGGTTTCAGTTCCAATCTCAATGATGTCCATTTCCACTTAGACTCTGCTAAGCACCATGAACTTTTTCTGACAGAATCCCAATTATCATTTGATTCAACTACTGCTCATATTAGTTATCCTAATTATTTGCAGTACAATTCATTTGGCTTCAAAGGTGGTACTTGTGCATATGTCCACTCTGGCAACCCTGTCAGAGACTTAGCAATTCAGAATCTCCTCTTTTCAATCTAATCTGGCTTAAAACCCATTGTGTCAAATTTATATGTTGCTGCTATCATTCTCCCAACTCCACTTCTTTTCTTTGCTGGATTACTGTTTTAAAGCTTCTGATTTAAATGTTTGTTCAGTTCATGCCACCAAAATTGTTTTTGTAGGGATGAAATCTTTTATTCCACACTTCACCTTAAAATCTGTTATCTAAACCCTGACTTTAAAATAAAGGTGTAAGGCTATTCAAGATAGGAATACTGCAAACGGCAATTGGCCTTCTTCTTCTGGCCCACTTGCTTCTTGTCCAAATGTAATCGAGCATTCTGGTCTCTTGCCAAAGCTACTGGAAGCAATTTTTGTTTATATCTATTCCTACGTCTGCCAAAACGGATGGTTCCATTGCTGTCTCAGCTAAAGATAAAGCTGATCTGCTAGCATCCTACTTTTCTTATAACTGGTGTATTGATGATCTTCTTAAAACAGCTCCTATCATTCCTAGTACCCTTTATTCAATGCCACCAGTGGTCTTCCGTTAAAAGGATGACAAAAGAATTTTGAACCATCTTGACGCCAAGAAAGTGCCAGGTCCTGCTGATATTTCTCCACTTGTTCTGAAAACCTGTGCTCCTGAGCTTAATCCTGTCCTCTGCCACCTTATTGCACTTTCTTATTCCACTAGTTGTTTTTCCCTTATGCTTGGAAATTTGCTAATATCCAGCCATTCCTAAAAAGGATGACAAATCTCTCCCATCCAACTATTATCATCCCACTGCACTTATTTCTACTCTTTCTAAATTATTGAAGAAATCCATTATCTGTTAACTCCTAAACTATTTAGAAACCTTCCTTCTCATTAACGATTGCCAGTATGGATTCCATCAGTGTTGATCCATTGGTGATATACTGTTGTATGTTACCCACCTATAGACAAATTCAATGGGAATTTTGGTGAAACAAGCAGTTGCTTTTAAAATTTCAAAAGCTTTGACTGTGTTTGTTATAAAGCTCTCCTAAATAAGCTTCCATCTTATGGTTTGCAAAATGATTTCTGTAATTGGGTATACAGTTTTCTCTATATAATATCGGTGTGTAGATACACCATAGACAACTCTTAAAAAACTACAAAGTGGTTGTTGTGGACATCATTTGCTCTTTCTCATATTGTGCTCTGCCTTCACGACGAGTTGCCATGATATTGCACTACCTCAAATAAGTAACACTTCACTAATAGAGAAGACTATTGTTACTTATTCTCAGTGAGTACCACCACCCAGACATGTTTCAAGGCTACTGGCCTATCATCAGTGGGTGGACAGGTACCCTAGTATTGCAGACATGACAACCCAGTTGTGAAGATAATCACACAATATGAGAGATGCCAAAAGGTGTATAAGACAATATTTAAAATAATTAAATGCACAAGTATAATACATTAAGAGTTTAATATCTATATAATATCGGTGTGTAGATACACCATAGACAACTCTTAAAAAAGTACAAAGTAGTTGTTGTGGGCATCATTTGCTCTTTCTCATATTGTGATCTGCCTTCACGACTAGTTGCCATGATATTGCACTACCTCAATATGAGAAAGAGCAAATGATGCCCACAACAACTACATTGTAGTTTTTTAAGAGTTGTCTATGGTGTATCTACACACCAATATTATATAGATATTAAACTCTTAATGTATTATGCCTTGTGCATTTCATTATTTTAAACAGTTTTCTCTCTGACCTCTCACTGCAGATAATGGTAAATGGTTCTCTGTCTTCTAATTTCTCCATTAATACTATTGTTCCCCAAGGCTCAAGTATTTCTCTCATTCTTTTCTCTTGTATATTAATGCCCTTTTCCACTGACTGGAAATCCTATCCATAGTTTTGCTGATGAATGCACATCACATTCCACCTTCCAGCTTGTTTAATTAGATGTATGCTGTATATGCTTGCTTCCTTGCATCACTTGTTGCTAATTCTGGCTACCCATTCACCAATTAATCCGAATTACTGAGGTCCTACTGTATGTGGAAAAAAACAGAACATGTTAAAAATACACCCTATTACAGGGGTCAGCAACCTGCAGCTCGCAAGTCACATGCAGCTCTTTGAGCATGTAACTGCGGCTCTTTTAGTCCACATGAAGCAAAGTTTGAAATGTAGTGAGAGGACTTAAAAATCAAGGACAATGTGGAGTGCAAGACTAAAATGCCTTAAAACTGAAATTGAGGATTTGGAGAGGCAAAAGGCTGCCCTTGCAATTCTACATAAATGGATGCCAATAGATGAGTTGAAAAAGCAAGACCAAATTGTGTTCGAAGAGTGGTATAGCTTACCGAACACATATATAAATTTGAAAATATTTGCATTTGGACTTCTCTCAGTTTTTGGTTCGATGAATTTCTGTGGGCAAATATCTTCGAACATGAACAATATTAAAAATAAATCAAGAAACCATCTGAACAATGTGAGTCTTTCAGCAAGCTTAAAGATGAAAATTACAGCATACTTCATTGATGTTGAGAGACTCGCTCAAGAAGTTCAGCAGCAAGAGTCACATTAATTAGAAATATTATTAATAAATAATATTTCAAAATATATATTTTTTTAATAAAACACCTTCCCACTCTATTTCATTTCTTTAAAAACTTTCCCAGCTTGAGCTGAAATGTGGCTCTTTGGATTCTCTCTTTTTTTTTAATTAGATAAAAAATGGCTCTTCACTCAAAAAAGGTTGCCGACCCCTGCCCTATTCCATTACTTTCTGGGAAATATCCAAATTCTTCATGCTATACCATTCAATGAAAATCTAATTAGAAATCACATTTTAACACATCACTGTCAAACGAGTGGATTGAAATTTCTAATAAGAAAAATAACATGAAAATATAAAGTTCAATTATTCTGAACGTTATCTAGAAACCACACTCTAAGAGGGATGTTTATTACTTACAGTTTTGGCTCTTTCACATCTCTATCAGATTTTCCTAAAGTTTCTACTATCACAGTATCTTCATCATTAGAGATAACTTTAACAGCTAATCGAGTATATTTATGTTTTGATGATGGACTCCATCTAGAATACTAAAGAACAATATAAAATTTAAAACAAAAAAAATAAATAAAAATAAGCCAAACTTATAAGATTTTATGTAAGCCCATAATTCAATTATTATTTATATGGATATCAGTTAGAAATCTGGCACACGTTCAAAGAAAGCTTACACTGATAAATAAGCTATAACTCTGTTTGTTTATATGTATATAAAATGTTAAAAGTTTTTTCTATTACAAAGATGAGCAACATATAGTTTAATATAACTTTTCAACATACCTTAAGTTTGCATTAAAAAAAGTACACCAAAAAGTGAAGATGCAAGATTCCCTTAAATAGATTTTAGTCATTCAAAGGAACCTTGCCTCTAAAGTGAACTGTTATCAATTAATGCATGTCACTGAAGGAAAAAGGTTTTCAAACATTCAAAAGGAGCATTATAATGTAGGTGAGGTTTTCAGACCTTTCATACATGTTAGCAACTTTTAAGTAAACATTTATCTACATTGAAAGAACAGTGAAACCTCTGACAAGTCATTTTAAGGAAGCATGGCATAAGAGTAATTGTACAGTCTGACATGAAGTTCTCTGAGTAATGCAGATATGCAGTTAGAACAGCTCACAGGGTACTGTCATGATATACAGGAACTTTACCAACAGAGAAAAGGAGGTGATTAGCCCATTGCATAAGATACGGGTTAGGATACACCTTAAGTACTGCATACAGGGGTGGAAGCCTCACTTAAAGAAAGATATAGAGTTCTTTGAATGGGTGCAGAGAAGACAACCAGAATACTCAAGAACACAAAGTGGAGTTCTCTTACCAGAGAAGACTACAGTTCTGCAGAACTTGGATACTAGGTGCTTGTAGTAAGACATGATTGAAGTGATTACGGCTATAAATGGATTAAGTAAATTTAATGATGATATTCTTACTCTTTCTCGGACAACATACAACAGAAGATATAAAATAAAACGAAAAAAAAAAAAAAAAAAAAGGATAGATGTGCATAAATGTGCTTTCAGTCAGAAAGTAACTGACTGTTGGAATAACAACCATATCAAATTTTATTTTTAAAGTGGGAAATCTGCAAAAGAAATGAATATTTGTAAAATAATAAGAGAAGAGGCTTGGCATAGCCGAGTGGTCAGGAGTGCGAGTGCAGTAGCACACGCTCTTTGAGTGGACCGGGGTTCAAGCCCATGACTGCTAAATACGATTAACTTGATTGATTCATTGTAAACTCCACTGACCTGGTGGTCATGCCGGAGTATAAACATGAACATTAAGTTTACCTCAATATAATACGTAGAACACTTCCGTATGATACTCTCCAGCAATTAAAACAAAAAAAATCGAATATCTTACATTACAGTAAAAAATAATTAGAAATCAATTGAACACAATTAAAAATAATTAAAAATCAATTGAACACAATTAAAAATAATTAAAAATCAATTGAACACAATTAAAATTAAATTAATTAATTAAAAGAAATTTAATGAAAAAATTGCAAAACGATTTTCAATTTTTTCGTTTTAATTGCTGGAGAGTATCATATGGAAGCGTCTACATATTATATTGAGGTAGACTTCTCTTATTATTTTACAAATATTGATATCAACGTAGAACGTATTGAGCATTACAGCTCTGGTTCATACCATCAAAAGAAATGAATGAAATGTTAAAAACTGTTTATGGTCATGATCTAGCCAAGGAGGATGTCTTTGTGTGTGATAGGTGCACAGGGTGTCAAGAAATTAGGTGTCAAATTGGCATTATGATGGGTGTCTATGAGAGTTTTAAGAGAACGGTAGATGACCTCGAAGGAATTAAAATGGGGACCCCATCAAACTTGCACATCAGGCAACACTGTGTCAATTTTTAAGGCAGAATGCGCTGGTCTGACAGCAGCTGGTTATTGTCGGTGATGCTACTGTCAGGGATACGGGAAATATATTGGATAGGTGGAATAAAACCAGGGGCAAAAGTTGATGAAGTTGTAGGGCAGATATCATCATTTAAGGGCACAAAAAGGTGATATTGTACACGTTGGCACTAATGACATTAAGAGTAGGAGATCTATGGACTTCCTACTCTTAATGTCATTAAGATCACGAGCTAGGGTTAAATTTTAAAGTGATTGCAATTCTACACAAAAACGATAGGAGAGAGTATATGATGAGAGCTTTGTCAATTAATTTGGCCCTGGAGAAATTCTGCAAGGTTCATGGGGTAGAATTTTTCTCAGCGTGGTTTGTGCATGTTAACAGGCGACTGCTTATGCTTAAATAGAAAGGGTGCAAAAATATTGGCTGATGCTATTGAGGCAGTGTTAAGTGGGCTGAAAAACTGCTAACTTGGGGGGAGATTCACAGAATAATAGATTAACAGTAACTGCTGGCAGAGGTGACAGTGATCATTGCACTGCTTCTATTGGAATGAGCGGTAGCCTGGAAAGCAAGTTGCTGGGGATTTCAAAGACTGCTGGGATTCATCATGGAACACTAAATACATGGGCTGTGTTAGAGAAACTAAGAGTAAGAACAGGTGCATGTATACTTGCATATACACCAATGCTAGGAGTATAGTAAATAAATATATGATGAATCTGAAGTGTTGGTTAAGACATCCAAGGCTGATACTGTTGGGATATCGGAGCCATGGAGCCACTCAGATATAATGGATGTAGGATTGGAATTGGGGGAGTACAATGTATACAGAAAGGATAGGAAGGGTTATTCTATTAATTAAGAAACACAAAATCAAAGGAAGTGCATCCAGTTTACAGAGATAGACAGTGCAATGTTGAATCAATTTGGTGTGACATAAGCACTGGGAAAGCAAAAATGAGAGTAGGAATTTGTTATAGGCCTAATGAATCTGATGAGTACAATGAACAATTATACGGAGAAATAGAGTGGATCAGTAAATTAGAGCGTGGGGGATTTTAATTTCACTGATATAGACTAGAACTTCTGGGTGGGTCATTCGCACAAGAGGAATGACCCACACAGAATCTTTTCTGGATTTATTGGATGAGTGTTTTCTACAGCAGCGTGTTAGAGAGGCAACAAGAGGGAGTAACACTGTTGAATGTGATTATCAGCAGTGATTATTCATGCATTAAGAATTTACAGATGAAGGAACCACTAGGTGGCAGTGATCACAGTGTACTGATGTGGGATTTACTTAAAGATGTAACTACTATCGGGGTAAAGGGAACGGCAGGGTTTTTGCTTTTGTAAAGGCGACTACAGTGGTGTCAGAGATTTTTTAGGCTCTACACAGATAACCAACTGATGATGTTACCAACAGCAGCAAATTCTAAATGGGAAGCATTCAAAGAAGTAATTTTGGAAGCTAGTAGGCTCTTTGTTCCAACTAAGAAATACTGCTTTAGGTTGAGGCCCAAATGGATTTCAGATGAACTAATGAGACTCGTGGCAGAGAAGAAAAGTGCAAGGCACGCATATAAATTCTCAGGCGAAACAGAAGCCTATAGCAGTTACAAGTTAGTGTGTAATCCCTGGCATGGTGACGTGAAGGGTATTGTATGGTCGTGGTACCTGCGTGTACCGGTGAACTGTACAATAAAGATCTTATTTAATCGAGTCACAACAGAGGTTAGGTAAGCAAAGGCAGATTATGAAAAATCTTTGACAAAGGATGAAAAGAAAAACAGCAAAGACTTCTTTACCTATATAAACACAATCTAAAAGGAAGGGGATGAATCAGATTGGTCCACTTGATATCAATGGTTTGATTGTAGATGATCATTCTCAGATAGCTGCCGAACTAAATGAGTAGTTTGCAGCTACATTCACACATCAGCAGTTATTCAAGGAGGAGAGAGCCAGATGTTTATCAAACTCTAACAGGGAGTTAAATGATTTTTTAATAACTGAGAGCAAAGTGGAGGAGAAATTGTTGAAGTTAAACATAAAAAAGGCACCTGGGGTGGATGGGATCTATCCAGTTATATTAAAGGAGGCAGCAAAGGAAGTAAGGAAACCCCTTAGCCATAATTATGAGAGCTTCCTTGGACTCAGGGGAGGTCCCAAGGACTGGAGATGTGCAAATGTATCTCCTATCCACAAAAGTGGATCAAAGGACGACACCAGTAATAACAGACCTGTTAATTTTACTTTGTTAGTTTCACTTCTGTTCCAGGGAAAATACTGGGTTCACTGGTTAAAGAAACCTTGCAGGATCATAGAGACAAGACAGCAGCAATAATTCAGACACAGCATGGGTTTGGGAAGGGGAAGTCTTGTTTGACCAATTTGATTGGATACTATGATGTGGTCACACAGGAACAAAGTGGATGCAAAAAACAATTTTGATATTATTTACTTTGATTTCAGCAAAGCATTTGATACTGTTGCACATGGAAGACTACTGTCCAAATTGGAGCAGTATGGCATTAAGGGTAAGTTGCTACAAAGGATAAAAGGATGGTTGAGTGGGAGAAGACAGAGAGTGATAATCAATGTGTACTGCTTTACGTGGACTAATGTTATTAGTGGTATCCCTCAGGGTTCGGTGTTGCGCCCATTGTTGTTTTGTATATTTATCAATGATATTCATAAAGGTATATCAAGCTTAATGGTAAAGTTTGCAGATGATACAAAGGTTGGCAGGGTTGTTAATAACAGTAATGACAGTATGCTGCTGGAAAAGTTAGATAGATGGGCTGAGAAGTGGCAAATGAAGTTTAACATTGAAAAATGCAAAGTACTGCATATGGGTAGCAGTAACCCCAGAGAAATGTACCAACTATGTGGTGTTACACTCAGGGTAATGGAGAATGAAAGAGATCTGAGGGTAAATGTGCAGTCAGATACGAAGTTTTCTGAGCAATGCAGACAGGCTGCAAGAGTAGGTCATCGAGCCTCGTCAATGATATACAAGAATTTTGCGAGCAGGGATAAGGAGGTGATTATCCTCTTGTATAAGGCAATGGTCAGGCCACACCTTGAGTTCTTCATATAGGTCTGGATGCCTCATTTTAGGAAGGATGTAGAGTTGCTAGAACAAGTACAGAGAAGGGCAACAAGACTGGTGAAGGTAAGGGGAGTGCTCTTATGGAGAAAGGCTTAAGTCCTGCAAATTGCAGTTTTTGGAGACTAGGCACCTGCAAGGCCATCTGATTGAGGTGTATAAGGCGTTGAATAGATTGAACAGGCTCAATGCTGATGGGATTCTTCCTGTTGCTCAGATTACAAACCTGAGGAGGCATAGATTCAAACTGAGGAAAAACAGTTGTAGAATAGATGTGTGGAAGTTTGCCTTTAGCCAGCAGGTGTCTGATAGACATACTGTTTCTGCTACATGCCTCTTCTACAGATACTTACATGGACACTGTTCTTCTGAATTGGCTTCTATAATTCCCGCTCTCTCTTTCAAAACAGTCCTAACACGTGCCACCACCAGCCAACATCCATTTACTGTCCAACTTCAAACTCACAGAACCAACTTTTCATCTTCCTCGTTTATACATTCAACAGCCGTTTTCTGGAACAACTTGTCCTTCATACGCATTTCCTGAAAATTACAGTCTACAGAAGTTCAAGTCTAATGTCAACAAATATCTTCTTTCGTCTTCTCAACCTCCAACCCATCATCATCATCATCAGCCATTTTCAATCCACTGCAGGATGAAGGCCTCTCCAGCAACTTTCCAGTTCCTTCTGTTTTGAGCACTGGCCATCCATTTACTACCCAAAAACTTATGAATTTCATCTATCCATCTCCGCCTTTGTCTTCCAGGTTTTTTTCTAGCTCCTGTTGGGTACCATTCTGTTATTTTCTTAGTCCATCTGTCATCACGTCTTCGAGCTATATGTCCTGCCCAAGATCATTTTAGTTCTTTAGTTTTGATAAGAATGTCCTTTACTTGAGTTTGCTGCCTAATCCATGTGTTTCTCTTCTTATCTAACAGTCTGATTCCCAATATAATTCGTTCCATTCTTCTCTGTGTAGTTCTCAGCTTCTCTTCCATTCTTTTGGTGAGTGCCCAAGTTTCACTTCCATAAGTCATGGTGGGGAGTATACATTGATTCATTATTTTACGTTTCAGACAAACTGGGATATTGCTCTTCAGTATGTGACTATATTTCCTGAATGCTATCCATCCAAAATTTATTCTTCTCTTGACTTTCAGCCATTTATCATTATTACAGCTAATAACTTGTCCCAGATAAGTATATGACTACACCTTTTCAATTACTGCTCCTTCAATCATTATTTCCCTTTCTGTGGCATACTTGTTCATCATTACTTTTGTTTTAGCCATATTCATCTTTAGTCCAAAATCCTTACTAACTGTGCATAACTGATTAAGATTTTCCTGTAATTCTTTGGGATCGTGGCTTATGACTATAATGTCATCTGCAAATCGTAAATGGTTTAGGTACTCTCCGTTCACATTGACTCCTTTCTGCGACCAGTCTAATCTTCTGAAAGCTTCCTCAAGGGCAGCAGTAAACAGCTTCAGAGATATTGTGTCTCCTTGTCGAACTCCTTTCTCGATTTTAAATTTGCTACTGTCTTTGTCTAGTCTAATAAAGGATGTAGCACTCTCATATATTTTCTTCAAACTCATAATATATAGGGTATCTATACGTTGTCTTTCCAGTGCCCGAAACATTGCCTTATGCTGTATGGAGTCAAATGCCTTTTCATAATCCACAAATGCCTTTTCATAATCCACAAATGCCACGCATAATGGTGTTTTATATTCATTTGCTTTCTCCATTAGCTGTGATATTACGTGAAGGTGATCCATAGTTGAGAATCCTGTCCTAAAGCCAGCTTGCTCTTTCGGTTGATTCTCATAAAGTATTCTTTCTAATCTGTTAGTAATGACCCTTGTGAACAACTTGTAGATGTGGGATAACAAGCTAATTGGTCTATAATTTCCGATTTCTGATTTATCTCCTTTCTTATGCAGCAAAACTATGATTGCATTATTCCACTGCTTAGGCATCACACCTTTTCTAATGCACCTTGTGAAGAGCCTTGCCAGTTTTTGTGTTATGTCTCTTCCTCCCAATTTTAACAATTCTACAGTAACTTCATCTTCCCCCGGGGCTTTCTGATTCTTCATTTTCTTCAATGCATGTTCTACCTCATCAGAAAGAATATCGGGTATGTCGTGTGTGTTGCTACTTTACAATCCATCTTCCCCACTGCTGGTATCATTCCCTCGCTCCTTGTATAATTCTCTATAGTAGTCTTCTGCTATTTGAATTATGCCTTCTCTGCTGTTTAAAGTACACCATCGCTATTCTTCAGTTTCAGTATCATTCGTCTTTCTGTATTACTGCTCATGGCTGCTGATTTAAATCCTTTGTTTTCCTTAATGCTTGTTCTACTTTTCTTGTGTTAAATCTTCTTATGTCCTCTCTGAGTCTCTTTCTAATGGCTTTGCATAACTCAGTATACTCAATTTCTCCCTCTCAGTGTTTTTCTTTCTCTTCATTTGTCGTCTTCGGTTCATCATGACAAGTGTTTCTTGACTAATTTTTTCTTCTTTGGATTTCTGTTTCCCTATAGGTTTCTTGGGCTTTATCACTTTCAGAAAGTTGTAATATTCCTCGTCGATATCTTGGTCCTGAGCAGTCTGAAGAAGCTCAAACTTGTTCTTAAGTTCCAGTACATACTGCTTTTTCTACTCCTCTGTTATCTCAAAGACCTTTGTATTATTTACTCGAGTCAGTTTTTTCCTTTCCTTTCCTACATCAAGTGTACATCTTACCATTCTCTGATCACTTCCAACATTTACCTTATTCAGGACGGTAACATCATTCACAATATATCTTCTGTTAGTGAGGGTGAAGTCGATTTCATTAGTTGTTAATCCATTTGGACTCTTCCATGTCCACTTTCTGTTCACCCTTTTCTTGAAAAAAGTGTTCATTACTGACAGTCCTTGAGATTCTGCAAATTCCACAAGTCTTTCACCTCTTTTATTTCTTTCACCAATTCCAAAATTTTCTATAGTTCCTCTTTCTGCGCTGTTTTGCCTTTTTCCAACCTTAGCATTGAAGTCCCCCATAATAATAGTGTAGTGGGTTTTCTGCTCATCTAGAAGACTCAATTTCGGTGTACAATTCTTCAACCTCTTCATCATCATGGCTCGATGTTGGTGCATAAATCATTATAATCTTTAGCTTGTACCTCTTAGAAATCTTGAGTATTAGTCTTGACACCCTTGGTGATGTACTTTTGAATTCCAAAATGTTGTTTTTAAAATCTTTACGGACCAGAAACCCAACTCCACCTTCACTCCTTTCACTGTTTCCATTGGTGTACAGCAGATTTCTACGATAAACTTATAAGTGATTCATTTCTTCTTGTTTCAGCCAAACTGATGATATTCCAATTCACATTTTCTAATTCCTTTTCCAGCTCTAATATCCTGTCTTCACCGATGAGTGATCGTACGTTATAACAGGCCAAGTTCAGTTTCCGTGCATGGCAGCCTGGTCGTACCCAGAGATTCTTAGCACCCTCTGCTTCCACTCTGATCCTCTCGCTGCCATAAGAGGGAGAGTGAAAGCTGCTGGGGCCTGAGGGCCATTTGTATTGTTGTGATCTCATATGCTGGAGGGTTTGGTCTTTTCCTCTTCACACTGACCAGGCGTCTTGAAGAGAACCACTCTACATGTTCGTTGCCACCTAAGTGACGTAACAGGGCTTACCATCGAGAAGGTGTGCATGAGTGGATTTTAGGGAGGCAGGCCAACTGGACTTCTCCTAAATCTTCTGTAATAGAGAGATATTGGATCCATCAGTGTTTTAGGCTGAGTGTCTGATAACACACAAGATACCTGTTCTCCTCCAACCTATGCACGGTACTAAGTACTATAAGGTCTAATACGTCTCGTGTTTGGGGTTTTCATAAAAAAAAAAACAAACCTTGATTGTAACTCTGTGTGACTTTTAGGGATGTGCTAGATAGTGGGTTAATGGATTACAATATTTATTTTATGAAACTTTTTATTTTTTTAATAAAAATTTAAATATTCGAAAAATGCTGGTTTTTTATTATTGTTATTTTCAAAAAAAAAAAAAAAAAAATCAAAAAGTATTAATTCTTCTGAAAATTAGGAAATTCACATTTTAAACAAAATACAGAAATGAATGGTTGAAAATATCATTAAGCATGCAAAATTTTAAATGTACATATATTTGTGCTTATTATATGTAAAAAAACTTGTAAAAAATTTTAAAAATATATGTATATTCTTCTGAAAATTAGGAAATTCACATTTTAAACAAAATACAGAAATGAATGGTTGAAAATATCATTAAGCATGCAAAATTTTAAATGTGCTTATATTTGTGCTTATTATATGTAAAAATACTTGTAAAAAATTTTTAAAAATATACTTTTATTCACTTCAATTTTCAAATTTTTTCAAACTTTATTTCAGATTTGGTATGGTGTAAGCACACCGAAGTCAACATGTACATTTCTCATTTTCCACAGCCTAGCCATCCATATTGACTGAATATTGTGTTTTATATTGTGAATATATAGATAGTATGAATCAGAGCTGAAATCACGACAGTCGGTCGAAAAGCATTGTCAGCTTCAGGAAGGAAAATCGTTTTGAATATTTTCGTTAGATTCTTTTAATTGCGTTAATTTGAATTTTAATTGTTTTGAATTGATTTTGAATTGTGTTAAATTGATTATTTAATTATTTATATTTTACTTTAATGTACCGGTAAGTTGTCGATTTTTTCGTTTTTTCCGTTTTAATTTTTGGAGGGTATCATACGGAAGTGTTCCACGTACTATATTGAGGTAAACTCCTCTTATTAATTTACTAATTGTGAATATATGTATAGCCATACAGTGTAAGGAAGCCACAGTCTTTCGCAGCACTTGCCAGAAAAAAAACAGGAGATAAGGAAATATAAATTATGCACTTCCTTCCTCATGTAGGTAACTATCCAGTTGACCTTTGAATTTCTTCAAACTTGGCTTCAACTACCTGCAGAAGCAACTTGTTATAGTAATCAACAACTTGCAGGCTAAAATAAAACTTCCTACAATCTAGTCTAAACCTCTTCTCCTGTAATTTGAATTTATGACCACTAGTTCTGGAATTCTTTATAACAGTGAATATCGTGTCATTTACTTGAAATCAAAAAAAATAACAATTCTTTCTATAATGAAGTGTAGGAAGCTGTAGATGTTTACATACTCATGGGATTGAAAGTGCAGCAATCCTGAACTTTAGACAAACATATAAGTCAAACTTGCTTTCTTGGCATCTATCATGTACTATATTATTTTTTCAGAAAAGTGTATCAAATATGGTGGCGTGGCACATGTCAGGTGCCCCAGAACTTAATTACTCTGCAAAAACTGAGAAAAAAATTAAATAACATAATAAAATTTTAGCAAAATTTTGACTATATTTATAAATCTAGATAAAATTTTGGAATTTTAAGCATTAATTAAAGATCAGAATTAATTAATGCTTAAAATCAGAATTTTAAGCATTAATTAAGGTATTGAAGAGTATTATTTTCGAGAGGCACCTCTCAGGTGTCATGTCACCCGAGAGGAAATATGTACATTTCCTCAGGTGTCATGTCACCCGAGAGAAAATATGTACATTTCCACAGGTGTCATGTCATCTGAGAGGTCCCTCTAATTAATATAATATAATCCTGTATACTGCATTAATTAGATATGTAGCATATGATATTAATAGGATATACAGGGTGTCTCAAAAATATTGGTACAAACGTTTAGGGGAGGTAGGTAACATCTAAAGGAATGTGAATCGCAAAGGAACCCATAACCGGAAATGTCACCATAACTCGGTAGACGGCGCTGTTCATCAGTTCGCGAGAGGGAAAATTTCTGGTTTACTCATTCAAGCAGTAGTTGCCGCACAAAGAGCATACATCGATATACAAACTGTGAGCTGGCAGACATGCACCTAGTGTATGGATTAGCAGAGGGCAATGGATGAGCCGCTCAATGAATTTAGGGAGAATGCTTCTCAGACAGACATGTACCAGACCACCGTTTGTTTGCGTGTGTGCATCAAAATTTGTGCGATTATGGGTCATTTAGAGGTAACAGGAGTGGTGCGGGAAGACCACGTTTGACGCAACTCCTGCCATGGAAGAAAGTGTGTTGAATGCCTTCCAGAATAATCCTACTACCAGCACATGTGCTGTTGCCTCTGCCTTAGGAGTGTCTCGTTGCAGTGTACAGCATGTCTAGTATGATGATTCCTTACATTCCTTTCATCTCCAAAGGGTTCAGTTACTGCTCCCCCAAGATCATCCTGCATGTGTGGCTTTTGCGCAGTGGTTTCTCCAAGAAAGGGTTCAAGACTTGAATTTTCCAGCCTAGGTTTTGGTCATGGATGAGGCTTATTTCACTCGGGAAGGCTTTTTCAATCAGCACAATGCTCGTGTGGGCTCATGACAACCCATACGGTGTGCACCCCCATGCACCACAACATCGCCTTGCAATAAATGTGTGGGCAGGTATGGTCGGTGACTGCTTAGTCGGCCCATACCTTTTACCATCCCACATGAACTCTGCTAAATATCGCATCTTTCTTGAACAAGTTCTAGTAGGGTTACTTGACGATGTTCCAGCAAATGTGAGATGCAATTGGTTTCAACATGACGGGGTGCCTGCCCATTATGGAAGGTGTGTTCGTGACCATTTGAACAGATGCTTTGGGCATCAATGGATTGGCTGTGGTGGACCCGTTGCCTGGCCCCCATGCTCATCTGATTTATCAAGCCTTGATTTCTTTCTGTGGGGGGCCCTCAAATCTATCATGTATGAATATATCATGTATATTCGACCGTGTCCGCCAATCCATGCTGCGTCAGTGTCATGCATGCATTGCGTCTCATGGTGGAACCTTCGAGCATATGTTATAACATGAAATGCATCCATCACGTACTCCATTGTTAATATTATGTCAAATGTTTGCCACTAATTACTGTCTTGTGTCTTTTCTGCTTCTTGTGCCTCTGCTACTACTTTCCCATGATGTTTCCCGTTATGGGTTCCTATGCGATTCACATTCCTTTAGATGTTACCTACTTCCCCTAAACGTTTTTACCAATATTTTTGAGACACCCTGTATAACTCTCCAATTTGGAGGCTTGCATATCCTAGTTGTCATTTTGATGAGTTATTGAATCAGCAATCTTATTCAATAACCTTCTATGATGAAAAGAGAAATTTATAGAGAAGTTTATCTGAAATAGGATTTTAATTTTTAATGTAGTGCTACACAAATTGGAGAATTTAGTGGGCCATCAAGTACCAAAATTTGTTATCTTCTGCTTGGGATTTTAAACTTACATCTCAAAAAAAAAAGAAAACTGCATGTTCAATGTTGAAAAATTGGAGAAAACTTGTATAACCAGAGAGTCCATTTTTGGAATGCAGTTTAACTTGAGGTTAAATGACAGAGTGTATATTTCAATAGAATTTTACTTGGTATTTTACATTACATTTAAAAAAAAATTAAAAGACAAAAAAAAAAATACTAACAGAGGAAGTATTTCGGTATAGAACTTTCCCTTCATTTTCAAAAGCTTCGAAGAGCTGCAGTACTGTTTTACCTTCTATTCTCCAGATTGGAGGCTGTGTGCAGTCTCTACTATCCACAGATATTACGTAGTCACCTGTCTAGATAAAACATTAAAAAATAATATATATATATATATATATTTATAAAGTGACATGAATGCCAATGTCAAATGCATAAAATTGGAAATATTACTATAGTAACCAGCAACCCAATTAAGCTATTTTACATGACTTAATTTAATGATTACTCGTTATGAATTTAATTATGCAGAAGTCATTTAATTGTTTTCAATTAATCTACTGCTAGAGCTATTATAGTTATTGAAATCATATTATTCAATGGCCCCTTTCCTTTTTCGAGATGGAAAATACTAAAAAACATCACTTTACTTACACACGACAGCATATACAGTTATTAGCAGTTGGCAAATGTAAGATTAGAAACTTCTGATATGAAGTAAAAGAGCATAAGGAATCACATAGGTTCATTATTAAAATAAAGGAGACTTCACGGCTTGTAATTAACTTAAAACACCTGGACAAATAAGGTAGATGAGCTGAAAAGCAGCAATACAGGTTTAACATTGATAAATGCAAGGTTATCACATTGAGCAGTAATCTCAGAATAACACCAGCAGTGTAAGTAATTGTTAACTTAATTCCATCAATGTTATTACATCAGGACAGAAAAAAAAAAGAAAAAAAAAAAGACAATACACTGGATTTCTACTGGCTTGATTTTAATGATATCTGGAATGGTGTGACATTCTTTTTAAAAGGTTCAAATCATGAAATATATCTACTGGTAGTTGAGCTGTTGCATATTGATGGAGATAGTAAAGACAATAGGTGCAAGAGTGCCTAAAAGGGTGGTAGGGATGGAGTTCTGAAAATTTCACTATCTGTGAAGAGACATGATTGTACTCAATTCATTTAAAGCCTTAAAGAGTCTAGGGCATTAACTGGATTAAGTATGGTAAATGCTGATGGCATCCTTACTTTTTCTAGGATGAGATTTTTTTTTTTTTTTTTGGCTGATGCTGTACAAGTTTGCTTCCTTGATTACTAGGCCATTACTAATACTAATAATACATTTATTAAATTATTATTATTATTGTTAATGGAATATGATGCAAGGAAGCAAGTTATAAGGCACCAGCCAAAAAAAAAAAACTACCATATCACCTGTACACTACCTACAACAATTTCAAGCTGCTCACCTTCACGACACCAGATGGAAGTTGTTCCAACAGTCAACCACCTGTTGGCTGAAGGCAAACCTTCTCTTATTTATCCTGCAACCATCCTTCCTTAATTTGAATTTATGTCCTCTCATGTGCATAGCCTAAGCAAAAGGAATGCTATCAGCATTGAGCTTGCTCAATCCATTCAAAGCCTGAAAAACATTGATAAGATCACGTGGTGCATAAGCTCAAGATGCTGCAATATGAAGAACTGAAGCCTGCCTTAGTAAGACTATCCATTCTTTCCTTTCACCAATCTCATTGCCCTTCTCTGCAACCATTCCAAGCAGATCTTAAATTGTGAGGCTCCAGACTTGTATGAAGTACTCAAGATGCAGCCTAACCATTGCCTTAAACAATGGGATAATCACCTCCTTATCCCTGCTAGCAAAATTCCTGTATATCATTGCAAAAACTCCTAACAGTCCTAGCAGCCTGTCTGCATTTCTCAGAGAACTTCATATCTGACTGCAAAATTACCCCCCCCCCCCAGCCTTTTTCTTTTTCCACTGCCATGAGTGCAGTACCACACAGTTGATACATTAATCTGAGTTTACCCACATCCATTACCTTGCATTTATCAATGTTAAACTTCAAGTACCATTTCTCAGTCCATTGGCCTAATCTGCTTAGATCTTGTTGCAGCAGCTACCCTGATTATTAGCATTAGCAAAGGCACATGATGCAATTAAGCAAGCTTACTTAGCATCAGCCAAAAAACAAAAAAAAAAACACACCGTTCTCATTTTACCCATCCACTAGCTCCAAATGTTTGTCTAGTTCTGCCTTGAATCGATTTAAGCTATCAACTTCTACGACAGATGGAAGTTTGTGCTCCAATTTGTACAGTAGTCTTCCATGCACAACAGTGTCAAAATCTTTCCTGAAATCTAAATATATGATATCAAAATTATTTTTTGCATCCAGTTCCTTTGTAACCACATCACGATTTTTAACCTTCTGGGATGGTTCATTTTTGTGAATCATCTCAGAAGCACTTCTTCCACAAGTTCATTCTTTCTGCATCTTTTTCTTTTCCTGTTCAGATTATCTTTCTCATTCTCTCCTAATTGGTGGAATTTTATATTATTAAAAGTTTAGCATTAGCATTAGTAGAGGCATTTGATGCAAGAAAGCAAGCTTATGCAGCATCAGCCAAAAAAAAAAAAAAAAAAAAACCCACTTCCACTTCACCCCTCTGTTCGTTCAAAATACCTGTCCAGCTGAGCCTTAAACTTATTTAGGCTATCAACCTCCACCACAAGGGATGGAAGTCTGTTCCACCAACCAACCACCCGCTGGCTAAAGGCAAATTTCCGCACGTCTATCCTACATCTGTCTTTCCTCAATTTGAATTTATGCCCTCTCAGGTGATTTTTCTGAGCTAGAGGAAGAATCCCATCAGCATTGAGCATGCTTAAACCATTCAAGGCTTTATACACCTCTATCAGATCACCTCGCTGGTGCCTAGTCTCCAGACACTGTAATTTGCAAATCTTAAGCCTTTCTTCGTAAGAGCACCCCTTTGTTCCAGTCACTAATCTTGTTGCCCTTCTCTGTACTCGTTCCAGCAGCTCTACATCCTTCTTGAAATGAGGCTTCCAGACCTGTATACAGTACTCTAGGTGTGGCCTGACCATTGCCTTATACAATGGAATAATCACCTCCTTATCCCTGCTGGAAAAATTCCTGTATATCATTGACAATACTCCATGAGCTACTCTTGCAGCCCGTCTGCACTGCTCAGAGAACTTCATATCTGCCTGCACAACCACCCCCAAGTCCCTTTCATTCTCTACCACTGTCAGTGTAGTACCACAGAGTTGATACGTTGCTCTGGGGTTGCTGTTTCCCATGTGTAGTACTTTACATTTGTCAATGTTAAACTTCATTTGCCACCTCTCAGCCCATCTGCTCAACCTTTCCAGATCCTGTTGCAGCAGCATAGTGTCAGTAGTGTCCTTGACAACCCTGCCAACCTTCGTATCGTCTTCAAACTTGGACATTAAGCTTGATATACCATCATCAATATCATTTATAAATACAGAAAACAATAATGGACCCAACACTGAGCCCTGAGGGACTCCACTAATAACATTAGTCCACGGTGAGCAGTGTCCATTGATTACCACTCTCTGTCTTCTCCCCCTCAACCACCCCTTTATCCATAGCAGCAATTTGCCTCCAATGTCACACTGCTCCAATTTGTGTAGCAGTCTTCCATGTGCAACAGTATCAAAAGCCTTTCTAAGATCCAAGTATATAATATCAAAGTTATTCCCTGCATCCAGTTCTTTTGTGACTGCATCATAGTATCCAATCAAGTTGGTCAGGCAAGACTTCCCCTTAACAAAACCATGCTGTGTCTGAGCTATAACTGAAGTCTTGTCTAAATGATCCTGCAGTGCTTCTTTAACCAGTGCCTCCATTAATTTTCCTGGAACAGAAGTTAAGCTCACAGGTCTATAATTACTTGTGTCAGCCTTTGATCCTCCTTTGTGAAGTGGGGTCACATTTGAACATTTCCAGTCTATGGGTACCTCCCCTGAGTCCAAGGAAGCTCTCATAATTATGGCTAAGGGTTTGCTTACTTCCTTTGCTGCCTCCTTTAATATAACTGGATAGATCCCATCCACCCCGGGTGCCTTTCTTGTGTTTATCTTCAACAGTTTCTCCTCCACTTTACTCCCAGTTATTTCAAGATTCTGTAGCTTACTACTAGAGTTGAATACACCTCTGGCATTCCCCTTGCTGAATAACTCCTCATGTGTGAATGTCGATGCAAAATATTCATTTAGTTTGTTAGCTACCTGAGCAGGATCATCAACACTTGACCCATCAATATCAAGTGGACCAATCTGATTCATCCCCTTCCTTCTAGAGTTTACATAAGTAAAGAACTCTTTGCTGTTTTCCTTTGCATCCCTTGCCAAGGATTTCTCGTAATCTGCCTTCGCCTGCCTAACCTCCTTTGTAACTTGGTTGCATATCAACTTGTATCTATCATAGGCTTCTGTGTCATGTGTGAATTTGTAAGTATCCCATGCATTTTTCTTCTCTGCCATATGCCTCATTAGTTCATCTGACATCCATTTTGCCCTAAACCTTGAACAATATTTTTTAGTTGGTATGTAAAGCCTAGTAGCTTCCAAGATAAGTTCTTTGAATGCTTCCCATTTTGAATTTGCTGTTGGTAACATCATCAGTTGGTCCCACTGTATAGAATTTAAATACTGTCTCAGTCCATCGTAGTCGCCTTTACGGAAGCAATAACCCTCCCCTTTACCCCTAATGGTAGTTACCTCTTTGAGTAAATCCCACTTCAGCACACTGTGATCACTGCCACCTAGTGGTTCATTTATCTGAAGATTCTTAATGCATGAAGAATCGCTGCTGATAATAAAATCAAGAGTATTACTCCCTCTCGTTGCCTCCCGAACATGCTGATGTAGAAAACAATCATCCAATAAATCCACAAAAGCCCTGTTAGTGCGTGAGTAATCAGCCCCGAAATTCCAGTCAATATCTGGGAAATTAAAATCTTCCATTATAAGACTCTCTGATTTACTGGCCCACACTATTTCCCTGTACAGTTCCTCATTATACTCATCAGAGTCATTAGGCCTAAAGCACACTCCTACTCTCAATTTTGATCTCCCAATGCTTATGTCACACCAAACTGACTCGACACTGCACTGCACTGTCCAGCGATGTCCACTGGCTTCACTTCCTTGGTTTTTATGTGTTTCTTAACTAATAGCATAACTCCCCCCTTCCTATCCTGTCTATCCTTTCTGTAGACGTTTTTCTCCCCAAATTGCAGTTCTGCATCCCTTATATCTGTGTGACACCACGTCTCTGATATCCCAACAATATCTGCCTTTGATGTTTTGAGCAATACCTCAAATTCATCAAATTTATTTACTAAACTCCTAGCATTGGTGTACCCACAAGTATACCTGCACCTGTTTCTATTCTTAGCTACCCTAACACAACCCATGTGTTTACTTGTACCGCAATGGCTCCCAGCAGTCTCTGAAATACCATGCATCTTGTTTTTCAGGCTTCTGCTCATTCTAATAGAAGCAGTGCAAGAATCTCTTTCACCTCTGCCAGTGGCTACTGTCAATCTATTGGTCTTTGTCTCCCCCCAAGCTAGCAGTTTTCCGACCCACCTAACACTGCCTCGATAGCATCAGCAAATATTCTTGCACCCTTTCTATTTAAGTGTATCCCATCCCTGTAGAAGCAATCTCTCCTGTTAACAAGTACAGTCCAGGCTGAAAAAAATTCTACCCCTTGAGCCTTGCACAATCTTTCCATGGCCGAATTGATCGACAAGGCTCTCATCATATACTCCCTCCTATCGTGTCTGGGCAGAATTGCAGACACTTTCAAATTCAACCCTAACACAAAACAGTCATTCAAGGTCATTGAAACAGTCATTGAGGTTGTCACAGATATTCCCTCAGATATGCCAGACAAGCTGTACTTGTTACCTGGGAGTCTAAAACGCTCATGGAACTGATATTCGGATGACACTCAAGTCAAGTGGCCCCAATTTCGGCGAAGCCCAGACGGTCTGCGACAGCCAAATCCCCTGCTTGCACCTTCATGATGGTGGGACTGTTAATAATCCTTGGTATAACCTCCATGCACAAGTACATGGTGGGTGACCACCCAGGGGTGAACCAACGTAGCAGGGGTCGAGGTGTGGCACCCATACCACACCACATGAAGGAATGCCGCCTCTCTATGTTACCAGGCAGTACTAGGTGGTAGATGACTCTGATCAACCGGTGCAATATCACCACATTGCTTATTGGAGGCTTGAAGTGGTTGAACTTATATTTAGTCTCTAGAGCCAAGTTCCGGTCAACCCTTCCCTATCTCTTCCATCATGCAGTATGATTGATGACTTTTGAGGTTATGATGAACATCGTGGCGAGATCTAATATTCCTTACATTTCGAGGGTACAGCTCTAAAACGGTGTAAGCAGGTCGGCCACTAGTTAGTACAACGGACCGAACCTACTGGTAACTCTCTAGGAGGTTTCCGGATCAGCTAGTGTATAATCTTGCTACCTCTATTCTGCCAGATAGTGACTGGAGGGAATCCGAGTAGTGTGTATGCGGAGAGCATTGTCGAGGCCACGTTATGTCAAGGATTTGGGTATATTCTTACCAAGTGTATGTCATATCCAAAAATTTCATTACTTCATACAGCATGTCCCACCCACTTTTTCTTACTATTGAATACACCATGAATTGTCAAACTAACAGAGCAAGCTTATCTTTGATAAGATCTTAACCTCCCAAGCACTTCCTTGTTCATTTCACAAATATATGTGGTCTCAATTCTAATCTCAACAATGTACTTTTTCTGACTGAATCTCAGTTATCGGTTGATTCAACTACTGCTCATCTCAGATGCCCAAATCATTTGGAGTATGATTCCTTTTGCCTCAAAGGTGGTAATTGTGTATATGTCCATTCTGATATTCCCTGTCAGAGACTTGGAAATTTGGAATCTCCTCTCTTTGATCTTCTCTGGCTTAAAATCTCTCTATCTCATTCTGTCAAATTCATTTGTTGTCTTTACCGTTCTCCCAACTCCACTAATCACTTGGAGCTCTTTGACTTCCTCTCTTTGCAACTTGTCTTTCTCCAGTCCAACTTTCCTAACAGTGAGGTAATTTTCCTTGGTGATTTTAATGTTCATAACTCCAGCTGGCTTCCGTTTTCTATTCACACCGACCCAGCTGGTCGAGATGCTGAGGCTTTTGCAATTACTAATGATCTTGCACAGATTTTTCATTTACCTACAAGAATACTGGACAATCCTAATCATACAGGCAACACGCTTGATCTTTTTCTCACAAACAACCCTTCTAAGTACACAGTCGAAGTGAGAGATCCTTTAGGCACTTCAGATCACAACTTGGTGATTGTCTCTTCTCCAATGGAGCCTTTATCTCATGGCTATTCCCAACCTCATGTTTTTTGGCATTACAAGAATGCAAAATGGGATGACCTGTGAGATTTCTTTTCTTGTTTTCCTTGGTCGGATTACTGTTTCAAAACTTCTGATGTCAACGTTTGCTCAGATCGTGTTCAGTGAAATTATTATTGCAGGAATGAAATCCTTTATTCCACACTCCACTTTAAAATCTCGTCCTTATCTAAATCTTGGTTTTCCAATAAATGTGCTAAGGCCGTTCAGCAGAAGAATGTTGCATATCGTAATTGGCTTGTTTCTAATTCTTAAATTCATTTTCTGCCTACACCAAAGCTTGCAACAATTGTAAAGCAGTTATTAATCAGTCCAAACTAGAGTTTGAACAGGCTAAGAGTAGAAAACTTGTTTCTTGCCCTAATGGAAGCCGAGCATTCTGATCTCTTGCCAAAGATATTGGTCACAACTTTTGCCCATCTCTGCTCCCACCTCTGTCCAAATCAGATGGTTCTGTTGTCACTTCAGCCAAGGATAAAGCTGACCTGCTAGCATCCCATTTTCCTTCCAACTCATGTAATAATGATCTTGGTAAAACACCTCCCACTATTCCCAACACTCTCCATTCAATGCCTCCTGCGGTCTTCCGTCAAAAGGATGTCACAATGATTTTGACGAATCTTGATGCTAAGAAAGCTTCAGGTCCTGATGGTATTTCTCCACTTGTTCTCAAAACCTGTGCTCCTGAACTTACTCCTATTCTTTGCTGCTTTTTTCACTTTCTTATTCCAAAGGTGTTTTTCCTTCTGTTTGGAAATTTGCTCATATCCAGCCAGTTTCTAAAAATGGGTGACAAACCCCTCCCATTCAATTATCGTTCCATTGCAATTACTTCTATTCTTTCTAAAGTAATGGAGAAATCAATTAACTGCCAACTCTTAAACTACCTAGAAATCTTCCGTCTGATCAACGATCGCCAGTATGGATTCCATCAGTGTCGATCCACTGGTGATATTTTGGCTTATGTTACCCGTTTATGGACTAATTCAATGGAAAGGTTCGGTGAAACACAAGTAGTTGCTCTTGACATCTGAAAGGCTTTCAATTGTGCTTGGCATAAAGGTCTTCTAAACAAGCTTCCATCTTATGGTTTGCCAACTGTTTTTAGTAATTGGTTATCCAGTTTTCTCTCTGATTGCTCACAGTGGGTGATGGTAGATGGCTCTCTGTCTTCTATCTTCCCCACTAATGCCGGTGTCCCTCAAAGTTCAGTTGTTTCACCCACTCTTTTCCTCTTGTATATTAATGACCTTCTTCCATAGACTGGAAATCCTATCCATAGTTTTGCCAATGATAGCACATTGCATTCTACTTTCCATTTTGATAAACCTTGCCCTGCTCTATCAGCTTCAATTTCTTGAAAATCTGCTACCAATTCCTTAAATGCCGACCTTCAGGTAATTCTCCAGTGGGGCAAAGACAATTTAGTTGATTTCCATCCTTCTAAAACTCAGTCTTGTCTTATATCTCGCAAAAAGGATTCTTCTGCTCTTATGCTTATCTTTAGTGACACTCCGATTTCTAGGCAAAATGATATCTCTCTTTTGAGGATTACCCTGACTTCTAATCTCTCTCTTGGCACAAGCATATAACAAATATTGCTCCTCTGCATCTAAAAAACTTGGTTTTCTCTTTCGCTCTCGGCGTTACTTTTCTTCCAAACAGCTGCTCACTATGTATAAATCACAAATCCGCCCTGACATGGAATATTGTTCCCACATCTGGGGTGGTGCTCCCAAAACCTGTCTCAGGCTTCTTGATTCCATTTAGAAGAGGGCAGTTAGGTTAATTAATGATTCATCTCTAACAGAGTCTCTCCACTCGCTTTCTCATTAGATGTACTCTTTCTGCTGCATGCCTCTTCTACAGATACTTCCATGGGCATTGTTCTTCTGAATTAGCTTCTATAATTCCCGCTCTCGCTTCCAAAACAGTCCGAACGTGTGCTACCACCAGCCAACATCCATTTACTGTCCAACTTCAAACTCACAGAACCAACTTTTCATCTTCCTCGTTTATTCATTCAACTGCCGTTTTCTGGAACAACATTCCTTCATACATATTTCCTGAAAATTACAGTCTACAGAAGTTCAAGTCCAATGTCAACAAATATCTTCTTTCGTCTTCTCAACCTCCAACCCAAGCACGGTACTAAGTACTATAGGTTGTAATACCTCTCGTTTGGGGTCTACATAAAAAAAAAAATAATAATAAAATAAAAAAATTACTCCCAGGTTTTTTTTCATTTTCTACCACCTTAAGTGTAGAACCACACAGTTGGTATGTTTCTCTGGGGTTACTTCTACCCATATGCAGTACTTTGCATTTATCAAGGTTAAACTTCAGTTGCTACTTCTTAGCCCATCTGCCCAATTTTCCAGATCCTGTTGCAGTAGCACACTGCCATTACTGTCATTAACAACCCTGCCAACCTTTGTATCATCTGCAACTTCGACACTAAGCTTGATATACCTTCATCAACAAACGTGGGACTCCACTAATAACATTAGTCCACGAAGAGCAGCACCCATTGATTATCACCCTCTGTCTTCTCCCAGTCAACCATCCTTTTATCCATTGTAGCAGCTTACCCTTAATACCATTCTGCTCCAATTTGAAATATCCTATCAAATTTGTTAGACAAGACTTTCCCTTAACAAACCCATGCTGTGTCTGAGTCATTGCTGGAGTCTTCTCTAGATGATCCTGCAATGCATCTTTAATCAGTGACTCCATTGTTTTACCCGGAACAGAAGTTAAACTAACTGGTCTATAATTACTCGTATCACACTTCAATCTCCCTTCGTGAATTTGGGATACACTTGTACATCTCCAGTCCATGGGGACCTCCCCCCTGAGTCCAAGGATGTTCTCATAATTATGGCTAATGGTTTGCTTAGTTGCTTTGCTGTCTCCTTTAATATAACTGATAGATCCCATCCACCCCACGTGCCTTTCTTATGTTTATCTTCAACAATTTATCCTCCACTTTGCTCTCAGTTATTACAAAATCATTAAGCACCCTGCTACAATTTTATAACTTTCTGCCATTTTCAAACCTTAATAACTCCTCACGTGTGAATGTAGATGCAAAATACTCATTCAGTTTGTTTGCTATCTGAGCAGGATCATCAACAGTCGAACCATCAATATCAAGCAGACCAATCAGCTTCATCCTCTTCCTTTTAGAGTTTATATAAGTAAAGAAATCCTTGCTGTTTTTCTTGACATCCTTGGCCAAAGATTTCTCGTAATCTGCCTTTGCCTGCCTAACCTCCTTTGTGACCTGATTACAGACTAGCTTATATCTGCCATAGGCTTCTGAGTCGCTTGATAATTTATATGCATCCCATGCATTTTTGTTCTCTGTCACGAGTCTCATTAGTTCATTTGATATCCATTAGGCCTAAACCTTGAACAATATTTGTTAATAGGTATGAAACTTTTAGTAGCTTCAACGGTTAATTCCTTGAATGCTTCCCACTTAGAATTTACTGTGGGTAACATTGTCAGTTGATCCCACTGTACAGAATTTAAAAACTGTCTGGAACCACTGTACTCACCTTTACAGAAGCAGAAACCCTTTCCTTTACCTGATGGTAATTATATCTTTAAGTAAATCCCACATCAGTACACTGCAATTGCTGCCACTTAGTGGTTCCTTTATCTGCAAATTCTTATACACGAATGATCACTGCTGATAACCAGATCAAGAGTATTACCCTCTCTGGTTGCCTCTCGAACATGCTGCTGCAGAAAACAATCGTCCAATAAATCCACAAAAATATTACTAGTGTGTGAGTGACCAACCCACAAATTCCAGTCAATATCTGGGAAGTTAAAATACCACATTATAAGACATTCTGATTTACTAGCCCACTCTATTTCTCTGTACAATTGTTCATTTTACTGATTCGAGTAATTAGGCCTAAAACACACTCCTACTCTTAATTTTGCTTTCGCAGTGCTTATGTCACACCAAACTGACTCAACAGTGCATTGTTCATCTATATCAAGTGGATGCACTTCTTTTGATTTTATGTTTTTCTTAATTAACAGCATGACACCTCCTCTCTTCCTATCCTGTCTATCTTTTCTGTACACATTGAACTCCCCAAATTCCAATACTGCATTCCTAACATCAGTGTGACACCACGTCTCTGATATCCCAACAATATTCGCCTTTGATATCTTGACCAACACTTCAAATTCATCAACATTGACAAATGTAAAGTACTGCCTATGGGCAGCAATAACTAAAGAGAAATGTACCAACTGGGTGGTACTACACTCAGGGAAGTGGAAAGTGAAAAAGACCTGGGGGTAACTGTGCAGCCAAATATGAAGTTGCTGAGCAGTGCAGATGGGCTACCAGGGCAGGTTATGGAGTCTTGTCAATGATATATAGGAATTTTGCTAGCAGGGTCAGGGAGGTGATAATCCCGTTACACAAGGTAAATGGTGGAAGGTTTTTTTTTTTTTTTTTTGGCTGATGCTGCATAAGCTTGCTTTCTTGCATCATATGCCTCTACTAATGGTAATTTGAAAACAAAATGCACTAGGCATAATCCTTATGGTTTTGATAATTAACTATATAGTATCGGTGTAAATTCGCCATATTTAACCCATAAACTTGAGCTACGTATGTAGTGTAGAGGGCATCATTTTAATTGTATCTCATATTGTGGTTGCCTTCACAACGAGATAGCTGTTATTGCATTACTTCAAATAAATAATGCTTCTCTAGTAGAGAAGACTACTCTTATTTTTTTTCAGCAGTACCACAACCCAGACGATCGTTTCAAAGCTATTGGGCTTCATCATCAGTGGGCTGGCAGGTACCCAGGTAATACCCAGGTTGCGAAGTTATATCACGGATATAACTTCGCAACTGTGATAGCTTGTTGTATTACCTGGGTACCTGTCTGCCCACTGATGATAGCCCAATAGCTTCGAAACGATTGTCTGGGTGGTGGTGGTACCACTGAAAATAAATTAGCATTAGCATTAGTAGAGGCATTTGATGCAAGAAAGCAAGCTTATGCAGCATCAGCCAAAAAAAAAAAAAAAAACCCACTTCCACTTCACCCCTCTGTTCATTCAAAATACCTGTCCAGCTGAGCCTTAAACTTATTTAGGCTATCAACCTCCACCACAAGGGATGGAAGTCTGTTCCACCAACCAACCACCCGCTGGCTAAAGGCAAATTTCCGCACGTCTATCCTACATCTGTCTTTCCTCAATTTGAATTTATGCCCTCTCAGGTGATTTAATAACAGTAGTCTTCTCTACTAGAGAAGCGTTATTTGTTTGAAGTAATGCAATAGCAGCTACCTCGTTGTGAAGGCAACCACAATGAGATACAATTAAAACAATGCCCTAAATGCTACATACATAGCTCAAGTTTATGGGTTAACTTTGGTGTATTTACAGCGATACTATATAACTAATGCTAATACAGATTGCAACAAATACTTGTATTGTTGCAATCATACTATTCAACAAATGGCTACAATCAAATGGGTAATTAGGCTATTGGCTTGGATTTTGCTAACCTCTTCCAAACATTGATTCGGTAGAGTAAGTAGCAGGTGTGAGCATGAAATGCTACATCATTTATGACTTTGGTTCCAGCTGTTCAATTTTAAAACGGTTCTGATTTTCGCCAAAGATGTTTCCTCACATAAAACATCTTTCATGCATACAGGGTATACACCCAGTATTTTTTTATTATTTTTTTTTTTGGCTGATGCTTTTCTTTCTTGTATCACTTATTGTTACCAATATCAATACTAAACTCAAATCTAAAAATAAAATTAAAATAAATACTATATACTGCATTCTCTCAAACACTGTACACACTTTTTTCTAAAAAAAAAAAAAAAAAAAATGTGGTGCATGGTTTATCCTTGAATATCATCTAAAGCTTGGGATTTCTCCTAAGGCTATGGCTAGAGGAGTGAATAAAAACATCGTGTTTCTATTAATCCATCTGGCCATAGCCAAAAAGAATAATTTTTTGTTTATTACTAAAACATGGCTTAGGGACTTAGGGACCATTCTAAACTATCGGTCAAGGGCCTGGCAGTTAGTTTTGAATGGTTATTAAAGGTCACATGGTCAAAAGGAGGAGGAATTTATCGTTTTTTGCCACTGGAAAAGTTGTCTGTGAATTCAGTGATTAGTGCTCTTACAACTTTTAAAAGTTTTATTGTATAAGAGTAATCTATTTGTGACTTAATAATTCACCACATAGCACATTCACCAAAATGAAACAAGGCTTTAACTTAACTGAACTCTACAATAAAGTAAAAAAAAATAAAGAAGAAATGCTATATCAACAGTATCCTTTCTTATTTTTTAATTATGTATACCTTAAAATGAACTTCTGTCTTCCAATTATTTTCTCCATTGCTTGGAACTTTGGGTGACTTCTGTTTCTTTTTAAAGCCCAAAAATTCCTCGGCAGAAAAGTGCAAATGTTCATTTTCTCTACTTTCACCCATTTTCTGTGAATTATCTATTATTTGTTGATTATTTGCTTTATTGGTAGTTCTTTTGTGATGTGCATGCCTTCTTTTTTGCCTTTTTCTAGGACTCCGTACATTTTTCTTTTGGGGCAGTGGATCTTTTATTACATTTGGTGACTGTGGTGGTGATGTTTCTACAAGTGCTGCTGATTCCTGTTTTTGCTGAAAGAGTAAAGTTATATTTAATGGAAGTATACATAAATAAATACAAAAGAAAAATAGACTTAAATTTTGTGATTAATTAATTGTGTTCATCTAATTAATTACATATAACAGAACTTTTTTAAAATTCAAATACAGATATATACAGTTATACCCAGTTATTTATTAACAAATAAAGTACAAATAACAGTACAAAACCAGTAGCTTTCGGAACGCGTGTCCCTTTATCAACTGATAAGTTAATATAAAATTTGAATACATTACAAGCAAATGTGGCATGTTAATCATGCGTCATTGTTGTAGCACGGACATGTGCTGCTTTACGCCAGTGATCATCCATCAATAAATAAACAATAATAAACAATCCTAAGGCATTAAATCACCAGAAAGGCATGCGTCTACATCCCATCCTAGAAACAACCATTTTATTGATGGATGATCAGTGGCGTAAAGCAGCACACGTCCGTGCTACAACAATGACGCATGATTAACGTGCCACATTTGCTTGTAATGTATTCAAATTTTATATTAACTTATCAGTTGATAAAGGGACACGCGTTCCGAAAGCTACTGGTTTTGTACTGTTATTTGTACTTTATTTGTTAATAAATAACTGGGTATAACTGTATATATCTGTATTTGAACTATGGACCCCAGTACTCCAGGCCCATTCGTTACTATTTTTTAAAATTAATTAAAAATTACGTAAACAGTATAACTGCTGTATGGTGATTGTATTTTATACAGTTGAAATTATCTCTTGTGAGATGATATCAGATTAACTGAAGTAACTTCAATTTAAAACTTTTGAAATATAGTCAAGAGTAATTCCCTGAAACTCGGAGAAGTTCTCAGTTTTAATAACACATTTTATTCTTACTTTTTTCAATGTATGGTAACAGACACAACAGTCCAAATAAAGGAAATAAAAGTGTCTACTTCTAACCTAAATTCTATTTCTATTTTCATCTCTATTTAGTAGCAAGCTTTCTAACCAAACTCCCAAAATTATAACAGAAATAAAATAAAGATTTCAACTCCTCCACTACAAATTATTACTATTTATTAAATCTATTAATTTTTATTGTTAATTTGTATTTAGACGGAAATCATGCCCCAGATTAGAGCAACAAGGTAACGTGTACAAAGTAGCAGAAATGCTATGTTTTGGGGGAGAACAGAAGGGGACAATTCTCCAACACATCACAGTGTAAAAAAAATGTGCAAAACGTGACATGTTTGTGGGTCTTTCTGGAACAGGACAAGAGTGAGCTCTAGCTCAACACCAGAGCTCATTCTTTTGCACCAGGCAACACAGTGCAGAACAAGCTGGTCTCATAGCAACAAATCTGTCAGGGAGACGGGAAATATATTGGGCAAAAAGGATAGGTGGAATACGACCGGAATATGCCTGCCAGGGACAAAATCTGATGATATTGTAGAGCAGATGTCATCTTTTAAGGGCACAAAAGGTGCTACTGTTGTACACGTTGGCATTAATCACATTAAGAGTAGGAGATCTGCGGACTTACTTAATACAGGTCAATGTTGAAAAAAAAAAGCCACGAGTAAGGGTTAAATTTGAAAGTATCTCCAGTCGTGCTCAGACACGCTAGAAGGGAGTATATGATGAAAGCCTTGTCAATCAATTTGGCCCAGGAGAAATGTGCAAGGCTCATGGGGTAGAATTTTTCACAGTGTGGTCAGTGCTTGTTGACAGGACAGACAGCTTCTACAGGGATAGGATACACACTTAAATAGAAAGGCTTTGGCGAAATTAGCATTAGTAAAGGCACAAGATGTAAGAAAGCAAGCTTATATAGAATCAGCCAAAAAAAAAACCTTTCTTGTTTCTTACGAAGAAATGGGAAGTATTCAAAGAATTAACCTTCGAAGCTACTAGGCTTTTCATACCAACTAAGAAATACTGTTGAAGGTTTAGGCCTAAATGGATGCCAGATGAACTAATGAGACATGTGGCAGAGAAGAAAAATGCACGGATACATATAAATTAACAGGTGACACGGAAGCCTATGATAGATATAAGCTGGTCTGTAACCAATTCACAAAGGCGGTTAGGCAGGCAAAGGCAGATTACGAGAAACCTGCTTTTGCCTGCCTAACAGCAAAGAGTTCTTTACCTAGAAGAAAGGGGATGAATCAGATTGGTCCACTTGGTATTGATGGTTCTACTGTTGATGATCCTGCTCAGGTAGCTAACAAACTAAATAAGTATTTTGCACCTACATTCACACATGGGGAGTTATTCAGGGAGAGGAATGCCAGAGGTGAATTACACTCTGGCAGTCAGCTAGATGATTTTGTAATAACTGAGAGCAGAGTGGAGGAGAAATTGTTAAAGATAAACATAAGAAAGGCAATTGAGGTGGATGAGAGGTACCATTGGACTGGAGATGTGCAAATGTGACCACAATTCACAAAGGAGGATCAAAGGGTGACAAGTAATTACAGACCTGCTAGTTTAACTTCTGTTCCAAGGATATTAATGTAGGCACTGGTTAAAGAAGCACTGCAGAATCATCTAGACATGAACTCAGTTATAGCTTGGACACAGCATGGGTTTGTAAAGGGGAAGTCTTGTCTGACCATTTTATTGGATACTATGATGTGGTCACAAAGGAAGTGAATGTAAAGAATAATTTTGACATCATATATTTGAATCTTAGAAAGATTTTTGATACTTTGATACAGAGAAGGGTAACAAGACTGGTGATGGGATCAGTGGTATAGCCAGGTGGAGGAGCAGGGAAGAAAATGCTTCCCCTATATAAATTTTGTTCTACTTGGCACATTCTTCCCAAGTTCCCAATTTTATCCTTCTGCTCCCCCCCCACTTCAAAACCTGGTTATGCCACTGCAGGGGAAAGAAAGAGGTGCCCTTATGAAGAAAGGCTTAAGTTCTGCAAATTGCAACATCTGGAGACTAGGCACCTGCAAGGTGATCTGATTGAGGTGTATAAGGCCGTGAATGGATTTGAGCAAGCTCAATGCTGATGAGATTCTTCCTCTTGATCAGATTACCTGAGGGGGCCAGATTACCTGAGGGGGCATAAACTGAAATTGAAGAAAGGCAGTTGTCGAATAGATGTGAAGAACTTTGCCTTTAGCCAGCGGGTAGTTGATTGCTAGAACAAACTAACAAACTTCAATCTTTCGTTGTGGAAGTTGGTGGCTTAAATAAATTCAGGGAAGAAGTGGACAAACATTTGGAGTGAATGGATGGGTAAAATGGGAAGTTACACATCCAGGACAAATCTTTCATATATAAATACAGCACTTTAAACTATTAGAGAAGTCAAGAGTAAAGATTGTCTATCCTTTTCTGTTCTTCACATTCAACAATATTTGCCTCAAATTGCTAGATGAAGCAATAAACCACTTCAAGCAAAAAATTTTGCCTGTAGCAGTAAATTTTAATGTAGGTGCAATGATGGAAGTGAAAAATACACAAAGTGCCAAAAATTAGAAGGGTGAGGATAGCAGGAATAAGAAGTAGTAGTAGTAGTAGTAGTGGCATGTGATGCAAGAAAGCAAGTGTATGAGCTTATGCAGCATCAGCCCAAAAAAAAAAAAAAAAAAAAATCACACCATTCCCTCCAAATGCCTGTCCAGTTCCTCCTTAAATTTATTCAGCCTGTCAACTTCCACAATGACAGATGGAAGTTTGTTCCAGCAATTAACCACCCGCTGGCTAAAGGCAAATTTCCGCACATCTATTCTATATCTGTCTTTTCTTAATTTGAATTTATGCCCCCCTTAAGTTCGTAATCTGAACAAGTGGAAGGATCCCATCAGAATTCAGCATGCTCAACCCATTCAAGGCCTTATATACCTCAATCAGATCACCGCGCAGGTGCCTAGTCTCCAGCCACTGCAATTTGCAGAACTTAGCCTCTCTTGGTAAGAGGATCCCTTCATTCCCCTCACCAGTCTTGTTGCCCTTCTCTGTACACGCTCAAGTAAATCTACATCCTTCCTAAAATGAGGCCTCCAGACCTGTACGCAGTACTCAAGGCGTGGCCTGACCATTGCCTTATACAGAGGGATAATCACCTCCTTTTCCCTGCTAGCAAAATTCCTATATATCATTGACAAAACCCCATGACCTGCCCTGGCAGCCTGTCTACATTGCTCAGAGAACTTCATATCTGACTGCACAATTACTCCCAGGTCTTTTTCATTTTCTACCACCTTAAGTGTAGTACCACACAGTTGGTACGTTTCTCTGGGGTTACTTCTACCCATATGCAGTACTTTGCATTTGTCAAGGTTAAACTTCAGTTGCCACTTCTAGCCTATCTGCCCAAATTATCTAGATCCTGTTGCAGTAGCACACTGCCATTACTGTCATTAACAACCCTGCCAACATTTGTATCATCTGCAAACTTCGACATTAAGCCTGATATACCTTCATCAATATCATTGATAAATATACAAAACAACAGTGGACCTAACACCGAACCCTGTGGGACTCCACTAATAACATTAGTCCAAGAAGAGCAGCACCCATTGATTACCACCCTCTGTCTTCTCCCACTTAACCATCCTTTTATCCATTGTAGCAACTTACCCTTAATAGCATTCTGCTCCAATTTGTACAATAGTCTTCCATGCGCAACAGTGTCAAAAGCTTTCCTGAAATCCAAATATATGATATCAAAATTATTTTTTGCATCCAGTTCCTTTGTAACCACATCATAATATCCTATCAAATCTATCAGACAAGACTTTCCCTTAACAAACCCATGCTGTGTCTGAATTATTGCTGCAGTCTTGTCTAGATGATCCTGCAATGCATCTTTAACCAGCGACTCCATTATTTTACCCGGAACAGAAGTTACACTGTGATCACTGTCAACCTTGTGGTTTTTTATCTGCAGATTCTTAATGCATAAATGATCACTGCTGAGAATCAGATCAAGAGTATTACTCCATCCTATTGTCTCTCTAACTTGCTGCTGCAGAAAACAGTCATCCAATAAATCCACAAAAGTCTTAATAGTCTGTGAGTGACCAACCCAAAATTTACTCAATATCCAGAAAGTTAAAATTCCCCCATTATAAGACATTCTGATTTACTGGACCTCTATTTCTATGTATAGCTGTTCGCTGTACTCATCAGAGTCATTAGGCCTATGACACACTCTTACTCTCATGTTTGCTTTTCCAGTGCCTACATCACACTGGCCACCCACGTCAACCAGATGCATGATGTTAGATTTTATGTGCTTCTTAACTAAGAGCATAACCTCGCCGCTGTCCTATCCTGTCTGTCCTTTCTGTATACATTGTACTCCGCATATTCAAATTCTGCACTCCTTATATCTGCCATTTGATGCTTTGTCCAGCACTTCAAATTTGTCAAATTTATTTACTACACTCCTAGGATTCATGTACATGCAAGTATACACGTATCAGCTCTTACTCTTGGTGACCCTAACACAGCTCATGTATTTACTTGGTTCATGATGATCCTAGCAGTTCTTGAAATTCCTAGCACAGCCTTGAAAGCAAGGCTGCTGCTGCTCATTCCAATAGAAACAATGCAAAAATCACTTTTACCTCTGCCTGTGGCTATTGTTAATCTATTAGTTTGTGTATCCCACCCTCCCAATTTAGCAGTTTTCTGACCCACCTAACTCTGCCTCGATAGCATCAGTAAAACCCTTTCTTGGTTTCCTGCACCCTTTCTTGTGTATCCCATCCCCACAGAAGCGGTCTGTCCTGTTAACAAGCACAAATACGCTGAGAAAATTCTACCTCATGAGCCTTGCACAATCTCTCCACAGTTGATTTGACTGACACGGCTCATTCTCTTATATTGTGTCTGGGCAGAATTGCGGATACTTTCAAATTTAACCCTAACTCGCAACTGTTTTTCAACACTGCTCTATACTTGATAATAAAGTCTGCAGATCTATTCTTAATGTAGTTAGTGCCAACATGTAAAACAATATCATCTTTTTTTTGTCCTTAAAAGAAGCTTTACAATGTCATCAACTTTTCCCCTGGCAGACATACCCTGGTCTATACTACCTATCCTTTTTGCAGAATATGGTTTCTGTTTCCCTGAAGTAGAGTCACCGACAACAACTAGCTCTTGTGTGACTAGCACATTTTGCTTTGGGTGGTGCCTGATGATCAAGTACAAGCCCTATTGTTGATGTAGGCAGCTGAGAGCATGATGAGCAGCCCATTTTTTTTTTTTTTTTTTTTCTCTTGTTGCAATAATGATTCTCTCTCTCTCTACCTTCAAGGGCATTCAACCTGTTCTTCAAGCTGTCATAAAGGCTCATAACAGAGCTGAGTTGATGTCTAATACAGTCACACTCCTTACATTGATTACATAAAGGCATCCCTCAATTTGGGGGCAGTTGTTCTCTAGATCACAACATTATGAGATGTATGGCTTGATTTAGAGGACAACTCTCCCCCGAGCCACAGCACTCCCACTAGTTTGAGTCCATTGCTTTGCTGCTCTGGTCTGAGGCATGATTTTTGTTCAATTCAATATAATTAAAAGTAGTTCACTAAACAAATATTAATAACACTATGCACCAGTTATGTTATGAAGTTTACATTACTAATTATATATAATTATAAATTTGAATTTCGCATCAATACACCAGTATGCTACCAATTTTGTGTTACATGTATCAGGTTATATTGTTATGCTTGAAAGTTAAAATTTATTATAATATATAACAAAATTAGCCACTTACATCAACCTAAGTGATTCAAACATTAGAGATACCTATTCACCACAATTAAAAAATTTGAACTCCACTACCATTCACTCTATAATTATAATAATGGCAGCAAAATTCGATTTATACAAAGGCTCTACATATATTAAGTAGTAATCTACAAAATCTCTAGCTAAATTAAAAAATAAAATAATAAGCATGACAAGGATTATAAAACTAATTACACAGTACGATTTAATATTAATACATAGAATAGAATATAGAATAAGCATCTGCAGAAAGGCCATTCAACAGAAACAGAACATCTATGGTTCATTAATTAACCTTGATCCTGGCTTCACAAAACCGGTGATATTCGGAGGTAAAAACAACAGCCACATATTTGTCAACTTAAGGGGCTCAGCAATATGTGCTGTAAAACGATCTAGAATTATCAAGATTCTAGATTGTTGATAACCAAAACTCCGATAACTTTTGATTGGATACTATGATGTGCTTATAAAGGAATTGGATGCAAAAAAATAATTTTGATATCATATACTTAGATTTCAGGAAATCTTTTGATACTGTTGTGCATGGAAGACTATACAAATTGGAGCAGAATGGCATTAACGGTAAGTTGCTACAATGGATAAAAGGATGGTTGAGTGGGAGAAGACAGAGGGTGGTAATTAATGGGTGCTACTCTTCGAGGACTAATGTAATTAGTGGAGTTCCACAGGGTTCGGTGTTGGGCACATTGTTCTTTTGTATATTTACCAAGGATATTGATGAAGGTACATCAGGCTTAATGTCGAAGTTTGGAGATGATACAACGGTTGGCAGGGTTGTTAATGACAGTAATGGCAGTGTGCTACTGCAACAGGATCTAAAAAATTTGGGCAGATGGTCTGAGAGGTGGCAACTGAAGTTTAACATTGACAAAGTACTGCATATGGTAGAAGTAATTGCAGAGATACGTACCAACTGTGTGTTACTACACTTAGGGTGGTAGAAAATGAAAAAGATCTGGGAGTAATTGTGCAGTCAGATATGAAGTTTTCTGAGCAATGCAGACTGGCTACAAGAGCAGGTCATGGGGTTTTGTCAATGACATACAGGAATTTTGCTAGCAGGGAAAAGGAGGTGATTATCCCTTTATATAAGGCGATGGTCTGGCCACTCCTCGAGTACTGCGTACAGATCTGGAGCCCTCATTTTAGGAAGGATGTAGATTTGCTTGAGTGTGTACAGAGAAGGGCAACAAGATTGGTGAGGGCAATGAATGGATTCTCTTACCAAGAGAGGCTTAAGTTCTGCAAATTGCAGTTGCTGGAGACTAGGCATCTGCGCGGTGATCTGATTGAGATGTATAAGTCCTTGAATGGGTTGAGCAAGCTGAATTCTGAAGGGATTCTTCCACCAGTACAGATTATGAACCTAAGGGGGCATAAATTAAAATTAAGGAAACAGATGTAGAATAGATGTGCAGAAATTTGCCTTTAGCCAGCAGGTGGTTAATTGCTGGAACAAACTTCCATCTGTCGCGGAAGTTGATAGCTTAAATAAATTCAAGGAATGAACTGGAGAAACATTTAGAGGGAATGGTTGTGTGATTTTTTTTTTTTTTTTTTTTTTTGGCTGATGCATAAGCTTATACACTTTCTTGCATCACATGCCTCTATTACTATTACTAAACCTGCAAAATTTTGACGGTAAGCCAAGCACTCATAATCACAGGGAAGTTGGTTAACTTGTTTAAAACATCTTGGCTTCGAAAACTTACTAATAACAAGTGGGAGCAGTTTTGTACTGCCATCTGAACTGCAGCATAACAGAACAGTGAATCTTTGTTTACTTAATTTTTCACCATGGCAAGACTTTCCTTGAACAGAAAATGTTTTCTTTGGCAGCAAATTATAAAATAACCTGTCTTGTCAAGATTAAAAATACCCTTTGCTTCATATTTTTCAAGGATGGATCGCGCAGAACACAACCAGTCTATAGCCATTTCTTTGTCGATTAATCCACACTCACTACATTTGAAGTCACTAATTCCATGTTAACTGACCTAGAAAATTTTCCTTTTCTTGTAAAAATTAGATGCATGCATTTGTTGGTACCACTTGAAAAGTTTTGTTTGATGCTCCTCATGTTTTGCACCATGAATTCGTTTCCTGTTTTTTATCGCTGCTCAAGTGTCACACACACTTCTCAAGTTTTTTTTTTTTTTTTGTAGATAAAGTAAGTAAAGGGATGTTGTATTCCTTCGCAATGTCTGTTTTACTTAGATCCATCCTATCAGCCTCTTGTATAATTTTCAGTTTAATTTCCAGGCTTAATTCCATCCATTTAAGTTATATTACCATAAAACTGCTAGATAAGATATAACATAAACAAATTTTAAATTAATTTAAAGACACAAGTTTCAAAAAAGATATCAGCTCACATAAAATGCTGCAAAAAATAGATTACTGTATATTGTAGCAAAACTCTTTGAACAGGAAAAACAATTGAAACTGACTATTAAGATTATTTCTAAATATAATACCACTCTTATATCATGTGAAATTGATAATATGGTTTATTAAGCTTTTGCCTAAACTACTATACATTAAGGCAATGTTTCAGGGTATCTTACTGCTATCCATCATCAGACCGTACTGCTGACAGAGGAGTCTGTCAGATGTTCTATTTTTTTTTCTAATCTTGTGGATTAAATTGTTATTGGCCATTCCAAGATGGAATTAAATGAAACCCCTACATGTACATGGTAGCATCATTTGTTTTCTTGCTTTAACAGCATTTATTTTACCACCATTTAGTGTGAAATTTTTTTCAATATTTAAGGGGCAGGTTACCTTGAAGTGGGGAAGGGAGGGGGGAGAGAGAGAGAGAGAAGAAAATTATGTTTAGTTTTTTTTTTGTTGGTTGTTGGCGCATCGGCTTCTGTGGCCATAATGCATCTCCCAAAGTTTTTGCATTTTACTCTGATCCAATCCCGCAACCTTTGGGTTCCCAGGCAGGCACTTTACCAACCAGGCTAGCCCGGTCAGCTTATGTTTAATAATATTTTTTTTATATTTCTCAGTTGTTTCACATTTTTATATTTAGCTCACATTTTGGAATTACAATGCACAACACTATAATTTTAGTTGTGTGTCATGTCTATATTTTACCTCATTTCTATTACTATAGGAGACTTCAGACTTGGATTCTTGTTCTTCGCAGGCTTCATCAATATTTTCTATTTCACATGCCCTTCTAGTTGGATAACGTTGTCTTCCTAAAAATAAAATTAAGTGAATAAACTAATGAAATCAAATACATCAGTGGAAAAGAAATTTAAATAACACATTCTTTGTCGACATTTACAGAATGCAAATCATATACAGGTTTTAAGTCAAAGTAAATATTAATCTTGACCACCACTTAAATTGGATATTGAATGGTATGGAATAATGTTAAGAAAAAAACCAAGAATTAAAAATTAAAGTCTAAAAATTAAAAAATTGTGCCATTATTATTATTATTATAAATATTTTATTTTTGTTCAATTTAGAACAGGGGGTGTCCAACACTTTTTGAGCAGGTAAAATGCTGAAGGTTGTGGGCTGAAAAACAGTTTTTTATGAAAAAAACATTTTAAAACATGATTTTAAACTTCATAAAGAAAATGATAAAAAAAGATGATCTGTTTAAGGCTTTGAAAGGTTTGAGCAAGATCAAAAATTCTGATGGGATTCTTGCTCAGATAATGCACTTGCGGGAGCATAAATTCAAATCGAGGAAAGGTGGTTGTGCAGAAATTTGCTTTTAGCGATGAGTGGTTGATTGCTAGAACAAACTTCCAGCAATCAACCACTTCTGTCCTTGTGGAAGTTGATAGATTAAAGAAATTTTAGGAAGAACTAGACAAACCTATGGAGGCAATGGATAAGTGAAATGGGAAGTATTTCTTTATTTCTTTATTATATATTTTTTTTAGCTGATTCTGTATAAGCTTGCTTTCTTGTTTCATATGCCAATACAGAATGAGGGAATTCTGAAGGGAAGGGGAGGACAGGGTACGTCTGCCAGAGGCAAAGGTTGATGATGTTGTAGAGCAGATATCATCTTTTAAGGGCACAAAAGGTGATATTATTGTACACATTGGCACTAATGATATTAAGAGTAGGAGACTGGCAGAATTACTTAACAAGTACAGGTCACTGTTTAAAAAAAGCCACGAATTAGGGTTGAATTTGAAAGTGTTTGCCATTCAGCCCAGACACGATAGGAGAGAGTACATGATCAAAGCTTTGTCAATCAATTTGGCCCTGGAGAGATTGTGCAAGGCTTAAGGGATAGAATTTTTTTCAGCGTGGTCTGTGCTTGTTAACGGGAGAGACTGCTTCTACAGGGATGGGATACACTTAAATAGAATGGGTGCAAGAATATTTGCTGATGCCATCGAGGCAGTGTTATTTGGGTCGGAAAACTGCTAGCTTGGGGGGATTCACAGACTAAAAGTTAAAAGTAGTTAAAAGACCAGTTAGTTTAACTTCTGTTCCAGGTAAAATAATGGAGTCACTGGGTAAAGATGCATTGCAGGATCATCTGGATAAGACTGCAGCAATAATTCAGACACAGCATGGGTTTGTTAAGGGAAAGTCTTGTCTGACAAATTTGATAGGATATTATGATGTGGTTACAAAGGAACTGGATGCAAAAAATAATTTTGATATCATATACTTGAATTTCAGGAAAGCTTTTGACACTGTTGCGCATGAAAGACTATTGTACAAATTTGAGCAGAATGGTATTAAGGGTAAGTTGCTACAATGGATAAAAGGATGGTTGATTGGGAGCAGACAGAGGGGGGGGGGTAATCAATGGGTGCTGCTCTTCGTGGACTAATGTTATTAGTGGAGTCCCACAGGGTTCGGTGTTGGGTCCACTGTTGTTTTGTATATTTATCAATAATATTGATGAAGCTATATCAGGCTTAGTGTCGAAGTCTGCAGGTGATACAAAGGTTGGCAGAGTTGTTAATGACAGTAATGGCAGTGTGCTACTGCAACAGGATCTAGAAAATTTGGGCAGATGGACTGGGAAGTGACAACTGAAGTTTAACCTTGACAAATGCAAAGTACTGCATATAAGCAGAAATAGGCTCCAGAGAAACGTACCAATTGTACGTTTCACTTTTTCACTTTGTACCACCTAAGCTGGTATAAAGTGAAAAAGACCTGGGAGTAATTGTGCGGTCAGATGTGAAGTTTTCTGAGCAATGCAGACAGGCTGCCAGGGCAGATCAAGAGGTTTTGTCACTGATATATAGGAATTTTGCTAGCAGGGAAAAGGAGGTGATTGTCCTGTATAAAGCAATGGTCAGGCCACATCTTGAGTACTGCGTACAGGTCTGGAGGTCTCAATTTAGGAAGGATGTAGATTTGCTTGAATGTGTACAGAGAAGGGCAACAAGATTGGTGAGGGGAATGAAGGGATCTTCTTACCAAGAGATGCTTAAGTTCTGCAAATTGCAGTGGCTGGACGCTATGCACCTGCACGGTATCTAGGCTGATTGAGGTGTATAAGGCCTTGAATGGGTTGAGCATGCTGAATTCTGATGGGATTCTTCCACTTTTACAGATTACGAACCTAAGGGGGCATAAATTCAAATTAAGGAAAGACAGATGTAGAATAAATGGCAGTGATCACAGTGTGCCTGAAGTGGGATTTACTCAAAGAGGTAACTACCATTAGGGGTAAAGGGAAGGGTTTAGCTTTCTTAAAGGCGACTACGGAGGTCTGAGACAGTATTAAAATTCTATAAGGTGGGACTAACTGATGATGTTACCAACAACAAATTCAAAATGGGAAGCATTCAAAGAATTAATCTTGGAAGCTACTAGACTTTTCATACCAACTAAGAAATTTTGCTCAAGATTTAAGCCTAAATGGATGTCAGATGAACTAATTAGACATGTGGTAGAGAAGAAAAATGCAAGGGATACATATAAATTAATGGGTGACACGGAAGCCTATGATAGATATAAGCTGGTCTGTAACCAAGTCACACAGGAAGTTAGGCAGGCAAAGGCATATTACAAGAAATCTTTTGGAAAAGGATACAAAGAAAAACAGCAAAGAGTTCTTTACTTATGTAAACTCTAGAAGGAAGGGGATGAATCAGATTGTTCCACTGGATATCGAAGGTTCAACTGTTGATGATCCTGCTCAGGTAGCTAACAAACTAAATGGGTATTTTGCATCTACATTCACACAGAGGAGTTATTCAGGGAGGGGAATGCCAGAGGTGAATTAAATCTGGCAGTGAGCTAGATGATTTCATAATAAATGAGGGCAATGTGGAGGAGAAATTGTTGAAGATACGCATAAGAAAGGCACCTGAGGTGGATGGCATCTATCCAGTTATATTAGAGGCAGCAAAGAAAGTAAGCAAACCCTTAGCCATAATTATGACAGTTTGCTTGGACTCAGGGAAGGTACCCATGGACTGGAGATGTGCAAATGTGACCCCAATCCACGAAGGAGGATCAAAGGGAGACACAGGTAATTACAGACCTCTTAGTTTAACTTCTGTTCAAGGGAAATTAATGGAGGCACTGGTTAAAAGAAGCATTGCAGGATCATCTAGACCAGACTTTATTTATAGCTCACACACAGCATGGTTTTGTTAAGGGAAAGTCTTGTCTGACAAATTTGATTGGATACTAAGATGTGGTCACAAAGGAACTGGATGCAGGGAATAACTTTGATATCATATATTTGAATCTTAGAAAGGCTTTTGATACTGTTGCACATGGAAGACTGCTGCACAAATTGGAGCAGTGTGGTATTGGAGACAAATTGCTGCTATGGATAAAGAGATGGCTGAGTGGGAGAAGACAGAGAGTGGTAATAAATGGACACTACTCTTTGTGGACTAATGTTATTATTGGAGTCCCTCAGGGTTCAGTGTTGGGTCCAATGTTGTTTTCTGTATTTATTAATGATATTGATGATGGCATATCTGGTTTAACGTCCAAGTTTGCAGATGATACGAAGGGTAGCACAGCTGTGAATGAAACTAATGACAGTATGCTGCTGCTGTAACTGAATTTAAACATTGACAAATGTAAAGTACTCTCACAGAAAGCAGTAATCGCAGAGTAACGTATCAACTGTGTGGTACTACACTGACAGTGGTAGAGAATGAAAAGGACCTGGAGGTAATTGTGCAGGCAGATATGAAGTTTTCTGAGCAGTGGAGTCAATGATATACAGGAATCTTTCTAACAGGGATAAGGAGATGATTATCCCCTTGTATCACCTTGAGTACTGTATACAGGTCTGGAGGCCTCATTTTAGGAAGGATGTACAGCTGCCGGAGCAAGCGAAGAGAAGGGCAACAAGATTAGTGAATGGAACAAAGGGGTGCTCTCACCAAGGGAGGCTTAAATACTGCAAGTTGGAGCATCTGGAGACTAAGCAGCCGTGAGGTGATCTGATTGAGGTGTATAATGATAAACTGCTGAATAAACTGCTCACTGCTGAACAAAAGCCGAGAATTAGGGTTGAATTTGAAAGTGTCTGCAATTCTGCCCAGACACGATAGGAGGGAGTATATGATGAGAGCCTTGTCGATCAATTCGGCCCTGGAAAGATTGTGCAAGGCTCAAGGGGTAGAATTTTTTTCAGCCTGGACTGTACTTGTTAACAGGAGAGATTGCTTCTACAGGGATGGGATACACTTAAATAGAAAGGGTGCAAGAATATTTGCTGATGCTATCGAGGCAGTGTTCGGTGGGTCGGAAAACTGCTAGCTTGGGGGTAGACAAAGACCAATAGATTGACAGTAGCCACTGGCAGAGGTGAAAGAGATTCTTGCACTGCTTCTATTAGAATGAGCAGAAGCCTGAAAAACAAGATGCATGGTATTTCAGAGACTGCTGGGAGCCATTGCGGTACAAGTAAACACATGGGTTGTGTTAGGGTAGCTAAGAATAGAAACAGGTGCAGGTATACTTGTGTGTACACCAATGCTAGGAGTTTAGTAAATAAATTTGATGAATTTGAGGTATTGCTCAAAACATCAAAGGCAGATATTGTTGGGATATCAGAGACGTGGTGTCACACAGATATAAGGGATGCAGAACTGCAATTTGGGGAGTACAACGTCTACAGAAAGGATAGACAGGATAGGAAGGGGGGAGGGGTTATGCTATTAGTTAAGAAACACATAAAAACCAAGGAAGTGAAGCCAGTCGACATCGACGGACAGTGCAGTGTTGAGTCAGTTTGGTGTGACATAAGCATTGGGAGATCAAAATTGAGAGTAGGAGTGTGCTATAGGCCTAATGACTCTGATGAGTATAATAAGGAACTGTACAGGGAAATAGAGTGGGCCAGTAAATCAGAGAGTCTTATAATGGGAGATTTTAATTTCCCAGATATTGACTGGAATTTGGGGGCTGGTTACTCACGCACTAGCAGGGCTTTTGTGGATTTATTGGATGATTGTTTTCTACATCAGCATGTTCGGGAAGCAAATAGAGGGAGTAATACTCTTGATTTGATTATCAGCAGTGATTCTTCATGCATTAAGAATCTGCAGATAAATGAACCACTAGGTGGCAGTGATCACAGTGTGCTGAAGTGGGATTTACTCAAAGAGGTAACTACCATTAGGGGTAAAGGGAAGGGTTATTGCTTCCGTAAAGGCGACTACGATGGACTGAGACAGTATTTAAATTCTATACAGTGGGACCAACTGATGATGTTACCAACAGCAAATTCAAAATGGGAAGCATTCAAAGAACTTATCTTGGAAGCTACTAGGCTTTACATACCAACTAAGAAATATTGTTCAAGGTTTAGGCCAAAATGGATGTCAGATGAACTAATGAGGCATATGGCAGAGAAGAAAAATGCATGGGATACTTACAAATTAACACATGACACAGAAGCCTATGATAGATACAAGTTGATATGCAACCAAGTTACAAAGGAGGTTAGGCAGGCGAAGGCAGATTACGAGAAATCCTTGGCAAGGGATGCAAAGAAAAACAGCAAAGAGTTCTTTACTTACGTAAACTCTAGAAGGAAGGGGATGAATCAGATTGGTCCACTTGATATTGATGGGTCAACTGTTGATGATCCTGCTCAGGTAGCTAACAAACTAAATGAATATTTTGCATCGACATTCACACATGAGGAGTTATTCAGCAAGGGGAATGCCAGAGGTGTATTCAACTCTAGCAGTAAGCTACAGAATCTTGAAATAACTGGGAGTAAAGTGGAGGAGAAACTGTTGAAGATAAACACAAGAAAGGCACCTGGGGTGGAGGGGATCTATCCAGTTATATTAAAGGAGGCAGCAAAGGAAGTAAGCAAACCATTAGCCATAATTATGAGAGCTTACTTGGACTCAGGGAAGGTACCCATAGACTGGAAATGTGCAATTCACAAAGGAGGATCAAAGGCTGACACAAGTAATTATAGACCTGTGAGCTTAACTTCTGTTCCAGGAAAATTAATGGAGGCACTGGTTAAAGAAGGACTGCAGGATCATTTAGACAAGACTTCAGTTATAGCTCAGACACAGCATGGTTTTGTTAAGGGGAAGTCTTGCCTGACCAACTTGATTGGATACTATGATGCAGTCACAAAAGAACTGGATGCAGGGAATAACTTTGATATTATATACTTGGATCTTAGAAAGGCTTTTGATACTGTTGCACATGGAAGACTGCTACACAAATTGGAGCAGTGTGACATTGGAGGCAAATTGCTGCTATGGATAAAGGGGTGGTTGAGGGGGAGAAGACAGAGAGTGGTAATCAATGGACACTGCTCATCGTGGACTAATGTTATTAGTGGAGTCACTCAGGGCTCAGTGTTGGGTCCATTGTTTTCTATATTTATAAATGATATTGATGATGGTATATCAAGCTTAATGTCCAAGTTTGCAGACGATACAAAGGTTGGCAGGGTTGTCAAGGACACTACTGACAATATGCTGTTGCAACAGGATCTGGAAAGGTTGAGCAGATGGGCTGAGAGGTGGCAAATGAAGTTTAACATTGACAAATGTAAAGTACTACACATGGGAAACAGCAACCCCAGAGCAACGTATCAACTCTGTGATACTACACTGACAGTGGTAGAGAATGAAAGGGACTTGGGGGTGGTTGTGCAGGCAGATATGAAGTTCTCTGAGCAGTGCAGACAGGCTGCAAGAGTAGCTCATGGAGTATTGTCAATGATATACAGGAATTTTTCCAGCAGGGATAAGGAGGTGATTATTCCATTGTATAAGGCAATGGTCAGGCCACACCTAGAGTACTGTATACAGGTCTGGAGGCCTCATTTCAAGAAGGATGTAGAGCTGCTGGAACGAGTACAGAGAAGGGCAACAAGATTAGTGAATGGAACAAAGGGGTGCTCTTACGAAGAAAGGCTTAAGTTTTGCAAATTACAGTGTCTGGAGACTAGGCACCAGCGAGGTGATCTGATAGAGGTGTATAAAGCCTTGAATGGTTTAAGCATGCTCAATGCTGATGGGATTCTTCCTCTAGCTCAGAAAAATCACCTGAGAGGGCATAAATTCAAATTGAGGAAAGACAGATGTAGGATAGACGTGCGGAAATTTGCCTTTAGCCAGCGGGTGGTTGGTTGGTGGAACAGACTTCCATCCCTTGTGGTGGAGGTTGATAGCCTAAATAAGTTTAAGGCTCAGCTGGACAGGTATTTTGAACGAACTGAGGGGTGAAGTGGAAGTGGTTTTTTTTTTTTTTTTTTTTTTTGGCTGATGCTGCATAAGCTTGCTTTCTTGCATCAAATGCCTCTACAAATGCTAATGAGGCCTAGAATGGATTGAGCAGCCTCAATGCTGATGGGATATTTCTGCTTGCCCAGATGAAGAACCTGAGAGGGCACAGACTCAAAATTGAGGAAAGACAATTGTAGAATAGATATGTGGAAGTTTGCCTTTAGCCAGTGCGTAGTTGATTGCCGGCAGAGACATCCATCTATTCTTGTGGAAGTCGGTAGCTTAAATAAATTTAAAGCTGAACTAGATAAACATTTGGAGTGACTGGATGGGTCAAATGGGAAGGGTGTTTTATTTCTTTTGCTGATGCTATATAAGCTTGCTTTCTTGCATCACATGCCTCAAATAATGCTAATACTAAAAAGAACTGCTTTAAAAACAGGATTTAATTTTTGTTGATCTATGTTTATATTTCAATTTAATTTTTTATACATGATAATTAAAATAACTATTATTGCATACAGCATTCCTGATAATCTTGACATTAGCAAATGATAAAGTAATAACAAAATATTGGGTGTACCAGACTTAAGGTAGTGGAGAATGAAAAGAGAAATAGGGATATAGTCTCATATGAGTTCTTTGATCCTCCTTAACGGTATGCCCTGGAGTTCTCAGTGATATTTAGTATTTTCAGGTAGGGACAAGCAGATGATTATTCTGTAGTATAAGGAAATGGTTAGGCTGTACTGTATACAGTTCTGGAAGCCTCATTTTAAGAAGGATGCAGATCTGTTGGAAAAACTGCAAAGAAGAGTAACAAGAATAATGAGGTGCACAAAAGTACTTCTACCAAGAAAGAATTCAGTGTTGGCTTTAAATGGATTGAGTATGTAAATGCCAATGACATCCTTACTTTTTCTCAGATGCTGTACATAACAATACAATTTTAAATTGGAAACGGCTGGTTGTACGATAGATGTGGAAAAATTTACTTTTATTATTATTATTATTAGTAGTAGTAGTGTCAGTTCTGCTATAACTCAGTACATGTGTTCCTAAAAATCTGCACGTTATGGTATTTTGCACATTAAAAACAACAGGGTTTATGGGAAAAATAGGGATGGGGCAGAGGACTAAAAAAAAATTTTTTTTTTTTTTTTTTTTTGAGTGCTCTATTTGGTAAGTAAAACACTAAAAAAAGTTAGAAACCCAATGAAATTGCTAACACAGGTTTAAACACCTTAAATTTCTAATAAATAAATAAATATTACAATAAATATAGCACAGTATTATATACATACTAATTGATATTTCTGTTCACTGACATTTTTTTTTTATTGTAAAATTTAAAACAGTAAAAAAGATAAACAATCAATAACGACCAATACAGCATGCACAGATTGCACAAGTGAGATATGGTGTAAAAAGTATGAAGCTTAAAAAATAGGAACGAAGAGAAGATTTTGAAAATGTATGTGATTTCAGTGAAGGGAAAACACACTTCACCATGAATTCCACAGAATTCCCCACAGAATTCCAGCTATCGGTATTATTGCATATGCAATAAGATCAAGTTTACTACCTGTTTAATATTAGACTGTACTAACAGGAATGCCTAATAAACTGGGAAATGCAGACTGTTTTTATTGTTTTATGGTAGTGACTGCCAGAAATGTGCTCCTCCACTCATGCTATCCCGCCTCATGAAATTTCTGTTCGAATAAAAAAATGTGAGCTCCTGAAAATGTGAGTGGGCCTACAATATCATGTGTTATCTTGTGAATACAGCTAATGACAACACGGTGTGTCTACAACCAATACAACTACAGTAAATGGGAAATATAGTCCTCACATATTTGACATTTTTTAAGCTTTGCAACGTATGTATTGCTACGTTCAGCTTGGTGCCATGTTTTGCATTCACATGGTGTTACTCGCAGATGAAATCACACATGAGCCAATGTGAAAATCGCGTTATATTCACGTTGTTCCCTACCTAATTTGATAGTATGAACCAGAGCTCTAATGCTCAATACCTTCTATGTTGATATCAAAATTTGTAAAAGGATAAGAGAAGTTTACCTCAATATGATATGTAGAACACTTCCGTATGATACTCTCCAGAAATTAAAATGAAAACAATTAAAAAATTGAAAATCTTACATTACAGAAAAAAATAATTAAAAATCAATTAAACACAATTAAAAATTCAGTAAAAAATTAATCTACGTACAAGTTAGTGCAAATGCATCATATTAGCACAGCTAATATGATGCATCTGCACCATATTAGCTCTGAATTAGCAAATTTTTGCAAAGGCGGCATCATTTAAGTTATATCTCATTTTGTGAATATCTTCACAACGAATTGCCATGATATTGCACTACTTCAAATAGGTAATGCTTCACCAAAAGGAGAAGACTATTGTTACTTATTCTCAGTAGATAACACCACCCAGCGGCACCGTTTCAGGGCTTTTTGGCCCTTCTTCAGTGGGTGGTACCCTATTGATGTAATGATGGCAAAACAGTTATGAGAGATATAAAACTATATTAAATTAAAACTGTATTAAAATATTTTAATACAGTTTGAATATTTTAATACAGTTTTAAACCTTAGAATATTTTAATATAGTTTTAACACAGTTTGACAATTGTCTTCTCTTTCTGGTCTATCAATGCTAATGGGTTTAGTTTGGGGTAAGTTGATGTGCATCGGTTGTGCTTAGCTCTTCCTTGGTGGCAGCAGGCAGACTATGTGAATTGAAGATAAGTTTAGTTTTTTATATAATATCATATAATTCAACAATCCTTCAATAGGGATATGTTCACGGTTTTAAAGATTTTAATACTTAAAGATTTTATATTACATTAATCAGATTAGTTTGATGTGAGCATCAGGTCAAGATTTCCTAAATATGATATCAATCTTATATTTGAACTATGCAAGAAGGACAGGTGGAACAGGACCAGGGTATGTCTGCCAGGGACAAAAGGTAATTGTAGAGCAGATATCATCTTTTAAGGGCACAAAAGGTGATATTGTTGTAATGACACTAATGACACTAAGAGTAAGAGATCTGCAGATTTACTCAAGTACAAGTCAAATATTAAAAAAAAGTCACGAGTTAGGGTTGAAAGTGAAAGTATCTGCAATTTTGCAGAGACACGATATGATGAGAGTCTTGTAAATCAATTCAGCCCTGGAGAGATTGTGCATGGCTCGTGGGGTAGAATTTTTTTCAGCGTGGTCTGTGCTTGTTGACAGGAGAGATTGCTTCTACAGGGATGGGGTACACTTAAATAGAAAGGGTGCAAGAATATTTGCTGATGCTATCGAGGCAGTGTTAGGTCGATCGGAAAACAGCTAGCTTGAGAGGGGATACACAGACTAAAAAATTAACAGTGGCAGCAAGCAGAGGAAAAATTGATTCTTGCACTGCTTCTATTAGAATCAGCAGTGCAAGATGATTCTAATAGAAGCAGCCTGGAAAACCAGATGCTGGAGATTTTCAGGATTGCTGGGAGTCATAGTGGAAGAGGTAAATACGTGGGCTGTGTTAGGGTGACTAAGAGTAGAAACAGGTGCATGTATACTTCCATGTACACCAATGTTAGGAGTATAGTTAATAAATTGGATGAGTTTGAAGTGCTGGTCAAAACATCAAAGGTAGATATTATTGGGATATCAGAGACATGGTGTCACACATATAAGCAGTGGAGAATTGGAATGTGGGGAGCACAATGTGTACAGAAAGGATAGGCAGGAGAGGAAGGAGGGGTTATGCTGTTAGATAAGAAACAATAAAATCTAAGGAAGTGCATCAAATTGATGTTGGTGGACAATGCAATGTTGAATCAGTTTGGTGTGACATAAGTACTGGGAAAAGGAGAATGAGAGTAGACATAAGCACTGGGAAAGGGAGAATGAGAGTAGGTTTGTTTTATAGGCCTAATGAATCTGATGAGTATAATAACCAATTGTGAAGAGAAATAGAGTGAGCCAGCAAATCAGAATGCCTTATAATGGGACATTTTAACTTACCAGATATTGACAGGAATTTGTGGGTTGGTCACTCACATACTAGCAAGACATTTGTGGATTTAATGGATGACTGTTTTCTACAGCATCATGTTCGAGAGGCAACCAGAGGGAGTAATACCTTCGATCTGATTATCAGTAGTGATTCTTCAAGCATTAAGCATCTGCAGATAAAGGAACCATTAGGGGGCAAGGATCACAGTGTGCTCAAGTGGGATTTACTCAAAGAGGTAACTACCATCAGGGGTAAACGTAAGGGCTTTTGCTTTCATAAAGGTGGCTACAGGGGTCTCAGACAATTGGATACTATGATGTGGTCGCAAAGGAACTGGATGCAAAAAATAATTTTGATCATATACTTGGATTTCAGGATAGCTTTTGATACAGTTGCACATGGAAGACTACTGTACAAATTTGAGAGGTATGGCATTAAGGGTAAGTTGCTACAATGGATAAAGGGATGGTTGAGTGGAGACAACAAAGAGGGTAATCAATGGATGCTGCGATTTGTTTTTTTTTTTTTTTTTTTTTTTGATTTGGTAGTTGTTGGCGCATCGGCTTCTGTGGCCATATTGCACCTCTCAAGGTTTTTGCAGTACTTTGATCCAAGCCCGAGGCGGGAATCGAACCCGCGACCTTTGGGTTGCCGGGAAGGTACTTTACCCACTCGGCTAACCCGGTCGGCCTGCGATTTGTGGATGAATGTTATTAGTGGAGTTCCCGAGGGTTTGGTGCTGGGCCCATTGCTGTTTTGTGTATTCATCAATGATACTGATGAAGGCATATCAGGCTCAATATCCAAGTTTGCAGTGATACAAAGGTTGACAGAGTTGTTAATGACAGTAGAGGCAGTATGCTGCTCCAACTGGATCTAGATAAGTTGGGAAAATGGGCTGAGAAGTGACAACTGAAGTTTAATATTGACAAATACAAAGTACTGCAAATGGCTAGTAATAACCCAAGAGAAACGTACCAACTATGTGTTACTACACTCAGGGAAGCGGAAAATGAAAAAAACCAGGGGGTAATTGTGCAGTCAAATATGAAGTTTGCTGAGCAGTGCAGATGGGCTGCCAGGGCAGGTCATGGAGTCTTGTCAATGATATATAGGAATTTTGCTAGCAGGGACAGGGGGGTGAATATCCCTTTATACAAGGCAATGGCCAGGCCACACCTTGAGCCTGTGTATAAGTCTGGAGGGCTCATTTTAGAAAGGATGTAGAGTTGCTAGAACAAGTACAAAGAGGGGCAACAAGGTTAGTGAGGGGAAAAAAGGGGTGCTCTTACCAAGAAAGGCTTAAGTTCTGCAAATTCCAGTGCCTGGAGAGTAGGCACATGCAAGTTGATCTGATTGAGGTGTATAAAGCCTTGAACGGGTTGAGCAAGCTGAATGCTGATAGGATTCTTCCCCTTCCTCAGATTAAGAACTTGAGGGTACATAGTTTCAAATTGAGGAAAGACAGTTATAGAATAGATGTGCAGAAATTTGCCTATAGCCAGTGGGTAGTTGACTGCTGGAACAGACTTCCATCTATTGTTGTGGAAGTTGACAGCCTAAATATATTTAAGGTTGAGCTAGATAGGCATTTGAAATGAATGGAGGGGTGAATTGGGAGGGGTTTTTATTTTTGGCAGATGCTGCATAAGCTTGCTTTTTTGCATCGTATTCCTCTACTAATGCTAATGTTCATTACATTTTTATTATCTACATGTGCATTGTATTTTGATAAAATAGTAAATACAATTTTTATTCTTTTCGTACATTTCTTATTAATTACAAAATTTTTATAGGAGGTAAAGTGGGGCCACTGACCTCAATTTCTCGGTACATATCTGCTTCACGGTCCAACCCTTGTAGAACATCACATGGGGTTCTGTAATGTGATACAGAAAATTTTCCATTGTATAAAGCAATGGTCAGGCTGCATCTTGGGTACTATATTCAGGTATGGAAATTTAATTTTTGCAAAAGGGCTTTTGCCCTTTTGCATTTAATGCAAAAGGGCACTCTTACCACAAAAGAATTAAATTGTGCATCTGAAAACTAGATACCTGCAAGGAGCATAGTTTCCAGACATGTTGATTTCAGATGTGTTCCTGACTGAAGTGGTTAACGCTTTAAACATATAACTGCATTGAGATATACGTTTAGGGTTATAATTTTGTACTGGAATTGAAATTTTATTTATATTGAATCGAAATCATGACTCAGACCAGAGCAGCAAAGAAAAAGGCTCAAGCTAATGGGAGTGCTGTGGCTCAGGGGAGAATCAAGGGGGAGCAGTTGCCCTCTGAATCACACCCTTTTAAAATGTACTGCTTGCTTGATGTTTGTGGAGCAATCAGGTAGGACATGATACTGCCAAGGGGGTTGTCTGTGTGTGCGCGCGATGTAAGGAGTGTGAGGAAATGAAGCGATAACTCAGTGTTGTTATAGGCCTATATGAGAGCTTGAAGGTCAAGGTGGATGCCCTCAAAGGATCTAAATTGAGGAGTCCATCAAGTTCTCAGCTGCCCACATCAACGCCAGAGCTTGCACTTTATCATCATGCAACACAGCAGCAACGCCCAAGGCAGAATGTGCTGGTCCAACAGGAACTACTAGTTGTTGGTGACTCTATTGTCAGGGAAATGGGGAACATGGTATGTCAAAAGGATAGGTGGAACAGGACCAGGGTATGTCTGTCAGGGGCAAAGGTTGATGACGTTGTAGAGCGGATAACATCTTTTAAGGACCCAAAAGGTAATATTGTTGTACATGTTGGCACTAATGATATTAAGAGTAGGAGACCAGTGGAATCACTTAACAAGTACAGGTCACTGTTTAAAAAAAGCCACGAATTAGGGTTGAATTTGAAAGTGTTTGCAATTCTGCCTAGACACGATAGGAGAGAGTACATGATGAGAGCCTTTTCGATCAATTCGGCCCTGGAAAGATTGTGCAAGGCTCAAGGGGTAGAATTTTTTTCAACCTAGTCTGTACTTGTTAACAGGGGAGACTACTTCTACAGGGATGGGATACACTTAAATAGAAAGGGTGCAAGAATATTTGCTGATGCTATCGAGGCAGTGTTAGGTGGGACGGAAAACTGATAGCTTGGGGGGGTGATACAAGGACTAGTAGATTAACAATAGCCACTGGCAGAGGTGAAGGTGATTCTTGCACTGCTTCTATTGGAATGAGCAGCCTAAAAAACATCATGCACGGTATTTCAGGGACTGCTGGGTGTCATTGTGGTACAAGTAAACACATGGGTTGTGTTACGGTAGCTAAGAATAGGAACAGGTGCATGTATACTTGCATATATGCCAATACTAGGAGTTTGGTAAATAAAATTGATGAATTTGAGGTATTGCTCAAAACATCAAAGGCAGATACTGTTGGGATATCAGAGATGTGGTGTCACACAGATATAAAGAATGCAGAACTGGAATTTGGAGAGAACAATGTGTACAGAAAGGACAGACAGAATAGAAAGGGAGGAGAGGTTATGCTATTAGTTAAGAAACGCATAAAATCCAAGGAAGTGAAGCCAGTCGACATCGCTGGACAGTGAAGTGTCAAATCAGTTTGGTGTGACATAAGCGATGGGACATCAAAATTGAGAGTAGGCGTGTGCTATAGGCCTAATGACTCTGATGAGTATAATAAGAAACTGTACAGGGAAATAGAGTGGGTCAGTAAATCAGAGAGAGTCTTATAATGACGGATTTTAATTTCATAGATATTGACTGGAATTTGTGGGTTGGTTACTCTCACACTAGCAAGGCTTTTGCTAGTGTGATTTATTGGATGATTGTTTTCTACATCAGCATGTTCGGGAGACAAGTAGAGGGAGTAATACTCTTGATCTTATTATCAGTAGTGATTCTTCATGCATTAAGAATCTGCAGATAAAGGAACCACTAGGTTGCAGTGATCACAGCAAACTGTGATCACTGCAACCTAGTGATCATAGTGTGCTGAAGTGAGATTTACTCAAAGAGGTAACTACCATCAGGGGTAAAGGGAAGGGTTTTTGTATTCATAAAGGCGACTACGGTGGTCTGAGACAGTATTTAAATTCTATACGGTGTAATCAACTGAGGATTTTACCAACAGCAAATTCAAAATGGGAAGCATTCAAAGAATTAATCTTGGAAGCTACTAGGCTTTACATACCAACTAAGAAATATTGTTCAAGGTTTAGGCCTAAATGGATGCCAGATGAGACATGGCAGAGAAGAAAAACACATGGGATACATATAAATTAATGGGTGACATGGAAGCTTATGAAAGATATAAACTGGTCTGTAACCAAATCACAAAGGAGATTAGGCTGGCAAAGGCAGATCCTGCTCAGGTGGCTAACAAACTAAATGAGTATTTTGCATCTAGATTCACACATGAGGAGTTATTCAGGAAGGGGGAATGCCAGAGGTGAATTAAACTCTGGTAGTGAGCTACATGAATTTGTAATAACTGAGAGGAAAGTAGAGGAGAAATTGTTGAAGATAAACATAAAAAAGGCACCCAGGGTGTATGGGATCTATCCAGTTATATTAAAGGAGGCAGCAAAGGCAGTAAGCAAACCCTTAGCCATAATTATGAGAGCTTCCCTGGACTCAGGGGAGGCACCCATGGACTGGAGATGTGCAAATGTGACACCAATTCACAAAGGAGGATCAAAGGGCGACACAAGTAATTATAGACCTGTTAGTTTAACTTCTGTTCCAGGAAAATTAATGGAGACACTGGTTAAAGAAGCACTGCAGGATCATCTAAACAAGACTTCAGTTATAGCTCAGACACAGCATAGTTTCGTTAATGGAAAGTCTTACTGCAATAATTAAAGTCAAACACCAGCCCAAAGAATTAAAATTTTACTATAAAAATAAAAATATACAGAAATAAAATATATTAAAATTCTGTGATACACTATCGGAAGACTAAAATATTACAATAAATTACAATAAAATAAAGTACGATAAAACAATTAAAAGTAAGGCTAAAATCGTTAAAAATAGTTAAAAATATACCGAAGCTTTCGGAGACTGCTGTCTTCTTCTTCAACAGTGTACTATTACTGCAATGACACATCCTTAAGTAGCAGGCCCATGACACTCATGCATGTGATCCATCAGACATATGGTCGGCATTCCCCATGCGCGCATTGGAAACGGAAGTGGCTCGGGAACGTGTCAAAAAGAACCGGTCATCCCGTCTGATGGACAACCACCTCAAACAGGGGGTGTAAATGTATCCCCATGTCCCTGTTAATAGTATTACGACTGGATGAACTGATTCGCAAGCTATTGAGCCACTTGCGTTCCCAAAATCCATGGGCACAGTCCGTGATGACCGCGTCTTCAGGGGAGATCCGATGCTGCTTCTCCCAGAAATGATCTGCCACAGCAGACCTCGCATAATTAGCAGTCTTAATAGCGGTCATGTGCTCCCCAGACGGTCTTTTAAACGTCGCCCCGTCTCCCCCACATAACCCTCCTCACAATCCGGGCACTTGATCTCATAGACCACACTACTAGTATAGTCTTGGGCTACGGGATCTTTATCTTGAGACACCACTGTGTGCAATCTCCGTCCCAGAAGTTGCACACAGCGGGTCTAACTCCCGCAGTGCCCGTACAATGCGTTCTGAAAGGCCCGAATAGTAAGGAATGTATGCGATTGCCTATGATTGGACATCATTATCATTATCATCAGCCATTTTCAATCCACGGCAGGATGAAGGCCTCTCCAGCAACTTTCCAGTTCCTTCTGTTTTGAGCACTGGCCATCCATTTACTACACAAAAACTCATGAATTTCATCTATCCATCTCCGCCTTTGTCTTCCAGGTTTTCTTCTAGCTCCTCTTGGGTACCATTCTGTTATTTTCTTAGTCCATCTGTCATCATGTCTTTGAGCTAAGTGTCCTGCCCAACACCATTTTAGTTCTTTAGTTTTGATAAGAATGTCCTTTACTTGAGTTTGCTGCCTAATCCATGTGTTTCTCTTCTTATCTAACAGTCTGATTCCCAATATAATTCGTTCCATTCTTCGCTGTGTAGTTCTCAGCTTCTCTTCCATTCTTTTGGTGAGTGCCCAAGTTTCACTTCCATAAGTCATGTTGGGGAGTACACATTGGTTCATTATTTTACGTTTCAGACAAACTGGGATATTGCTCTTCAGTATGTGACTATATTTCCTGAATGCTATCCATCCAAAATTTATTCTTCTCTTGACTTCCAGCTATTTATCATTATTACAGCTAATAACTTGTCCCAGATAAGTATATGACTCCACCTTTTCAATTACTGCTCCTTCAATCATTATTTCCCTTTCTGTGGCATACTTGTTCATCATTACTTTTGTTTTAGCCATATTCATCTTTAGTCCAAAATCCTTACTAACTGTGCATAACTGATTAAGATTTTCCTGTAATTATTTGGGATCGTGGCTTATGACCACAATGTCATCTACAAATTGTAAATGGTTTAGGTACTCTCAGTTCACACTGACTCCTTTCTGCGACCAGTCTAATTTTCTGAAAACTTCCTCAAGGGCAGCAGTAAACAGCTTCAGAGATGTTGTGTCTCCTTGTCGAACTCCTTTCTCGATTTTAAATTTCCTACTGTCTTTGTCTAGTCTAATAAAGGAGGTAGCACTCTCATATATTTTCTTCAAAATCATAATATATAGGGTATCTATACCTTGTCTTTCCAGTGCCCGAAACATTGCCTTCTGCTGTATGGAGTCAAATGCCTTTTCATAATCCATAAATGCCAGGCATAATGGTGTTTTATATTCATTTGCTTTCTCCATTAGCTGTGATATTACGTGAAGGTGATCCATAGTTGAGAATCCTGTCCTAAAGCCAGCTTGCTCTTTCGTTTGATTCTCATCAAGTATTCTTTCTAATCTGTTACTAATGACCCTTGTGAACAACTTGTAGATGTGGGATAACACTAACTGGTCTATAATTTCCAATTTCTGATTATCTCCTTTCTTATGCAGCAAAACTATGATTGCATTATTCAACTGCTTAGGCGTCACACCTTTTCTAATGAACTTTGTGAAGAGCCTTGCCAGTTTTTGTGTTATGTCTCTTCCTCCCAATTTTAACAACTCTACAGTAACTTCATCTTCCCCGGGGCTTTCTGATTCTTCATTTTCTTCAATGCATGTTCTACCTCATCAGGAAGAATATCGGGTATGTTGTATGTGTTGCTACTTTGCAATCCATCTTCCCCACTGCTGGCATCATTCCCTTGCTCCTTGTATAATTCTCTATAGTAGTCTTCTGCTATTTGAATTTTGCCTTCTCTGCTGTTAAGTACACCATCGCTATTCTTCAGTTTCAGTATCATTTGTCTTTCTGTATTACTGCTCATGGCTGCTGATTTAAATCCTTTGTTTTCCTTAATGTTTGTTCTACTTTTCTTGTGTTAAATCTTCTTATGTCCTCTCTGAGTCTCTTTCTAATGGCTTTGCATAACTCAGTATACTCAATTTCTCCCTCTCAGTGTTTTTCTTTCTCTTCATTTGTCGTCTTCGGTTCATCATGACAAGTGTTTCTTGACTAATTTTTTCTTCTTTGGATTTCTGTTTCCCTATAGGTTTCTTGGGCTTTATCACTTTCAGAAAGTTGTAATATTCCTCGTCGATATCTTGGTCCTGAGCAGTCTGAAGAAGCTCAAACTTGTTCTTAAGTTCCAGTACATACTGCTTTTTCTACTCCTCTGTTATCTCAAAGACCTTTGTATTATTTACTCGAGTCAGTTTTTTCCTTTCCTTTCCTACATCAAGTGTACATCTTACCATTCTCTGATCACTTCCAACATTTACCTTATTCAGGACGGTAACATCATTCACAATATATCTTCTGTTAGTGAGGGTGAAGTCGATTTCATTAGTTGTTAATCCATTTGGACTCTTCCATGTCCACTTTCTGTTCACCCTTTTCTTGAAAAAAGTGTTCATTACTGACAGTCCTTGAGATTCTGCAAATTCCACAAGTCTTTCACTTCTTTTCTTTCTTTCACAAATTCCAAAATTTCCTATAATTCCTCTTTCTGCGCTGTTTTGCTTTTTTCCAACCTTAGCATTGAAGTCCCCCATAATAATAGTGTAGTGGGTTTTCTGCTCATCTAGAAGACTCTCAATTTCGGTGTACATTTCTTCAACCTCTTCATCATCATGGTTCGATATTGGTGCATAAATCGTTATAATCTTTAGCTTGTACCGCTTAGAAATCTTGAGTATTAGTCTTGACACCCTTGGTGATGTACTTTTGAATTCCAAAATGTTGTTTTTAAAATCTTTATGGACCAGAAACTCAACTCCACCTTCACTCCTTTTACTGTTTCCATTGGTGTACGATTGGACTCTATCCTATAAATATATTTGTCCAAGACCCTCTGGGCGTATCCACACTTCCTGAGGTCTGCCGTGACTCTGCAAATTTCCATTTCCTTATCCTCGGGTGTACTACAGTGGGTTCCCACCCTATTCAACAATGCTCTGGCTACACTATTCTTATGATGATAAGCCTGTGCCGAGCTGTAATGAACATACTGGCCATGGCACATAGGCTTTCTATAAATTGTTGTCTTTATTCTAGACCCATCTCTGCTAACAAGGACATCCAGAAACGGGAGGGACCCAGCTTTTTCCACCTCCGAGATGAATTGTATAAATGGGGAGAAGCTGTTAAGTAAATTGAGCACTTCATCTTCCTTCCCCTTTTTTAAAATGGTGAACGTATCTTCCACATATCTCCTCCACTCGTGCATGGGAAATCCAACTGATGAAACACCCTGGTTTCTAGTTCCTCCATAGCCAAATTGGCCACAATGGGGGAACCCATGGCCTGCTTGTACATAAATTTTTGAAATATCATGGTAGTGCTAGCGAGGAAAAACTCAACGACTTTACAAATATCACTGATACTTAATAAACATCTAGCACTTAAAGTATCATCCTGTTCCAAGGCCAATCTTACACAATGCACCCCATGTCCACTAATGGGGATACATGTGAAGAAAGATACAACATCAAACGAGATCATAAGTTCATCTTTACCTATAGACTGGCTTCTTATAAAGTTTACAAATTCCTTGCTATCTTTAACTACTAAACTGGAGCGTCCCACTATAGAAGAAATAATTCTAGTTCAAAATCCGAATAAGGCATAGGTGGGACTACACACAAACGATACTATTGGTCTCAATGGAATGCCCACCTTGTGCATCTTTGGGAGGCCATAGAACAGGGGTATTCGACATCCTGAGGTATGAAGAGTCCAATAAACTTCTTTAGTTATTTTACCAGCCTTATGCCAGCCCTGTATGATGTTATTAACTTGTCTCTCCAAACCAGCTAACGGATTTCGATGCGTAACTTTAGTTTTACAGGATACCAACATATATAAAGTTACCCATCCAAATCTGTTAGCTGGTTTGGAAAGACAAGTTAATAACATCATACAGGGCTGGCACAGACTTATCATCATAAGGCTGGTAAAATAACTAAAGAAGTTAATTGGACTCTTCGTGCCTCAGGATGTCAAATACCCCGGGTCCATGGCCTCCTAAAGATGCACAAGGTGGGCATTCCATTGAGACCAATAGTATTGTTTGTGGGTAGTCACACCTATGCCTTATCCGGATTTTTAGCTAGAATTATTTCTCCTATAGTGGGATGCTCCAGTTTAGTAGTTAAAGATAGCAAGGAATTTGTAAACTTTATAAGAAGCCAGTCTCTATAGGTGAAGATGAACTTATGATCTCGTTTGACCTTGTATCTTTGTTCACATGTATCCCCATTGGACATGGGGTTCACTGTGTAAGGTTGGCCTTGGAACAGGATTATACCTTAAGTGCTAAATGTTTATTAAGTATCGATGATATTTGTAAAGGCGTTGAGTTTTGCCTCGCTAGCACTACCATGATCTTTCAAAAAGTTATGTACAAGCAGGTCCATGGCACGGCCATGGGTTCCCTCATTAGTGCCATTGTGGCCAATTTGGCCATGGAGGAACTGGAAACCAGGGTGTTTCATCAGTTGGATTTCCTCATGCGCGAGTGGAGGAGATATGTGGACGATACGTTCAACATTTTAAAAAAAGGGGAAGGAAGATGAAGCGCTCAATTTACTTAACAGCTTCTCTCCATTTATACAATTCACCTCGGAGGTGGAAAAAGCTGGGTCCCTCCCGTTTCTGGATGTCCTGGTTAGCAGAGATGGGCTAGAATAAAGACAACGATTTATACAAAGCCTATATGCCATGGCCAGTATGTTCATTACAACTCGGCACAGGCTTATCATCATAAGAATAGGGTAGACAGAGTGTTGTTGAATAGGGTGGGGACCCACGGTAGTACCCCCAAGGATAAGGAAATGGAAATTTGCAGAGTCATGACAGACCTCGGGAAGTGCGGGTACCCCCAGAGGGTCTTGGACAAATATATTTATAGGGTAGAGTCCAATCGTAGGGAGTCGCCTGCACCTATGGCTACAGCATACATTCCTTACTATTCAGGCCTTTCAGAACGTATTGTACGGGCACTGCGGGAGTGTCAGATCCGCTGTGTGCAATTTCCGGGACGGAGATTGCACACAGTAGTGTCTCAAGTTAAAGATCCCATAGCCCAAAACTATACTAATAGTGTGGTCTATGAGATCAAGTGCCCAGATTGTGAGGAGTGTTATGGGCACAATCTGGGCACTTGATCTCATAGACCACACTACTAGTGCCCAGATTGTGAGGAGTGTTATGTGGGGGAGATGGGGCGGTGTCTAAAAGACCGTCTGGGGGAGCATATAACTGCTATCAAGACTGCTAATTATGCGAGGTCTGCTGTGGCAGAGCATTGGAGAAGCAGCATCGGATCTCCCCTGAAGACTCGGTCATCACGGACCGTGCCCATGGATTTTGGGAACGCAAGTGGCTCGAGAGCTTGCAAATCGGTTTGTTATTGTTATTTGGTTTTTAGGAGCATTAACAACTAAGGCCATATTGCTCCGGGATATGCAGCGGTCATTCCCTGACCTTTCCGCATCCTTCGTATTTTGTGGTGACGGGCTCGAACCCCGGTCTAATCAAGAAGCGTGTGCTACGCACTGCTGCTCCTTCCCACCTGGCTACGGAGGCTTACGAATCGGTTCATCCAGTCGTAATACTGTTAGCAGGGATAGGGGGGGATATGTTTACACCCCCTGTTTGAGGTGGTTGTCCTCAGATGGGATGATCGGTTCTGTTTGACATGCTCCCGAGCCACTTCCGTTTCTGATGCGTGCATGGGGAATGCCGACCATGTGTCTGATGGATCACATGCATGAGTGCCATGGGCCTGTTACTTAAGGATGTTTCATTGCAGTAATAATACACTGTTGAAGAAGGAGACAGCAGTCTCCGAAAGCTTCGGTATATTTTTAACTATTTTTAATGATTTTAGCCTTGCTTTTAATTGTTTTATCGTAGTTTATTTTATTGTAATTTATTGCAATATTTTAGTCTTCCGATAGTGTATCACAGTATTTTAATATATTTTATTAGATTTGATTCCTGTATATTTTTATTTTTATAGTAAAATTTTAATTCCTTGGCTTGAGAAGGGAAATTCCATACTGCAATAATTAAAGTCAAATGACTTGAATTATTGCAGTATGGAATTTCCCCGCCCCATAGGCCAGTTTTAAGATATAATGGAAAGTCTTACCTGACCAATTTGATTGGATACTATGATGTAGTCACAAAGGAACTGGATGCAGGGAATAACTTTGGTATCATTTATTTGGATCTTAGAAAGGATTTTCATACTGTTGCACATGGAAGACTGCTGATCACATTGCAGCAGTGTGGCATTGGCGACAAATTGCTGCTATGAATAAAGGGTTGGTTGAGTGGGAGAAGACAGAGAGTGGTAATCAATGGTTAGTGCTCATCGTGGACTAATGTTATTAGTGGAGTCCCGCAGGGTTCAGTGTTGGGTCCACTGTTGTTTTCTGTATTTATAAATGATATTGATGATTGTATATCAAGCTTAATGTCCAAGTTTCCAGACGATACGAAGGTTGGCAGGGTTAAGGACAATAATGACAGTATGTTGCTGCAACAGGATCTAGAAATGTTGAGCAGATGGGCTGAGAGGTGGCAAATGAAGTTTAACATTGAAAAATGTAAAAAATGTAAACCCAGAGTCACGTATTAACTCTGTGGTACCACACTGACAGTCGTAGAGAGCGAAAAGGACCTGGGGGTAATTGTGCAGGCAGATATGAAGTTTTCTGAGCAGTGCAGACCGGGCTCCAAGAGTAGCTCATGGTGTCTTGTCAATGATATACAGGAATTTTTCTAGCACAGATAAGGAGGTGATTATTCCCTTGTATAAGGAAATTGTCAGGCCACACCTTGAGTACTGTATACAGGTCTAGTGGCTCATTTAAAAAGGATGTAGAGCTGTTGGAATGAGTACAGAAAAGGACAACAAGATTAGTGAATGGAACAAAGGGTTGCTCTTACGAAGAAAAACTTAAGTTTTTCAAATTACAGTGTCTGGAGACTCGGCACCTGCAAGGTGATCTGATTGAGGTGTATAAAGCCTTGAATGGTTTGAGCATGCTCAATGCTGATGGGATTCCTCCTCAAGCTCAGAATAATCACCTGAGAGGGCATAAATTCAAATTGAGGAAAGACAGATGTATGATAGATGTGTGGAAGTTTGCCTATAGCCAGCGGGTAGTTGGTTGGTGGAACAGACTTCCATCCTTTGTTGGGGAAGTTGATAGCCTAAATAAATTTAAGGTTGGGTTGGACAGGTATTTGGAATGAAAGGAGGGGTGAAATGGGTGAGTTTTTTTTTTTTTTTTTTTGGCTGATGCTGCATAAGCCTGCTTTCTTGCATCATGTGCCTCTACTAATGCTAATGCTAATATTCAGGTAATCAAATGCTGATTACATCCTCACTCTTGCTTTGTGATATATATAAGGAGTCATGAATTTAAATCGAAAAAGGATATTATAAGATAGATGCTTTCGGAAAGTTTGTAGCAGCATATTTTTAATTTAAGCACAATTTAGAGAGAAATTTTTGGAAGTTTTTAGAGCGGTAACAAAATCTTCCAACTGTCCCATAAAACATATAATCGAAGCTCTTTAAAGCAAAACTCTTTTAATGTCCCAATACATTATAATATCCTATGTGGTTGGTCCTGGCTAATTTGTCATTAACCTAATGCTATTTTACATTCAGTAGTATAACGACATTAAAAATGAAAGGATTTCTCTATAACAACCATAAATTTCTACCTCTTAATCTGAATTTTTAATTTTCTATTACAATATTTGCATTTAAAAATGACAAAAGTATATTGAAGTAATTGATGAGCTTTTTTTTTTTTTTTTTTTATGAAAACCCCAAACACAAAAGGTATCAAAACCTATAGTACTTAGTACTGTGCATGGGTTGAAGGATAAGTATGGGGGGAGGGGGATACCAGAAACTTTGCTCTAGAGACTAAACATGGATTTCACCACTTCAAGCCTCCAATAATCAAAGCAAAGTGGTGGTATTTCACAGGTTGATGAAAGTCATCTACCACCTGAAACTAAGATTTCCCACACTCTTTTCTCACAGCACGATAATGAAATGGAATTTCATTAGTTAGTGTGTATGTTTATTGGTATGGCTCCAAGAAAGCATATAGCTGTGCCAACTGCAGATAAAATTAGAATTTTGCAAGCTGTAGATAATGGTGTGCATTCTAAGACTGATATCAGCAAACAGTTCAGCATTCCTAAGAGTATTCCGTTCACTACTCTGAAAGATCGGAAAAAGATTGAACGCTTAGAGAAATCTGCTGCACTGGGTAGGATTCAAGCAGGCAAAGGATCCAGATTATTTTGAAAAGGTACTTTTGGAATGACTAATGATGATGTGTGCAAAAAACGTGGATAGTAATCTTTTAAAAGCCAAGGCTGAATCATTTCAACATCAAATGATATTGAAGAATTTAAAGGTTCAAATGGATTGTTCCAGAAATTTAAGACTTGTTGTGGCCTAAGTGGATCGTGTGTGGCGAAAGTGGATCGCTGGACACTGATGCTACAAAGGAATGGAAGTAAAATCATTTAAAAAATATTTTGCTGACATACGACCACAATGACGATGAAACTGAACTCTTTCTTAAATTGCTACATACATTTAAAAGTAGCAATTTAAAACACTTACATTTAAAGGCGAGAAATGTAGTGGTAGAAAAAACACTAAACAATGGATTACCATTCTCCTAGCAGCAAACGTGTGGTACTGAGAAGCTTCCTCTTTTAATAATTGGGAAAGCCTCAATACTTTAAAGGCATCACTGATTACATATCGTGCAAATCAAAATGCATGGATCAGAGACTTAGATCACAGGATGAGCGAGAAGAATAGAAAAATTTTTCTGTTTGTGGATAACTGTAGTCCTCATTGTTAGATAAATGATATACGTGCACTCACTGCCAAGTACCTACCACCAAATATGGCATCAGTTTTTCAGCCACTTGATCAAGGTATAAACCTGTGTTTTAAGAAAAACTACTGAAGAATGCTATTAAACAAAATTGTGCTATGCCTTGAAAGCAAAATTCAATGCAAAATCAACATCTTGCAGGCAGTGTGTTTCAGCATTAGCATTAGTTGAGGCATATGATGCAAGAAAGCAAGCTTATACAGCATAAGGCAAAAAAAAAAAAAAAAACACCTTTCCTTCCCATTTCACTCATCCAGTCACTCCAAATGTTTGTCTAGTTCAGCCTTAAATTTATTTAAGCTATCAACTTCTTCAACAACAGATGGAAGTTTGTTACAGCAATCAACTACCCGTTGGCTAAAGGCAAACTTCCGCACATCTATTCTACAACTGTCTTTCCTCAATTTGAATCTATGTCCCCCCTCAGGTTCTTAGTCTGAGCAAGCAGAAGTATCCCGTCAGCATTGAGCCTACTCAAACTATTCAAGGCCTTATACCACCTCAATCAGATCACTCTGCATGTGCGTAGTCTCCAGATGCTGCAACTTTCAGAACTTAAGCCTTTCTTTATAAGCGCATCCTGTTCCTCTCACCAATTTTGTTGCCCTTCTTTGTACTCGTTCTAGTAACTCTACATCCTTCCTAAAATGAGACCTCCAGACCTGTATACAGTACTCAAGGTGTGGCCTGACCACTGCTTTATACAAAGGGATAATCACCTCGTTGTCTCTGCTAGGAAAAAAGCATGGGATGAAGTTGATGAAAAAGTGATTGCCAACTGCTTCAAACATGCTGGATTTACTGCCTTGAATGATGCAATTTGTGAAGTTTCACATGTTCACTCCTCTATTAACTGCAAAGAACAGACCAATAATAGAGAAGAAATATTTGAGCATGTGTGCCATCACATAAACTTACAGGAAAACCTAAGCTTTAAAAAATTAAGCAAAAGTGGATATGAACATTGAATGTTTCAGGATATGCATGAAGAGGAACTCACTGTCACGAAATTGTTGAAATTAAACATAAGAAATGCACTTAGGGTGGATGGGACCTATCCAGTTATATTAAAGGACACAGACAAAGGAAGTAAGCAGACCCTTAGCCATGATTATTAGGGCATCCTTGGACTCAGAGGAGGTCCCCACCTAAGATTTACTTAATTTAATATCTGGTTTCTATTGTAACAATAATTCAAACTCAGAATTGTTTATTAGCAAATTGTATTGGAATATTGGTAATTATATTTATAATATATTCAAATTTGTAACCCTTTCTATTTTCTGTTTCCCCAATAGCATGGACTGATGATGGGTATCGGTAAAATACCTGAAACATCACCTTAATGTATAGTTTAGGCGAATAGCTTAATAAACTTTATTATTAATTTCACGTGGTATAAGAGTGGTATATATAGTAATAATCATAATTTTCTTGTTTAATACTTAGTACATATTACAAATAAAATTATACTACAGTAGACTTCTGAAATAACGGCACCTTAGGGAATTCAAGATGCTGTTATTTCGAATGCAATTTTATTAACTGCATATAAAAAAATAAACATGTTGATGATCCAATGTTATATTCTGCCATTAATACACCTTTCTTTATGACCAATTGTATTTTCTTTATTATATAAAGTTTAATCTGTGCGGGTAGCACAGTGGTATCGTCACCGTCCTCCCCACATCGGGTGGAAAAGGCCCGGGCTCGAATCCCGTTGATGATGCAACGTTCTTTTATAGGCTTTTTTTTCACTCCACAGTTCATATGAGTTAGTGGGTCTCAGACATAGATAGCAAGGTTTTCCCCTCAAAAACTGGGGTTTTTCATCCAGCAAAATGGGCAAACCAACCAAATAACACATGCAATTTACAGACACAATACACATGGGTATATGAATTAACATTCTGGGTGATCCTAATGTAATAGTTTGGATTATATAAGTTTGTCACTAAGCTGTTGTTCTTCTTTTCTTCTCTGTATGGGGTTTAGCATTAGTAGAGACATTTGATGCAAGAAAGCAAGCTTATGCAGCATCAGCCAAAAAAAAAAAAAAAAAACCACTCCCACTTCACCCCTCTGTTCGTTCAAAATACCTGTCCAGCTGAGCCTTAAACTTATTTAGGCTATCAACCTCCACCACAAGGGATGGCAGTCTGTTCCACCAACCAACCACTCGCTGGCTAAAGGCAAATTTCCGCATGTCTATCCTACATCTGTCTTTCCTCAATTTGAATTTATGCCCTCTCAGGTGATTATTCTGAGCGAGAGGAAGAATCCCATCAGCATTGAGCATGCTCAAACCATTCAATGCTTTATACACCTCTATCAGATCACCTCGCTGGTGCCTAGTCTCCAGACACTGTAATTTGCAAATCTTAAGCCTTTCTTCGTAAGAGCACCCCTTTATTCCATTCACTAATCTTGTTGCCCTTCTCTGTACTCGTTCCAGCAGCTCTACATCCTTCTTGAAATGAGGCCTCCAGGCCTGTATACAGTACTCTAGGTGTGGCCTGACCATTGCCTTATACAAGTGAATAATCACCTCCTTATCCCTGCTAGAAAAATTCCTATATATCATTGACAATACACCATGAGCTACTCTTGCAGCCCGTCTGCACTGCTCAGAGAACTTCATATCTGCCTGCACAACCACCCCCAGGTCCCTTTCATTCTCTACCACTGTCAGTGTAATACCACAGAGTTGATACGTTGCTCTGGGGTTGCTGTTTCCCATGTGTAGTACTTTACATTTGTCAATGTTAAACTTCATTTGCCACCTCTCAGCCCACCTGCTCAACCTTTCCAGATCCTGTTGCAGCAGCATAGTGTCAGTAGTGTCCTTGACAACCCTGCCTACCTTTGTTTATTGACTTTAGGAACCATAGTGAGGGGTTTTTAATTTAAAATAAATGTAAAACAGAGGTATAATCCATGGTATCAGTACAGAATTCACTTTGAAAATGGAGAACATAAACAAATACAGTAATGACGTGACTTGCAGTTTTCTTTTTTCGGCACTGCAAGACATCTGTGCTGTATGCATACATCTAATCTCAATGTGCCGTTATTTCAAATGTGCTGTGATTTGGGATACCATTATTTCGACGGTCTACTGTATATTTTATTAGTAGATTTACATTAAATGTTAAAGCTTTTACTTAATTTGTTGCTGATTTCATGAACAATCGATATAACGTCCTTCCGATATAATGACCAATTTTCTCATTCCCCTGGGGGGGGGGGTCATTACATAGAGCTTTGACCATATTACAATATTACAATTCTTTTTTTTAAATCTATCATATCTGGAAGTTAGTATCAGTATGTTTACTCATGTAATAAGTTATACCTAATTCTTTCAATATAAATAAAAAACAGTGTGTGTGTACCCGTATGCACAAAAGATGTTTTATTTTATGTGAAAACATCCTTAGGAAATGTATACTTGAGATTGTATTTTGAACACTTTTCACAATTCGATAGTAGATGATGAAAGAAAATCAAAACCGCTTAAATTTTAAAAATCGAACAGCTAGAACCGAAAAATTATGAACAATGTAATGTTTTATGCTCATGCCCACCACTTACTCTATCAAATCAACGTTAGTGATTGCGTTTAGTCATCATCATTTAGGAAGTGATATCATTTGCAACTCTCATTTTTGTCACCAATCGGTTTTACTTCAGTATGAAATATTTAGCATTAGTAGAGGCATATGATGCAAGAAAGCAAGCTTATGCAGCATCAACCAAAAAAAAAAAAAAACACTTCACCCCTCCGTTCGTTCGAAATACCTGTCCAGCTGAGCCATAAATTTATTTAGGCTATCAAATTCCACAAGGGATGGAAGTCTGTTCCACCAACCAACTACCCGCTGGCTAAAGGAAAATTTCCGTACATCTGTCCTACATCTGTATTTCCTCAATCTGAATTTACGTCCTCTCGGGTAATTATTCTGAGCAAGAGAAAGAATCCCATGGGCATTGAGAATACTCAAACCATTCAAGGCTTTATACACCTCTATCAGATCACCTCGCCGATGCCTAGTCTCCAGACACAGTAATTTGCAGAACTCAAGCCTTTCTTCGTAAGAGCGACCCTTTGTTCCATTGACTAATCTTGTTGCCCTCTCTGTACTCGTTCCAGCAGCTCTACAACCTTCTTGAAATGAGGCCTCCAGACCTGTATACAGTACTCAAGGTGTGGCCTAACCATTGCTGTATACAAGGGAATAATCACCTCCTTATCCCTGCTAGAAAAATTCCTGTATATCATTGACAAGACACCATAAGCTACATTGCAGCTCGTCTGCACTGCTCAGAGAACTTCATATCTGCCTGCACAATTACCCCTCAGGTCCTTTTCATTTTCTACCACTGTCAGTGTAGTACCACAGAGTTGATACGTTGCTCTGGGGTTGCTGTTTCCCATATGTAGTACTTTACATTTGACAATGTTAAACTTCATTTGCCACCTCTCAGCCCATCTGCTCAACCTTTCCAGATCCTGTTGCAGCAGCATAGCGTCAGTAGTGTCCTTAACAACCCTGCCAATCTTTGTATCATCTGCAAACTTGGACATTAAGCTTGATATACCCTCATCAATATTCTCCAAATAGGCCTCTGGGGTTGTGTATATTCATAATATAGTTTTAAGTATTTTTCACCAACCGTATGTTGAAATGACAACATAAAACGAAAGCCAAAATTTGATAACTTTATATAATTAAGCTTAGAATAAATTACTATTTGCAGTGGATATAAAACAATTAAAATATCATAAAACACAATAAAATATACCAGGTTAAAAGCGATAATATGTCTGAAGCTTTCGAAGGATCCACCTTCTTTCTCAATAGTACACTTTTTTTACTTTACAGTGCAACTTTAAATACCCGCAGGTTCACGGCACATGTCACGTGATTCGATGGCACGCGCACTGATCTCCTGCATGTCGGAACCGGAAGTGGCTCGGGAGCGTGTCAGGTGGAATCGTTCATCCCCTCTAAGGATCGCTGCCTCAAAGAGGGGATGGATACGCATACCCCTGTCTCTATTAATATTGTTCTCAATGGAACAAATCCGCAAGCTCTGGAGCCACTTGCGAATTAGTTCCATTGAGAACAATATTAATAGAGACAGGGGTATGCGTATCCATCCCCTCTTTGAGGCAGCGATCCTTAGAGGGGATGAACGATTCCACCTGACACGCTCCCGAGCCACTTCCGGTTCCGACACGCACGAGAACAGTGCGCTTGTCATCGAATCCCGTGACATGTGCCGTGAACCTGCGGGTATTTAAAGTTGCACTGTAAAGTAAAAAAGCGTACTGTTGAGAAAGAAGGTGGAGCCTTTAGCATTAGCATTAGTAGAGGCATTTGATGCAAGAAAGCAAGCTTATGCAGCATCAGCCAAAAGAAAAAAAAAAAAAAAAGTAACATAAATAAATAAAAAATAATCACTTCCACTTCACCCCCCCTGTTCGTTCGAAATACCTGTCCAGCTGAGCCTTAAACTTATTTAGGCTATCAACTTCCACGACAAGGGATGGAAGTCTGTTCCACCTACCAACCACACGCTGGCTAAAGGCAAATTTCCGCACATCTATCTATCCTACATCTGTCTTTCCTCAATTTGAATTTATGCCCTCTCAGGTGATTATTCTGAGCAAGAGGAAGAATCCCATCAGCATTGAGCATGCTCAAACCATTCAAGGCTTTGTACACCTCTATCAGATCACCTCGCTGGTGCCTAGTTTACAGACACTGTAATTCTCAAAACTTAAGCCTTTCTTCATAAGAGCACCCCTTTGTCCCATTTACCAATCTTGTTGCCCTTCTCTGTACTCGTTCCAGCAGCTCTACATCCTTCTTGAAATGAGGCCTCCAGGCCTGTATACAGTACTCTAGGTGTGGCCTGACCATTGCCTTATACAAGGGAATAATCACCTCCTTATCCCTGCTAGAAAAATTCCTATATATGATTGACAATACACCATGAGCTACTCTTGCCGCCCGTCTGCACTGCTCAGAGAACTTCATATCTGCCTGCACAACCCCCCCCAGGTCCCTTTCATTCTCTACCACTGTCAGTGTAGTACCACAGAGTTGATACGTTGCTCTGGGGTTGCTGTTTCCCATATGTAGTACTTTACATTTGTCAATGTTAAACTTCATTTGCCACCTCGAAGCCCATCTGCTCAACCTTTCCAGATCCTGTTGCAGCAGCATAGTGTCAGTAGTGTCCTTGACAACCCTGCCAACCTTCGTATCGTCTGCAAACTTGGACATTAAGCCTGATATACCATCATCAATATCATTTATAATACAGAAAATAATAAAGGACCCAATACTGAACCCTGAGGGACTCCACTAATAACATTAGTCCACGATGAGCAGCGTCCATTGATTACCACTCTCTGTCTTCTCCCCCTCAACCACCCCTTTATCCATAGCAGCAATTTGCCTCCAATGTCACACTGCTCCAATTTGTGCAGCAGTCTTCCATGTGCAACAGTATCAAAAGCCTTTCTAAGATCCAAGTATATAATATCAAAGTTATTCCCTGCATCCAGTTCTTTATGACTGCATCATAGTATCCAATCAAATTGGTCAGGCAAGACTTCCCCTTAACAAAACCATGCTGTGTCCTAGCTATAACTGAAGTCTTGTCTAGATGATCCTGCAGTGCTTCTTTAACCAGTGCCTCCATTAATTTTCCGGGAACAGAAGTTAAACTCACAGGTCTATAATTACTTGTGTCAGCCTTTGATCCTCCTTTGTGAATTGGGGTCACATTTGCACATCTCCAGTCCATGGGTACCTCCCCTGAGTCCAAGGAAGCTCTCATAATTATGGCTAAGGGTTTGCTTACTTCCTTTGCTGCCTCCTTTAATATAACTGGATAGATCCCATCCACCCCAGGTGCTTTTTTTGTGTTTATCTTCAACAATTTCTCCTCCACTTTGCTCTCAGTTATTACAAGATTCTCTAGCTTACTGCTAGAGTTGAATACACCTCTGGCATTCCCCTCGCTGAATAACTCCTCATGTGTGAATGTCGATGCAAAATATTCATTTAGTTTGTTAGCTACCTGAGCAGGGTCATCAACAGTTGACCCATCGATATCAAGTGGACCAATCTGATTCATCCCCTTCCTTCTAGAGTTTACATAAGTAAAGAACTCTTTGCTGATTTTCTTTGCATCCCTTGCCAAGGATCTCTCGTAATCTGCCTTCGCCTGCCTAACCTCCTTTGTAACTTGGTTACAGATCAACTTGTATCTATCATAGGCGTCTGTGTCACGTGTTAATTTGTATGTATCCCAAGCATTTTTCTTCTCTGCCATATGCCTCATTAGTTCATCTGACATCCATTTTGCCCTAAACCTTGAACAATATTTCTTAGTTGGTATGTAAAGCCTAGTAGCTTCCAAGATAAGTTCTTTGAATGCTTCCCATTTTGAATTTGCTGTTGGCAATATCATCAGTTGATCCCACTGTATAGAATTTAAATACTGTCTCAGTCCTTTGTAGTCGCCTTTACGAAAGCAATACCCCTTCCCTTTACCCCTAATGGTAGTTACCTCTTTGAGTAATTCCCACTTCAGAACACTGTGATCACTGCCACCTAGTGGTTCATTTATCTGCAGATTCTTAATGCATGAAGAATCACTACTGATAATCAAATCAAGAGTATTACTCCCTCTAGTTGCCTCCCGAACATGCTGATGTAGAAAACAATCATCCAATAAATCCACAAAAGCCTTGCTACTGTGTGAGTGACCAGCCCCCAAATTCCAGTCAATATCTGGGAAATTAAAATCCCCCATTATAAGACTCTCTGATTTACTGGCCCACTCTATTTCTCCGAACAGTTTCTTATTATACTCATCAGAGTCATTAGGCCTATAGCACACTCCTACTCTCAATTTTGATCTCCCAATGCTTATGTCACACCAAACTGACTCGACACTGCACTGTCCAGCGATGTCAACTGGCTTCACTTCCTTGGATTTTATGTGTTTTTTAACTAATAGCATAAGCCCTCCTCCCTTCCTATCCTGTCTATCCTTTCTGTAGACATTGTACTCCCCAAATTCCAGTTCTGCATTCCTTATTTCTCTGTGACACCACGTCTCTGAAATCCCCACAATATCTGCCTTTGATGTTTTGAGCAATACCTCAAATTCATCAAATTTATTTACTAAACTCCTAGCATTGGTGTACACGCAAATATACATGCACCTGTTCTTTTTCTTAGCTACCCTAACACAACCCATGTGTTTACTTGTACCCCAATAATTCCCAGCAGTTTCTGAAATATCCTGCATCTTATTTACCAGGCTGCGGCTCATTCCAATAGAAGCAGTGCAAGAATCACTTTCACCTCTGCCAGTGGTTACTGTTAATCTATTAGTCCTTGTATCCCCCCCAATCTAGCAGTTTTCCGACCCACCTAACACTGCCTCGATAGCATCAGCAAACATTCTTGCACCCTTTCTATTTAAGTGTATCCCATCCCTATAGAAGCAGTCTCTCCTGTTAACAAGTACAGACCAGGCTGAAAAAAATTCCACCCCTTGAGCCCTGCACAATCTTTCCAGGGCCGAATTGATCGACAGGGCTCTTATCATATACTCCCTCCTATCGTGTCTGGGCAGAATTGTAGACACTTTCAAATTCAACCCTAATTCACGGCTTTTTTTCATCAGTGACCTGTACTTGTCAAGTAATTCCGCCGGTCTCCCACTCTTAATATCATTAGTGCCAACGTGTACAACTATATCACCTTTTGTGCCTTCGAAAGCTTCAGACATATTATTGCTTTTAACCTGGTATATTTTATTGTATTTTATGATATTTGAATTGTTTTATATCCACTGGAAATAGTAATTTATTGTAAACTTAATTATAAAATTATCAAATTTTGGCTTTCGTTTTATTTTGTCATTTCAACATACGGTTGGTGAAAAATACTTAAAATTATATTATCATCAATATTATTTATAAATACAGAAAACAATAATGGACCCAACACTGAACCCTGAGGGACTCCACTAATAACATTAGTCCACGATGAGCAGTGTCTATTGATTACCACTCTCTGTCTTCTCCCCCTTAACCACCCCTTTATCCATAGCAGCAGTTTGCCTCCAATGCCACACTGCTCCAATTTGTGCAACAGTCTTCCATGTGCAACAGTATCAAAAGCCATTCTAAGATCCAAGTACATTATATCAAAGTTATTCCCTGCATCCAGTTCTTTCGTGACAGCATCATAGTATCCAATCAAATTGGTCAGGCAACTTTCCCTTAACAAAACTATGCTGTGTCCGAGCTATAACTGAAGTCTTGTCTAGATGATCCTGCAGTGCTTCTAGACAAGACATTAGTTCATTTAGTATGAACAATGTAAATGTTTTATCTTCGCACCTGCTACTTACGCTACCAAATCAACGTTAGTAACTGAGTTAGCATCATCTAGGAAGTGACGTCATTTGCGTCATTTCCATCTTTCATTTTCGTTACCAATCTGTTTTACTTCAGTCCAAAAAATTTAGTAGGTGCCGCCAAAGATGTTTTCACATCAAAAAAGGTATATGTGCCAAGCATGCACAGTAGATGTTGTTGTTGTTTAAAAGCTATTGGCGCAAGAACAGCTTAGGCGAGTCCATAGGCTATAATACACCTAGCCTAGGTAGGAGAATTTCGTATATCAGCATATTTTTCACTTTCCTTGTTGTTTATGGCAGAACCAAGATTCTGCTATATATATTTGTGTAGCTTCTCTATAAATGGTATACTATTAATTTTATAGGTTTTGAAAGTATCCAGTTAACTTAAGGAAGGAGAAAACTTCGGTAATATTTGGCCGGTCATCTAAAATTGTTTTAAGTATTAGGTTGTTTTGTTTATTCATTATTGATTGAAAGGCTCTTTGACGTTCTCTATGAAATTTTGGACAGTTCACCATGAAGTGATGTATAGTCAGCGGAACTTAACAGTTTTGGCACTGAAGGGGGGGGGGGTCTTCAACTCTGAGTAGGTAAGAGTGAGTCATATGTGTATGCCCGATTCGCAATCGAGCAAGGATCACTTCTTCCTGTCTATTCGATCGGAAGCTAGTAGACCACGGTCAAAGTGTTTCTTTAATTAGACAACGTTTGTTGTTAGTCTGATCTAGCCAGTGTTGTTCCCATTGTTTTATACTGCTTTGGTGGATTAAGGACTTGTAATCTGTATATGGCATTGTGTGAAAGGCATAATCAGAGGTGGAAGCTTTTTTTGCTGCTTTGTCTGCTCTTTTGTTTCCAGTTATTCCTGTGTGGCCTGGGATCCAGCAGAATCTGATATTGTGATTTCTTTGTAATAGCTTTGATACTGAAAACTGGATATGTTGTAGGATTGGGTGTCCTTTGATATTTGCATTCTGCAAGGCAGTAACAGAGCTAAGCGAGTCCGTGAAAATAATGCTGTTTGCTATCTATTTATGTTTGATTTGGTTTATAGCCATTGAAATGGCTTGTAATTTGGCAGTAAAAATACTGCATTCTTTTGGGAGTTGTTGGACGAAGGTACAATCCTCAAAATGAATTGTAGCTCCTACACAAGATTTAGACCTATCTGTATATATGAAAGTGTGATGTGGATATTGTTTTTTGTATGCTGCATATAACGCGCAGTAGATAGTTTTATGTGAAACATTTTTGGGGAAGCCTAACAATGGACTGTAACGAAAATGTGAGAAAAAAACAGAAATTGTCGATAAATATTTGTATTGTTGCAGTACTAACTGCAGGATTATGACATCATACAATTCATTATATTGCTAACTTCTTCCAAGCCAAGGATTTTTTCACATAAAATAAAATCTTTCATGAGTACAAGGTACACATGCGTTTTTTTTTTGTTTGTTTGTTTTATTGTGTTTTTCTAATTAAGTTCGATGAAATTCAAACTAATGGCATTTGAATTTTGTAAATCAGTCCACTAGAATCCGAGATATCGTACCAGTCACAAAAAATGCATCATGTGCTCTAATCACACTACTACTAGCGATTACTCAGCACAGACTAGTGGGAGCATGGGAAGCACCTCTTGTGGAAGCTGCAGATGACATAATCACTTCCGTGACCAAACACATTTACTCTGTTGTAGGTGCCCCCAAGGATGTTGGGGATTACACATTAAAAATCCTGAAATATATTGGCATATTATATTTATATGCTATGAAGTTTATGAAATTTCACATTTCTACTAATATATTTTTATTATTATAGTTATCTGAAGAGCAAATGTGACTTTCTAAACATTGATTTCTAAACAGGATGCAAAAGATTAATATTCAGACAATTTTGTCTCTCTATTAATTCCAAAAACTTTCTCACAGTACCTTTGATGATATTGTGGGTTTGTTTGTTTGTTATTTGGATTTTAGGAGCATTAGCAACTAAGGCCATATTGCTCCGGGATATGCGGTGGTCATTCCCTGACCTTTCCGCATCCTCCGTATTTGGTGGTGACGGGCTCGAACCCCGGTCTAATCAAGAAGCATGTGCTACGCACTGCTGCTCCTTCCCACCTGGCTACGGAGGCGCCAATGATATTGTGGGAAATGGTTTGGTGAAGAAAGTGATTAAAGCACAAAGGATCTAAAAAAAAAAAAAATGGGATATAAAATTACTGCTATGTCCATGCCAAAATATTAATGTAACATGACAGAAACTATTTAATGGGTTTAAGCTTCAATAAAACACTGTTACAAACTATCATGAAATGTCTGGCCCAAAATAAACAAAATCAACTTACGCTTTTTTTGTTCTTGCTTTTTCTGTAACAGCTGTTCTTTACATTTTCGCATTAAAGGTCTTCTTACACAATTATCTATGGAATGATTTGATGACTTTTGAAATGTTTGTTCCTTGTCCGGCTTTAAGATTTTACTTTCTTCAATTTCATTTGGAAGGTTATCCATGTGATTACTATTCTCTGTTTCAACTGTTGCTAAGGCCCCACTTTGAAAAGTTCCGTTTGATTTTACAGATTTCTCTTTGCTTACTATTTCATTTTTAATATCTCCATTCAGTTTTTCATCATTATTTTCAGTACTTTCACTATTTGCTGGTGAATTTGTATCTTTTATACTATTTTCAGTTTTACGATTAGCTTCATCATCCTCATTTTCTTCACAAAGCCTTTGAATTGCCAGTGCTACAGAATCTGCAATTCCTTGACTAGAGTTTTCATCTTCATCTGATGAAAACGAAGGCGCTTCAGGATTTGGTACAACCATTTCTTTTTGAAGAGTTGAACATCCAAAAAGTGTTGGATCTAAGGACTGGGTTTCATCAAAATTATCTTTATCCTCTTCTTGTAAGGCAGTTTTTTTGTCATTTAATGTTGAAGAATGTATATCTCCTGATCCACTTCTTTCTTCCAAGAGCCACCCTTTACCAGTTTCTTCGATAACATCTTTGTTATTTAAGATAAGTTCTGAAGAATTTCTAGTTTTCATCCCTTTGCTCTGTTTCTGTGTTTTTTCCATATTAGATGATTCAGGCGGTTCACTGTTTCCTTCTAGAAATGTCAAAAAAGATTGTAAAAATCCACTCCCATCTTTAGTACTCCTCTTTGAATCATTTTCTTTTGATGTTCCATCTTCTGCTTCTGAAGCTGAAGATAGTTCTGCCAAAAATCCCAGATCTTCTTCAATGCTATTACACAACTTTGTTTTAGTTTCATCTGAGAGATCTGCTGAATCATCTAGATTGTGGGAACTTGTACACAACTGTTCATCTGGTTTAGATGGCAAACTGTTATTTACTTCAAGATTATTTCCTTCATGTGTAAAGACCCTCAGAGCATTCTGGTCAGAATCTTCACAACTTGAAACTACCCAATTTTCAGATGACACAACTGAAGATGTAAAGCTCAAGTTAGGTATCCGATGATTGGTATCAACCATTTCAGCATCCTGAACAGATTGCTGCTTATTCATATCAACAGATAATGAAACATTGGAGAGATCAACTGGCAAAACATGACCATTCAGCAGTGACTTTTGTTCTTCATCATTGGCAGATTCGGTATGATCTTCTGTAGAGGTAAGTGTATTACTATCTATATGACTTTCATCCGGAGATGATTCAGTAAACTGGCAGTTTGAAGAAATTACAGTTCCTAAGCTACAACCTGACTTTCGTTTTCTTCCTCTTTTACTTTTACTCTTGGTTTTTCGACCTTGATCTAATAAAGATGGAGGAGAATCTGAAGAAAATGCAAAGACATCACATTTTTGTTGTGCACATTGTGAAGATTCCTCTAATGACTCATCTGTCTTGGTTTGTGATTGGCCAACGTTACCTAACTCTGAAAGGTTAAGACCCATATTCTGATCTTCAAACACTGGACCAATTTCAATATTTTCAAACTCATTCTTTTCTACTTTATCCATTTCTATTGGAAGCATGGGTGGAATATGTAAGTCTTTTTGTGGCGATCTATTATCAGTTGCAATGAGATCAGAATCAACAACTGCTAAATCATCTTCTAGTAACTTGGAAGCCGAATCATTTGTGCTGTCATGCATTTCTGATGTTAATGGTGTATTTACAACGCCTACCATATAACTGGCTTCACTGCCATTTTGAGACTGAATACGAACTTGGTTAACAAAATGACTACTATTCATGCTGAGATTACTATTGTCAACAGAATAAACAGAAGGTGATGAATGCTGAGAAATTTCCTGTTTTATTGGAGAATTTGGTCCTGAATGACATGTCCCAGGTGTAGAATAGCAGGCATCATTTGAAGGAGAATTATATAAAATAGTATGGGTAGTTCCAGAAGAACAAGATACGACAGATTTATCTTGACTAAGAACTAAAGAGGTGGGTACATATGCTTGCCCCATAGATGCAGGAGGTGTTGGGTGAGCTGGAGTTGATGCAGGAGCAGGTGTACTCATAGGAGGATAAAGATTTTGTGTGCCTGCAGAATGATGACTGGTAACCAAATGATTAAAATTTTGGTGTGCAGGCCTTGTATTAGTAGTACTTGAAGCTGAATGAGATGGCAAAATGTTAGAATGGGAAGTGCTAGAAGTATAAGGATACATTTCATTTTGGCTGTATGACCTACCATGTTGAGAGTGATGAGTTTGTGAATTGTAAATCACAGAACTACTATTACTTGTGTTACTAGTTATAACTGTCTGACGAGAAACCTGTCCATTTGGAACTTGCGAAGGACCACTTACACTACCATTTGGCACAAAGCTTGTAAAGCTTCCATTGGCACTTGCAGTTGTACTTGGTGTGGCACAGACTTCCTGTTTCTCTACAGCCATATCAAGTGCTCCGAAAGATGACTGCGAGTAACAATATGGAGAAAGTGCCGTACTTCGTTGGACAGATGACTGCATGTTCGAACAATATGACGTGTATGCACCAAAGTCAGATTTTGAACAGGAAGAATAATAACTATCGCTAACTGATGAAAAATATGGATCATTTTGAGGGGTAAGAAGGGTAGAATGTGAAGCATTATTTGGATCCATAAATGAAGAAGGAGGCCGTGCAGGAGAGGGCAAGATACTTCGATACCCACGACCAAGGTCCTGTTCCATAAAAGATGCTGCAGATAAAGATACCCTAGAAGCTTTAGAAACCTGGACGCTAGTTTTATCACTCACCCTTGCCATTAAATGAGACCGCTGAAGGACTGTCTCATGTGGAAGCACACCAAAAGGGCCACAGGTAGGAGGCATAATACCGGAATGCCTCCAAGAACTTGAAGCCATTGATGTGGCAAATAGAGCAGCACTAGAACTAAGTCCAGATCCCCCTCCCAATCCTGTATTAGCATCAGGATTCCGTGAATACGAACCAACACCACAGTGTGCAAATCCACTACGTAAATCAGAAAAGTCATTTTCACGATTCACAGCCTTAAATAAACCACCACCTTGTGAGAAAGAGGAGAGGTGTCCCTTAGCAGATGGTTGAAATGAAGCTGAAAGAAGACTGGGATCATAATTTGTAGGAAAAAGGCCAGAAGTATTAAAAGAAGATGCATCAGCACGGTTTGTTGCTTGTGAATGGTTTAAATTATGTGAAGCTGCTAACAGAAAGTGATGGGTACTGGCAGCATTGCCATATCCACTGATGTGGTCTTGTCGCTGAAGAGAAGTAGACAAGGCTAAATCATTTAACTGGGATGGTTGTGTTAGAGCACTTGGTGGGGGGTTCATTGATGTCCCAAGACGTGAGAAATGTTGACTGTATGCAGACCATGAACCTGGATCCATGGTTACCACACCAAGGAAGAAGTAACTATCCAGTAGCACAGGAGAGCTGTAAATAAAAAAAAAAAGAAAAAAAATTAAATTAAATGACAATGTTTCTGACTGCTATTAAAATATTACTATATAGTGTAATGCAATGTACATTTAAATATAACACAAAGCAGTACTAAAAGTTAAAAGGAAAAAAAACTAAAGATGGCAGAGAATGACACATTGAATATAAGTAATGACTTTTCAATAGTTCCATATGAAAAGAAATGCTGAACAAGAAATTCTGAAAGAAGATGTACAAAATAAAATATCTACACTTTATATGTATATATAAAATGTAAGCTAGTATGTATACACAGAGATAAAGCATACGGAAAGAGTAGCTAAGTAAAATAAAAATTCTGAACAAAATAGAAATATGGTATTAGTATTAGTAGTGGAAACTAATGTAAGGAAACAAGCTTATATAGTATCAGCCAAAAAAAACTAGCCACCTCATCTGTCCATCCCACTAATAATACATCTAATCCTTTCTTATACTTATTTAAACTACCCGTTTTCACAAAACCAGATGGTAGTTTGGTAACAAGGCAATAATTATGATCCAAAAATCGTAAATACTTCATTGCTGAAAGAAAAAAATTTTGCACACCCTTTTGCATACACTTTTTTTCAATTTAAGTGTATGTCCCCTTACATGTGTTGTACAAGAAAGAGTAAAAATGCCATTTTGTTTTATTCAATCCATTCAACCTGGTTTATAATGGTTTATTCAATCCATTCAACCTGGCTTAATGGTTTATTCAATCCATTTAACCAGCAGTATCACCCTTTTTGTGACACAAGCGACATCAGTCTGCTGACAGGCCCCAGATTACAACTTTAATATTTGAAAAAAAGCTTAAATTTGAAAGATAAAAAAATTAATTCTTTTAATTAGTCGGAAAAAAAAATTTTAAATTTATAATTTAAAAATTTTTTTGAATTGTGCTTTTGGTGTACTAGTTCAGAGAGATAAGGAGGTGATTAACCCAATTGTATAAGGCAATCGTCAGGCCACATCTTGAGTACTGCTTACAGATTTGGAGGCCTCATTTTAGGAGAGTCCAATCCTGGAAATAAGTATGCTTTGTTGGTTGTCATAGATTGGACACCCATTTAATAAGCATCTCCAATCATCGGGTGCACTGCAGGTACAGTATGGGTTGTCAATCCGACCTGGATCAGTCAACTTTGCCTTGAAAGACCAATGTCCACTTGACAGAAGGATCATATACAGTCCAGAGACAAACCAGGGAGGTTATTTGGGGGCGTACACCATAGTCACATTGGGCATGAACCACCTTGTCACCTCATCCTCTGTGGACTGTTCCCAATTTTCTTACCATCATTTCTTTTTTCTTTTATTTTGGTGATCTATTGCCAGATCAAGGGTTATGTCCAGATGTTCAGTGGGCATGGCTTTTCTGAGTCTATAATACAGGCATCAATGTACTATTTCCAAATCCACGGGGAGAGTACCTGCCCAGACTTGCAAGGCAGGGGTACTCACCATACAGCAAAGCTCTGGTTATAGCCAGTAAGATGTTTCTTTGTATACTTTACAATTTGTGCTTATCCTGCCTATTGTTCTGGTATACCAAATCTCAGCCCCCATAAGCTATGACAGGAATGAAAACTTCTTTATAAATTAGTGAGAGAGTGTTTTCTTTTTGAGTCTACAGTCAGTTCTACTAATTCTAGCCATCATAGCTGCATAATTTTTATTTATTATTATTTTTTTTTTTTGCCATATGTTCAACATGAGGATAGAGGAAAAGCTTGTTATCAATAATATGGTAAATACAATATATATAGGAAGGCGAGAGGAGTAATGCCCTTGGTTAAGAAGCATACAGAATCTAAGGTGCACCCACTTGCTTGGTGGCGCCTCCGTAGCCAGGTGGGAAGGAGCAGCAGTGCGTAGCACACGCTTCTTGATTAGACCGGGGTTCGAGCCCGTCACCACCAAATACGGAGGATGCGAAAAGGTTAAGGAATGACCACCGCATATCCTGGAGCAATATGGCCTTAGTTGCTAATGCTCCTAAAAACCAAACAACAGCGAAACAACAGCACCCACTTGCACTCAGATGATGAGGTAGCCAGTGTAATGTGAGTCAGTTTAGTATGACATAAACACTAAGGAAAATTAAAATGAGAATAGAAGTCTGCTACAGGCTACTCGACATTATAGTTGTTGTTGTTGTTATTTTGATTTTTAAGAGCATTAGCAACTAAGGCCATATTGCTATGGGAATATGCGGTGGTCATTCCCTGACTTTTTCCGCATCCTCCGTATTTGGTGGTGACGGGCTCGAACCCCGGTCTAATCAAGAAGCATGTCCTACGCACTGCTGCTCCTTCCCACCTGGCTATGGAGGCGCCAACGACATTATAGATTTTAGCAAAGCTTCTGAAATGACTATGATAAGTATAATGAACGTCCACACAGGTAGGTAGAATGGGCTAGTATATTAGAATGTCTTATAATGGGGATTTAACTTTCCACATTTTGACTGGAACTTGTGGGTTGGTAGCTCTCACACACACTGGCAGAAATTGTATGGATTAATTGGATGGCTGTTTTCTACAACAACATATCAGAGAGAGAGAGAGAGAGAGAGAGAGAGAGAGAGAGAGGCAAAAAAGAGAAGGCAATACATGATGCGATTATCAGTAGTGACTCTTCATGTGTTAAGAATATCCAGAAATGACTCTCCTATTCGCAAAGGGGAATCAGAGGGTGATGTGAGCAACTACAGAACTGTAAGATTCATCTTTGTTCAAAGAAAAATAATGGAGTCAGTGTTTAAAGAAGTTTTGTATAATCATCTTAACAGGAATGGACTTATATAGAAATAACTGCATGGATTTGTTAAGAGGGTTCCTGTTTGACAAATCTGAATAGCTACTATAACAAAGGAACTGTACACAATAATTTCGACATTATAGATTTCAGCAAAGCTTCTGACACTGTTCCACAAGAAAGACTGCTATTTGGAGCAGTGTAGCATTAGTGGAAAGTTACTGATATGGATAAAGGGATAGTTGAATGGCAAAGAGGGTGGATATATATGAGCACTGTTCTTCTTGGACTAATAATGCAGCAATTGCAGCAATGATAGACATACAATTATCCTGTCATGGCATGGTGGTGCCAGGGGTTAGTTATTAGTGGAGTCCCTCAGATTTCAGTGGTGGGCTCCTCATTGTTTAAAATATTTATCAGTGATACCCATGAAGGCATATTGAACTTACTGTCTAAGTCTGCAGATGATACAACAATTGGAAGGGTGGTTCATGACAGGAATCACGACATAACAACAAGACCGAGCAAAATTAGGCAGATGGGCTGAGAAGTGGCAGTTGAGGTTTAACATCGGTAAATGCAAAGTACTGCATAAAGTCAACTATAATCCATGAAAAACATACCACACTCAAGATGATGGAGAATGAAAGAAACCAGGTGTAATTATACAGACTGATATGAAGTTAGCTGAGAAGTGCAGACAGTTGGTAAGATAGCTCATAGGGTTCTTTCAATTATAGGCAGGAAATTTCCAGCAGTGACAAGAAGGTGATTATCTCATAATCATGGATGATATGCCCTCTCAAACTGAAGGTAAATTGCTTTTCTTCTTTGAAAAATTATGAAAAGGAATGCATATAGTAGATCCCTGGACTGGCCTCCACGTGCTAGGGATGATAGCCAGCCAATGGCAGTTTTACTACTGGTTGGGCTAAGTGGCCAGTCACTCCACATTTACAACATGACCTGATACTACATGATAGTACACTAACACCATTACACTGATTGGTCTTTATCTGCACAGTATCTTTGCATCAGTGTTGTAATAGTTTGGTTGAGGTTGCAATATACTCAATTTAAATCCTTCGAGGGTGGATGCCCTCGAAGGATTTAAATTGAGGGGCCCATCAAGCTCTCAGCTGCCCACATCAATGCCGGAGCTTGCTGTTTGTTTGTTATGTTTGTTATTTGGTTTTTAGGAGCATTAGCAACTAAGGCCATATTGCTCCAGGATATGCGGTGGTCATTCCCTGACTGTTCCGCCTCCTCCGTATTTGGTGGTGACGGGCTCGAACCCCGGTCTAATCAAGAAGCGTGTGCTATGCTGCTCTTTCCCACCTGGCTACGGAGGTGCCTCCAGAGCTTGCACTTGAACATCAAGCAACACAGTGGCAAACCCCAAGGCAGAATGTGCTGGTCCCAAAGGACCTAGTTGTTGTCGGTGACTCTATTGTCAGGGAAAGGGGGAACATATTGTAAAAAAAAGGATAGATGGAACAGGACCAGGTGTGTGTGTGTGTGTGTGTGTGTGTTATGGGGGTTTATCGGCACATAAGCTGCTGTGGCCATAATGCGCCTATTCACACGAAAATGCTAAAAACTAAATTTAAGCATAACTAAAAACATAATTTAGGCATAACAGCTTGGTTGCATTTACAGAGATATTTTAGAATTTATCATAAAGTCCAATTATTTTCAGATAAGAGAAAAACTCGTTGATGTTTGCATCATCTCCAATAATATGTTGTAATGTCATTGGTTCTCGTAGATTTCTCAGGGAACACAGGACGGATGTTCTGTCCTGTTGATAGTGAGGGCAGTCAATCAGAATATGTTTGACTGTTAAATTTTCTGAACAGTATGGACATCGAGGAGGATCTTCGCCTCGGAGCAGATGAAGGTGGGTCAGATATGTGTGTCCGATACTTGCCCGTGCAAGAACCACTTCTTCTCTTCGCACTGTTTTGGTGCTAGAGTGCCAATGCTTTGGATCATGTTTCAGCTGGTAGAGTTTATTATTCATTTGGGTGTGCCATAGCTCTTTCCACTTTGTGAAACATGCTGTTTGTATGATGTGACAGTAGTCAGAGGCTGGAACCGGAATGGAAGTTAAATCAAAGGTTGACGGATTTTTAGCATTTTCATCAGCATGTTCGTTACCCTTTATCCCCGAATGTGCTGGGAACCAGCACATTCGGGGATAAAGGGTAACGAACATGCTGATGAAAATGCTGAAAAGGTCACTGACTGATGGCATTCTTCAATTTGTAATAGGAGTCTTCCAATTTGATTTAACACTGGATGGATGAGCCTTGTAGGAGGAGTTTTGCATTGCAGTTATTGAGCTGAGAAAGTCTGTGTATACAACATATTTTATAGATGGGTAGAGATTCAGGTTGTCTAAAGCTAATTTTATTGCATGAAGTTCTGTGGAGAAGCTGCTGTACTCAGGTGGAAGGGCAGCTGAGATGATAGTAGAGGGAAATACTGACGCTGCTCCAACGGCTGAATGTGATTTGGAGCCATCAGTATATATGGGCAAAAAATCAACGTATTTCTGAATATGGCTTGCATGGAGTTGTTTCATATTGAGTGTTGGTGGACGATTCTTTCCCCACTTGTCAAGATAAGTATCGAAATATAACTGAGGAGGCAGAATCCATGGCGGTTGGGAGTAATTCATTAAATGTTGCCTGTTGAAAATTTGAACATTCCAACTCTGCATTAATTCAATGAGGCGTAAGCCTGCCGGTCTTATTTTACTGGGTTTATTTCTATAGAGGTTTTGAAGTGGTGGATTAAAGAGGTATGGCTGAATAGGATGATGACAGCAATTTTGTATTCGGGCTGCATACTTAAGAAGCAGCGTTTTTCTGCGGAGGTAAAGGGGAGGCTCATCAGCTTCAATGTACAAACTATGAGTAGGAGATGTCCTGAAAGCACCAAGTGCAATCCGCAATGCACTATGCTGTATAGGATCCAGCCATCGTAGTGTACTCTTACAGGTGGAATCTTAAAGTGAAGCACCATAATCCAATCGGGATCTGATCAATGCTCTATATAAGAGCAACAAAGATGTACGGTCTGCTCCCCAAGACAAGGCAGATAAAGCTCTTAGTATGTTCAGCTTTTTGAGGCAGGATATACGCACAGATTTAATGTGCTCAAGGAAATTTAGTTTCCTGTCAAGGATTAAACCCAAGAATCTGATGTTGTTAGTCACTGGAACGGTAAAGTTTTGCATCTGAAGTTCGGGATCTGTATGCATTTTCCGTTGATTACGAAAGTGGATTGCAACAGTTTTCTGCTGTGATAGACGATAGCCATTTAACTCTGCCCACCTTTGGACTTTATTTAAAGATATCTGCAGCTGCCGTTCAATGGATCTCATATTCCGAGAATGGCAAGAAATAGAAAGATCATCGGCGTAAAGGTAGGTCTCAACAGTATTTGGAAGTTCTTTTGTGATGGAATCGATTCTTAGGGCAAAAAGGGTTGCACTCAGTACGGAACCTTGTGGCACTCCTTCCTGTAAAAATGTCATAGAAAGCGAGTTGCGGTATCGAACTTGGAACGAACGAGTCCTGAGAAAGTTCCTGATGAATATAGGAAGGTTGCCTCGTAGACCTAGAGCATGGAGGTCACTGAGAATGCCACGACGCCAGGTAGTATCAAATGCCTTCTCTATGTCTATGGAAACCATAACAAGATGTTCATTTTTCACAAAGGCATTATGAATTGCAAACTCAGCTTTGATCATGAGATCTAAGGAGGACCTGTTCTTTCGAAAGCCATGCTGATTATTGCTAATTAGTTGTTGCGTTTCGATGATCCAAACAAGGCGATTATGGATCATTTTTTCAAGTAATTTACCAAGGCAACTGGACAGAGAAATAGGTCTATAACTGTTAGGACTGATAGGATCTTTACTGGGTTTCAAAAAGACAAGAACTGTGGCATGATGCCAAGAGCTGGGATAAATGTTTTCCATAAATATCCGGTTATAGTAGACCAGCAGTATTTGTAAATTTCTGTCACCAAGGTTTTGTAACATAATGTAAGATATTCCATCTGGCCCAGCGGCACTGTTGCCTGTTGTTTTAATGACATGTATAAGTTCATGATATTGAAGAGGCTGATTATATGGAAAGAAAACTGAGGTTCGAAAGTTGATGGCTTGTTGTTCAGTCTTGGTCTTTATTTTCTGGAAATCCGGAGAATAATTTGATGCCGCAGAAACTTCGGCAAATGTTTTAGCCAAGGCATTTGCAATGTCTTCAGGAGCAGATAGTTCTTGCCCATTCCATGAAAGAATTGGTGAAGGGGTGGTTGGAAAGGGAAGGGTTTTGCTTTCGTAAAGGTGACTACGGTGGTCTAAGACAGTATTTAAATTCTATAATGGTGGGACCAACTGATGATGTTACCAACAGCAAATTCAAAATGTGAAGCATTCAAAGAATTAATCTTGGAAGCTACTAAGCTTTTCATACCAATAAAGAAATATTGTTCCAGATTTAGGCCTAAATGAATGTCAGAAGTACTAATTAGACATGTGACAGGGAATAAAAATGCATGGGATGCATATAAATTAATGGTATGTAACCAAGTTACAAAGGAGGTTAGGCAGATTACGAGAACTCTTTGGTAAAGGATGCAAAGAAAAACAGCAAAGAGTTCTTTACTTATGTAAACTCTAGAAGGAAGGGGATGAATCAGATTGGTCCACTTGATATCGATGGTTCAACCGTTGATGATCCTGCTCAGGTAGCTAACAAACTAAATTATTCAGGGAGGGGAATGCCAGAGGTGTATTCAACTATGGCAGTAAGCTTGATAATCTTGTAATAACAGAGTAAAGTGGAGGAGAAATTGTTGAAGATAAACATAAGAAAGGCACCTGGGGTGGATGGAATCTATACAGTTATATTAAAGGAGGTAGCAAAGGAAGTAAGCAAACCCTTAGCCATAATTATGAGAGCTTCCCTGGAATCAGGGGAGGTACCCATGGACTGGAGATGTGCAAATGTGACCCCAATCTACAAAGGAGGATCAAAGGGAGACACAGGTCATTAGAGACCTTTTAGTTTAACTTCTGTTCCATGGAAATTAATGGAGGCATTAGTTAAAGAAGCATTGCAGGATCATCTAGACAAGACTTCAGTTATAGCTCACACACAGCATGGTTTTGTTAAGGGGAAGTCTTGTCTGACTATTTTGATTGGATACTATGATACAGTCACAAAGGAACTGGATGCAAAGAATAACTTTGATATCATATATTTGGATCTTAGAAAGGCCTTTGATACTGTTGCACATGGAAGATTGCTGCACAAATTGGAGAAGTGTGGCATTGGAGGCAATTTGCTGCTATGGATAAAGGGATGATTGAGTGGGAGAAGACAGAGAGTGGTAATCAATGGACACTGCACTTAGTGGATTAACATTATTGGTGGAGTCCCTCGGGCTTCAGTGTTGGGTCCATTGTTGTTTTCTGTATTTATTAATGATATTGATGATGGTATATCAGGCTTAATGTCCAAGTTTGCAAATGATACGAAGGTTGGCAGGGTTGTTAATGATACTAATGACAGTACACTGCTGCAACAGGATCTAGAAAAGTTGAGAAGATAGGCTGAGAGGTGGCAAATGAAGTTTAACATTGGCAAATGTAAAGTACTATACATGGGAAACAGTAACCCCAGAGCAAGGTATCAACTCTAGAGAATGAAAAGGACCTGGGGATAATTGTGCAGGCAGATATGAAGTTTTAGCATTAGCATTAGTAGAGGCATTTGATGCTAGAAAGCAAGCTTATGCAGCATCAGCCAAAAAAAAAAAAAAAACCCACTTCCACTTCACCCCTCTGTTCGTTCAAAATACCTGTCCGGCTGAGCCATAAACTTATTTAGGCTATCAACCTCCACCACAAGGGATGGAAGTCTGTTCCACCAACCAACCACCCGCTGGCTAAAGGCAAATTTCCGCACGTCTATCCTACATCTGTCTTTCCTCAATTTGAATTTATGCCCTCTCAGGTGATTTTTCTGAGCTAGAGGAAGAATCCCATCAGCATTGAGCATGCTTAAACCATTCAAGGCTTTATTCACCTCTATCAGATCACCTCGCTGGTGTCTAGTCTCCAGACACTGTAATTTGCAAAACTTAAGCCTTTCTTCGTAAGAGCACCCCTTTGTTTCATTCACTAATCTTGTTGCCCTTCTCTGTACTCGTTCCAGCAGCTCTACGTCCTTCTTGAAATGAGGCCTCCAGACCTGTATACAGTACTCTAGGTGTGGCCTGACCATTGCCTTATACAATGGAATAATCACCTCCTTATCCCTGCTGGAAAAATTCCTGTATATCATTGACAATACTCCATGAGCTACTCTTGCAGCCCGTTTGCACTGCTCAGAGAACTTCATATCTGCCTGCACAACCACCCCCAAGTCCCTTTCATTTTCTACCACTGTCGGTGTAGTACCACAGAGTTGATACGTTGCTCTGGGGTTGCTGTTTCCCATGTGTAGTACTTTACATTTGTCAATGTTAAACTTCATTTGCCACCTCTCAGCCCATCTGCTCAACCTTTCCAGATCCTGTTGCAGCAGCATAGTGTCAGTAGTGTCCTTGACAACCCTGCCAACCTTTGTATCGTCAGCAAACTTGGACATTAAGCTTGATATACCATCATCAATATCATTTATAAATACAGAAAACAATAATGGACCCAACACTGAGCCCTGAGGGACTCCACTAATAACATTAGTCCACGATGAGCAGTGTCCATTGATTACCACTCTCTGTCTTCTCCCCCTCAACCACCCCTTTATCCATAGCAGCAATTTGCCTCCAATGTCACACTGCTCCAATTTGTGTAGCAGTCTTCCATGTGCAACAGTATCAAAAGCCTTTCTAAGATCCAAGTATATAATATCAAAGTTATTCCCTGCATCCAGTTCTTTTGTGACTGCATCATAGTATCCAATCAAGTTGGTCAGGCAAGACTTCCCCTTAACAAAACCACGCTGTGTCTGAGCTATAACTGAAGTCTTGTCTAAATGATCCTGCAGTGCTTCTTTAACCAGTGCCTCCATTAATTTTCCTGGAACAGAAGTTAAGCTCACAGGTCTATAATTACTTGTGTCAGCCTTTGATCCTGCTTTGTGAATTGGGGTCACATTTGCACATTTCCAGTCTATGGGTACCTCCCCTGAGTCCAAGGAAGCTCTCATAATTATGGCTAAGGGTTTGCTTACTTCCTTTGCTGCCTCCTTTAATATAACTGGATAGATCCCATCCACCCCGGGTGCCTTTTTTGTGTTTATCTTCAACAGTTTCTCCTCCACTTTACTCCCAGTTATTTCAAGATTCTGTAGCTTACTGCTAGAGTTGAATACACCTCTGGCATTCCCCTTGCTGAATAACTCCTCATGTGTGAATGTCGATGCAAAATATTCATTTAGTTTGTTAGCTACCTGAGCAGGATCATCAACAGTTGACCCATCAATATCATGTGGACCAATCTGATTCATCCCCTTCCTTCTAGAGTTTACATAAGTAAAGAACTCTTTGCTGTTTTTCTTTGCATCCCTTGCCAAGGATTTCTCGTAATCTGCCTTCGCCTGCCTAACCTCCTTTGTAACTTGGTTGCATATCAACTTGTATCTATCATAGGCTTCTGTGTCATGTGTTAATTTGTAAGTATCCAATGCATTTTTCTTCTCTGCCATATGCCTCATTAGTTCATCTGACATCCATTTTGGCCTAAACCTTGAACAATATTTCTTAGTTGGTATGTAAAGCCTAGTAGCTTCCAAGATAAGTTCTTTGAATGCTTCCCATTTTGAATTTGCTGTTGGTAACATCATCAGTTGGTCCCACTGTATAGAATTTAAATACTGTCTCAGTCCATCGTAGTCGCCTTTACGGAAGCAATAACCCTTCCCTTTACCCCTAATGGTAGTTACCTCTTTCAGTAAATCCCACTTCAGCACACTGTGATCACTGCCACCTAGTGGTTCATTTATCTGCAGATTCTTAATGCATGAAGAATCACTGCTGATAATCAAATCAAGAGTATTACTCCCTCTAGTTGCCTCCCGAACATGCTGATGTAGAAAACAATCATCCAATAAATCCACAAAAGCCCTGCTAGTGTGTGAGTAACCAGCCCCCAAATTCCAGTCAATATCTGGGAAATTAAAATCTCCCATTATAAGACTCTCTGATTTACTGGCCCACTCTATTTCCCTGTACAGTTCCTTATTATACTCATCAGAGTCATTAGGCCTATAGCACACTCCTACTCTCAATTTTGATCTCCCAATGCTTATGTCACACCAAACTGACTCAACACTGCACTGTCCAGCGATGTCGACTGGCTTCACTTCCTTGGTTTTTATGTGTTTCTTAACTAATAGCATAACCCCTCCCCCCTTCCTATCCTGTTTATCCTTTCTGTAGACGTTGTTCTCCCCAAATTGCATTTCTGCATCCCTTATATCTGTGTGACACCACGTCTCTGATATCCCAACAATATCTGCCTTTGATGTTTTGAGCAATACCTCAAATTCATCAAATTTATTTACTAAACTCCTAGCATTGGTGTACACGCAAGTATACCTGCACCTGTTTCTATTCTTAGCTACCCTAACACAACCCATGTGTTTACTTGTACCGCAATGGCTCCCAGCAGTCTCTGAAATACCATGCATCTTGTTTTTCAGGCTTCTGCTCATTCTAATAGAAGCAGTGCAAGAATCTCTTTCACCTCTGCCAGTGGCTACTGTCAATCTATTGGTCTTTGTCTCCCCCCCAAGCTAGCAGTTTTCCGACCCACCTAACACTGCCTCGATAGCATCAGCAAATATTCTTGCACCCTTTCTATTTAAGTGTATCCCATCCCTGTAGAAGCAATCTCTCCTGTTAACAAGTACAGTCCAGGCTGAAAAAAATTCTACCCCTTGAGCCTTGCACAATCTTTCCAGGGCCGAATTGATCGACAAGGCTCTCATCATATACTCCCTCCTATCGTGTCTGGGCAGAATTGCAGACACTTTCAAATTCAACCCTAATTCTCGGCTTTTGTTCAACAGTGACCTGTACTTGTTAAGTAATTCTGCCGGTCTCCTACTCTTAATATTATTAGTGCCAACGTGTACAACTATATCACCTTTTGTGCCCTTAAAAGATGATATTCGCTCTACAACGTCATCAACCTTTGCCCCTGGCAGACATACCCTGGTCCTGTTCCTGTCCATATTGGAAAAATCTCTTTGATGTGAATTAAATTCCAGCCGTAAATAGTGCCTAGTTAGTTAGTTATTTGGTTTTTAGGAGCATTAGCAACTAAGGCCATATTGCTCCGGGATATGCGGTGGTCATTCCCTGACCTTTCCGCATCCTCCGTATTTGGTGGTGACGGGCTCGAACCCCGGTCTAATCAAGAAGCGTGTGCTACGCACTGCTGCTCCTTCCCACCTGGCTACGGAGGCGCCTAAATAATGCCTAAGGAACTTAAGTATAATTTGGGTAACTGCCAATTTATTTAAGAATGGTTTCTAAATTGTTTTGTGCCAGCTGTAGAAAATTATTTAAAGCCGTAAAACCAAGATTTAAAAGTTTTATTACTAATGGATAACACACCAGGCCACCCAAAAGATTTAAGTGATCCAAAATGTTGAAGTAATGTTCCTACCACCTAATACAACTTCTTTAATTCATCCATTAGATCAAGGTATTATATCTACCTTTAAAACTCATTACATCAAAAAATCATTACAATAGATTTTGGAAAAAATTGATTCTGAATCTATTGAAGTGAGGAAGCATGGAAACATATCTCAATTGTGGACTGTATCGAAATTATAGCTTTATCTCTCAAAGAAATAAAACCATTACACGTGCGTGTAGGAAAAATGTATGGCAAGAGTCAATTAATTCAGGAAATATGGTCGAACTGGCAGTAAATAGAATCGATGCGATAGTAGAACTTGCTAAGTCGGTAGGATGGGAAGGTTTTGATGATACAACTACTGAAGATGTTCAAGAATTACTGGTAGTAAAAGAGGCTGGCAAAGTGGATTTGGTGGAAATGGCATTGGAGGTAAACCAAATCAATTCAGAGGATGACAGCACAGATGAAAATTCTGAAGTTCCAAATTTTACGCTAAAAAGCATACGGAAGGCATAAACATAGCCGAGCAATTAGAAACTTATTTTCTGAATGCAGATCCTTCAACTGAAAAAACACAAAATTCAAAAGGGAGCATCAAAAATGCTTAGCTCCATACCATGCAATTTACAAAGGTCTATCAAGCAATATTGGGAATCAGACTGTTAGATAAGAAGAGAAACACATGGATTAGGCAGCGAACTCAAGTAAAGGACATTCTTATCAAAACTAAAGAACTAAAATGGTCTTGGGCAGGACACATAGCTCGAAGACATGATGACAGAGGGACTAAGAAAATAACAGAATGGTACCCAAGAGGAGCTAGAAGAAAACCTGGAAGACATAGGCGGAGATGGATAGATGAAATTCATGAGTTTTTGGGTAAATGGATGGCCAGTGCTCAAAACAGAAGGAACTGGAAAGTTGCTGGGGAGGCCTTCATCCTGCATTAGATTGAAAATGGCTGATGATGATGATCAAGCAAAAGTAAACAATCCCATATTACTGATTATTTAGAGAGCAGAAGAAAGCAGAAAAAAGTTCAAAATGTGAAGATATTCTACAATACAGAAAATGATCTCTTTTGATTGTGCTTAGCAGCAATAAAGAGGAAGAAAATTAAATGAATGTATATTATTGGACATATATTAGCAAAGATGTTTATGCAACACCAGCCAGAAGAGAAAAAACATAATAATAATAAAAGAAAAGGAAATAGGCAACCTATGCATTTCCCTCCTCCTGTAGGTGATTATCCAGCTGACCTCTGAATTTCCCTAAACTGTCACAGCCTCTACCACCCATGTAATTTATAACTAGTTGGCTAAAATAAAACTTTCTGCAATCTAGTCTACATGTCACCCACCCATGAATTTATGACCCCTAGTTCTAGAATCATTTATAATTTTGAAAATTTCATCCTCATTCATTTTACTTTTGCCTCTCAGAGCCTTAAACATATCAATCAAGTCTACTTTAAGGTGAGTAGTTTCCAAGCTATGCAACCCACATATTTAAAGACTTTCCTCATACGGATGCTCTTTTGCCAATCTCACCAGGCGAGTTACCCATCTTTGGAACCTTTCAAGAAGCTCAATGTCTTTCTTTAGGTGTGGTCTCCATACTTGAACACAGTATTCAATGTGTGATCTAACAATAGCCTTATATAATGGGATTATATGTCCTTATCTCTACTAGCAAATGTTTGATAAAACATCGAACACTGTGGACATTCCTTGCAACCAATCTGCAATGCTTGGAGAACTTCATGTTTGACCACATCATAACACCTAAGCCCCTTTCCTCCACTACCGGCTTTAGTTCAACTCCACCAAGTGTATAAGTTATTTTGGAGTTAATGTTCTCCAGGTGTAATACCTTGCACTTTGATGGATCAAAGCATAGTTGCCATTTTACTGACCCTCACTGAAGTCTATCTAGGTCACTCTGAAGAAGCTCTGCTTGGCAATGATCATTAACTACTCTACCAATTTAACATCATCTGCAAATTTAGACATCAAGTCCTCTATCCCTTCATCGATGTCATTTATGAAAATCAAAAACAACAGTGGTCCTAATACTGATCTTTGGGGAACCCCACTTTTTTACATCAAACCAATCTGAGGAATAACCATTTATCGCAACCCTCTGCCTCCTGCTCTGAAGCCATCCTGCTATCCATCTAAGGATTTTCCCTGTGATTCCAACCATTTTCAGCTTATAATTAACCATTCATGTGGGACTGAGTCAAAGGCTTTGCTGAAATCCAAATAAACAATGTCGAAATTAACCTAAATCCAGCTCTTGAGTGACCCTGTCAAAAATAGCTAACCAGATTAGTTAAACATGATTTTCCCTTTACAATACCATGCTGAGTATACTTCAGAATTTCACTTCTATCTAAATGATCTTGAATTCTACCTTTGATCATGGCCTCCATGATTTTCCCTACTACTGAAGTTAGACTGACCAGACAGTAATTTCCCAATTCACTCTTAGAATCACCCTTACGTATTGGAGATATACTGGCACTTTTCCAATCCAACGGAATCACTCCTGAATCCAGTGATGCTCTCATAATTAGCCTGAATGGTTCAATGCACTCACTTGCTGCCTACCTTAAGATTATTGGGTATATGCCATCAACCCCAGGAGCCTTATTGGCCTGTAGGCTCGAATGTTTTTTCATTAAATAATCACGAGAAATTTCAATATTATTAATTAGATATTTTTAGACTTCACTCCCATAATTTCTTTTTGACATAACGGGTTTTTCTTCTGTAGATATCAATGGAAAGTAACTTTTAAGTTCATCTGCAACTTCAGCTGGGGTATTTAATACTATCCCATGTCCATTAAATAAGGATCTGATCTGGTTTGTCCTTTCCTTCTTTGCATTTATATATGTGAAGAATTCTTTATCCCCACTCTTTTCCCATTTTGCCAGCGATATGTGTGTATATGCAATATATGTATCACAGTTATAAGATGTTTGTTCAGTTATTACTATTTTTAAGAAAAATTAAGTTTCCAATAGTTATAAAAAAAAGATGTATTTTTTGTTAGCTTTTGGAACATACCAGCCCTTTTTGTACTGGCTCTTAGTCCCGTATAAGACGGTTTCGTACTACACGAGATTTTACTGGAATCTAACTACTGCGTTATACGAGGTTTACCTGTATATATATATATAAAAATACATTAAGTTAAAGAAAGTGGGGCAGATAGAGAGTGAAGATAACTAATGCTAACAGAGAACTAATAAAATAGGCATAATTAGAATATGTAATTACAAAATTGATAAAATAAAAGGATGTTGCCACACAACTTACAAATCTGGCCTCTCATCAGGTGCCAACAGCCAGGATTGCAAGTAAAATAGCAACATATGTCTTCATTTCTGATGGAAACCACAAGCCAAAGAGTAAAAAGTATAAACATAAATAAAAATGAGAATAAAATTTTTGTTATCAAAATAAATTAATGTGAAAATAAAATTTCATTATGAAAATAAAAATGACAAGAATTAAATTAAAATTACAAGAATCTAAAAAAAACAAAAAAACAAGCAAACAGGTAAGGAGATTACCCATAAGAACGACGCCATTTTAACTATTTTCAGTTCCACACAGTAAGCTCCTTACTTATTCATTCCTAATTTCCATTTAAACCCGTGCGATTTTTTCATCCTTACTTCAATTTTTCTGTTCCTTTCTTGCCTCTGGGAAAGCAAACTTGAACGCACTAGGAAAGCTAAATTGAGAGTAGAAGTGTGTTGTAGGCCTAATGACTTTGATGAGTATAATAAACAACTGTACACAGAAATAGAGTGGGCCAGTAAATCAGAGTGTCTTATAATGGGCAATTTTAACTTCCCAGATACTGAATGGAATTTGTGGGTTATTCACTCACACACACAAGCAAGGCTTTTGTGGATTTATTGGATGATTGTTTTCTACAGCAGCATGTTCGGGAGGCAACTAGAGGGAGAAATACTCTTAATCTCATTATCAGTAGTCATTCTTCATGCATCAAGAATTTGCAAATAAAGGAACCACTGGGTGACAGTGATTACAATGTACTGATGTGCGAATTACTTAAAGATGTAACTACCATCAAGGCTAAAGGGAAGGGCTTTTACTTTCGTAAAGGTGACTACAGGGGTCTCAGACAGTTTTTAAATTCCGTATAGTGGGATCAACTGATGACGTTACTGACGTTGAATTCTAAATGGTAAACCTTCAGGGAATTAATCTTGGAGGCTACTAGACTTTTCATTCCAACTAAGAAATACTGTTCAAGGTTTAGGCCTAAATGGATGTCATATAATTCTAATGAGGCTCGTGGCAGAGAAGAAAAATGTATATGGGATACATGGGAAAATGTATGGGATGCATATAGATTATCAGGTTACCCAGAAGCCTATGGCAGATATAAGATTGTCTGTAATCAAGTCACAAAGAAGGTTAGGCAGGAGAAGGCCGATTATGAGAAATCTTTGGCAAAGGATGCAAAGAAAAACAGCAAAGAGTTCTTTACTGATGTAAACTCTAGAAGGAAATGGATGAATCAGATTGGACCACTTAACATTGATGGGTTGTCTTTTGATGATCATGCTCAGGTAGCTGATAAACTGAATGAGTATTTTACATCTACATTCACATGAGGAGTTATTCAATGATGGGAATGCCAGAGGTTTATCAAACTCTAACAGGAAACTAAGTGATTTTGTAATAACCGAGAGCAAAGGGGGATGAAAAATTGTTGAAGATAAACATAAGGAAGGCACCTGGGATGGACGGGATCTATCCAGTTATATTAAAGGAAGCAACAAAGGAAGTAAGCAAACCCTTAGCCATAATTATGAGAGCTTCCTTGGAATCAGGGGAGGTCCCCATGGTCTGGAGGTGTGTGAATGTAACACTAATTCACAAAGGGGGGGGGTTGAAAAGGTGACACAAGTAACTATAGGCCTGTTAGTTTAACTTGTGTTTGGGGAAAATAATGGAGACACTGGTTAAAGAAGCACTGCAGGATCATCTAGATGAGACTTCAGTTATAGCTCGGACACAGCATGGTTTTGTTAAAGGGAAGACTTGTCTGACCAACTTTGATTGGATACTATGATGTGGTCACAAAGGAATTGGATGCAAAAAAATAATTTTGATATCATATACTTGGATTTCAGGAAAGCTTCTGATACTGTTGCACATGGAAGATTGCTGTACAAATTGAAAAGGGATGGTTGAGTGGGAGATGACAGAGAGTGGAAATCAGTGGACACTGCTTTTCATGGACAAATGTTAGTGGATTTCCCCAGGGTTCGGTGCTGGGCCCATTGTTGTTTTGTGTATTCATCAATGATATTGATGAAGGTATATCAGGATTAATGTCCAAGTTTGCAGATGATACAAAGGTTGTCAGGGTTGTTAATGACAGTATGCTACTCCAACGGATCTAGACAAGTTGGGCAAATGGGCTGAGAAGTGGCAACTGAAGTTTAACATTGACAATTGCAAAGCACTGCATATGGGTAGCAATAACCAAAGAGAAACATACCAACTATGTGGTACTACACTCAGGGAAGTAGAAAGCGAAAAAGACTTGGGGGTAACTGTGCAGTCAAATATGAAGTTTGCTGAGCAGTGCAAATGGGCTGCCAGGGCAGGTCATGGAGTCTTGTCAATGACATATAGGAATTTCACTAGCAGGGACAGGTAAGTGATTATCCCGTTGTACAAGGCAATGATCAGACCACGCCTTGAGTACTGTGTACAGGTCTGGAGGCCTCATTTTAGGAAGGACGTTGATTTGATAGAATGAGTACAAAGAAGGGCAACAAGGTTGTGAGGGGAACCCAAGGGCTCACATCTGGTGAGAATGGGCTTGGCAAACCCAGGGTCCCAAGCTGGATATCATCCTTTTTCTCTTTCTTGATGATTCCTTTCTACTTCTCTCTCTCTTTCTCTCTCTCTCAGAGTAACTCGGGGACATTTTTTATTTTTTTTTTTGGCAGGTGCAGCAGAAGCCCCAGGCTTCCTTGCACCATATGACTAATAATAATAATAATAAAAGGGGTACTCTTACCAAGAAAGGCTTAAACTCTGCAGTGCCTGGAGAGTAGGCACATACGAGGTGATCTGATTGAGGTGTATAAGGCCTTGAATGGGTTGAACAAGCTGAATGCTGATGGGATTCTTCCTCTAGCTCAGATTAAGAACTTGAGGGGACATAGGTTCAAATTGAGGAAAGACAGTTGTAGAATTGATGTGCAGAAATTTGCCTTTAGCCAGTGGGTAGTTGATTGCTGGAACAGATTTCCATCTGTTGTTGTGGAAGTTGATAGTCTAAATAAATTTAAGGCTCAGCTGTGTGAGTGACCAACCCACAAATTCCAGTCAATATCTGGGAAATTAAAATCAACCATTATAAGACTCTCTGATTTACTGGCCCACTCTATTTCCCTGTACAGTTTCTTATTATACTCATCAGAGTCTTTAGGCCTATAGCACACTCCTACTCTCAATTTTGATCTCCCAATGCTTATGTCCCACCAAACCGACTCGACACTGCACTGTCCAGCGATGTCGACTGGCTTCACTTCCTTGGATTTTGTGTGTTTTTTAACTAATAGCATAACCCCTCCTCTCTTCCTATCCTGTCTATCCTTTCTGTAGATGTTGTACTCCCCAAATTCCAGTTCTGCATTACTTATATCTGTGTGACACCACGTCTCTGATATCCCAACAATATCTACCTTTGATTCTTTGAGCAATACCTCAAATTCATCAAATTTATTTACCAAACTCCTAGCATTGTATACGCAAGTATACATGCACCTGTTCTTTTTCTTAGCTACCCCTAACACAACCCATGTGTTTACTTGTACCCCAATGATTCCCAGCAGTCTCTGAAATATCCTGCATCTTATTTTCCAAGCTGCTGCTCATTCCAATAGAAGCAGTGCAAGAATCACTTTCACCTCTGCCAGTGGCTACTGTTAATCTATTACTCCTTGTATCCCCCCAATCTAGCAGTTTTCCGACCCACCTAACACTGCGTCGATAGCATCAGCAAACATTCTTGCACCCTTTCTATTTAAGTGTATCCCATCCCTGTAGAAGCAGTCTCTCCTGTTAACAAGTACAGACCAGTCTGAAAAAATTCTACTCCTTGAGCCTTGCACAATCTTTCCACTGCTGAATTGATCGACAGGGCTCTAATCATATACTCCTTCCTATCATGCCTAGGCAGAATTGCAGACACTTTCAAATTCAACCCTAATTCACGGCTTTTGTTCAACAGTGACCTGTACTTGTTAAGTAATTCCGACGGTCTCCTACTCTTAATATCATTAGTGCCAACGTGTACAACTATATCACCTTTTGTGCCCTTAAAAGATGATATCCGCTCTACAACGTCATCGACCTTTGCCCCTGGCAGACATACCCTGGTCCTGTTCCACCTATCCTTTTTACAAAGCATGTTTCCCATTTCTCTGACAATAGAGTCGCCAACAACTACAAGTTCCTTTGGGACCAGTGCATTCTGCCTTGGGGATTGCCTCTGTGTTGCGTGATGCCCAAGTGCAATGTTATGAGAATGGATGACAGCAGAACAACTAAGAGTATAATGAAATGAAAACCTACCAGTAGGAGGGCGAGAGGAAGACTGTGGAAAAGATGGATGGATGATGTAGAAGAGGACTTAAAGATCATGAGAATAAGAAGTTGGAGAAGTTTGACTTCTGGGAGGGCGTACTGGTGAAACATTGTTGAGAAGGCTAAGACCCACCCTGGTTTATAAGGCCAGAAGAAGAATCCTTTGTTTGAAAAACTTTGTGAAACAGAAATTTAGTTATAAAGAAATATGACCTTTTCAACAATGAAAAGTACTATAATTCAACATTCAGTAATATAGTAAAAGATGGGAAATAAATCAGAAATAAGTGGGAATGAATAAATTTTCTAACATTTTAAAACAATTAATTTGTTAATACATACATATCAAGAAATGACTACTTACATGATGCACACAAAATATTAGTACACTTTTAAGAATTATTTCATAAAATATTTGGCTACTTTTTGTTGTATGGTGAGTTTTATTGTACATATTCATACAAATGTTCGCATTTGTTTAAACACTCAATATATTTTCTGGCATATTTTCTTCACACTGAAGGTATTGAAGCAAAGTTTCAAATGCTGCCAACATTTCATATTTGGAAGTTTATTACTGCCTTCATTGATTTCATTTTCATCCAACTCATTGATATTGTCACTAGTTCTTTGAATACTCCAAAATGTTGGAGTCACTCAGATATTCAGCTACTATGACATCATTACCAATTCCTAAAAATTTGCCAAGAACAACTTCTCCACTGATCAAATGTCTCACTTGGAGTTCTTCCCAAGATTTCTCAATATCATGTAGTAGTTCATCCCTCTCATCGCTGTTAATTGGCATTTTTTGCAAAACAATTCTTAATCATTGTTTCCATCACCCCAGGGGGCTCACATTTGGTGAGTGTGGGCTTGGCACACCCAGGGTCCTGAGCTGGATATCATCATTTTTCTCTTTCTTGGTGATTCCTTTCTACTTCTTTCAGGGTAACTCAGGAATATTTTTTTTTTTGTTTGCTGGTGCAGCACAAGCCTCAGGCTTCCTTGCACCACATGGCTAATAATAATAATAAATAATAATAAATTCACAACTTGACTCCACACTTTTGCCAACTCTGCCAGAAACACTACAGAACATAACATAATTCTAACAAACTACAAGCTACACTCAATTCTGGCCTTTTAGAGAGCACCATATCTCTTCATAAGAATACTTATATTGCAGATGTGGGAAATCACTGGTGGCTCCTTACCTGAAACACTATGCACATCTATAACAGAATCTATAGGTTGGTCGGTTTCTATTCTCAATATAATTTGTTTCAGTATGTGCATTTTCAAATTCTTGATAATGCCTTGGTCCATTACCTGCAGTTTAGACGAGATATTCGGAGGGAAGAAAACAAGCTTCTCACTTATATAAGTTTCAAAATTACCGAGTGAAATTTAAAATCCACTGCTCAAAAATTTCACTGGTCATCGAAGATTTTTTGTTGTAGTTTTGTAGTTGTCAAACTCTAATGACTTTACTTCTTTAAAACATTGGGGTGGTTTACTTTTGCCTATTACCAAAACTCATCACTAGCCATATTGCACGAACCAAGACTGTAATTCTCTCCTTACTATTTTTACCACCTAAACATTTAAAAAATAGACCTGTTTCATCAACATTTAATATGTCTTTGGGCTTGTAGTCCTCCATAGTGTTTTAAAAACTGTTTCTTTTCAATGGGTACCGTCTTCTTCGATTACAACTCCACTTTCACTAGAAATAACTTTTTAGAGTAAGCCATTGCACTTTTTAAATTTGTTCAGCCAACCAGAACTGGCTTGGAATGTTTTATGCCCCAGAAAAGATGCATATCCCATAACCTTTTCTTTAATGACCCTGATATCGGCATGTTTTGGTCTCAAATCAACTTTACCCACATAAAAATGGCCTCATTTACATCTTCATACAGACATAATTTCACACGCTTCTGAATGGGTCCCATTTCCTCAGACAGTTTGAGAAACGAAACACGGTTTTTCTCAATGGTTGACACACTACAGGCAGAGATACAAAATTTTAAATCAATTTCTTTTTTTTTTAAAGCCCAGATCTAAACTACTAAGCACTTCCACTTTTTCCACTACACGCAAGGATTTCCTCTGAGACATTTTAAGGTTACTTAACTTACTTGCACAGCAGCTAAAACAAAACTGATTTAGGGACCACTTGTACCTACCATGCAAACAAACAGGTGAAATTTAGTGAAAGTGTTGATGACTCATTTCTAGGAAACAACAGATGAATTTCTGGGATAAAGTAAAATCACTCTCTCCTAATTTGCTAATAGGGTGCTTATAGTAGAAAACAGGCTGATCAAAGCCAATGTCAGTGCTGAGAATATGCCTTAATCTTTGCTGATGGCTGTGGATACAGAGATAGCAGTTGACCAGTGCAACTTTTCAGTAGAGTAGAGGCAGTTGTATAGGTTTTACGGAGATACCACTAAATTGTGGAATGTTTTGGCTCTTAAGAATTAATCCAACCAGTTCTTAAAAGCTAAATGGATTAATTCTTAATCTTTTTGGCTCTTAATTTCTGCTTTCTGGAGCATCAGCTCTTTTGCCTAAAGGCCAGAGGTGCGAACAATTCATACCCAGATCTCTCAAAATTAGTTCATTATATGGAAATTTCCTTTTGTTATACAGAAACTATTTTTTCTGAAACAGAACCTCTACCAAGGAGAAATCAAAAAATTCACTAAATAGAAAATTTTCCTATATGGAAATTTATTAAAGAGAGATCCGACTGTACATATACACCGATGAGCCAAAACATTATGACCAGCGAGTCATTATGCAAATTGAAGCAACTGCAAATGAACTATGGCACGTGCACAGGTCAGGACATGGTAACAAAAACACCTGATACTGAGCTCCATTAATCAGTGTTACTCTTGTAGTTGTAGTAGTGGCATGTGATGCAAGAAAACAAGTCTTTGAGCTTATGCAGCATCAGCCAAAAAAAAAAAAAAAATTATAAAACAATTCCCTCTAAATGTTTGTCCAGTTCCTCCTTAAATTTATTTAACCTATCAACTTACATGACAGATGGATGTTTGTTCCAGCAATTAACCACCCGCTGGCTAAAGGCAAATTTCCACACATCTATTCTACATGTCTTTTCTTAATTTGAATTTATACTCCCTTAGGTTCATAATCTGAACAAGTGGAAGGATCCCATCAGAATTCAGCGTGCTCAACCCATTCAAGGCATTATACACCTCAATCAGATTACCTCGCAAGTGCCTAGTCTCCAGCCGCTGGAATTTGCAGAAGTTAAGTCTCTCTTGGTAAGAGGAGCCCTTCATTCTCCTCACCAATCTTGTTGCCCTTCTCTGTACATGCTCAAGCAAATCTACATCCTTCCTAAAATGAGGCCTCCAGACCTGTACACAGTACACAAGGCATGGCCTGACCATTGCCTTATACAGAGGGACAATCACCTCCTTTTCCCTGCTAGCAAAATTCCTGTATATCATTGACAAAACCCCATGACCTGCCCAGGCAGCTTGTCTGCATTGCTCAGAAAATTTCATATCTGACTGCACAATAACTCCCAGGTCTTTTTCATTTTCTACCACCTTAAGTGTAGTACCACACAGTTGGTATATTTCTCTGGAGTACGTTTCTCTACTTCTACCCATATGCAGTACTTTGCATTTGTTAATGTTGAACTTCAGTTGCCACTTCTCAGCCCATCTGCCCAAATTTTCTAGATCCTGTTGCAGTAGCACATTGCCATTACTGTCATTAACAGCCCTGCCAACCTTTGTATCATCTGCAAACATCGACACTAAACCTGATATAGCTTCATTAATATCATTGATAAATATACAAAACAACAGTGGACCCAACACCGAACCCTGTGGGACTGCACGAATAACATTAGTCCACGAAGAGCAGCACCCACTGATTAGACCCCTCTGTCTGCTCCCAATCAACCATCCTTTTATCCATTGTAGCAACTTACCCTTAATACCATTCTGCTCCAATTTGTACAGTAGTCTTCCATGCGCAACAGTGTCAAAAGCTTTCCTGAAATCCAAATATATGATATCAAAATTATTTGATATCATATACTTGTTCTTCAGATGGGAAAGACAGCGGACTTAAGCAAGTTTATGACAAAAGCCAAATTGTAAAGGCCTGGTGACTGGGTCAGAATATATCCGAAATGGCACAGTTGGTGAGATGCTCACAGCCAGCTGTGGTTAGTACCTACTGAAAGTGGTCCAAGGAGAAACCCATAAACTGCTGGCGAGGTGTTGGACGACCACGGCTCATCGATGCTTGAGGTGAGCGGTGTCATGATTTGGGCAATGTTCTGTTGGGATACCCTGGGTCCAGTCATCCATGTGCCAAGCACTCTGACATCTAGCACTTACCTAAACATCATTGCTGACCAGGTATACCCTTTCATGGCAACAGTCTTCCCCTCTGGTGGTGCTATCTTTCAGAACGATAACGCGTCATGCCACACCACCTGGACTGTTCGAGACTGGTTCGCAGAACATAAGGAAGACTTCCAGGTATTGTCCTGGCCTTGGATCCAAATTCAACAGACATCAATCCCATCGAGCATCTGTTGTTTGTGTTGGAACAGCAACTCCGTTGTGCGGCATCTCAACCACCGACTTTACAGGAGTTAAAGGATCTGCTGGTTAGGTGTTGGTACTAGATACCATAAGACACATTTAGAAATCTTGTAGCATCTATGCCATGCCATGCATCTTGTAGCATCCATGGCACGTAGAGGACCAACATCATATTAGGTAGGTGGTCGTAATGTTTTGGCTCATCGGTGTATATTCCTGTACTGTTATATTCAAAATGTTATAAATTTTTATAATCTTGCTGGATAATAAAATTTCTTAGCAAAAATCAAAAAAAAAAATATATATATATGGCAACCTATGTGATTAAAACCACTGAGCTACTTATTTACTATAATTAAAATGTTACAATTCTACTACCATGCACTACAGCACAAGTTAAAAGTTATGATATTCACTCCAAATCACTGGTACAAAGGTGATGTGACTATTAAATCACAACTTACAAATCAAATAAATTCAAAAATAAGCTAATGAATATGACTATGATTATTAAAACTGTTTACTGAACACAATTTAATATATTTACTAAGTAAAAAACAGCAACATTTTTCAAAAAAAAAAAAAAAAAAAGGAAAAATGTTAATGGAAAAAATATTCTCAACCTGATCAACTCTCATGAACCAGATGATATTGTAAGATTGACAATATAGGAACCATTAGCTGGGAGTGATCATTGAATTCTCGGCTAGATGATAGAGGTAGATGTTGGTAAAGGCAAAGGAATGGGTTCCAATTTCAGGAAATGTAATTATGACAATTTAAGGTGTTACATGACTTCCTTCTGCTGAAGAGATAGCTCACAGAGTGCAAATAAATTAGAATTGTGGTACAACTTTAAAGCTATAATTAAAAATCTTCAAAGAGTATATACTATTAACCATGAGTTAGAAGTACCAGGATTGATGAGACCCAGACAGTATTTCAGGAACTTTTCCTCTTCATCTGCTCTTCATATACATGAGGGGTTGAGGAAAGATGGCTGCAAGATAGATATGCAAAAGTTTGCCTTCAGCCAGCAGATGGCTGGTTGTTGGGGGAAAAACCGCTATCTGCTGTTGTGGAAGTGGGCACCTTGAATAAATCCAAGGAAGAATTAGACAAATTCCTGCAAGGCTGTTGTTGTTGTTTGGTTTTTAGGAGCATTAGCAACTAAGGCCACATTGCTCCGGGGATATGCAATGGTCATTCCCTGACCTTTCTGCATCCTCCGTATTTGGTGGTCACAGGCTCGAACCCCGGTCTAATCAAGAAGCATGTGCTACGCACTGATGCTCCTGCCCACCTGGCCACGGAGACACCTTTATGTGGAGAGGCCTAACTTCCTGCAAGGTATGGATGGGTGAAGTGCGTAGTTTTTTTTTTTGGCTGATGCTTTATAAGCTTACTTTCTTGTATCATTTGCCACTACTAATATTCTGCATACACAACCGAAGCTCTTAATAGCTATCTTGAAAACATTTTCTTTGATTTCTCCACTGAAAATTATAAACATTGGTATTAGTAGAGGCCTATGAAAGCAAGCAAGCTTACATGGCATCAAAAAACCCTTCCAGTTTGACTCATCCATTCATTCCAAAAGTCTGTCTAGTTCTGCCTTGAATTTATTTAAGTAGTAAACTTCCACAATGACAGATGGAAGTTTGTTCCAGAAATCAATCACCCACTGGCTACAAATTTCTACACATCTATTCTGCAACTGTCTTTCCTCAATTTGAATTTATGCCCCCCTCAGGTGCAGAATCTGATAAATGGGAAGAATCCCATCAGCATTGAGCTGATAGGATTACCAATAAACAAAGTGTTGTTACCAAGCTGACCAGTGCAACTTCTAACTGTTGCACTGGTTACCAAGAAAGGCTTAGGTCTTTAGCTTTTCTTGGTAACAGCAACACTTTGTTCCACTCACTAATCTCGTTGCCTTTCTATGTGCTCGTTCCAGCAGCTCTACATCTTTCCTAAAATGAAGCTTCCAGACCTGAATGTAGCACTCAAGGTGTAGCCTGACCATTGCCTTATACAAGGTGATAATCACTTCCTTATTTCTGCTAGCAAAATTCCTATATATGAGAGAAATCTTTATTGCAACACTGAGATAGTGATGTACATAGTAGTGCAGTTGCAATTGCCTGTCACAGCACAGTGGCCAGGGGTTAATGATGTAATGTAAAGACAAAGGTTGCCTGAATAAACTAAAAAATTAAGAGTATAATAATAATGAATAAGTTAAATAAAGTATTAGAAAAATACAGAAATGGCATTGGTAGTATACTTAACATTAAGTGAGTGTACAGAATATTAGTCACAAAATACATAACATAAGAATATATTGTACATTGAATAGCATAATTATATACATTGAATCGAGTAAGAGAATACATCGGGACTCAGGTTATAATATTGGTGGCCTTTGCCACCCACTACAGAGTATTCTTTTCTTTTTCTATAATGTCAATCCTGACTAAACTTGTTTAAATCGACATCTTGATCTTGGATGGGTAATAACGTGCTGAGGAAGGAACTGGTCCGACAGGTGAAGGTGCGTTTCAAGAAGGAATAGTTGTGGACTTGTTCGCAGATGCACCACTAGGTTCCTCCATGCACAGTTATTCTAGAAGGAGGTAGAAGAGATGGGACCAGTAATGAGACCGATTCTTCTTTCATCAATGAGTCACATGAAACTAGGGATGTTGAGTGTGTTGGCCATAGCCGTGGTTCAGAGCTGGGGAGGTAAGCAGAGCTTGTGCCAAGCCCATTTCAGGAGCCAATACTCGGAAGAGAACACTGGTTTGGTGGTAGAGGGAGATGCGGATGCCCAGATCTCTGCAGCATAGAGAAGTGGGGGATATACAATTGTTGAAATGTATCTGACAATTGTGGATTTGTCTGTCACATGTTGAAGATGCTGCTTGCATAGTCATTTTAGTCTAGTGGCTTTTGTGACAAGCATGTCTAAATGATGACTGAACAGAAGCTTCAGGTTGAATTTGATCCCTAGTCAGTGTGATTTTGAACAAGTGGGATAGAAGATCCATTGAGGGCGAATAGATTTTTGTTGGGTTTTGTTTTAGCAAGTAAACCACGGTTTCTGATTTTTCTGGATTGATGCTTAGACTGAATTGCTTCAGGTAGTTAGATATTGCTTCAAGAGTGTATGTTAGCTCTTTCGAGATTTGGTGAGGGGTCTTGGTTTGCCTTAATTGGCTTGAGTATCTTTAGGACGTATGCATATATTAGGGTATTTGGCTCTTGGGTTACCAGTGGAGCAATGAGGACAGTGAAGAGGAGGCTGGGCAGTACTACCTCTTTTGGAATATCATTGACAAGACCCCATGAGCTACTCTTGCAGCCTGTCTGCACTGCTCAGAAAACTACATATCTGACTGCACAATTAGCCCAAGTCTTTTTCCTTCTCCACTACCATGAGTTTAGTACTGCACAGTTGGTATGTTACGGAGGCCGCCGTAGCCTAGTGGTCAGGCGCGCGGGTGCATAAGTACACGTGCCTTGAATGACCGGGGTTCAAGCCCGTGACTGCTGAATACGGTGCTGTTTCTTGTATTCTGTGTATCTTGTAAACTCCTCTGACCGTTTGGTCGTCCCGGAGTATAAACAGAAAATTTATTTATTTATTATTTACTCTGAGGTTATTGCTACCCATATGCAGCACTTTGCATTTATCAATGTCAATTTTGATATCATATACTTGGATTTCAGGAAAGTTTTTGATACTGTTGCACATGGAAGACTGCTGTACAAATTGGAGCAGTATAGCATTAAGGGAAAGTTGTTACAATGGATAAAAGGGTGGTTGAGTGGGAGATGACAGAGGGTGGTAATCAATGGACACTGCTCTTTATGGACTAATGTTATTAGTGCAGTTCTCCAGGGTTCGGTGTTGGGCCCATTGTTGTTTATCGATGATATTGATGAAGGTATATCAGGCTTAATGTCCATGTTTGCAGATGATACAAAGGTTGGCACGGTTGTTAATGACAGTATGCTACTGCAACAGAATCTAGAAAAGCTGGGCAGATGGGCTGAGAAGTAGCAACTGAAGTTTAACATTTACAAATGCAAAGGGCTGAATATGGGTAGAAGCCTATATGTAGGTGATTATCCCCTTGTATAAGGCAATGATTAGGCCACACCTTCAGTACTGCGTACAGGTCTGGAAGTCTCATTTTAGGAAGGATGTAGAGTTGCTAGAATGACTATAAAGGGCAACAAGATTGGTGAGAGGAACAAAGGGGAACTCTTACCAAGAAAGGCTTAAGTTCTGCAAGTTGCAGAATCTGGAGACTAGGCACCTGCAAGGTAATCTGATTGATGTGTATAAGGTCTTGAATTGGTTGAGCAGGCTCAATACTGATGGGATTCTTCCGCTTGCTCAGATTACGAACCTGAGGGAAGGGGGCATAGATTGAAATTGAGGAAAGACAGTTGCAGAATAGATGTGCAAAAGTTTGCCTTTAGCCAGTGGGTAGTTGATTGCTGGAACAGACTTCCATCTGTTGTGGAAGTTGATAACTTAAATAAATTCAAGGAAGAAATGGAGGAACGTTTAGAGCAAATGGATGTGTGAAATGGAAATATTTTTTTTTTTTTTTTTTTTGGCTGATGTTGTATAAGCTTGCTTTCTTGCATTGTATGCCTCTGCTAATGCTAAACTTCAGTTGCCTCCTCTAAGCCCATCTGACCAAATCCTGTTGAAGTAGTGTACCATCCTTACTGTCATTAACAACCCCATCAACCTTCGTATCGTCTGCAAACTTGGATATTAAGCCTGATATACTTTCATCAATATCACTGATAAATACAGAAAATAACAATGGGATCGACAGGGACTGCTGGGGAACACCACTAAGTCCAAGGAGCAGTCCATTGATTGTCACTTGCTGTCTTCTCCCACTCAACCATCCCTTCATCCATAGCAACAACTTGCCCTTAATGTAAAGTGTTCCAACATGGGACATCGATTTTTTTGTAACCCCCACACCCTAAAAAAATACACACACATATTTTTTGAAATTTTTTATTCATAAAAAAATATTCACATACAAAATGTAAATTGAATACATATACTTCTTTGAACTAAATTTATAAAATAAAATATCACACTTCTTAAAAAAAACAAATATAGTCTATATTATTTTTTTTCACATATATTTGTTTTATTTTGCAGAAATACTATATTATAAAAGGATTTCTGTGAAATAATAATAATAATAAAAAAAATACATACTTCTTTTAACAATAAAAACAATAGAAATTAAATAATATAATTAAATATATTTTTCTGCGGAGTGAATTTTTCTTAATAATTTTTCGTTATATGCTATTTCTTCATAAAATTCTTCACAAGAATTAGCAAAATTGCACTTAACTTTTAGTAATGCTTTCAGGATTTCTATGGTCAGTTGTGTTTTTTTATTTTTGACATCCACAACTTATTTACTACCGAAAACTCTTTCCCTTGCACCACTGGTTCCCGGAAAACATAATGCAAACCTATTACTCTTTTCAAATGTCTGCATGGTATTTCCCTTGTGTCAAAATGTTTAAATATTTTGACTCATCTCATATCTGTTGGCATTCTTTCATTATTCCATTCTTTTATTTCTGAATCATCAGCATATTTTTTTAAATATGATATCTTGTCAAAAAGCCCACTTTCTTCATCCGCATCAATTAACTTCATTTTATCATAAGTTTAAACGTATTCTAAACTTTTTCCACACATTGCCAATTAACACAATTTTTAAGATTCATCCATCTATAACAATCAATATTCTAACCACAAAGTTCAATCACAAATGACAGATGTGAGATGACTATTTATGTGGTCAGCCAGAACCATCTATGAGACAAAAGATGCAAAATAAAATAAAAAATTCAAAATAGTGATTCATGATATAAATATGGAAGCTACACGTCCAATCTGGGGCATTTTCTGGAACAGTTTGCAATGCAGGGCAAACAACTTAAATTCGGGACTGTCCTGCATAATACGGGATGTCTGGTCACTTTACCTTAATGCCATACTGCTCCAACTTGTACAGTAGTCTTCCATGTGCAACAGTATCAAAAGCTTTCCTAAAATCCAAGTATATGATATCAGAATAATTTTTTGCATCCAATTCTTTTCTGACGACATTGTAGTATCCAATCAAATTGGTCAGACAAGACTTCCCTTTAACAAACCTATGCTGTGTTTGAACTATAACTGCCGTCTTGTCTAAATAATCCTGCAGTGCTTCTTAAACCAGATATGCCATTATTTTCCCTGGAACAGAAGTTAAACTAGCAGATCTGTAATTACTCGTGTCACTTTTCGATCACCCCCCCCCTTGTGAATTGAGGTTACATCTACACATCTCCAAGCTGTGGGGGACCTCCACTGAGTCCAAGGATGCCCTCATAATCATCTGGCTAAGGGCCTGCTTACTTCTTTTTCTGCCTCCTTTAATATAACTGGATAGATCCCATCCACTCCAGGTGCCTTTCTTAAGTTTAACTTCAACAATTTCTCCTTCACTTTTCTCTCAGTTATTACGAAATTATTTAACTCCCAATTAGAGTTTGATAAGCTTCTGGCCTCCGCTTCCCCACAGAATTCCTCATGTGTGAATGTAGATGCAAAATACTCATTCAGTCTGTCAGCTACCCGAGCAGAATCATCAACAATCAAACGATCGATATTAGGTGAACCAATCTGATTCATTCCCTTCCTTCTAGAGTTTACATGAGTAAAGAAGTCTTTACTGTTTTTCTTTGCATGCTTTGCCAAGGATTTCTCGTAATCTGCCTTTGCTTGCCTATCCTCCTTTGTGACTCGATTACAGACTATCTTATATCTACCATAGGCATCTGTGTCCCATGATAATTTATATGCATCCCATACATTTTTCTTCCCTGCTATGACTCTCATTAGTTCATCTGACATCCATTTAGGCCTAAATATTGAACTGTATTTCTTAGTTGGTATGAAAAGTCCAGTAGCTTCCAGATTAATTCCTTGAATGCTTTCCATTTAGAATTTGCTTTAGTAACATGCGCATGTGCGAGTAGTTGCTGTGGTGTTGTGTTTGTTCTCCTGCTTTCAGATGGTGAATCTCAGTGTTTCACCTCATCGTCAAATGGCACTCAACAGAGTGGGCTATCCGAGGACATACCTTATGATGTGGTATCAGAGCAGACAATTTCTCTTACCTCTCACCTTCTTAACCACGAAGTCTCATAAGTTGAAAAGCCAGATGAGATGACCATGAAAATGATTTTTCAAATCTTGGACACTCAAAAATCCATGATGGCCTCTCTTCTTGACAAAACTAAACAAATCAGGTCAGAACATGCCTAACTTTGCAAAATAAATTATATTTTACTACAGAAAATTTTGGACTTAACAGATCTTATTCAAAACTCAAGTAGATCCCTCAGTCCTACATATAACTTGCCGAAATCCATGGAAAATTCCACATTTCAACCGACTTCTACTCCTACAGAAGAAGCTACTTACACATCTATTGTAAAGCAACCTCCACATCCTCCAGTATATGCTCCGGTTACTAGTCAATCTCAGAAAGAGTGTAAATATGGCAATCGATCTGTCAATCCTAGATGATGTCAATTTCTCCAGGAGGCAGGCAGATCACATTGGAGGACAACGGAATCAATCAGACAGGAAGACATCAACACCCCCCCTGCTGTTGTGGGAACAGCTACCAATTTTTTTTTTTTTTTTTGGTAGTTGTTGGCGCATTGGCTTCTGTGGCCATAATGCACCTCCCAAGGTTTTTGCAGTACTTTGATCCAAGCCCGAAGCGGGATTCGAACAAGCGACCTCTGGGTTGCCAGGCAGGCACTTTACCCACCCGGCTAGCCCGGTCGGCAGCTACCAACTATTCAATCCGAGCAGTCCCCAGAACTAAAAGTTCAACCAAGGGTATTTTCGTCTTGCAACTCAAACCCCAACTGTGCAGTACAGAAGCAGAGCAGCATAACAGAACTCAACTGCAGATAGACGTAAAAGTAATAAAAATGAATTCCAAACATGATTTGTACAGCTCTTTCTATATTCAGTCAACAAACGGACTTTTATCTATTACTAAAGGATCACTTTTGGCCTGAGAGAGCCATTATAGTAATAGTAATCGTGGCATGTGATGCAAGAAAGCAAGCGCATGAGCATCAGCCAAAAAAAAAAAAAAAATTCACACAATCATTCCCTCTAAATGTTTGTCCAGTTCCTCCTTAAATTTATTTAACCTATCAACTTCCACAATGACAGATGTAAGTTTGTTCCAGCAATTAACCACCCGCTGGCTAAAGGCTAACTCTTATGAAAACACCTTTCTGCCATGTCACTTGCCAACAATTAAACCAAATAACTTATGCCTTACTACAGCATCAAAAAATGCAATTACTGTATTCTATATAAATGCTTGCAGTCTTGTAAAATATAATGATGAAATCCTTGCTCAACTGACATCATGGAATCTCCATCCAGACCTGAAGGTTTTTACTGAGACCTGGTTCTCTCCTGAAGTCTCAATACGATTAAGACTATGCTCTCTTTCACAGCTGCAGATGTGATCCTAAAGGGGGTGGAGTTGCTATTTATGTTCACAATCATCTGCGATGCTCTGCCTTTCCTATCACAAATCTGCACGATCAAGCTTGTGAAATCACTTTTATCCACAGTGCCTCTCTGGTGATTGGGTGTCCATACCGACCTCTCTCAGCTTCAATCAACAACTTCTTTGTAACTCTTGACAATATTCTATCTCACTTCACAAGCAAATCCCTTAGTCTTCTGCTGATGGGAGATTTCAATATTAACATACTTCAAAGCCCTTCCTCTCAAATGCAAGACCTCCTAGATGTCGTTTCTTCCAATAGTTTCTCTCTTTTGACTGACGGAATTATCCCGACTAGAATGGGAGAGTCCCACAATTCCCTTCTTGACTTCGCAATTGGGGAATGCTCACTAACCTATGCAGTACTGGATGCAACTATTTCTGATCATTGCCCCATCCTAATGGTAATTGAAAATCATGCAATTGTGGAAGAGACCATGCACACTTACAGATCTGTCACTACAGGCTCTCTCAATCAGCTCTGTTATTGACCTCCAGCAATCTTCGTGGGATGGGGTGCTTGCTACTGATGATCCTGAAATTGCAACGAACTTCTTCTTTGAACATATCCTAAATAGTTACGAAAAATGCGCGTCATACATCAGGAGCCCAGGGAATAAAAAGACCACCAGGCAAAGATGAAAATTATGCCCATTCATCTCAAACAAAATTTGTAACATACTACAGAAAAGGGACAAACTTGCAAGAATTGCTAGAGCAACACGAAAGAGGGCAGATAAAAACAAATACACAACGTACAGAAACAAAGTCACCAACAATATTCGGTTGGAGAAAAGGAAATATTATAGTTCCCAACTTAAAGGCATCATTACAAGCAAGGAAAAGTGGACAGTCTTGACAAGCTGCTACCTGGAAGGAAAACAAAACCACAGAGCTATGTTGGGGATGTAGCTGAGAATGAGGCACTCATTTCAGATGACCAGGAAAAAGCCGCAGCACCTTCTGTAATCATTTTATCTCAGGTGTGAATAACCTTTTTAAAAACGAATTTGACTCTAGAGATAATGCAACAGAGAATCTGTCAAGCACTCAATAAGGAGCTCTTTTTTTCTCGCTCCACTCTCAGATCAAGAGATTTTAGAAGCAGGACATCAATTAAAAGTAAAGGGAGCCCCTGGTTTTGATGAAATATCTCCTGCACTGCTGAAGAAGGTCCTTAACTCAGTTCTAACACCACTGAAGTATATTTACAATCTTTCCTTTTAATCCGGTAAATTCCCATCTCAATTCAAAAAAGCAGTCATTGTTCCTGTTCCTAAGGAGAAACATCAACAATTTCGACAATTTTCGTCCAATAGCTCTACTCTCAATTTTTGCAAAATTATTCGAAAAAATTCTTCACAGCTGACTCATGGGCTTCCTGGAAGTCAATCAGCTTATCCATCAACAACAGTATGGTTATCGTTTGAAAAGATCCAATGACCTGGCAATTGTTGACTGCTGCTCTAGGATCATGGACTATCTTGAAAAGGAACACTATGCAATAGCACTGTTTCTAGACCTAACCTTTTGACTGCATAAATCATAAAATCGTACTCAACAAGCTTAGCAATCATGGCTTGAGAGGAAATATTAACCTTGTCCTTGAAGACTGCCTTACTGAAAGGCCATTTGTCATTAAAACAAACCAGTCTTTTTCAGACATTTCTTATTTCTCCAGGGGAGTACCTCAAGGTTTACTTCTCGGACCTATCCTATTTGTTCTTTACATTAATAAATTTCTCTCTCTTCTTCCATTGTCCCACCTAGTAGCGTATGCCGATGACATTTCCATTCTAATCACTGATAAAGACCATAACCAGCTTCAATGCAAGATCTCTGCCCTGCTCACAGAAATGCAGTTGGCTTCAAAAGAATCAGCTTATACTATAATCAATAAATTTAATTAATTAATTAAATTTATTGATCTTATTAATTTAAAATATCATGCCCCAGACTAGAGCAGCAAAGCAATGGGCACAAAGTGGCAGGAGTGCTGTGACTCGGTGGACAACTGAGGATGGCGATTCTCCAACGCATCACAGCCAAAAAAAAATGTGCAATTTGTGAAATGTTTGCCGAACTCTCTGGAACAGAACATGATCTAGCCAAGGAGGATGTCTTTGTGTGTGCCAAATGCAGAGAGTATCTAGAAATTAGGCATCAACTCAGCGTTCTAATGGGCATCTATGAAAGCTCGAGGTGTAGGGTAGATGCCCTCGAAGAAATTATTATGAGGAGCCCGTCAAGCTCTCAGCTGCCCAACTCAACGCCAGAGCTCACTCCTGGGCATCAGGCAACACAACGGCAATCTCCAAGGCAGAATGCGCTGGTCCCACAGGAGTTAGTTATTGTTGGTATAGGGTAGATGCCCTTGAAGAAATTATTATGAGGGGCCCGTCAAGCTCTCAGCTGCCCAACTCAATGCCAGAGCTCACTCCTGGGCATCAGGCAACACAGTGGCAATCTCCAAGGCAGAATGCGCTGGTCCCACAGGAGTTAGTTATTGTTGGTATAGGGTAGATGCCCTTGAAGAAATTATTATGAGGGGCCCGTCAAGCTCTCAGCTGCCCAACTCAATGCCAGAGCTCACTCCTGGGCATCAGGCAACACAGTGGCAATCTCCAAGGCAGAATGCGCTGGTCCCACAGGAGTTAGTTATTGTTGGTATAGGGTAGATGCCCTTGAAGAAATTATTATGAGGGGCCCGTCAAGCTCTCAGCTGCCCAACTCAATGCCAGAGCTCACTCCTGGGCATCAGGCAACACAGTGGCAATCTCCAAGGCAGAATGCGCTGGTCCCACAGGAGTTAATTATTGTTGGTGATTCTATTGTCAGGGAGACGGGGAATATATTGTGTAAAGAGGATAGATGGAATAGGACCAGGGTGTGACTGCCAGGGGCAAAAGTTGATGACGTTGTGAAGCATATATCATCTTTTAAGGGTACAAAAGGATGATACTGTTGTACACATTGGCACCAATGACATTAAGAATAGGAGATCTACAGATTTACTTAATAAGTACAGGTCAATGTTGCAAAAAAGTCGTGAGTTAGTTGGGTCCGTTAGGGTTAAATTTGAAAGTGTCTGCAATTCTGCCCAGACACGATAGGAGAGAGTACATGATGAGAGCCTTGTCAATCAATTTGGCCCTGGAGGGACTCGCAAGGCTCAAGGGGTAGAATTTTTTCAGAGTGGTCTGTGCTTGTTAACAGGAGAGACTGCTTCTGCAGGGATGATATACACTTAAATAGAAAGGGTGCAAGAATATTTGCTGATGCTATCGAGGCAGTATTAGGTTGGTTGTAAAACTGCTAGATTGGGGGGGGGGGATTCAGAGACTAAAAGGATAAAAGTAGCCGCAGGCAGAGGTGAAGGCGATTCTTGCACTACTTCTATTAGAATAAGCAGTAGCCTAATAGAAGTAGTGCAAGAATCACCTTCACCTATGCCTGCGGCTACTTCTATTACAATAAGCAGTAGCCGGAACGAAGGGTGCTGAGGATTTCAGGGACTGATGGCAGTCATCGTGAAATAGGTGGATATATGGGATGTGTTAGGGTAACTAAGAATAAGAATAGGTGCATGTATATTTGCATGCACCTATTCTTATACCAATGTATACCAATTCTAGAAGTATGGTAAATAAATTTGATGAATTTGAAGTGTTGGTCAAGACATCAAAGGCAGATATTGTTGGTATAGCAGATATAATAGAAGTAGTGCAAGAATCACCTTCACCTATGCCTGCGGCTACTTCTATTACAATAAGCAGTAGCCGGAACGAAGGGTGCTGGGGATTTCAGGGACTGATGGCAGTCATCGTGAAATAGGTGGATATATGGGATGTGTTAGGGTAACTAAGAATAAGAATAGGTGCATGTATATTTGCATGCACCTATTCTTATACCAATGTATACCAATTCTAGAAGTATGGTAAATAAATTTGATGAATTTGAAGTGTTGGTCAAGATATCAAAGGCAGATATTGTTGGTATAGCAGAGACATGGTGTCACACAGATATTAGAAATGCAGAATTGGAATTTGGGGAATACAATGTGTACAGAAAGGATAGACAGGATAGGAAGGGAGGAGGTGTTATGCTGTTAATTAAGAAAAAAAAAATCAAAAGTGCATCCAGTTGATATAGACGAACAGTGCATTGTTGAGTCAGTTTGGTGTGACATAAGCACTGCGAAAGCAAAAATAAGAGTAGGCCTAATTGTTCATTGTACTTGAATGAGTACAATGAACAATTGTACAGAGAAATAGAGTGGGCTAGTAAATCAGAATGTCTTATAATGTGGGATTTTAACTTCCCAGACACTGACTGGAACTTGTGGATTGGTGACTCACACACTAGTAAGACTTTTGTGGATTTATTGGTTGATTGTTTTCTGAGCAGCATGTTCGAGAAGCAACCAGAGAGGGTAATACTCTTGATCTGGTAATCAGCAGTGATCATTTGTGTATTAAGAATTTGCAGATAAAGGAACCACAAGGTGGCAGTGATCACAGTGTACTGATGTGGGATTTACTTAAAGATATAATTACCATCAGGGGTAAAGGAAAGGATTTTTACTTCCATAAAGGTAACTACAGTGGTGTCAAACAGTTTTTAAATTCTGTAAAGTGGGTTCAACTGATGATGTTACCAACAGCAAATTCTAAGTGGGAAGCATTCAAGGAATTAATTGTAATCGTGGAAGCTACTAAAAGTTTCATACCTATTAAGAAATATTGTTCAAGGTTTAGGTCTAAATGGTTGTCAAATGAACTAATGAGACTCATCACAGAGAAGAAAAATGCATGGGATGCATATAAATTATCAGGCGACACAGAAGCCTATGGCAGATATAAACTAGTCTGTAATCAAGTCACAAAGGAGGTTAGGCAGGCAAAGGCAGATTACGAGAAATCTTTGGCAAAGGATGCTAAGAAATATAGCAAGGATTTCTTTACTTATATAAACTCTAAAAGGAAGGGATGAATCTGATTGGTCCATTTGATATCGATGGTTCAACTGTTGATGATCCTGCTCAGATAACAAACAAACTGAATGAGTATTTTGCATCTACATTCACACATGACGGGCTGCAAGAGTAACTCATGGTGTATTGTCAATGATATATAGGAATTTTTCTAGCAGGGATAAGGAGGTGATTATTCCCTTGTATAAGGCAATGGTCAGGCCACACCTAGAGTACTGTATACAGGTCTGGAGGCCTCATTTCAAGAAGGATGTAGAGCTGCTGGAACGAGTACAGAGAAGAGCAATAAGATTAGTGAATGGAACAAAGGGGTGCTCTTACGAAGAAAGGCTTAAGTTTTGCAAATTACAGTGTCTGGAGACTAGGCACCAAAGAGGTGATCTGATAGAGGTGTATAAAGCCTTGAATGGTTTGAGCATGCTCAATGCTGATGGGATTCTTCCTCTCGCTCAGAATAATCACCTGAGAGGGCATAAATTCAAATTGAGGAAAGACAGATGTAGGATAGATGTGCGGAAATTTGCCTTTAGCCAGCGGGTGGTTGGTAGGTGGAACAGACTTCCATCCCTTGTCGTGGAAGTTGATAGCCTAAATAAGTTTAAGGCTCAGCTGGACAGGTATCTTGATCGAACAGAGGGGTGAAGTGGAAGTGTTTTTTTCTTGGCTGATGCTGCATAAGCTTGCTTTCTTGCATCAAATGCGTCTACTAATGCTAATGCTAAAAGGTCTGGAGGCCTCATTTTAGGAAGGATGTAGTTTTGATTGAGCGTGTACAGAGAAGGGCAACAAGGTTGGTGAGGGGAATGAAGGGATCCTCTTACCAAGAGAGGCTTAAGTTCTGCAAATTGCAGCAGCTGGAGACTAGGCACCTGCGAGGTGATTTGATTGAGGTGTATAAGGCCTTGAATGGGTTGAGCATGCTGAATTCTGATGGAACCCTTCCACTTGTTCAGATTATGAACCTAAGGGGGCATAAATTCAAATTGAGAAAAGACAGGTGTAAAATAGATGTGCGGAAATTTTCCTTTAGCCAACGGGTGGTTAATTGCTAGAACAAACTTCCATCTCTCGTTGTGGAAGTTGATAGGTTAAATTAATTTAAGGAGGAACTGGACAAACATTTAGAGGGACTGTTTTGTAAATTTTTTTTTTTGGCTGATGCTGCATAAGCTCATACACTTGCTTTCTTGAATCACATGTACTACTACTAAACCCAGAAAAATCCAAATATATGGTGTTTAGGACAAAAAATAAACCATTAAATATTGATTTCAAAATAACATACAAAGTTAAACAACTCGAAAGAGTGAATGATACCAAGTTTCTAGGATTCTGGCTAGATGAGAAGCTGAGTTGGGATAAACAAGTGATCACCTTACGAAAGAAGACTTTGTCACTAGCAGGAATACACACCCAAGCCTCTGCCTGGGTGCCTCCTTCCCTTCTCAGACTAGTATTCCTTTCCTTAATACAGCCTCACCTCACACATGAAATCATCTCATGGGGTACTACCAGGTACGATAACTTTGCGAGAATCAATTCAATTATCAATTGATGTGTTTGTTCAATATTATTCCTTTCCTGGAATGCATCGGTGACTTCGAGATATAAGGAAGCAAGACTGTTAAGCATCTACCAACTGATACAAAAAGCTGAGGCAGTCTTTGTCTACAATGCTTTGAAAACACCCAACTTTCCTCCACTCTTCAGATCCTTTTTATAACAAAAGTATTAATAACATACAATTTAAGAAATGAAACTAACCTGACGGTTCTGCTTTTCAGAAAAGCCATAGGTCAGAAAAATATAAAATACAAAGGTGCAAAAACCTGGAATAATCTTCCTGAAAATATCAAAAATGCCATTTCACTAAACTGGTTCAAGAACTGAACACATCACCAGGGATGTCTGATCTAAATCGCCTTCCACTCAACTCCTGAACTTTGCTTTCCACAATGCATACCAGTTTGGAAATTATGTAAACGAGTTGAAGGAATAGCTGCCAAAAAAGTTTGTAACACTCTAGGAAATTATTTCATCATTTTTTTTTTCATATTTCTTATTGTTTTTTTTTTTTTTTTTTTTTCTTGATTTGGTAGTTGTTGGCGCATCGGCTTCTGTGGCCATATTGCACCTCCCAAGGTTTTTGCAGTACTTTGATCCAAGCCCGAGACGGGAATCGAACCCGCGACCTTTGGGTTGCCGGGCAGGTACTTTACCCACTCGGCTAGCCCGGTCGGCATTTCTTATTGTAAAAGTACTCATAATGTAAATATAAGTACTGTTGTTAACCATGTGACATATGTGGTTGGTTTTCGAAGTCTGTGTAATGGAATGCAGAAACATGTCCGATTTATTTATGATGTATCTGTTAAATAACACCTGTGTAATTTTAGATCTGTTTTTATTGTTATCTTTTTCAAAGGGAACACCCCCTAAAAAGCCTCTGGCTTATGTGTTTTCCCTCCCTTCTTGCTGTTATCAAGATAGGGTATTGATAAATCAATTATTAACATCATCAGTTGATCCCACCGTATAGAATTTAAAAACTGTCTGAGACTACTGTAGTCACCTTACAAAAACCCTTCCCTTTACCCCTGATGGTAGTTACATCTTTCAGTAAATTGCACATCAGTACACTGTGATCACTGCCACCTAGTGGTTCCTTTATCTGCAGATCCTTAATACATGAATAATGACTGCTGATAACAGATCAAGAGTATTACTCCGTCTGGTTGCTTCTCGAACATGCTACTGTAGAAAACAATCATCAAATAAATCCACAAACATCTCTGTTAATTAGTGCATAATTAGAAAAAATCGAATTCATTAATAATGAATTTCACATTTCATGCAATGGGAGCTCCTGTTATTGACAGGCTGGTGTTTTATTGGAGACATTCATTCATTAAAGTGTGCAGGTTTTTCAATTTCATTTCACTTGCCAATATGTCCACAAGGAGTTTTAATTTCAAAAATGATAGATATGTTTTTAATATAAAAAAATGGATTTTTCATAGTTATCTTCAGAAAAACAATTGAAACCATAAGTGTCATCAAAAGTGAACAATTTTTAATTAATTTTTGCTGATTTGTCAATTGTAGGCACATGGGGTTGAAGTGACCCTGCAAGCCTAAAGGAAGAACAATTCTTGTATCCGATGATGGGTTAAGAACCCACAACACAAGTAGGTTTCAAGTTCGATGAACAATAAAATAGCCAATCTAAAAGGGCAGAAAAGTTACAGAGCAATAAAAAATACTAATGCCTATAACAGTTACAAATTGATCTGTAACAATACTGCTGGAAAGGTTAGGCCGACAAAGACAGATTATGAGAAATTACTGGTCAAGAGAGCAAAGAATGGTGACAAGGAATTTGTCCTCGTTCTTTGCTCCCTTATAATATTCATACACATTTTTCTCGTATGACTTACAAATATGACCTACAAATGTGTAGAGGAAATCATGCAGACAATGATAAAGAGTGTATTACAGGATCATATAGATAGAATGAAATTTTGAAGGAAACATAGCACAGTTTTTAAAGAGAAAATCATGTTTAGCTATTTAGACAGAGTCTGTTGTTTGTTTTTTGGTTTTTAGGAGCATTAGCAACTAAGGCCATATTGCTCCGGGATATGCGGTGGTCATTCCCTGACCTTTCTGCATCCTCAGTATTTGGTGGTGACGGGCTCAAACCCCGGTCTAATCAAGAAGTGTGTGCTACACACTGCTGCTCCTTCCCACCTGCCTACGGAGGCGCCTAGACAGAGTTACTTGTGAGCTGGATGTAGGAAATAATTTTGACATTGTTTACAGCAAAAAGCTGTAAACAATGTCAAAATTTCAGCAAAAAGCATTCGACTCAGTTCCAAATGAGAGGTTACTGTATAAGTTGGAACATGCTGAAATCACAGAAATCCTTAGATGGATTGCAGAAGGCAGAGGTTGTGATTAAGTCATTCTTCAGATTGGGCTAATGAAAGAAGTGGGGTTCCTCAAGGATTGGTACTGGGACCTCTCTCGTTTCTGATTTTCGTAAGTGATGTCAACAAATGGAGAGAGAGAGAGAGAGAGAGAGATGTCAAATTTGCAGATGATATCAAGATGTAGAGTAGTTAATGATCAGTGCCAAACACAGCTTCTTCAGGATGACTTATATGGGCTTCAGAGATGGTCAGAAAAGTGGTAGCTATCTTTTTAATGCAGAAAAATGGGAATAGCAACCCCAAAATAGCTTAGACTTAGTGGATTGAACTAAAAACGGTAGAGGAAGAAAATAGATTTTTGACTTATGATACAGTCAGACGTGAAGTTCTCTGAGCAGTGTAGACATGTGGTAAGGAGGCCCAGGGTTTACTACTGATGATTTATCGAGAATTTGCCTGTAGAGATAGGGAGGTCGTAATACCAGCGTATAAGGCAGCCGTGAGAAAACCCTTGGAATACTGTATCTATATATGGAGACTGCACCTAAAATAGTTATCATGCTTCTTAAAGGCTGATCTCACCAGGCAATATGCCTGGTGAGATCAGCAAATAGGACAACCACATGAGGAAAGACTGAATATGTGGGCTGCAGTTTAAACTGGATTACAGGAAGTTTTATTGTAGCCAGTGAGTTGTTAATTATTGGAATAAGTTGCCTCTCTGGGTGGTTAAGGCTGACAACTTAGGGAAATTCAAAGTACTGCTGGATAGATACCTATATGAAGAGGGAGTCAAATAGGTGGTTTATTAAATTTTTTTTGGACCAGTTTAGCAAAAACTCAGGTATTCCTTGCACTATGCCTAATACTATTTCTGCTGAATCCTTCTGCCAGCCATTATCAATAAGTTCAATATTACTAAATTGATTGACTGAGTATTATTTTATTAAATTTTAATGAATTACAAGAGTGCATAAAAAAAAAAAAAAATAGTTCCCTGATTTTTTTTTTCATTGAATGGAATATGGTATTCACAAATGGCTGGATATATCAACTACTTTCCCATATGTGTGGAAATTGCCTTTTGGCCAGTGGGTGTTCAATTGCTGGAACAGCCTTTCATCTGCTGTTGTGGAAGTTGATAGCTTTAATAAATTCAAGGAAGAACTGGACAAGGGGATGGGTGAAATGGGAATTTTTTTTTTTTTTTTTTTTTTTTTGCTGATACTGTATAAGCTTGCTTTCTTCAATCATATGCCTCTGCCAATGCTAATATCATCACCCAGATTATTTAAGCACATCAGCTGACAATCAACCTTTCTTTACTGCTACAACAGAAAATTATGCACTAGTGTCTGAGCTATTTTTCATTGCTTGTTGAATATCCTCACTGGATTGAAACTGCTAATCTCAAAGATGTTTCTTTAAGAGTTTCTTTGCAGTCTAACCTGCAAAACAAATGGAAGTTGAAAAGCTCGGAAGTGTAAAATCTATGGTACTTGAGTTTCTGGTAGACTGCTGCCTTCAACTTGGAGATCAGTAATTTTGATTCAATTGAGAATGTTCAACAGGCTGTAAAAATATGCTTTAGGCAGCAGGATACAACTTTCTACTGGTGTGGCAGAAAATCTGAATATGTGCCTGCTAAATCCGAAAATTTGAATATGTGCGTGCAACTGAATGCAACTAGGTATGGCTTTTTGCCGCATAACCATCTAAATAAATTAGATGGTTATGCGGCAAAAAGTACCATACCTAGATCTGTAACTGTGGGAGAAAGTGACGGGTGGGGGGGTCAGAGAGCTGGTCTGTTATGGTTGTTAAGAGGATGTGGGCCATTCAGAACTCTTGTGGAGAGGGGCATAATTTATAGTTTGGCCTCTGTTATATTTAAAAGTAGTTGATCCAGCCTTCTGATTCATTTTCAGTTAAAGAAATTTTGTTATAGACACTGAAGTCTCTACCTGAATTTCTTTAACTGAAAATGAATCCCTTCCTTTTTATTTTGAAAATGTAAAATATATTTTATGGTATAATTTAAAAAGTGTGTGTATTTCTGAATTCAATTTCAACTTCTCTGCATACTTTGAACCTCTCCAGTTTCAAACAACTGAAAGTCGACCACCAACACTTGGTGTTACCTTAGAAACAATAATGTTATCTAAGGGTCAGCCAAAGTTCTAATAGCTTTTATAAGCAATTTTTCTAATAGATTAAAAAATGGCCTAAAAATAATTTCGTTAGTTTAAAGAAGGCATGATCATATCTGCAATTTCAAGGATACTTGCATTTCATTAGACTAACATCTCTACTACAGATTCATCAATCTCTGAATAACATATCAAGTCTGAATGAGCAGCCAAGCAGTGTAGAGAAAAAATACTTCCAGTTAAACTCATAACAAAAGTTGTATAGCTTTAACCCCTAAAAAGCTGCATTTTCCCCTATGCAGCTCATTAATAAAGGTTAGAAGCAATTTTGAAATAATTTTAATGTGTTAAAATATAACTGTAATCTTTATTATTTATCTATATGCAGAGAGTACTTCCAAAATGTAGTTATTTCTACTTGTTCATATATTTAATTCTCACTATGATTATCAATGGTAACCAGAAACATTCAAATTTTGCATGATCAACATACTGGCAGAAAAATGTGCTTTAATAACTTTTGGCAATAAGTGTAATTTTTAAATTTACACACCAGATGTACATAAACTAGTACACCTGTATGTACTAGATTAATGTCAGATTAATCACAATTCACTCTTCCTAATTAATTTGGAAATCAGCTCCAAGAAAATAAAAATAATTATACTATTCTGCTAATCCATATTGACATGTAGACACTATGTACAATGCAAGTTACCAATGTAACAGCCATTAAAATTTATATACATATACATCCCTCAGTATTATTTATGGGTAACTAACAAATTTCTTAGAGGAGTATCTGTTTTGGTAAATTTAGTCATATTATAAAATTTCTGTTATTTCTTCTTTATCCTTTTTCATACTTCTATTCTTAGTTTTCCAAAATATGTACTATTTCTAAGGTGCATTCCAGATTTGTCTTCTGCATGTCTGTTATTTATATATATATATATATCTATTAACTTTATTTTCTTTTTAAAAGCTCATGTTTTATTGCATCATACACTCATTATATATTCATTCCATCCACAAAATGCTGAATTTGTCCTTGCAAAATATGTCTTACTTGGCACTGATTTTTGTGAGTTGTTGCTGTTACCTGACTGAGCAATGCAGACAAGCTGCCAGGGCAGGTCATGGGGTTTTGTCAATGTTATACAGGAATTTTGCTAGCAGCTGAAAAAAAAAAAAAAAAAAATGTACAAAACAATTCCCTCTAAATGTTTGTCCAGTTCCTCCTTAAATTTATTTAACCTACCAACTTCCACAATGACAGATGGAAGTTTGTTCCAGCAATTAACCAACCGCTGGCTAAAGGCAAATTTCCGCACATCTATTCTACATCTGTCTTTCCTCAATTTGAATTATGCCCCCTTAGGTTCGTATCTGAACAAGTGGAAGAATCCCATCAGAATTCAGCGTGCTCAACCCATTCAAGGTCTTATACACCTCAATCATATCACTTCATATCAGAAAACTTCATATCTGACTGCACAATTACTACCAAGTCATTTTGACTGTCTGTCAGTGAAGGGAAAAAAAAGATTCTATTTGAGTACTACTTAGCAGAATATTACAAACTGAAAAATCACTCCCAAACATATTCATTAAGTGAGAAATAAAGGCTGTGTTAACAATGTGGTAATCTGCTGTTGGTAAGGTCAACACTTGGAATAATCTTAAATAATATTTCTAAATAAATGATATTCACTTTATTGGACATGCTGTTAGAAGATGACATGTGGTTGGCAAGCTGTAAAAGTTAAAAACAAGATTTTATCCTCTGACTGTTACTTCTTAATCATGGAACATACTAGGGGAAAGTGGATTCTCGTATAGCTTGGTATTCTTGGAATTGCAAAAGAAAAAAAAAATAGTTACTATAAAAATAAAAGGCAAGTAAAGCCAAATCTTATAAAGGGGCTTTTCCTTCAACAAGTTTGTAAATAAGTCATCGGAAAATATATCCATTATCATTTCTATTTACCTACTCGTAAAAATTCGTTCTCCCCGTTTTCAGCTGAGAAAAGGCGCCAGGTTGTCAATTACGGAAAAGCACATGCAAATCCAGAAAATATCGAGAAAAATACAAAAAATGTAAACGCAAGAACCCCCGTGGCAGGGAATCCCCACGTAACAGCGAAAACTTGTTTTTTAAAAAGGGTCGAGTTATATTTTTGATATTTTTGACTTCAGCATGCTGATTTATTTAGGGATTGACGAAAATATAACTTACGTAATACATTCTTGTAATGGGACTTTAAAGAAACAAGATGGATAAGTTGTTTTTAAAATGCCTTAATACGGGCTTTGAATTTCTCCCGTAATTTGTATACTTTGCGATTGATGGTAGATCCGCCATATTCATCAACAAATCCATCTGAAATTCTATCAACCACCACCAGTGTCGCTACCTGTCATATTTCCACGAGATCCACTCTGAGGGAAGTAAATAAAACAATGCACTCTGTGGAATCGAGAGGTGTTAAAAGTCAAGTACAAGGACGCAGCTAGGTGGCAAGAGGAGACGAACATGTGTAATGGAATTTTAACCCGACTTTTTTATTACGGAGTAAAATGTTTATGGGAGAGATACTTGGCAGTCTTTTTTTCACATTTCAATCTATCAAAAAAGTGACATTTAATCATTTCCGCGATGCTGGCTCATGAAATTCAACAGTTGGTGTTAGTTCGAAATTTGAAATGACTTGTATCAGCATAGTGATTTATATACTCTCAATTGCAGATTACAATCTCAGAGCGTACAAATAATTTAATAGAAGCAAGTATTGCTGATGGAGGGTACGTATTTCGATTTTAAGTTGAACTGCACACCGCTCATAGTAACCTTCGTTTATGTTATAGTAATTTATGCAGTTTCATTTATTTTTTTATTATTATTATCTTGAAGGCACGTCATTTCAGCATTGAGGACAATGCACTAAGAATCATTTTCTTACGACTTGAATTACCTTTTCGGCGATGATGCTTCGTACCTCAAATGTGTATAAAAGTTATTTAGTTTGGAGATGTTTTCCGAATGAATAATAATTTGAGAAGTTGGAAATTCAAAATAATTATACCTGCTGACTTTTAAAGTTATTTACAAATGCAAGTATATATATATATATATTTATTTATTTTTTTTAATCGCAGTTACAAAAGTGCATCGATGAAATAGTTACCGTTTTGACTATTGATAAATTTGAAAAACAAAAAAAAAAAGATATTTCATTCGGGTATGGCACGGTTACGATTTTAAAGTACACAACGCTACATCGAACGGCGTCTGCTTTGACGGATGGGTAGGAGAGTGGATTGATACGGGTTATTTTTAGCGACGTAAAATATGATTAGTAAAGACAGAAAACGGTCAGTAATGATGAGAACTATCAAGAATATATTTAAATAGTAAGTAGTATTGTGTTGTCTAGATAACTCGTTATAAATATTATAACGGTGAGATGACGTTTCGGGCATTGGCAAGATAACAGGGAGATTAAACGCATATAAGAAAGAAATTAAATCTTGCGTTAATACGGAGTTTAAAACATATCAAAGCTTGATAAGTTTCATTCTTTGAGCTCATGTTAGGTGAAATCCACGTGCGATAACGCTTGTCCAAATTCAAACTTGCAAAACCACTTCTCTTCTTCCCAATTTATTTCTTAAACTTCCGTTTTCTGTAGTGTTTCCTGAAAATTACGATCTACAGAAATTCAAGTTTAATGCCAACGAGTATATCTTCCTTCAACCCACGGACAGTGCAAAGTTCTATAGGTTCTAATACCTTTCATGTTTCAGCTTTCATTTAAAAAAAAAAAAAAAAAAAAAAACTTTCAGCAATGGTGAAAAAACCTGCTAGATTCTCTCTTTGTCAGTTGCTTACAATAGAGGACTCATTCATAGTATATCACCTTAAAAAAAAAAAAAAACTTATTTATACTCTGGCACAACCACCAGGTCAGTGGAGTTTACAATAAATCATCAATACAGATGTTAATCGTATTTAGCAGTCACTGGCTTGAACCCCTGTCAATTCAAACAGTGCATACTACTGCACTCACGCTCCTGACCACTTGGCTAGGTCAGGCCTTACTTCTAATAGAATGCAGTCTTTATACTGCAGAATTATATGCAATTCAGCTAGCACTGGAACATGTTAACTTCTACAGCCCACACACCTTAATATATATCAATTCTTTAAATGTGGTAACTACCTTGCAAAATTATATGTAGTCTTAACATTATAAAGCAAACAGTTGCAGTTAACATTAGTGGCAAATCATGCAAGAAAGAAAAAAAAAAAAAAAACTCTGCACATCTATTCTGCAACTATCCTTCATCAATTTGAATTTATGCCCCCTCATATGTAGTCTGAGCAAGAGGAAGAATCCATCAGCATTGATCTTCCTCAACCCATTCATAGCCTTAAACACCTCAATCGGATCACCTCAAAGGTGCTTAATCTCCAGACATTGCAATTTGCACAACTGACACCTTTCTTAGTTTGACCACCCATTTGTCTCCCTCACTGGTTTCATTGTCCTCTGATGATCCTGCCCATGTTTCTGGCAAACTGAATGAGTATTTTGCCTCTAAATTCAAATATGAGGAATTCTTTAGGAAAGGGGATGCCAAATGTTTATTGAACTCAAACAGAGAGCTAAAAGAGTTTGTAATAACTGAGAGAAAAGTGAGAGAGAGATTGGAGTTAAACATAGCAAAGGCACCTGAGGTGGATGGGATCTATCCAATTTTATCGAGAGAAGCAACGAAGGAAGTAAGCAAACTCTTAGCATAATTATGGGAGCATCCTTGTATTCAGAAGAGATCCCTGCAAACTGGAGATATGCAAATGTATCCCCAATTCATAAAGGGTGACACAAATAATTACAAACCTCTTAGTTTAACATCTGTTAAACTACAGGTCTGTCATTCCAGCAGCTCTACATCTTTCCTAAAATGAGGCCTCTAGACTTCTATGCAGTACTCAAGATGTGACCTGACTGCTGCCTTATACAAAAGGATAATTGCATCCTTATTCTTGCTAGCAAAATTCCTATATATATCATTGACAGAACCACATGAGATGCTCTGGCAGCCTATCTACACTGCTCAGAGAACTTCATATCTGACTGTTAAATTACCCCCCCCCAGGCATTTTCATTTTCCAATACTCCGAGTGTAGTATAACACAGTTGATACACTACTTTTTTGATGAATTTGTAGTGCTCATGATGACGTCAAATGCAGATATTTTTGGGATATCAGTGATGATTGACTGTCCAATGTCAACCAATGCATCTGGTTGACATTGATGGACAGTCAATGTAGGGTCAGTTTGGTGACATCGGATGACTGATTAATACAATGAAAAATTGTACAGAGAAATTGAGTGGGCCAGTAAATCAGAAGGTCTTTTAATAGAGAATTTAACTTTACAGATATTAACTGGAACTTGTTTGGTCACTCGCAAACAGTTGACATGGGTAGCCAGTGTAATGTTGAGTCACTTTGCCCTAAACACTGAAATGTAAAAATGAGAGGGGTGTATTACAGGCCTAATGACTCTGAGTACAGAGAAATAGACTGGGCCAATAAATCAGAATATCTTATAATGGAGATTTCAATTTTCCAGATATAGTAGTAATATTAATTTGCTGTATATTTCAAGGAAGTAGCAGGATTTGCTTCATTTGAAAAAAAAAAAAAAAAACAAGTAGATAAGAAAATACAAATTATATGCTTCTCTCCTCACACCAGTAACTATCCAGTTGACCTTTGAATTTATTCAAACTATCTGACTTGCCTACCTGCGAAGGAAACTTGTTCCAGTAATGAACTCCTCGCTGGCTAAAAGAAAACTTCCTACAATCTAATTCATTTTACTAATCCTCTCAGAGCCTTATAAACCTCATTCATATCACCTCTTAGGTGCCTGGTTGCTAAGCTCTGCTGATCTCGTCATTCGATTTATCTGTCTTCTTGCAAAAAAAAAAAAAAAAAAAACATGCAAACCATTTTCTGATGGTCAATTCATCAAAGATGCATTTTTAGAATTAACAGATTCTCTTTTTGAAAATTTTAAGAACAAAAATGAAATTAAAAGTGCCCTTCAAGATCTGCAATTATCTCGAAATACTGTGATGTGACGCATCGAAAAAATGAGTAAAAATGTGAGTGAACAATTTCAGAAAAAAATCACTGCGATTTTTCACATGGAGAAAACATTACTTGAAAATGAAATTATTACATTGCGAGATGATATCTTCCTAAAAGCCAGATCATCAGAAAAAGTTTTGGAAATTGTGTCCTTTTCTTTACAACTGAATGAATCTACAGATGTCAGTGAAGCAGCTCAGTTGCTCATTTTTATTTGTATAGTTTCGATGATTCTACCCCTAGAGAAGAATCTGCTGGATATGGTTTTGTTAAAAGAAAGAACTAGAGGTCTGATATCTTTAACTCATTCAAACATTTTATTGAAAAAATTAAATTACCACTATTTAAGCTCGTATCAGTAACAATAGGTGGAGCTAAATGACGGGGCATCTTAACGGATTCATCGCATTGGCCCAAAAGGATGATGAATTCCCAGATTTTTTGAGTTACCACTGTATCATCCACCAACAAGTGTTAGCCAGCAAAAGATTAAATACTAAAAGTGTTATGGACATCGCTTTCAAAATCGTGAATTCCATCAGAGGACAATCTCTTCAAAGGAGACTTTTCAAAATGCAACTCTAGGAAGAAGAACCAGATCTGATATTACACACAAATGTGAGGTGGCTGAGTCAGAGTAAGTTTCTACAGAGATTTCGAAATTTGCTGAATGAAATTAAAATGTTTTTTGATGAGATGAAAAGGTGAGATGATTATCAACAGCTGTAAGATTTTACTAGTAAATTAAGTGATCTCAATTTGGAATTACAAGGAAAAAATTAAAATGTGGGTGACATGATTAGTAGTATTTCTGCACATAAATATCAATTTTTGGCAATAGCTAAGGATCTCAAAGAAAAAAAATTCTACCATTTTGCAAATATGCAAGATTAGTTGCAAAAATATCCTGTTTTTGAATTTAATAGTGACAAATATGTTTCTGAAATTGAGAATGTTGTGGACGATTTTGAAACTAATTAGTGATTTTAAAACAATTTAAGACATTGTTCAATATATTTCTTATCCATTTAATGTCTACTTAGATATGAAACAAATTGCAGAAAACATTTTCTGCAATTTGTGATTGCAGAAAATTTTTTCTGCAATCACATGGAGATTGCAGAAAAAATTTTTCACATGGAGAAAATATTACTTGAAAATGAAATTATTACATTGCAAAATGATATCTTCCTTAAAAGCCAGGTCATCAGAAAAAGTTTTGGAAATATGTTTGCCGAGAAAAGTACCCAAATGTAAAAAAAATGCAGTGAACTTAAAATTCCTGTTTTGGTTCCACATATCTATGTGAATCGGCCTTTTCGTATTTGAAATAAACAAAGACGAAGAATCGCTGTGCTCTTATGGATTTGCATACAGAAGATTCTTTACAGTTGACCTTATCACAGTATATCTCCGATTTTGAAAGCTTGGCAGATAACATGAAGACACACTTTGCATAAATTTAAATTTTAAATACGTATGAATTTAAAATAAGAATTCTGAATTGTATTGAATTTTAAAATTTATAAACAACATTTTTCAACATGTGTTGATTAACTTTTTTAACCTTGTGCAATGAAATTTTTGAGATTGTAGATCATGGCACATTTTGAAGGAAAAAAGTAGATTGCATCACAGATTAAGTTGGCCACCCCTGAAGTAGACCAATCTGTTTTATACCCCTTCTTCTATTGATTACATTAGTAAAGAAGTCTTTGATGTTTTTCTTTGCATCCTTTCCCAAAGGTTTCTCTTAATCTATCCTTGCTTTCCTAACTTTCTTTGTGACTTCATTGCAGGCTACAACCACTCCCAGATTAACGTAAGGGGTTGCGTTCTGCGGAACTCTACGTAAGTTGGAATTTCTCCCATGCTTGTGCAACACTCGCAACTGTGCTCGCTGAATTGATTGAATCAAAAAAAAGAAATGTTTGACAAACATGTGAATAGAATTATTTATTCAATTTTTTATCTCATGTGCAGGAAAAATTACAAAAGCATGCAATTTAAAAAAATTTCAAAATTATAAAATTACAAAAAAAGAGTGGAGACAGGCATAACATCAGTAAGTTTGATCTCTCTCAAGCATTGGTGCCAGAATTGACGTCTTCAGCTGATAAGTACACTGCTGCAGAGGGTGAGGGCTGTGGAGATTTAGAAGGGCTCAGCCACTCAACCTTACGAAAAAACATTAATGGATGACTGGACTGTGGCTTTTTTGCTTTTCATTGTACATTTCTTTGTAGTAAGCAAGCATATCATTGACCCCTCTTAACTTTTAAGAATCGTTCGCTGTCAGGATCCATCTTCTCAAACCTCGCCATTGCCGATGCAAATTCACAAAATGCCATCCATTTCTTTGGTGATGAAGCGTCTTGGTTCCTCATTTGGTTCATCTTGAGCTTCATCAGCATTTTCTTCTTTCATTATCACCGCCTGCAAGTCAATAAGTTCTTTGCTAGATAATTCCTTCTCTTCTTTCTCTATTAACTCCTCCACATCTTTGGCAACAACCTCCAACTGAAGTAGTTCTGCAACCTTTACAATCTTATCTGTAACTTCTTCATGGTGCCTCCATAGCCAGGTGGGCAGGAGCAGCAGTTCATAGCACACACTTCTTGATTAGACCAGGGTTCAAGCCTGTGACCACCAAATACGGAGGATACGGAAAGGTCAGGGAATGACCACCGCATATCTCCGGTGCAATATGACCTTAGTTGCTAATGCTCCTAAAAACCAAATAATCGAAAATCTAACTTCTTCATATGATTCGTCTTGTTCAAACCCTTCGAAGCCTTTTACATACTGTGGTCATATTTTCTTCTGTGCGCTATTTAATTAATCAACTTTTAGTAATTTCTGCCCAGACTTTATTAATGTTTAAGATGCTGTGGTAAATATTGTAAGATTTCCAAAGTCTCTTAACGTAAAATTTTTCTCACCATGTACTGCAACAATGCATGAGAAAATGTGCGTAAATAGTATGCTTTTAAATTTGAAATAACACCCTGATCCATAGGTTGGATGAGTGAAGTCCTGTTTGGCAGTAGAAATATGATTCATGTTCAACTTGAAATCATCTAGATGTGTAGGATATCCAGGAGCATTATCTAATAGAAGCAAAATCTTGAAAGGAACATCATTGTCTTTACAATTTTTTTTTCAACCTTGGGAATGAAGCAGCATTTAAACCAATCCTCAAAGAAAGATATTGTTATCCATGCTCTCTGGTTCGATCGGAGTTGTAAGGGTAGGGTGGCTTTATTGATGCCCTTAAATGCACAAGGATTTCCACAATGGTACACAAGTAGTGGTATTAATCTGTAATCTCCCACTGCATTAGCCCCAAGCAAGAGTGTGGCCCTAATGCTATCTTTTGAAGCCTTGAAACCTGGCATTGTCTTTTCCTATTTGGCAATGTATGTTCGATCTGACATTTTTTTTTCCAATACAGAGCAGTCTCGTCAAAGTTAAAAATTTGTTGTGTTGAATAGCTGCCTTCATCAATAATTTTTTTTCCAACACATTGCAAAATTTCTCTGCAGCTGCAGAATCGGCCCTGGCGACTTCACCGCATAATTTAATGTTTTGGAAACCAGCGCGATAAAACCAGTTTTGGAAACCAGTCGGAAACCCATTGCTTGCCATGAACTTGGCTTGGTGTTCGCTATACTTATCCTTAATATCTTCATGAATACTTGCTTTTGCTTGAATGGTCATCGGACTCGGGGGCACTTGCTTCTGAATCTGATTTTTCCATCTATTTTATTAATAGCTGTTCCATCTTTGATATAGCACCTGAACATTGTTTTGTGATCACTGTTGATCTTAAGTGCGTTGATCCTTTGACATGTTCTTTTATACATGCACTGTCCTTTAAAATAGTATTCCCTGGTCTAGCAGCAAGACCTAATTCCCTTGCAATAGATGACAAACTTTGTCCTGCTTCGCACTTCTTAATTATTTTCATCTTCATTTCTAAATCAATTTTGTTTCGGTTCCTGGCACTGCTAGCACTTACACTTTCCATTAGTCCCTTTCCCTTCATCATTGTAATATGTAAATGGAATGAAGAGAAGTTTCTGAAAATTTGTTTTTTATATGATTGAAGATTTCAGTGAAGGGGAACACATTTCACCATAATACCGTAATGTAAAAACCCACAGAATTCCAGCTATTGGGATTATTGCAAATGCAATAAGATCGAGTTTACTACCCATTTATAATGGATTGCACTAACAGAAAAGCCCAATAAACCGGAAAATATCACAAAGGCATTCAAAATTTATTCTTATAACGGAAACATATGATAACGATGAAAGGTTAGTGCAATTTCCATTATAAATAAGATCTTTTAGATACATAAATAGCTTAGTATTATAGCGATATTTTCAACTTCCAAGGACTTGGAATGAATTACAAAAAAAAGTGTTATTGGGTTCACATTATATTTTCACAATACCTCCATTTATCCCTACAGATACCAACTGTTTCCATATTTTTTTCAGTTTGCACCAGCCAGCAAAAATTTACATAAAGTCGAGTATTGCGTAAGTCGGGAAATTCCTGTACTCTTAATCTGATTATCAGCTCTGATTATTCATGTAATAAAATAATCAGTAGATAAAAGAACTGCTAGGCAGCAGTGATCATGGTATATTGATTTGGGAATTACTTGATGTACTACCATTAAGTGTAAAAGAAAGGGTTTTTGCTTTTGTAAAGGTGACTGCAGTGATCTCGCACAGTTCTTAAATTCTATACAGTGGTACCAATTGATATTACTATCTGCCATCCTAAATGGGAAGCATTTGAGGAAGTAATTATAGAAGTTAGCTGGCTTTTCATACCAACTAAGAAATACTGTTCCAGGTATGGCATAAATGGTTATCAAATGGTAATTGAGATTCATACCTCATTAAGAAAATGCATGGGACTGTAGTACATGTAAACTACAGGTAGTTCTGAACTTTACGAGTTAATTCGTTCCTAGCGTGCGCTCGTAAATCAGGAATTTATTTCCCATAGACAATGTTAAAAATAGGGGTTACGTTATCAACATTGAAATTAGCTACAACCTCCAACTGAAGTAGTTCTGTAGCCTATAAAATGTAGCCTATAAAATCAAGCAAATTATAATAATAGAGAAATTATTTATGACTTACAAATGTTGAATGTTTATTCTTCATCATCATTGACTAAATGCACACTTGTTGATCACTCATTATTGGCTCGGCACGCGTTGGTTTGTTGCACAAGGAGCCGTCTTATTCAGAAATGCTTCAAGAGGCATTTGTTATCCAAGATAATCTCTTTTCTTTAGAAATTTCAATAGCATGCATAAGAATTTTTTAACAGAACGCACAAATTGCAACTAACATGATTTGCACAGAGTAACAAGTTTATGAAGCTTAAAAAAAAAAAAAAAAAAGGAATGAAGAGAAGATTCTGAAAATTTGTTTTTTTATATGATTGAAGATTTCAGTAAAGGGCAAACACTTCACTATAATAACGTAAAAACCACACAATTCCAGCTATCAGTATTTTTGCAAATGCAATAACATAGTTTACGACCCATTTTATAATTGCTTGCAGTAACAGAAAAGCCCAATAAACCGGGAAGTGCAAATTGTTTGATGCTAGTGACCTCCAGAAATGTGCTTTAGAAAAATATCACAAGGCCGTTCAAAATTGGTTCTTATAACTGAACATAATATAATGATGAAAATGTAGTGCATTTAATGATTTCAATTGGTAACTAATACAATTTACACTATAAAAACGACCTTTTAGAGAGTTATGTAGTGAAAATTTCAGCTTTCGAGGTCATGGAATGAATAATCAAAATAAATATGTTATTGGGGTTCACATTACTATATTTTTGCAATACTATAATAACTGATTAATATCGTAAAATGGGGTACACTGTATTGTATAGCTACGGTTGTGGTTTGAAATTTGGTATTTATGAATGTTTAGCATTTATTTTTTGCAATTAATGTTCATATTTTGTTAATACTTAATTATTTAAAAGAAACCCGGGAACTCGTAAAGCGAAAACTGCCTGTATTATTATTACTTCCTCTTGTTGCCTCTCTAGCATGCTAGAAAACAGCCATTCAGTAAATCCACAGAAGTCCTTCCTGTTGTGAGAGAGACCAACCCACAAGTTCCAGTCAGTATCTGGAAAATTAAAATCCCCCATTATAAGGCATTCTGATTTACTAAGCCACACTATTTCTCTTTACAGTTATTCGTTATATTCATCAGTCATTAGGCCTATAATGCACTCCTACTCTCATTTTTGCTTTCCCAATTCTTATTTCACACTAAACTGATTAAGCATTGCATTGGCCACCCATATCAACTGGATGCAGTGCTTTAAATTTTGTGCTTCTTAATTAAGTGCATACTCCCACCTACACTGTCTGTCCTTTTTGTACACATTGAGGTCCCCATATTCAAATCTGCATCTCTCTGAGTGATGGCATGTCGCTGATATCGCAACAATGTTCACATTTGATGTTTTTACCAGCACTTCAGATTTATTTACTATGCTTCTACCATTGGCATACATGCAAGTATATATGCACTTGTTCTTACTCTTAGTTACCCTAACATGATCCATGTATTTACTTGTTCCATGATGACTCTCAGCAGTCCTTGAAATCCCTAGCACCTTGCTTTCCAGGTTGCTGCTCATTCTAATGGAAGCAGTGCAAGAATCACTTTCACCTCTGCCTGTGGTTATTGTTAATCTATTGATTTCTGAATCACCCAAGCTAGAATTTCCCGACCCACCTAACATTGCCTTGATAGCATCAGCAGATATTCTTGCACTCTTTCTATTGAAGTGTATCCCATCTCTGTAGAAGCAGTTGTTCCTCTTGACAAGCACAGACCATGCTGAGAAAATCTCTACCACATGAGCCTTGCACAATCTCTCCAGGGCCAACTTCATTGACAAGTCTCCCATAAGGGGACAACAGAGAGTGATAATCAATGGACACTGCTCTTAGTGGACAAACGTTATTAGTGCAGTTCCCCTGGGTTCGGTGCTGGGCCCATTATTATTTTGTGTATTCATCAATGATATTTATGAAGGTATATCATGATTAATGTCCAGGTTTGCAGATGATACAAAGGTTGGCAGGGTTGTTAACAACAGTAAAGACATTATGTTACTCCAAGTGGATCTAGATAAGTTAGGCAAATGGGCTGAGAAGTGGCAACTGAAGTTTAACATTGACAATTGCAAAGTACTGCATATGGGTAGCAAATAATCCAAGAGAAACGTACCAACTGTGGTACTACACGCATGGAAGTGGAAAGTGAAAAAGACCTGTGGGTAATTGTGCAGTCAAATATAAAGTTCAGTGAGCAGTGCAGACGGGCTGCCAGGGCAGGTCATGGAGTCTTGTCAATGATATATAGGAATTTTGGTAGCAGAGACAGGGAGGTGATTATCCCGTTGTACAAGGCAGTAGTCAGGCCACATCTAGAGTACTGTGTACAGGTCTGGAGCCTCATTTTAGGAAGAATGTAGAGTTGCTAGAACGAGTACAAAGAAGGGCAACAAGATTGGTGAGAGGAACAAAAGGGTGCTCTTACCAAGAAAGGCTTAAGTTCTGCAAATTGCAGTGCCTGGAGAGTAGGCACCTGCGAGGTGATCTGATTGAGGTGTATGAGGCCTTGAATGGGTTGAGCAAGCTGAATGCTGATGGGATTCTTCTTGTTGCTCAGACTAAGAACCTGAGGGGGACATAGATTCAAATTGAGGAAAGACAGTTGTAGAATAGATGTGCAGAAATTTGCCTTTAGCCAGTGGGTGGTTGATTGGTGGAACAGACTTCCATCTTATGTTGCGGATTTAACCCAGGGGCTCACATCTGGTGAGTATGGGCTTGGCACACCCAGGGTCCTGAGTTGGATGTCATCATTCTTCTTTCTTGGTGATTCCTTTTTACTTTCTTTCTTTCTCTCTCTCTCAGGATAACTTGGGGAATTTTTTTTATGGCTGGTGCGGCATATAGCTAATAATAATAAGTTGATAGCCTAAATAAATTTAAGGTTGAGCTAGACAGGCATTTGGAATGAAGCAGGGGTGAAATGGGAGGGATTTTTTTTTTTTTTTTTTTTTTTTTGGCTGATGCTGTATAAGCATGCTTTCTTGTATCGTATGTCTATGTTAATGCTAATAATATACTGCCATCTATTGTGTGAGGGCAGAATCGGAGACACAGTTGAGGTGATTAAGTACAACAAACCCGTCTGTCATTTTTTTTGCTGGCTCCCAGGATATGCTGGTATTCCAGGGAATGAGCTAATAGATGAATTGGGTAAAACCAAATGAACTTAATTGCAGTAGCATTTCTAGTACCATATATAGACTATAAATTGATAATGGAAAGAAGTTAGGTAGAAAAATGCATTCAAATCTGGCAGATATAAACTAATAACAAACTATTCCAGATATAAGTGAGACTACAAGTTTGGCTATCTAACTTCAGATGAACACGTGACACAGACGCCTATGATAGATACAAGTTGATCTGTAACCAAGTTACAAAGGAGGTTAGGCAGGCGAAGGCAGATTACGAGAGATCCTTGGCAAGGGATGCGAAGAAAAACAGCAAAGAGTTCTTTACTTATGTAAACTCTAGAAGGAAGAGGATGAATCAGATTGGTCCACTTGAGATCGATGGGTCAACTGTTGATGACCCTGCTCAGGTAGCTAACAAACTAAATGAATATTTTGCATCGACATTCACACATGAGGAGTTATTCAGCGAGGGGAATGCCAGGGGTGTATTCAACTCTAGCAGTAAGAGAGAATCTTGTAATAACTGAGAGCAAAGTGGAGGAGAAATTGTTGAAGATAAACACAAGAAAGGCACCTGGGGTGGATGGGATCTATCCAGTTATATTAAAGGAGGCAGCAAAGGAAGTAAGCAAACCCTTAGCCATAATTATGAGAGCTTCCTTGGACTCAGGGGAGGTACCCATGGACTGGAGATGTGCAAATGTGACCCCAATTCACAAAGGGGGATCAAAGGCTGACACAAGTAATTATAGACCTGTGAGTTTAACTTCTGTTTCCGGAAAATTAATGGAGGCACTGGTTAAAGAAGCACTGCAGGATCATCTAGACAAGACTTCAGTTATAGCTAGGACACAGCATGGTTTTGTTAAGGGGAAGTCTTGCCTGACCAATTTGATTGGATACTATGATGCAGTCACAAAAGAACTGGATGCAGGGAATAACTTTGATATTATATACTTGGATCTTAGAAAGGCTTTTTGATACTGTTGCACATGGAAGACTGCTGCACAAATTGGAGCGGTGTGGCATTGGAGGCAAATTGCTGCTATGGATAAAGGGGTGTTGAGGGGGGGAGAAGACAGAGAGTGGTAATCAATGGACACTGCTCATCGTGGACTAATGTTATTAGTGGAGTCCCTCAGGGTTCAGTATTGGGTCCTTTATTGTTTTCTGTATTTATAAATGATATTGATGATGGTATATCAAGCTTAATGTCCAAGTTTGCAGATGATACGAAGGTTGGCCGGGTTGTCAAGGACACTACTGACACTATGCTGCTGCAACAGGATTTGGAAAGGTTGAGCAGATGGGCTTCGAGGTGGCAAATGAAGTTTAACATTGACAAATGTAAAGTACTACATATGGGAAACAGCAACCCCAGAGCAACGTATCAACTCTGTGGTACTACACTGACAGTGGTAGAGAATGAAAGGGACCTGGGGGTGGTTGTGCAGGCAGATATGAAGTTCTCTGAGCATTGCAGACGGGCTGCAAGAGTAGCTCATGGTGTATTGTCAATGATATATAGGAATTTTTCTAGCAGGGATAAGGAGGTGATTATTCCCTTGTATAAGGCAATGGTCAGGCCACACCTAGGGTACTGTATACAGGCCTGGAGGCCTCATTTCAAGAAGGATGTAGAGCTGCTGGAACGAGTACAGAGAAGGGCAACAAGATTGTTGAATGGGACAAAGGGGTGCTCTTACGAAGAAAGGCTTAAGTTTTGCGAATTAGTGTCTGGAAACTAGGCACCAACGAGGTGATCTGATAGAGGTGTACAAAGCCTTGAATGGTTTGAGCATGCTCAATGCTGATGGGATTCTTCCTCTTCCTCAGAATAATCACCTGAGAGGGCATAAATTCAAATTGAGGAAAGACAGATGTAGGATAAACGTGCGGAAATTTGCCTTTAGCCAGCGGGTGGTTGGTAGGTGGAACAGACTTCCATCCCTTGTCGTGGAAGTTGATAGCCTAAATAAGTTTAAGGCTCAGCGGGACAGGTATTTCGAACGAACAGAGGGGTGAAGTGGAAGTGGTTATTTTTATTTATTTATGTTACTTTTTTTTTTTTTTTTTTTTTTTTTTTGGCTGATGCTGCATAAGCTTGCTTTCTTGCATCAAATGCCTCTGCTAATGCTAATGAAATTGAATTCTTGAAGTACTTTTTTCCAGGGTATCTATATTTTACTCATCTGTTAAAATTAGATAATCCACTCCAGTGTAAATATTTTTGTAGGCAACTTAAGTACAGCACATTCTTTTTTGAATGCAGTCACTATAACAGCTTTTGAATAGAGTGGATTGTTTTCATCCAAATTGCAAGTAACACTAACATACATAATAGGAAACAGTGCAAATCTAGATGAATGTTTCAGATATCTAAAACAAATCCAATTATATAACTGAGTATAATGAAAGATAATCTTGAAAGTAATCTGTGCTATTTCACTGGCAGCTGTTCGATTGGCATATCTTGGCCTTAGATGCCCTTTTGGAAACAAATCCCTTTCCTTTACTTTTCAGTTGTGACTTTAGGGAGTCAGAGTAGTGTGAAGGCTGTGAAGAAATATGAAGGCTGTTACTGAGACCACATTATGACGGTATCATGTCAGTTCAGTGCAACAGTTTGGTGTATGTAATTCGAAGCATGACAGTTGGACATATGAGGCAATTTTTTGTATGTTTAGATTGTGTTGTAATTGGTGCACAACAGTTTAGTGTAAAAATTTGCTGAAAGACAGGTGGTGGCTATGACAATTCAGTCAGTAAAGTATGATGAATTAGCATTAGGATGCATGTGATACGAGAAAGTAAGCTTATACAGCATCAGCTGGGGGGGGAAAAAAAAAAACTGCAAATCAACCACTCACTGGCTAAAGGCAAATTTCTGCACATCCATTCTTGAACAGTCTTTCCTCAATTTGAAGTTATGCCCCCTCAAGTGCATAATCTGAGGAAGAATCCCATCAGCACTGAGTCTACTTCACCCATTCAAGGCCTTGTACACATCAATTAGATCACCTCACAGGCAGAGGTGTATTGCTAAAAAAAATAGTACAGGAACGCTCTTTCTCCAGAAGACTATATGATAACGCCACATCGACTGTACAGTAACTGAATCATACTTCAGACTCGCTGTTCATAGAACAACCAGTTCTAGGGTTCAGCTCATGGCGAATCAAAATGCACCATTCGCACACATCACAGTATATCTCATTTGCTGGATCTCTTTATCTAACACATTGTACTTTAGTAAGAAACGTTCAAGTTTCATTGTGAAATTTATATTTTTGTTTTTAAATACATTTTTAAAGAAATCTATTAATTTTAAAGATTACTATTAATATATATTTTTAGTAGCAATGGGTAAAATAGATATTTCTCCCTCCCCTTTGATTATGCCGTTGTTTCATAATATTAGGTGTATAAGTTTAATGATTTTCTATTATGACATTTAGAAAAAAGTACCAGAACATCGTTCCAGCCCGAATACACCACTGCTCACAGGTGCCTAGTCTCTAGATGTTGCAATCTGCAGGACTTAAGCCTTTCTTGGTAAGAAAAACCCATTGTTCCACTCACCAATCTCGTTGCCCTCCTCTGTACTCATTTCAGCAGCTCTACATCCTTCTTAAAATGAGACCTCGAGACCTGTATGCAGTACTCAACGTGTAGCCCGACCATTGCCTTATACAAGGGGATAATCACCTGCTTGTCTGCTAGCAAAATTGTTGACAAGACCCCATGAGCTACTCTTGCAGCTTATCGGCACTGCTCAGAAAACTTCATATCTGACTGCACAATTATTTCTTTGAAAGAATTTGTGTATGGCAAGGCAAGACAGAAAATTCAAACTTTTAACATGCCATACTGTAAATAGTGAATTAAGTGAATATGATATTTTAAAAAAGTGCATTTTATTGTCCTTTTTTTAGAGAATCCTATTATAAAAGTGCTGCAGGCAGGTTATAGATTGGGATACAAGAGAACATTGTTTGCACTTTACTTTCACTTCTGTAATTTGCATTTTTTAGGAAATACATGTGGTGGTGGGGGAGTGGATTGTTCCAGAGCCCAAAAGTAGAGATCATTAGTGGATGCGGGCTGGATAATGCACGTCTTCTGATATTCAGTTATTCAGTTTGTATCCTTCACTATAGTTTTTATTGAAAGAAGTAGTATTATGGATGGGTTAAGGGGAGGTGGGTAAGCTTCCTTGGAGATTGTGCAAGGATCAGAATTGGAGTCAGTCCCTTACATGGAAAAACATTAGCATCCTGTGAGGCATTTTTCACCACACCTATGGCAGTTCTTGATGCTCCTGACTAAGGGATAGTATGCCAAAGATATTTGGTATGGAGAGCGGTAGTTAAAATGTTTTATTTTTGTCGCAAACAACTAAGGTTGAGGCATCTATATATATAATGCCTGTGAATTACATTTTTATTATCTGGTTGCCTTTTTTGCTTCATAAAAAAGCTGAGTTACTAGTTGAGGACGGACCCAAACACCCACTCCTAAAAATTCCTCCTTTGTGATGGGATTCAAACCACATCATTTTCTGCATAGTATGGTTCCTAACCATGATCAGTGTTCACCCCAGGACCTATCGAATGTGTGCACCGCCCAGTGAATTTAACTGACCACCCGGCTAAAAATTTAAGCTATTCTCATGGTACTGCTCACTGATCTCAATCAATATTAATTCGAACATACTATGCAATCGAGGTAATTGCAACAGAAGCATTTAATGTTAAATTATGCAATTAATTTTTGCTCTGGATCACTTAAGTCACATTTTTTAAATAACAGAAAATTTTATAATATTGTAAAGTATTACACTTCCCCACCTAGCTACTTCATAATGCCACCCGGCTGGCAGAATTTTCTGGGGAGAACACTGATGATGTTACCTTTAGTATGGAGACTAGATGTAAAGAAGTACCTTTAGAAAATACTTTTTTGTGTGAAGGGGGGAAGCGATTTTGAAGTCTGTCTTTTTACTTCATTGATTTTGTTAATTTCTAATCTGTGTGATGTGCTGAATTTTTTGTGCATATACCGAATTGTTGTGGCTACCAAATGTCTTTCACCAAATTGTCACATACAGCGAAGTGTCATTCACCAAATTGTCACCTACACTAAACTGTAGTGCACTCAATTGTCATACGCCAACCTGTCATATAATAAATTAACCTGGATATATTCTTCCTATGTATGCCATTTCTAAAAATTTCATCAATGTATACGGAATTCCTTCTCCCCACACATCCTTTAACTTATTACTTAAACTTTAACCTACTCTGTGGGTTCCCAGCTTTCCATTGGTCAGCAGGCTTTTGAATTTCCCCAACCTACAGCCATAAAGTAAAAATGTTTTCAATCTGGTTTGTAACTGTTTTCCATAGCTTGAATTTATGCTTCCTGGTTATTACTTCCAACAGTACCCCATTTATTCACTTTACTATCCTCTCTGAGACTTATAAACCTTGATTATAGCCATACTCAGTCCAGGTGCTAGTAGTGCACAAGCGAGGCAATTGCCACAGGTGCCACACCGTTAATAAAATATATTTAACATTCAATATCAAATTTCTACTTTCTCTCTACCCCAAATACAAAAGATCTTTTTTTATTTATTGTGTTGTTAGGTTTTCACTATCTACAATTATACAAATATACCACAATGATAGGTACAATAATCCATAATCAGCGAAGGTAAAGAAAGCAACACGAGAACGATGGGTAACTTACGCGGAAAATTAGTTTCCTATTACAGCACTCTAGCGCTGCTCGCTTGATAAATAGACGATAGGTGTTATCAGTCTGGAGCAAAGTCGAGAACAATATATTGATTGACAGGTAGGCATGGCAAACGATGTGCTGATTGCTAACATTGGGTTAGTATCATTTTAGTAGCACTCAGAAGCACTAATGGTAACGTTCCCTAATGAACACTTCCCATAATGGTGAAAAAAGATCAGGTTACCTCCACATGAATCCCATGGGAGCTTGAACCCCTCCCGAAATGGAGGGGGTAACCTAACCTTTTTTCTTTAGAATCATGTGAACTAGCGCATAAATTGTTTATTAACAAAATATTATTTTTTATTACCGTACTTTTATTTTTAAAAGAACCTAATGTTAGGTCACTAAATTAAAGTTAGGTCACTAAATATAAGGAAACTGTTTCTATTATTTCCTAACCTACCATTTAAGGTCAGGTTATGAAATATAACGAAAAAGAAACCTTTCCTTTTTTTGTAACCAAACATAAATCAACAGTATAGTAAAAACACTCATGAACTCCAAAAATCTGCTTTAATAATGAGAAAAAAAACAATGAAGAACATAAAAATGAACAGAACGAAATTTTTATTAATTTAGTTTTCATCAAAAAATCAACCGTTTTATTTTCCTTACAAATTTCTTCCATCTTTAAAAGATTCATCGCTACTATTACCTGTCTACCGTTCATTATAAAACTATTATGCACCGTTCTTTACTCATAAATACACGTTATAATGCCAACCAATGACTACACAGTAGCTTGTCTCTGTCGCGCCCACCACCAATCATTTCATTGTTTGCTACGCCTACCTGTCAATCAATATATCCTTTTAGCATTAGTAGAGGCATATGATGCAAGAAAGCAAGCTTATGCAGCATCAGCCAAAAAAAAAAAAAAAAACCTTTCCACTTCACCCCTCCGTTCGTTCAAAATACCTGTCCAGCTGAGCCTTAAATTTATTTAGGCTATCAACTTCCACAACAAGGGATGGGAGTCTGTTCCACCAACCAACTACCCACTGACTAAAGGCAAATTTCTGCACATCTATCCTACATCTGTCTTTCCTCAAATTGAATTTATGCCCTCTCAGGTGATTATTCTGAGCAAGAGGCAGTATCCCATCAGCATTGAGCATGCTCAAACCATTCAAGGCTTTGTACACCTCTATCAGATCACCTTGCTGGTGCCTAGTCTCCAGACACTGTAATTTGCAAAACTTAAGCCTTTCTTCGTGAGAGCAACCCTTCGTTCTGTTCACTAACCTTGTTGCCCTTCTCTGTACTCGTTCCAGCAGCTCTACATCCTTCTTGAAATGAGGCCTCCAGACCTGTATACAGTACTCAAGGTGCAGCCTGACCATTGCCTTATACAAGGGAATAATCACCTCCCTATCCCTGCTAGAAAAATTCCTGTATATCATTGATAAGACACCATCAGCTACTCTTGCAGCCCGTCTGCACTGCTCAAGAGAACTTCATATCTGCCTGCACAATTACCCCCAGGTCCTTCTCATTCTCTACCACTGTCAGTGTAGTACCACAGAGTTGATACTTTGCTCTGGTGTTGCTGTGTCCCATATGTAGTACTTTACATTTGTCAATGTTAAACTTCATTTGCCACCTCTCAGCCCATCTGCTCAACCTTTCCAGATCCTGTTGCAGCAGCATAGCATCAGTAGCATCCTTAACAACCTTGCCAACCTTTGTATCGTCTGCAAACTTGGACATTAAGTTTAATATACCATCATCAATATTATTTATAAATACAGAAAACAACAATGGACCCAACACTGAACCATGAGGGACTCCACTAATAACATTAGTCGACGATGAGCAGTGTCCATTAATTACCACTGTCTTCTGCCACTCAACCATCCCTTTATCCATAGCAACAATTTGCCACCAATGCCACACTGCTCCAATTTGTGCAGCAGTCTTCCATGTGCAACAGTATCAAAAGCTTTCTAAGATCCAAATATATAATATCAAAGTTATTCTCTGCAATTCTTTTGTGACTACATCATGATCTTTTGTGACTACATCATGTTTACTTCATGTATGGCATTCCCCTTCCTGAATAACTTCTCATGTGTGAATGTAGATGCAAAATATTGATTTAGTTTGTTAGCTACCTGAGCAGGATCATGTACAAAACCATGCTGTGTCTGAGCTATAACTGAATTCTTGTCAAGATGATCCTGTAGTGCATCTTTAACCAGTGCTTCCATTAATTTTCCTTGAACAGAAGTTAAACTCACAGATCTATAATTACAAAGGGTACTAGGAAAGTTTTGCAATACAGCTTTGTTTATTTAATTTTTTCAAAGTAATTTCCTCTACATTCAATACACCTCTCCATCCTCCGAAACCAATCTTTAAACCAGTTCTGCCAAGTTTCACTAGGGAGTAAAGCACACTCGTTGTCCCAAGCCCGTAGAAGGTCCTCATCACTGGAAAACCGCCTCCCTTTTAGCTTCATTTTCACATGCGGGAACAGTGCAAAGTCGCAGGGAGCAAGGTCTGAACTGTAGGGAGGGTGCTCGAGAAGTTTCAGTCCTGTCGTGGTCAAATATTCGGTGCAGGCTTTGGCGCGGTGAGCTGCAGCATTATCGTGATGGAGGTACCAGGTGTCCATTCTTGACTTTGGCCGCAGGTTCTTCATAGATCCAATGACTTTAGGCAGGCATTGTTCAGTATACCACTTAGCTGTGACTGTCTTCTGCGTGTCCAAAACGACACGTTCCACAATTCCACTCGATTTGAAAAATACAGCTATCATTTTCTTCTTTACAGATCGGGATTTTCTGACAATTACGGGTGTGTCGTCATCATCAAAGACCCAAACTTTGTTTTGAGCCTTTGTCGGCAGATCGTAATAGTACAGCCAAGTCTCGTCACCTGTCACGATGTTGTTCACATACCGAGATTGTCCCTTATCAAACTTTTTTAACATCTCCCGGCACCAAGTCACACGTCGTGTCATCTGCTCTTCAGTCAGTTGATGCGGCACCCAGAGAGAACAAAGTTTCTTCACGTGCAAATGATCTTGCAGAATCGAACGAATTTCTGGTGCATTTAGGCCCAAAGTATCCTCTATCTGTTGGTAGGTCACTCGCCTGTTTTCGTCAAGCATTTTCCTCACAGCAGTAACGTTTTCCTCCGTAACTGACGTTCGTGGCCTTCCCGGCCTCTCAGAATCCTCCAGAGTGAAATTTCCCCTTTGGAATTCTCTATACCACCCGAATATCGTTGTACGATGTGGACAATCATCATCTAGTGCAAGAGTCATTTCTTCTAAGCACTGGTCTATGGTTAAACCACGCACAAAATTATACCGCAAAACTGTCCTTATCTCATTTCGTGACCACGATGCCATCGCAAGCACTTTACACTCTCACTACTAATGAATAACTGAGCCCATCGACTTGGCGCGGCAGCTACTATGCACGTATGAACATGTCTCAACATGCAGCAACAAGTAGCTTCCTTTGATTCATTGTTGCGTCATATTGCAAAACTTTCCTAGTACCCTTTGTACTTGTGTCAACCTTTGATCCTCCTTTGTGAATTGGGGTTACATTTGCACATCTCCAGTCTGTGGGTACCTCCCCTGAGTCCAAGGAAGCTCTCATAATTATGGCTAACGGATTGCTTACTTCCTTTGCTGCCTCCTTTAATATAACTGGATAGATCCTATCCACCTCAGGTGCCTTTCTTGTATTTATCTTCAAGAATTTCTCCTCCACTTTACTCAATTATTACAAGAGCATCTAGCTCACTGGGAGTGTTTACTTCATGTATGGCATTCCCCTTCCTGAATAACTTCTCATGTGTGAATGTAGATGCAAAATATTGATTTAGTTTGTTAGCTACCTGAGCAGGATCATGAACAGTTGAACCATCGATATCAAGTGGACCAATCTGATTCATCCCCTTCCTTCTGGAGTTTACATAAGTAAAGAACTCCTTGCTGTTTTTCTTTGCATCCCTCGCCAAAGATTTCTCGTAATCCGCCTTCTCCTGCCTAAACATCCTTTGTAACTTGGTTACAGATCAACTTATATCTATCATAGGCTTCTGTGTCACATGTTAATTTATATGTATCCCATGCATTTTTCTTCTCTGCCATATGTCTCATTAGTTCATCTGACATCAATTTAGGCTTGAACAATATTTCTTAGTTGGTATGTAAAGCCTAGTAGCCTTCCAAGATAAGTTCTTTGAATGCTTCCCATTTTGAGTTTGCTGTTGGTAACATCATCAGTTGGTCCCACTGTATAGAATTTAAATACTGTCTCAGACCATCGTAGTCGCCTTTACGAAAGCAATAACCCTTCCCTTTACCCCTTATGGTAGTTACCTCTTTGAGTAAATCCCACTTCAGCACACTGTGATCACTGCCACCTAGTGGTTCATTTATCTGCAGATTCTTAATGCATGAAGAATCACTACAGATAATCAAATCAAAAGTATTGTTCCCTCTAGTTGCCTCCCAAACATGCTGATTTAGAAAACAATCATCCAATAAATCCACAAAAGCCTTGCTAGTGTGTGAGTGACCAATCTACAAATTCCAGTCAATATCTGGGAAATTAAAATCCCCCATTATAAGACTCTGATTTACTGGCCCACTCTATTTCCCTGTACAGTTTCTTATACTCATCAGAGTCATTAGGCCTATAGCACACTCCTACTCTCAATTTTTATCTCCCAGTGCTTATGTCACACCAAACTGACTCTACACTGCACTGTCCAGCGATGTCAACTGGCTTCACTTCCTTGGATTTTATGTGTTTCTTAACTAATAGCATAACCCCTCCTCCCTTCCTATCCTGTCTATCCTTTCTGTAGACGTTGTACTCCAAAAATTCCAGTTCTGCTTTACTTATATCTGTGTGAACCACGTCTCTGATATCCTAACAATATCCACCTTTGATGCTTTGAGCAATACCTCAAATTCATCAAATTTATTTACCAAACTCCTAGCATTGGTGTATACGCAAGTATACATGCACCTGTTCTTTTTCTTAGCTACCCTAACACAACCCATGTGTTTACTTGTACCCCAATGACTCCCAGCAGTCTCTGAAATATCCTGCATCTTATTTTCCAAGCTGCTGCTCATTCCAATAGAAGCAGTGCAAGAATCACTTTCACCTCTGTCAGTGGCTACTGTTAATCTATTAGTCCTCATATCCCCCCAATCTAGCAGTTTTCCGACCCACCGAACACTGCCTCAATAGCATCAGCAAACATTCTTGCACCCTTTCTATTTAAGTGTATCCCATCCCTGTAGAAGCAGTCTCTCCTGTTAACAAGTACAGACCAGGCTGAAAAAAATTCTACCCCTTGAGCCTTGCACAATCTTTCCAATGCCGAATTGATCGACAGCGCTCTCATCATATACTCCCTCCTATCGTGGTTGGGCAGAATTGCAGATGCTTTCAAATTCAACCCTAATTCACAGCTTTTTTTCAACAGTGACCTGTACTTGTTAAGTAATTCCGCCGGTCTCCTACTCTTAATATCATTAGTGCCAACGTGTACAACTATATCACCCTATGTGCCCTTAAAAGATGATATCCTTCTCGGTTTCCGCTCCAGACCGACAACACCTACCGTCTGTTTACCGAGCGAGCAGCACTAGTCTGGTGTCGGGGAAACTAATTTTACGCGTAAGTTATCCAATGTTTCTCGTGTTGGCTTTCTTTACCTTATCCCCATAATCTCTTAATGACATTGAGTGTGGAATTGTTGAGGAATTATTAACAAACTATTTTATTAAGTGCTTTCTTAGGACTTTAAGTCCTTAGTAATTTTCTCCAGGTTAACCCTGCAAACCGAAATGTTAGATGTGCTACTGCATATATATGCATGTTAAGTTACGATATGAATTAGATCCGTTACAAGGTTTTGCTTTAGGCAACACAAATGCTAGCACAGTTTCTGGCTATACCATGAAGTACTGTTTCCATATTTGGGGTCCTTCCCCAAACGTTTCCTAGACTGCTACACTGCCAAATGTGGCAGTTAAGTTCATTACCCATGTGTTACAAAATCTCTCTGCTCTTTATCACACAAATGTTTAGTTTGTGTTGCATGCCTTTGTTTTTTTTTTATATATATATATATATATAGATATTTCAATGAGCATTATTCTTCTGATTTAATCAGTAATTCAATTTCTTTCTTCCCAACCTTATGTGCCCTTAAAAGATGATATCCTTCTCGATTTCCGCTCCAGACCGACAACACCTACCATCTGTTTACCGAGCGAGCAGCACTAGTCTGGTGTCCTGGAAACTAATTTTCCGCTCCAGAAATCGAGAAGGATGTCATCTTTTAAGGGCACATAAGGTGATAAGACCAAACATCTCATCTAGTTGGCCTTCATTTTTAGTTAAACTTTGAACATTAAAGTGAACTTTTCTTCATCCTCATTTTTCACTTTTACTTCTGTTCTTTGGAAAAAACCCTCCTTTGCATGTATTTTCTGAAAATTAGTGGGCAGAAATTAGTCCATTGCCAACAGATTTTTTCTATCTTCTCATCCTTCAACCCATGCACAATACCTTTTGTGTTTGCAGTTACCATTAAATTAAATTATATCTTTGATGCTTGATTACCATAAAAAAAAAAAAAAAAAAATCCCTACTTGATCTAGTCAAATTCTTTTTTTCCAGCCTAGTTTAGTCTATATGGCAGAGTATAACAGCTTATTACCTTCTGATGGTAGAACACACTATTACCAAAAAAAAAAAAAAAAGTATATAGTCAATTTTACCTCTTGTTTTGCATCCCCTGTGGCAGTATTGAAGTGGTCTCTCTTTGAATTCCATCAGAATTGGGAGGAATTCTTTTAAGCCTTTTTGGCTGGAAATGTAGTTAGCTGATCTCAAGGAAACTGAATAACATTGTCACAAAATCTCTCTTGAAGTTTACATTGTGTAGATATTCAAAGAGAACATGCAAAAAATTAGCTACTGATGCAAACTGTAAGAATTCAAAATTTTTAATGAAAAGATTTTATTACATACTTTGCTGTTACCTATCATTTTGTATTTGTGTCATGCTCATCTTTAATTCATTATTGTGGCATTTTCTGATAACTCGTGAATATGCACAAAAACAAAATTTTGCAATTGAGTCTTGTGATCTTGTTTGGTTGCCTATAGAGTTCTTGAATTGTATAGGCAGCTAATTTTTTGAATATACCTAATACCCTAGTAACTGGATTGCAGAAGAGTGTGTATTTATTGTTGGCCTTTGTGTCCCTCGTAATTTATAATAATCACATTCATATTTCTTCTCTGCCACCAGTCTCCTCAATTCATCTGAAATCCATTTTATTAGTTATATCTTTAAACAATCCCACAGAATGATAATTGCAATAAAATTACTTTCTTTTATTGTCTGATAATTTTTATTTTTTATTTCAGAGTTGCAGCAGTGGTGGGAAGTGCCAAATATTGCTCACTTTTGTTTAATTTTTCGAGCAGCATTTAACCTTGTGGAATTTGAAATTGAGGTAACTTTTTCTACAGAAACCATTTTTTATACCTGTGTACGAGGGGGTATCAAAAAGCTTGTACCCTGACCTAGATAAAACATCAGTAGGAAGATACTATTTTTAATATAAGTTGTCTACATATTCAATAACTAACTTGTGAAATTTAATTCCCGTAGGTACACTAGAGGTGGAGCCCGGAATCTGAGGAAGGATGCTATAGTTCGCAAAGTTGGGGTATCGAACAGTGATCAAGTTCCTGCATTTGCAGGGCAAGAAAGCTCAGGAAATTGACAAAGAAATGAAAGCTGTGTATGGGCAGAATTGTCCATCCTATGACACCGTAAAAAAGTGAAAATGAGAGCTCCAGTGCAGTCGTACAAGTGTCTTTGATGAACCAAGAGAAAGACGGTCATCAACATCCACAGACAGTGAGATGGTTTCAAAGGTTGAGCAGCTGGTTGGTGCTGAGTGACAGATGTGTGACAATTCATTTCATCACAAATGCAGTGGGAATTAGTTATGGGTCTGCCCACAGCATTTTACATGGCCATCTGCACATGTCTAAGGTCTCTGCACAGTGGGTTCTAAGATTGCTGAAGCCTTTGCAGAAGGAGTTGCCACCACCAACTTTGTTGCCCAGTGCTGCTTCAAACTACTGCAGCACCCACCCTATTCTACTGACCTAGCGCCATCAGACTTCTTGTTTCGAGAAATGAAGAAACCATTGCATGATGCTGCTTTGATTTGTCTCAGGAAGTCATGAAGTGGAATCGTGGTTTCAGGCAAAAAGTGCGGACTTCTATGATCAAGGCATTAAACAACTTATCCATAGATGGGAGAAATGTGTTACTGTACATGGAGAGTACATAGAAAAGGATTCAAGTTCCTGTAAAGTTTCACCTTTCTAGGGCTATTATTTCTAGATAAGGGTACAAACTTTTTGATTTATACTCCCTCATATAAATTATTTTTAAATATTTATTTTTCTGTGGTGGTAGTTCTTTTTATTATTATGTAAGTGGACAAATAGTTATTATACTTGTCTTTAGAAATAACTAAAGTCTAACTGTATATTCTATGGTTGTTATGAAGCTCTAGTGAGGACGGAATTACACCAAGGGTAAATACAAGTTTTGCCATTATTTCTTGGTGATAATAATAGGGCATTTATTTATAAAATGAAGACTTTGCCATGTAAAAATTTTAATATAAAGAATTGAAATATGGGGTACAGTGTAATATTCTTTAACTGACAAAGTTTTGGGTTATATAATGTCAACTTAAAAACTTTCACCTCTTATTTCCCTATACTGAGAAGTACTGTAAAGAACAAAATCTGAACAGCATAGCCTTGTTTGTTTTTGATAATGTGCATGGCCATCCTGTTAATAATATTGGCAATTTAGATGATTAAATACAAATCTGGAAAATACAAATCCATCTCTTCCATCATGCAGTATGATTGATGACTTTTGAGGTTATGATGAACATCGTGGTGAGATCCAATCTTCCTTGCATTTCGAGGGTACAGCTCTAAAACGGCATTCACAGGCTGGCTGCTAGTTAGTACACCAGACCGAACCTATTGGTAACTCTCTAGGAGGCTTCCAGATCAGCTAGTGTATAATCTAGCTACCTCTACTCTGCCAGATAGTGAATGGAGGGAGTCAGAGTAGTGTGTATACAGGGGTGGGGGCATTGTCGAGGCCACTTTATGTCAAGGATCTGGGTATATTCTTATCACGTGTACGCCATATCCAAAAATTTCATTACTTCACACAGCATGTCCCACCCACTTTTTCTTATTATTGAATACACCATGAATTGTCAAACTAATAGAGTAAGTTTATCTGCGAAAAGATCTAAACCTACCAAACACTTCCTAATCCATTTCACAAATATACATGGTCCGAATTCTAATCTCAACGATGTCCATTTCCACTTGCAGTCTGCCAAACCCCATGTACTTTTTCTGACAGAATCTCAGTTATCTCCTACTGCTCATCTCAGTTGCTCAAATTATTCGCTGTGTGATTCCTTTCGCCTCAAAGGTGGTACTTGTGCATGTGTCTGTTCCCATAATCCCTGTCAGAAACTTGGTAATTTGGAATCTCCTCTTTTTGATCTTCTCTGGCTTAAAATCTCTCTACATCATTCTGTAAAATTCATCTGTTGTCTCTACCGTTCTCCCACTAATCACTTGGAGCTCTTTGACTTCCTCTCTTTGCAACTTGACTTTCTCCAGTCCAACTTTCCTAACAGTGAGGTAATTTTCCTTGGTGATTTTAATGTTCACAACTCCAGCTGGCTTCCGTTTTATAGTCACACCGATCCAGCTGGTCGGTGTGACTAGAAAACCGATCCATGCTAAGGCTTTTTCAATTACTAATGATCTTGGACAGATTGTTTATTTACCTACAAGAATACCGGACAATCCTAACCATAGAACCAATACGCTTGATCTTTTTCTCACGAACAACCCTTCTAAGTACACGGTTGAAGTGAGAGGTCCTATAGACACCTCAGATCACAACTTGGTGATTGTCTCTTCTTCAATGGAGCCTTTATCTCGAGGTTATTCCCAACCTCATATTGTTTGGCATTACAAGAATGCAAAATGGGATGACCTGCGAGTCTTCTTTTCCTTGGTCGGATTACTGTTTCAAAACTTCTGATGTCAACGTTTGCTCAGATCGTGTCAGTGAAATTATTCTTGCAGGAATGGAATCGTTTATCCCACACTCCACTTTAAAATCTCGTCCTTTATCTAAACCTTGGTTTTCCAATAAATGTGCTAAGGCTGTTCAAGAGAAGAACGTTGCATATCGTAATTGGCTTGTTTCTAATTCTTCAGTTTCATTTTCTGCCTACACCAAAGCTCACAACAATTGTAAATTAGTTATTAATCAGTCCAAACTAGAGATTGAACAGGCTAAGAGTAGAAAACTTGCTTCTTGCCCTAATGGTAGCTGAGCATTCTGGTCTCTTGCCAAAGCTATTGGCCGCACCTTTTGCCCATCTCTGCTTCCACCTCTGTCCAAACTAAATGGTTCTGTTGTCACTTCAGCCAAGTATAAAGCTGACCTGCTAGCATCCCATTTTTCTTCCAACTCATGTATTAATGATCATAGTAAAACGCATCCCACCATTCTCAACGCGCTCCATTCAATGCCTCCTTGGGTCTTCCATCAAAAGGATGTCAGAAGGATTTTGACGAATCTTGATGCTAAGAAAGCTACAGGTCCTGATGGTATTTCTCCACTTGTTCTCAAAACCTGTGCTCCTGAACTTACTCATATTCTTTGCCACCTTTTTTCACTTTCTTATTCCAAAGGTGTTTTTCCTTCTGCTTGGAAATTTGCTCATATCTAGCCAGTTCCTATAAAGGGTGACAAATCCATCTCATCCAATTATCGTCCCATTGCAATTACTTCTACTCTTTCTAAAGTAATGGAGAAATCAATTAACCACCAACTCTTAAACAACCTAGAAATCCATCTGATCAACGATCGCCAGTATGAATTCCATCAGTGTCTATCCACTGGTGATATTCTGGCTTATGTTACACATTTATGGACTAATTCAATGGAAAGGTTCAATGAAACACAAGTAGTTGCTCTTGACATCTCAAAGGCTTTCGATCGTGTTTGGCATAAAGGTCTTCTAAACAAGCTTCCATCTTATGGTTTGCCAACTGTTTTTAATAATTAGTTATCCAGTTTTCTCTCTGATCGCTCACTGAGGGTGATGGTAGATGGCTCTCTGTCTTCTAACTTCTCCACTAATGCCAGTTTCCCCCAAGGTTCAGTTCTTTCCCCCACTCTTTTCCCTCTTGTATATTAATGACCTTCTTCCATTGATTGGAAATCCTATCCATAGTTTTGTCAATGATAGCACATTGCTTTCCACTTTCCATTTTGAGAAACCTTGCTCTGCTCAATCAGCTTCAACTTCTCAAAAATCTGCTACCAGTTCCTTAAATGCCGATCTCCAGGTAATTCTCCAGTGGGGCAAAGACAACTTCGTTGATTTCAAACCTTCTAAAACTCAGTCTTGTCTTATATCTTGCAAAAAGGATTTTTCTGCTCCTATGTTTATCTTTGGTGAAACTCTGATTTCTGGGCAAAACGATATATCTCTTTTAGGGATTACCCTGACTTCTAATCTCTCTTGGCACAAGTACATTACAAATATTGCTTCCTCTGCATCTGAAAAACTTGGTTTTCTCTTTCACTGTCGGCGTTACTTTTCTTCCAAACAGCTGTTCACTCTGTACAAATCGCAAATCCGCTCTACCATGGAATATTGTTCCCACATCTGGGGTGGTGCCCCCAAAACCTCTCAGGCTTCTAGATTCCGTTCAGAAGAGGGCAGTTAGGTTAATTAATGATTTATCTCTAACAGAGTCTCTCCACTCGCTGTCTCATAGACGTACTGTTTCTTCTACATGCCTCTACTACAGATATTTCCATGGGCACTGTTCTTCTGAATTGGCTTCTATAATTCCTGCTCTCTCTTTCAAAACAGTCCGAACACATGCCACCACCAGCCAACATCCATTTACTGTCCAACTTCAAACTCACAGAACCAACTTTTCATCTTTCTCGTTTATTCATTCAACTGCCATTTTCTGGAACAACCTTCCTTCATACATATTTCCTGAAAATTACAATCTACAGAAGTTCAAGTCCAATGTCAACAAATATCTTCTTTCATCTTCTCAACCTCAAACACAAAGTACTATAGGTTCTAATACCTCTTGTTTGGGGTTTACCTAAAAAAAAAAAAAAAAAAAAGCTGAAAATGCACAATGTGATATTTTTTGTTGTGATAAAGTAGATGATTACTACTAATCTCAGTATGTCTGCGAGAGTACAACGGGCTCATATCCTAGATCTGGTCCTCGCTAAAGAATCTGTATCAAAAACTCAACAAGTAAGGAAACCATTAGTAGGGAGTGCACCATGGTACCATAAAATGGGTTGTATTTAAAGAAACTTATGCAGTCAAAGGTAAAGAGCTTCAGTTTCAAGAGCAGTACTATAATGAAATGAGTTTTTTTTTTTTTTTTTTTTTTGGGCTTGTATCTAACTATTGTTAGATACAAGTACCGTTGGATACCTGGAATACTGTGTTCAAGGACTGCACCTAACAAAAGACATCAAGCTTCTTGAAAGGGTCCAAAGATGGGCAACTCGCCTGGTGAGATTGGCAAAAGGGCATTCATATAAGGAAACACTGAATATGTGGGTTGCACAACTTGGAAACCTAGGCACCTTAGAGGAGAATTGATTGAGGTGTTTAAGGCCCTGAGAGACAAAAGTTAAAATGAATGAGAATGAAATTTTCATGGTTATAAATGATTCTCGAACTAGGGGCCATAAATTCAAGTTATGGGGTGGGGGATGTTTAGAATGGATTGCAGGAAGTTTTATTTTTGTGAATGAGTTATAAATTACTGGAGTAAGTTACCTACATTGGTGGTTGAGGCTGACAGTTTGGGAAAATTCAAAGGGCAGCTGGATAGTTACCTATGGGGGAGGGAAATGCATAGGTTGTCTACTTCCTTTTCTTTTATTATTTATTATATATTTTTTTACTTTTTTTTTTGTCTGGTGCAGCATAAGCCTTAAGCTTCCTTGCACCATATAATTCCATTACTTATATTAAATACTAGTATTCTGTGGTAAATATTCAAGGGATTTATCCCCAAAGCCACAAAAGTATTAGTACCATTGATCAAGTTCAGTGATTTAAGATGCCAAAATGGATGACAGATGAGGTTAACAGCTTAATTCTCAAAAAAAAAAAAAAAAAAACAAGCATGGGATAGAGACAAATCAAGTGTTTCTGATTTGGATGAGTATTATATGAGAATATGTAATGAACTACTGATGGATAGTAGATGGGGCAAAGTGATAAGAGACAGAACTAGGAATGAGAGCTAAGAATGGGGGGATAGGGAGTTCTAATTATATGTGAATACAAAAAAGAAGAGAGTGAATTGAATAAGTTCCTTAATTGGTTGCAGTAGAAGGTTCAAAGAAAGCCCAGCAGAATGGCAGATGATTTAAGCAGATGTTCTCAATGATATTTACAGTTAATAATGAGCTTTGAATTTTTGAGAAATAGCAAGGAATCAAATTACTGAAAAATAAATGATATAATGATCTGAGTGAAGCATTTATTAGGAAAGCTACCAAGGTTCAAGAAGGGCAAAGTGCCAAGAGAGGATGGTGTATTTGGCATATAGTGCAAGGAAGGCACAGGCTTTTGCTATTCAGTTTTATATTCAGTTATGATTAAAATGGCTCCATATGAGTGTACAAATGATTAGAGATGCTAATAAGAGTGACATTATATTTTTCGGAAGATACCCTTGGACTGGAGAAGTGCTAATGTGCTCTCCGTCTCACAAAGGTATTGCCAAAGAAGAATTGGGTAATTATGTAGACCAGTGAATTTGATTTCTGTGGAAGGGAAGGTCATGAGATGTGTTCAAGATGCCTTCTCAGCAAAAATGCTTTCTTAAACAGATCCCAGCATTGGTTCATTAAGGGGATGACATGCCTGAACAATCTAGTAAATTACTATGATGGGATCATTAAATATTTGGATGCAAGTAACAATTTTGATATTATGTATCTAGACTTTAGTAAAGCTTTTGTTACTGTCTCTCATAGAAAGCTGCTATATAAATTGTAAGGAGTTAACAGTTACTGGTAACATCCTATATTGAATTGCAGGCTGGCTAAGAGATAGGAGACAAAAGTTGCCAAGGTGTCAGTTTTTGTGAGGACCAATGTAATAACAATTGGGTTCTTCGTGGCTCTGTGTTGGTTCCCCTTCTGTTTCTGAGTTTCATAAGTGATATTTATGGTGGAGTACCCAAGGGAAGCTATTGAAATTTGTTGATTTGAAGGCAAGAGGGTGATAAACAATTCTAGCCAGCCCATGCTACTTCAGAAAGACTTGGATCAGTTGCATGTATGGTCTTAAAAATAGCAAGTAAAGTTAAGGTTTCAATGCTGTTGGAATTTTTCCTCTTGCCCGGACTACACATGAGGGGGCATAAATTAAAATTGAGGAAGTTTGGTTGCAGAATAGATGATGTGTGGAAGTTTGCCTTTAGCCAGCTGGTGGTTCATTGTTGGAACAAACTTCCATCTGTTGTTGTGGAAGTTAACTTCGCGAAGGTAAAGAAAGTCTGCACAAGAAGCATGCAAAAGTTCGATGAAATTTACCGGTAAAAGTACTTTGCCGTAATGGCATTTGTATTGTTGCTCGCTCGGTAAACACATGGTGGGTGCTATTGGTCAGGAGTAGAAATTGAATCCCATGGGAGATTGAAACCCTCCCGAAGTAGAGGGGGTAACCTGACCTTTTTTCTTTAGAATCACTGGTGGACTAATGGATAAATCGTTTATTAAGAAAAAAAAAAAGAGGCAAAGGAAGCCCACACAAGAAGCACTGCAATTTTCGAAAAAGTTTACTGGTGAAACTATGTTACGAACATTTTTTGACACCAGAACTTCCAATATGACTGTTCATGATTCAATTAATTAATTCAATTAGTGATTCTAAAGAAAAAAGGTCAGTAATCCCCCTCCACTTTGGGAGGGTTTCAATCACCTGTGGGATTCAACTTCTACTCCACACCGATAACAACCACCGTCAGTTTTCCGAGCGAGCAACAATACAAGTACCGTTACAGCAAAGTACTTTTATCAGTAAAGTTCATCGAACTTTTGCATGCTCCTCGTGCAGGCTTTCTTTACCTTAGCCATTAACTTGAATAATTTCAAGGAAGAACTAGACAAACTATTGGAGGGGATGGACAGGCAAAATGGGAATTTTTTTTTTTTCACTGATGATATATATATATGATGATCATCATCAGCCATTATCAATCCACTACAGCAGTGGTGGCCAACCTTTTACATACCATGCACCAATTTTTTCACATAAGAGTTCAGATGTACCATACAACTCAAGCACCTTTTCTACCTTCTTATGTTCATGGTTGGGGTTGGAAAATAAGGATAGGGGTAGGATCTGCTTTGCTTAGGGGAGGAAAAAGAATAACTCAAACATGCAACTAAATTAACATGCAGTTCAAAAGACATTTTTATTGGAACACCAATGTACAATAGGAGAGATGATCTCTTGGACGAGAGGACGACCGCTGTCGTGGAACCCGCTGATGGTGCTACAACTGCCGGAGAGTCTCATTTGGTGAAGATAGCTCTGTACCACAGTTTTGTTGGATGTGATGAGAGAGAGAGAGCTCTGAGCGAGATGGAGCACAGAGAGTGAGATCAGGTTGGAACTTGGAGTAGTCTGTTCTCTCTGCTCGCTAGGAGTCCAGGCATATCCTTAATAACCTTTTTAATAAAAGTATGTTTATGAACATAATTAACATTTTTAAATGATTTAATTATTGTATGTAAAGCAATTTCTATTACAGCACATAAACATTACTTACCTTTAATGAGACTTTTGAGCCTGTTTGGATTTTGCCAGTCTTTCAATGTTTGGTGTTAAATTTGTTACTGAGAGCAGCAGAGAATTCTTCAAATCTGAATCAGTCATTCGCGACCTTGTTTTGCTTTTGATCAATTTCATGGATGAAAATGCTTGTTCACATCTGTATGTCGTTCTGAAATGACATATATAATTTTTTGCAAATTTTCTTAGTTCTGGGAAATGTTCACAGGGTAATGAATGCCAGAAATTAATCATGTCAGAAGCATTTTGATCTGAAAAAAGCACATCAAATTTCATTTTTAATAATGAATTTGTTTTTAAATCAATAAGTTCCATTTGTATATTACTAGGCATCTCAATTATGTTTTGTTCACTAGGCAAAAATGGGTTTATAAATGCAAGCATTTATAAACCCATTTTTGCATTTATAAACCCATAAACAATGGGTTTATAAATGCAAGCATTTATAAACCCATTGAGTTGGCATATTGAGTTGGCAAAATGTGATTGATGGAAATTTCTCGTAGATGAAAATACCTCAAATTTATCATTTCATTGTTTCCTTTTAACTTGAAAGACTTCCGACAAAGGATCTATTTGTATATTCTCAGTCCCCTGAAAAAGTCACGTATTGCATTTATTTTCCCACTTGTGCATAGAGTCGGGCGCCGGAGGCAGCGGCCATACAAAAGAATGGACGACTAGGTACTCGATATATTTTCATAGCCATAGATCACTTATGGTCAAAATTCAGAAATGCATTTTTTGGAGACTATTTAATTTATTTCTTTTGCTAAATTGAGGGAATTAACACGTTTATGTGCGTGTAAGTGGAAAGGTGGTGAGTGTCTTAAGCCATATGCGGAAGGACCTGAAATGAAAGTAAATAGAACCAAAGAATCGGCAATATGGGCTTTGGGTACTTCAGAAATTTTATGACGAAATGCACCACTTGTAATCTCCCAAAGCGCCACGTTTGGCACATGCGCCATAGGTTGGCCATCCCTGCACTACAGGATGAGGGTCTGTCCAGCAACTTTCCAGTTCCTTCTGTTTTGTGCAATAGCCATCCATTTATTACCCACAAATTCATGAATTTCTTCTGTCCATCTCCATTGTTGTCTTCCAGGTTTTCTTCTAGCTCTTCTTGGGAACCATTCTGCTATTCTCTTAGTCCATCTCTCATCATGTCTTTGAGCTACGTGTCCTGCCCAAGACCATTTTAGTTCTTTAGTTTTGATAAGAATATCCTTTACTTGAGTTTGTTGCCTAATCCATGTGTTTCTCTTCTTATCTCACAGTTTGATTCCCAATATATTCGTTCCATTCTTCACTGTATCGTTCCCAGCTTCTCTTCCATTCTTTTGGTGAGTGCCCAAGTTTCATTTCCATAAGTCATGGTGGGTAGTATACATTGGTTGATTATTTTACGTTTCAGACAAATTGGGATATTGCTCCTCAGTATGTGACTATATTTCCTGAATGCTATCCATCCAAAATTTATTCTTCTCTTGACTTCCAGCCATTTATCATTATTATAGCTGATGACTTGTCCCAGATAAGTATATGACTCCACCTTTTCCAACACAAGTACCGTGCTTGGGTTGGAGGTTGAGAAGACGAAAGAAGATATTTGTTGACATTCGACTTGAACTTCTGTAGATTGTAATTTTCAGGAAATGCGTATGAAGGAAGGTTGTTCCAGAAAAGGCAGTTGAATGAATAAATGAGGAAGATGAAAAGTTGGTTCTGTGGGTTGGAAGTTGGACAGTAAATGGCTGGTGGCGGCACGTGTTCGGACTGTTTTGAAAGAGAGAGAGCAGGAATTATAGAAGCCAATTCAGAAGAACAGTGCCCATGGAAGTATCTGTAGAAGAGACGTGCAGCAGAAACAGTGCATCTATGAGAAAGCGAGTGGAGAGAATCTGTTACAGATGAATCATTAATTAACCTAACTGCCCTCTTCTGAATGGAATCAAGAAGCCGGAGAGAGAGAGGTTTAGGGGGCACCACCCCAGATGTGGGAACAATATTCCATGGCAGGGCGGATTTGCGATATATACAGAGTGATCAGCTGTTTGGAAGAAAAGTAACGCCGAGAGCGAAAGAGAAAACCAAGTTTTTTAAATGCAAAGGAAGCAATATTTGTAATGTGCTTGTGCTAAGAGAGATTAGAAGTAAGGTAATCCCCAAAAGAGATATATCATTTTGTCTAGAAATCGGAGTGTCACTAAAGATAAGCATAGGAGCAGAAGAATCCTTTTTGCGAGATATAAGACAAGACTGAGTTTTAGAAGGGTTGAAATCAACTAAGTTGTCTTTGCCCCACTGGAGAATTACCTGAAGATCGGCATTTAAGGAATTGGCAGCAGATTTTCGAGAAGTTGAAGCTGATTGAGCAGGACAAGGTTTCTCAAAATGGAAAGTTGAATGCAATGTGCTATCATCGGCAAAACTATGGATGGGATTTCCAGTCAATGGAAGAAGGTCATTGATATACAAGAGGAAAAGAGTGGGGGAAAGAACTGAACCTTGGGGGACCCCGGCATTAGTGGAGAAGTTAGAAGACAGAGAGCCATCTACCATCACCCTCAGTGAGCGATCAGAGAGAAAACTGGAAACCCAATTACTAAAAACAGTTGGCAAACCATAAGATGGAAGCTTGTTTAGAAGACCTTTATGCCAAACACGATCAAAAGCCTTTGAGATGTGAAGAGCACCTACTTGTGTTTCACCGAACCTTTCCATTGAATTAGTCCATAAATGGGTAACATAAGCCAGAATATCACCAGTGGATCGACACTGACGGAATCCATACTGAAGATCGTTGATCAGACGGAAGGTTTCTAGGTAGTTTAAGAGTTGGCGGTTAATTGATTTCTCCATTACTTTAGAAACAGTAGAAGTAATTGCAATGGGACAATAATTGGATGGGAGGGATTTGTCACCCTTTTTAGGAACTGGCTGGATATGAGCAAATTTCCAAGCAGAAGGAAAAACACCTTTGGAATTAGAAAGTGAAAAAAGGCGGCAAAGAATAGGAGTAAGTTCAGAAGCACAGGTTTTGAGAACAAGTGGAGAAATACCATCAGGACCTGGAGCTTTCTTAGCATCAAGATTCATCAAAATCCTTCTGATATCCTTTTGACGGAAGACCACAGGAGGCATCGAATGGAGGGTGTTAGGAATGGTGGGAGGTGTTTTACCAAGATCATTAATACATGAGCTGGAAGAAAAATGGGATGCTAGCAGGTCAGCTTTATCCTTGGCTGAAGTGACAACAGAACCATCTGGTCTGGACAGAGGTGGGAGCAGAGATAGACAAAATTTGCGGCCAATAGCTTTGGCAAGAGACCAAAATGCTCGGCTACCATTAGGGGGCTACTCTTAGCTTGTTCAAACTCTAGTTTCGACTGATTAATAACTGCTTTACAATTGTTGTGAGCTTTGGTGTAGGCAGAAAATGAAACTGAAGAATTAGAAACAAGCCAATTACGATATGCAACATTCTTCTCTTGGACAGCCTTAGCACATTTATTGGAAAACCAAGGTTTAGATAAAGGACGAGATTTTAAAGTGGAGTGTGGAAGGATTCCATTCCTGCAAGAATAATTCACTGACACGATCTGAGCAAACGTTGACATCAGAAGTTTTGAAACAGTAATCCGACCAAGGAAAAGAAGAAAAGAAGTCTCGCAGGTCATCCCATTTTGCATTCTTGTAATTCCAACACGAGGTTGGGAATAGCCACGAGATAAAGGTTCCATTGGAGAAGAGATAATCACCAAGTTGTGATCTGAAGTGCCTAAAGGACCTCTCACTTCGACAGTGTACTCAGAAGGGTTGTTTGTGAGAAAAAGATCAAGCGTATTGGCTGTATGATTAGGATTGTCCGATATTCTTGTAGGTAAATGAACAATCTGTGCTAGGTCATTAGTAATTGCAAAAGCCTCAGCATCTCGACCTGCTGGGTCAGTGTGACTAGAAAATGGAAGCCAGCTGGAGTTGTGAACATTAAAATCACCAAGGAAAATTACCTCACTGTTAGGAAAGTTGGACTGGAGAAGGTCAAGTTGCAAAGAGAGGAAGTCAAAGAGCTCCAAGTGATTAGTGGAGTTGGGAGAACGGTAGAGACAACAGATGAATTTGACACAATGAGGTAGAGAGATTTTAAGCCAGAGAAGATCAAAGAGAGGAGATTCCAAATTGCCAAGTCTCTGACAGGGAATATCAGAACGGACATATGCACAAGTACCACCTTTGAGGCGAAAGGAATCATACAGCGAATAATTTGGACATCTGAGATGAGCAGTAGTTGAATCAACCGATAACTGAGATTCTGTCAGAAAAAGTACATGGGGTTTGGAAGACTGCAAGTGGAAATGGACATCGTTGAGATTAGAATTGAGACCACGTATATTTGTGAAATGAATTAGGAAGTGCTTGGGAGGTTTAGATCTTTTCGCAGATAAGCTTGCTCTATTAGTTTGACAATTCGTGGTGTATTCGATAGTAAGAAAAAGTGGGTGGGACATGCTGTATGAAGTAATGAAATTTTTGGATACAGCGTACACATGGTAAGAATATATCCAGATCCTTGACATAATGTGGCCTCGACAATGCTCCCCGCATACACACTACTCGGACTCCCTCCAGTCACTATCTTACAGAGTAGAGGTAGCAAGATTATACACTAGCTGATCCGGAAGCCTCCTAGAGAGTTACCAATAGGTTTGGTCCGGTGTACTAACTAGCGGCCGGCCTGCGAACACCGTTTTAGAGCTGTACTCTCGAAATGTAAGGAATATTGGATCTCGCCACGACATTCATCATAACCTCAAAAGTCATCAATCTTACTGCATGATGGAAGAGATAGGGAAGGGTTGGCCGGAACTTAGCTCTCGAGACTAAACATGGGTTCCACCACTTCAAGCCTCCAATAAGCAAAGTGGTGGTATTTCACCGGTTGATGAAAGTCATCTACTACCTAGTACTGCCTGGTAACATAGAGGGGTGGCGTTCTTCCATGTGGTGTGGGCACCACACCTTGACCCCTGCACAAGTATATGGAGGTTATACCCAGAATTACTAACAGTCCCACCATCGTGAAGGTGCAAGCAGAGGATTTGGCTGTTACAGGCCATCCGGACTTCGCCGAAATTGGATCCACTTGACTTGAGTGTCACCCGAATATCAGTTCCATCAGCGTTTTAGACTCCCAGGTAGCAAGTACAGCTTGTCTGGTATATCTGAGAGAATGTCTGCGAAAACCTCAAAGACCACACTGTTTAATTTATTTTTTGCTCAACAGTTTTGCCATGCTACTGGCATTAATTTGGATTTAATATTTAATATCAGTTATATATCTTTTCCAAGATAGGTGAAAAAACTTAGTTATTGACAAATGATAGATTCAAGAGACCAACAACAGTGGAGGTCAATATCCAAAAAGGGACTCTACCTGTGCCAAATGAAAGAGTAGAATGATGATGAGATTTGCAGTGATGTTGACATTGATATCTATTACCTTGTCGCTTGTATTGATTTGGGTTGGTATCTTTGTTTTGTCAGCATAGCATATGACATTAATCTGTTTTCAACAAAGGTACAATGATGTGAATAAAATTCCAGGAAGTTCCCCTCCCCCTCATGGCACTCTTGTGGTGATGGTTCTTGAGATCGTGTGATTTTAGCATGGAAGATTATGGGTCTATTGCAAAGAATAGGATTAGTGAATCACAGCACATAACCACGGATTTGAGCCCTATTTGGCCAGAACAGTTTATATCCTCATTGCAATGCTTTTTTTTTCAGTATACTCACCTACAATTAACAATGGGTCATGAAATTTGTATAGCATTATACCAAATTTATTTTTCATGATACATGCCATTATTCTCATATTACACTGGGACTACATTTAGAATTAATTGCCATTCAGGTGAAAATTACCAATGAAAAATTTATACAGTTTTTTTTGCATTGTTTTTATTGATGGAAAAACAATGTTAGTTTCATATACGATAAAAAAATGCTTGTTTTCACTCTACAGGAACTAGAAGAAGCATTAATTATAGATGGATCACCAGAGGGAAGTGACTTACTTAGAGAGCTGATTATACGTATTTTACAAGGATGCTACCAGACCAAAGATGTGACGTAAGTTTTCTTTTAACATTAGCATTAGCATTAGTAGAGGCATTTGATGCAAGAAAGCAAGCTTATGCAGCATCAGCCAAAAAAAAAAAAAAAAAAAACCCACTTCCACTTCACCCCTCTGTTCGTTCAAAATACCTGTCCAGCTGAGCCTTAAACTTATTTAGGCTATCAACCTCCACCACAAGGGATGGCAGTCTGTTCCGCCAACCACCACCCGCTGGCTAAAGGCAAATTTCCGCACGTCTATCCTACATCTGTCTTTCCTCAATTTGAATTTATGCCCTCTCAGGTGATTTTTCTGAGCTAGAGGAAGAATCCCATCAGCATTGAGCATGCTTAAACCATTCAAGGCTTTATACACCTCTATCAGATCACCTCGCTGGTGCCTAGTCTCCAGACACTTAACCATATAGTTTAATTTTGAATGAGGTTATTTGCTTATTCATTGAACTGGTATGGTATATAGGATAACGTAAATGAATTGTTTATTTAGAGATGGCTAAATAGAGGAATGTTATTTTGAAGAAGACATCAATTGTATATAGTCAAGTAGATAGTAAATAAAAAAAAAGTTGTAGATCACGAATTTGTTTAAAGTAAATAACTTTCGAAATTTCCAAGCATTTTTTCTAAATGCTTAGTCCTCTAAATAGAGTATTTATGATAACAATTGTCCTACTCTACATGTAGGTAGTTTTTTTTTTTTTTATGTAAACCCCAAACACGAGAGGTATTAGAACCTATAGTACTTAGTACCGTGCTTGGGTTGGAGGTTGAGAAGACGAAAGAAGATATTTGTTGACATTGGACTTGAACTTCTGTAGACTGTAATTTTCAGGAAATACGTATGAAGGAAAGTTGTTCCAGAAAACAGCAGTTGAATGAATAAACGAGGAAGATGAACAGTTGGTTCTGTGAGTTTGAAGTTGGACAGTAAATGGATGTTGGCTGGTGGTGGCACGTGTTCAGACTGTTTTGAAAGACAGAGCAGGAATTATAGAAGCCAATTCAGAAGAACAGTGCCCATGGAAGTATCTGTAGAAGAGGCATGCAGCAGAAACAGTACGTCTATGAGACAGCGAGTGGAGAGACTCCGTTAGAGATGAATCATTAATTAACCTAACTGCCCTCTTCCGAATAGAATCAAGCAGCCTGAGAGAGATTTTGGGGGGACCACCCACCCCAGATGTGGGAACAATATTCCATGGCAGGGCGGATTTGCGATTTATACAGAGTGAGCAGTGTTTGGAAGAAAAGTAATGCCGAGAGAGAAAGAGAAAACCAAGTTTTTTAGATGCAGAAGAAGCAATATTTGTAATGTGCTTGTGCCAAGAGAGATTAGAAGTCAGGGTAATGCCCAAAAGAGATATATCATTTTGCCTAGAAATCGGAGTGTCACTAAAGATAAGCATAGGAGCAGAAGAATCGTTTTTGCGAGATATAAGACAAGGCAGTTTAGAAGGTTTGAAATCAACTAAGTTGTCTTTGCCCCACTGGAGAATTGCCTGAAGATTGGCATTTAAGGAATTGGTAGCAGATTTTTCAGAAGTTGAAGCTGATTGAGCAGGACAAGGTTTCTAAAAATGGAAAGTGGAATGCAATGTGCTGTCATCGGCAAAACTATGGATAGGATTTCCAGTCAATGGAAGAAGGTCATTAATATACAAGAGGAAAAGAGTGGGGGAAAGAACTGAACCTTGATGCACACTGGCATTAGTGGAGAAGTTAGAAGACAGCCATCTACCATCACCCTCAGTGAGCAATCAGAGAGAAAACTGGATAACCAATTACTAAAAACAGTTGGCAAACCATAAGATGAAACTTGTTTAGATGACCTTTATGCCAAACTCGATCGAAAGCCTTTGAGATGTCAACAGCAACTACTTGTGTTTCACTGAACCTTTCCATTGAATTAGTCCATAAATGGGTAACATAAGCCAGAATATCACCAGTGGATCGACACTGACGGAATCCATACTGGCAATCGCTGATCAGATGGAAAGTTTCTAGGTAGTTTAAGAGTTGGCGGTTAATTGATTTCCCCATTACTTTAGAAAGAGTAGAAGTAAGTGCAAAAATGGGACGATAATTGGATGGGAGGGATTTGTCACCCTTTTTAGGAACTGGCTGGATATGAGCAAATTTCCAAGCAGAAGGAAAAACACCTTTGGAATAAGAAAGTGAAAAAAGGTGGCAAAGAATATGAGTAAGTTCAGGAGCACTGGTTTTGAGAACAAGTGGAGAAATACCGTCGGGACCTGGAGCTTTCTTAGCATCAAGATTCGTCAAAATCCTTCTGACATCCTTTTGACGGAAGACCACAGGAAGCATTGAATGGAGCGTGTTGGGAATGGTGGGAGGTGTTTTACCAAGATCATTAATGATCTTGGTAAAACACCTCCCTCGAGGATTGTCCGGTATTCTTGTAGGTAAATGGGCAATCTGTGCAAGGTCATTAGTAATTGCAAAAGCCTCAGCATCTCGACCAGCTGGGTCGGTGTGACTAGAAAATGGAAGCCAGCTGGATTTGTGAATATTAAAATCACCAAGGAAAATTACCTCACTGTTAGGGAAAGTTGGACTGGAGAAAGTCAAGTTGCAAAGAGAGGAAGTCAAAGAGCTCCAAATGATTAGTGGAGTTGGGAGAATGGTAGAGACTACAGATGAATTTGACACAGAGGTAGAGAGATTTTAAGCCAGAGAAGATCAAAGAGAGGAGATTCCAAATTGCGAAGTCTCTGACAGGGAATATCAGAACAGACATATGCACAAGTACCACCTTTGAGGCAAAAGGAATCATACAGCATATAATTTGGGCATCTGAGATGAGCAGTAGTTGAATCGACCGATAACTGAGATTCTGTCAGAAAAAGTACGTGGGGTTTGGCAATCTGCAAGTGGAAATGGACATCGTTGAGATTAGAATTGAGACCATGTATATTTGTGAAATGAATTAGGAAGTGCTTGGGAGGTTCAGATCTTTTCATAGATAAGCTTGTTCTTTTTAGTTTGACAATTCATGGTGTATTCAATAGTAAGTAAAAGTGGGTGGGACATGCTGTATGAAGTAATGAAATTTTAGAATATGGCATACACATGGTAAGAATATACCCAAATCCTTGACATCAGTGTTTTAGACTCCCAGGTAGCAAGTACAGCTTATCTGGCATATCTGAGAGAATGCCTGTGACAACCTCAAAATTTGATGAGTGCCTTGTTATTGGAGATTTTAATCTATCCCTACCTGACTGGAACAACTGGGAGTGAAATTCACAGTGGTGTTCAAAATTTTTTAAATCAACTAGATGATGGCTATCTATATGAGCATGTTGGGGACAAAAATATTCTGCACCTGATCACTGCTAGGGATGAGAATATTTTGATTCTTATTGTAGCGTTAATGATACAGGAGACCTTAGTGGAGAGAGAGAGAGAGAGAGAATGGAGAGATAAAATGGTTCTTAATAACGAGCAAGGTCTCAGTTGTTAAAGATAAGATCAAGAGTTTTTCAGCAAGGAGGATGTTTAAGATGCTACAGAGCAGCTATGAATTGTGAAGACAGCTTAACTAGGGAGAATAAAGATGAATTATGAAGTAACTTTTAACTTGCCATAATGGAAACCATAAATGCACATATACCATTAAGAAAATATAGCATAAAGATGTGAATACGGAACTGGAGTTTAATTGCTAAAAAAAAAAAAAAAAAAAAGGGTTAGTTATGAACAGCACTGAAGCGTATAATGCTTAAGTTGGTAATAGGTAGGCTGGTGAAGGGAACAGAAGTATTTACACATGTAAAAACAAAGAAAAGAGCTGATTAAATATTACCTTATGAAGATTGTGGAAAGGTCATTGAAACCTAGCTGATAAATTCAATGGATACTTTGTATTGATTTTTATAGACAAAAGTCCTTTCACAGTTAGGAAAAACAGTGCTGGGCTGAGCACTCTAAAATTGATACTTTGGAAATTAGAGAATTGTTTGCCAGAAAAAATTGAGCCAGAAGGTAAGAGCAGTTGGGTAGATTGTATATACAGAGTTTTTTTAAAAAAAAAAAAAAAGCAGTGAGGGAATGCATTAAACATTTAACTGATTACTACTTACTTACTTATCCATTGTCATTCCAGCTTCTTGCTAGGTCAATAAGGAAACCAGTCTTCCCCATTTAGCTCTATCTTCGCACCATTTCTCTCTCTCTCCCTCCAGATCCTCCCAGCAAACACCTCTTGCATTTCACCTCTACTTGCCATCTCTTTCTTCATCTTCCTCTCATCTTTTACCCTTCATTTTCATTTCTAAAATCCTCTTTGGCAGTGTATTATCCTTCATTCTCTTTACGTGACCAAACCATCTGTCTGTTCCTCTCATTTCTTGTAATCGTTCTTCTCCCACATTTTCATGAATGGCCATGTTCCTCACTCTATCTCTCCTGGTCTTTCCAAACACACCTCTCAGAAACTTCATTTCTGTCACTTGCATTTTGATAATATCCTTCTCTCACATTACCCATAAACCCCGGGGGCTCACATCTGGTGAGTATGGGCTTGGCACACCCAGGGTCCTGAGCTGGATATCATCCTCTTTCTTGGTGATTCCCTTCTACTTTTCTCTCTCTCTCAGAGGGTAACTCAGGAGCTTTTTTTTTTCCTGGTGCAGCATAAGCCTCAGGCTTCCTTGCATCATATGGCTATTAATAATAATAATAATAATAATTCTGATCTGTACGTTATTATCAGTACATAATAAGTGGTATAGAGTACAATCTTGCAATTTTTAGGTACCTCCTTTCTCCAAACTAATCTTTTACACAGTTATAAAACATTTTTGCCTGGTCTACTGTTCTACATATCTCCTTCAATTCTCCCTTCTTTGTCTACTGCACTCCCTAAATATCTGAAACTACCCACTTCTATCTTCTTTCCCTCAATAAAGATGTTAATCCCCTCCTCTGCTGCCACCCTTGTCATTCTCATTGTGTTATTCTTAGCATTAATAAACTTTAAATTGTATTTCTTTGCCTCTTCCACCCATCCTTCCACTTGCTCCTGTACCTCCCCATAAATCAACAAATCATCAGCAAACACCATAGCTTTTTTTTTTTTTTTTTTTTTGTCCCAATTCTTGTCTTCACAGCATTTTCTATATCATCCATTACTAGTGTGAACAGTAGAAGTAAGAGTACACTACCCTGTCTCAATCCATTACTAACTTCAAACTAGCTGTGTTTCCAACCGTTGTTTTCACACAGCTTTCATATCCTTTGTATTGAACTTTAATACTAATACTCTACCAACGACTTTCCTACTCCCTGTTTCCTTAATACTTCCCATACCTTTCGTCACTCTGCGCTATCATACACCTTTTCAATATCCAAAAAAGCCATGTTCAGATCCTTTCCATACTCTTAATGTTTTTCCATCATTTGTCTTGCAGCAAAAATTAGATCTGTGGTTGATCTATGTTTTCTGAAGCCACTCTGCTCGTCCCTCATCCTACAGGGTAATCTCTCTCTCTCTCTCTCTCTGTCTCTCTGTTTCTCTCTCTCTCTCTCTCTCTCTCTCTCTCGCACTTTTTCCTGTTCCCTCTTTTTTTTTTTTTTTTATTTATGTATACATAATAGGCACAAACAATCCTCTTTTGCTCCTCCCATACTATTTTTATTACTCTATGTATCCATTGCAGCCCTGCTTGGCCAGCATATCTTACCATTTCTATAATTGCTTTATCGTACCCTGTGGCAATTTACCTTCCTTCTTTCATCTTTTCCATTGTAGCCACCACTTCACTTCTTGATATCCCTCTTTCTCCTACCTCTTTTTCTATTGTATCTCCACCTCTTTATTTCTTCATTTGTAATTATTCCTCCTATCTCATTATATTGTAATATTGTTCCTTCTTATCCCTTCTATTCTTCACTAATCCATATATCTTTTACCCATTATTAACAGTCCGCAGTTTTGGCAACCAGCTCTCCAACCACTTATCTTCAACTATTCTCTTTGTATCCCTTTTTGCTTCTTTTTCTCTCTGACTCATCTGTCCGGTTTTTACATCTCTTTCTAAAGACCCTATTCTTCCTTAGAGTAGCCTCTTTTACTCTCTCATTCCACCATTCTTTCTTTACAGCACTTGTCCTCCCACACCTCCACATTTGCAACCCAAGCCTATTTTAAATCCTTCCCATTCCTCTTATACTTCATTCTCAGACCTCAGATTCTGTTCTCTATCTTTTCACTATACGTTTTTCCTATATTTTCATTTTTCAGTCTCCATATCTTAATCCTTCTCTATTGCCTTCTTTTATTTTTCTCTTTCATTCATGCTAGCACCCCTATAAGTAGTCTGTGATCGCTGTCCATTGGCACTTTGAAAGGGTTCTGTCCAAAGTGAACTGACCTTCGGTCGTGTTCCTGAATTTGTTAAAGTGAGTTGAGTTTTGTTATTTTTTAAATACCAAGGTCCTGAGGAGGAAATTGTTAGAGCATTTCCATGCCCTTTGTAAGTTTTTGACTAAAACCTATTACCATGGCTTCTACTAGGGATGAGGAAGTGTCTTCATCTGATTATGATGATTCACTGACTGAGATGTTATTAGAAAAGCAAGTGCTTGATGAACTGAAGGCTGCTGAGAAATTTTTGTCTAAGGGTGATCAAACTTCAGGTAAAGGAAAGAAGTGAGGCATTGGAGGCAAATTGTTGCTATGGATAAAGGGGTGGTTGAGGGGGAGAAGACTGAGAGTGGTAATCAATGGACACTGCTCATCGTGGACTGATGTTATTAGTGGAGTCCCTCAGGGTTCAGTTTTGGGTCCATTATTGTTTTCTGTATTTATAAATGATATTGATGATGGTATATCAAGCTTAATGTCCAAGTTTGCAGACAGTACGAAGGTGGGCAGGGTTGTCAAGGACACTACTGACACTATGCTACTGCAACAGGATCTGGAAAGGTTGAGCAGATGGGCTGAGAGGTAGCAAATGAAGTTTAACATTGACAAATGTAAAGTACTACATATAGGAAACAGCAACCCTAGAGCAACGTATGAACTCTGTGGTACTACACTGACAGTGGTAGAGAATGAAAAGGACCTAGGGGTAATTGTGCAGGCAGATATGTTCTATGAGCAGTGCAGATAGGCTGCAAGAGTAGCTCATGGTGCCTTGTCAATGATATACAGGAATTTTTCTAGCAGGGATAAGGAGGTGATTATTCCCTTGTATAAGGCAATGGTCCAGCCACACCTTGAGTACTGTATACAGGTCTGGAGGCCTCATTTCAAGAAGGATATAGAGCTGTTGGAACGAGTACAGAGAAGGGCAACAAGATTAGTAAATGGAACAAAGGGTTGCTCTTAAGAAGAAAGGCTTAAGTTTTGCAAATTACAGTGTCTGGAGACTAGGCACCTGCGAGGTGATCTGATTGAGGTGTATAAAGCCTTGAATGGTTTGAGCATGCTCAATGCCAATGGGATTCTTCCTCTTGCTCAGAATAATCACCTGAGAGGGCATAAATTCAGATTGAGGAAAGACAGATGTAGGATCGATGTGCAGAAATTTGCCCTTAGCCAGCGGGTGGTTGGTGGAACAGACTTCCATCCCTTGTTGTTGAAGTTGATAGCCTAAATAAATTTAAGGCTCAGCTGGACAGGTATTTCTAATGAACGCAGGGGTGAAATGGAAGTGTTGTTTTTTTTTTTTCTTTTTGGCTGATGCTGCATAAGCTTGCTTTCTTGCATCATATGCCTCTGCCAATGCTAATCTAACAGGTCTGTAGTTACTTCTCACCTTTTGAACCTCCTTTGTGAATTGGTGATACATTTGCACACCTCCAGTCCATGGGGACCTTCCCTGAGTCCAAGGAAGCTCTCATAATTATGGCTTAAAGGTTTGCTTACTTGCTTTTCTGCCTCCTTTAATATAACTGGATAGATCCCGTCCACCTCAGGTGCCTTCCTTATGTTTAACTTCAACAATTTCTCCTCCACTTTGCTCTCAGTTATTACAAAATCATTTAGTTCCCTCTTAGTGTTTGATAAGCTTCTGGCACTCCCCTCATGTATAGCTGCTGGAACAAGTACAGAGAAGGGCAACGAGATTGGTGAGTGGAACAAGTGTTGCTCTTACCAAGAAAGGCGTAAGTTTTGCAAATTACAGCATCTGGAAACTATACTCTTCTTCTTGCTCAGATTACTCACCTGAAGGACATAAATTCAAATTGAGGGAAGACAATTGTAGAATAGATGTGCAGAAATTTGCCTTTAGCCAGTGGTTGATAGTTGGAACAAACTTCCATCTGTCGCAGTGGAAAACTTAAATAAGTTCTTAAATAATCGAAAACTTAAATAAGTTCACGGCAGAACTAGACAATCATTTGAATTGAATGGATGAGTGAAATTTGAAGGTTTTTTTTTTTTTTTTTGCTGATGCTCTATAAGCTTGCTTTCTTGCATCATATACCTCTACTAATAAGTCTGTAACCACTCATGTTACCTTTTTGATCTTCCTTTGTGAATTGGGGATATATCTGCAGGACATAAAAATATCATTAGCATTAGTCGAGGCATATGATGCAAGAAAGCAATCTTATACAGCATAGGCCAAAAAAAAAAAAAAAAAAAAAAAAAATCTTCCCATGTCACCCATCTGTTCACTCCAAATGCTTGTCTAGTTCAGTCTTAAATTTATTTTAGCTATAAACTTCCACAACAACAGATGGAAATCTGTTTGAGCAATCAACTACCCACTGACTAAAGGCAAAGTTCTGCACATCTATTCTACGTCTGTCTTTCCTCAATTTGAATCTTAGGTTCAAATTCAATTAGGTTCAAAAACCCCTTAGGTTCTTAATATGAGCAAGCAGAAGTATTTCGTCAGCATTGAGCCTGCTCAAACCATTCAAGGCCTTATACACCTCGATCTGATCACCTCGCAGGTGCCTAGTCTCCAGATTGTGCAACTTGCAGAACTTAACCAATCTTGTTGCCCTTCCTGTACTTTTTCTAGAAACTCTACATCCTTCCTAAAATGAGGCCTCCAGACCTGTATACAGTACTCAATGTGTGGCCTGACCATTGCCTTATACAATGGAATAATCACCTCCTTTGCCTTATCAAAGGAATATCTTGCCTGACTCGAGACTCTCTCATAATTAATCTAAGCGTTTTCTCACCTCCTTTGTTGCCTCTCTTAATATAATTGAATAGATCCGATCCATCTCGGGTGTATTTTTTGTTTACCTTCTAGACTTTCTCTTCCAGTTTTCTTTTTTGTTATCACAAAATTATTGAGATTCCTGTTAAGAGTTTTATATACTTCTGGCTTCCTCTCCGTAAAGAACTTCTCGTGCCTGATTTTAGGTGCAAAATACCTCTTTAGTTTATCAGCAGTCTGAGCAAGATCATCAACTGTTGAACCATCAATATCAGTTGGACCAATGTGATTCATTCCCTTCCTTCTGTTAATCTAAGTAAAGAAGTCTGCTGCTTTTCTTTGTATTTGGTTGCCAGAGAAGGCTTGTAATTTGCCTTAGCTTGCCTAACCCTCTTTGTGACTTGATTGCTGTCTGTATCAGCTGACAGTTTTTATGTACTCCCCGTATTTTCTTCTTTGCAGCAAGTCTGATCAGTTCATCTGACATCCATTAGGTCTAAGCTTCGAATGATATTTCTTAGTTGGTGTGAAGAGCCTAGTAGCTTCATTGATTATTTTCCTGAATGCTTACCATTTAGAACTTACTGTTGGTAAGTTCTAAATGGTAGTTTAAATTGTGTCTGAGACCACCATAGTCACACATAACAGACCTTCTTCCTGTCCAGTACTAGGCCTAGTGGCCTGTTAGGTCTCTCCATCTTTGCAGGGATCTGCCTCTGTCTCCCTTCTCTGGGGTTTGTAGTTTAGAACCTCTTTCAGATAGCATCCATCCTCAATTTTCTCTACATGCTGGATCCATCTGTTTCTATATGAGTTGATAAAATTCAGTACTGAAGTTGTCCCCAGTTCTGACGTTGATGTCTTGATTTCTTTTCATTTCAAGTATGGTGTAGCCTGTGGATCTGCGTATAAAGTACATTTCTGCACCAGTCATTCTCCTCCTATCCCCTTTTCTCATTATCCATGCTTCAAGTCCATAGATTAGAATAGGTCTGGAAAGGATGTTAGGTATTATTGTCCTTGTTTTCTTATGCACCAGATTAGATTTGAAAATATGATTTATAGGTTAGTTATTCCTATGTAATTATTTATTATTTGCTCAATATCTTTTTCATAAGACAGGTGGTATCCTAGTTATTTGAAAGTGTTAACTTGTTCGATAATATTATTGTCAATGCAGAACTTGCTTCTTATTGTGTATCTTCCTTTAAATGCCATCACTTTTGTCTTTGGAATTAAAATTTACATATCAGATGGTTTTATTTTGTTTAACGAGAAGATTGCTTTCTACAATGTGTTCTCATTTTCTTCTATTAGAACCTGGTCATCAGTAAAAAGCAGTGTCTATTTTTGCTTTGTGCCTAATTTCGATGCCCGTCTTGGAGATTTTCCTCCATTCTCTTAAATGATTTTTATATATTAGTATTAGTAGTGGCTACATGGTGCAAGGAAGCGTAAGGCTTATGCTGCACCAGCCAAAAAAAAAAAAAAAAGTATAATAATAAAATAAATAATAATGAGAGAAAAGGAAATAGAGAATGTTGCATTTTCCTCCTCCTGTAGGTAACTGATCAGCTCACCTTTGAATTTCTACAAACTGTCAGCCTCTGCCACCCATGTGGGTAACAGGCTGTAATTTCACAGATGTTATCATACATTTGTGGCCATTTCGCAGATGTTTTTTCCACTTAGCATTAGTAAAGGCACGTGATGCAAGAAAGCAAGCTTATATAGCATCAGCCAAAACAAAACCCTTCTTATTTTGCCCATCCACGTGCTCCAAATGTTTGTCTAGTTCTACCTTGAATCTATTTAAGTTATCAACCTCTACGTCAGATGGAAGTTTGTTCCAGCAATCAACCACCCGCTGGCTAAAGGCAAACTTCTATCCTACAACTATCTTTCCTCAATTTGAATTTATGCCCTCTCAGATGATTATTCTGAGCAAGAGGAAGAATCCCATCAGCATTGAGCATGCTCAAACCATTCAAGGCTTTATACACCTCAATCAGATCACCTCGCATAAATAATAATTTTCAAGTATGGTGTAGCCTGTGGATCTGCGTATAAAGTACATTTCTGCACCAGTCATTCTCCTCCTGTCCCCTTTTCTCATTATCCATGCTTCAGGTCCATAGATTAGAATAGGTGCAGGTGCCTATTCTCCAGACACCGTAATTTGCAAAACATAAGCCTTTCTTCTTGAGAGCAACCTTGTTCCATTCACTAATCTTGTTGCCCTTCTCTGTACTCGTTCCAGCAGCTCTACATCCTTCTTAAAATGAAGCCTCCAGACCTGTATACAGTAATCAAGGTGTGGCCTGACCATTGCCTTATGCAAGAGGATAATCACTTCCTTATCCCTGCTAGAAAAATTGCTGTGTATAATTGACAAGACACCATGAACTACTCTTGCAGACAGTCTGCACTGCTCAAAAAACTTCATATCTGCCTGCACAATTATCCCCAGGTCCTTTTCATTCTCCACCACTGTCAGTGTAGTACCACACAGTTCATACATTTGTCAGTGTTAAACTTCAGTTGCCACCTCTCTCCGTTCATCTCCTCAACTTTTTTAGTTCCTGGTGCAGCAGCGTACTGTCATTAGTGTACTGTTATTAACAACCCTGCTGACCTTCATATCATCTGAAAACTTGGACATTAAGCCTGATATAGACAATGTTGACCATTATTAATATAATTAATACAGAAAACAATGAACCCAACACTGAATCCTGGGGAACTCCACTAATAACATTAGTCCACAAAGAGAACTGTCCATTGATTATCACTCTCTGTGTTCTCCCACTGAACCATTCCTTTATCCATAGCAGCAGTTTACTTCCAATGGCACACTGCTCCAATTTGTGGAGTAGTCTCTGTACTGTAGCTAGAGCTTTTGCTGCCCAGGTTGGTCCCTGAGTTTTCCGCCCCTCTCAATACACACCAAAAATACTACAAAAAGTCAAAACGATGTATGGGGAAATAAATTAAAACACTTGTTTATTTTTGAAGTAAAACTTTTAATTCCAACATTCGAAAATGTTATTTTTCTTGCTTTTCTGTTAATTAAGTAATAAAAATTACTAAGTTAACATAAATAAAAAAATCATTGAAAAATAAAATTGTTTCACTTGAAAAGTGCTGCCCAGGGTGGACTACACCCTTTGCTTTCCCCTAGCTACACCACAGAGCAGTCTTTCATCGAAATTTGAATTTGAAAGTGTCTGCAATTCTGGCCAGACACGATAGGAGGGAGTATATGATGAGAGCCTTGTCGATCAATTCGGCCCTGGAAAGATTGTGCAAGGCTCAAGGGGTAGAATTTTTTTCAGCCTGGACTGTACTTGTTAACAGGAGAGACTGCTTGGTAAGAGGATCCCTTCATTCCCCTCACCAATCTTGTTGCCCTTCTCTGTACACGCTCAAGAAAATCTATATCTTTCCTAAAATGAGGCCTCCAGACTTGACTCTGTATAAGGCAATGGCCTGACCATTGCCTTATACAGAGAGACAATCACCTCCTTTTCCCTGCTAGCAAAATTCCTATATATCACACTGTACTTGTTAACAGGAGAGATTGCTTCTACAGGGATGGGATACACTTAAATAGAAAGGGTGCAAGAATATTTGCTGATGCTGTCAAGGCAGTGTTAGGTGGGTCGGAAAACTGCTAGCTTGGGGGGAGACAAAGACGAATAGATTAACAGTAGCCACCAGCAGAGGTGAAAGAGATTCCTGCACTGCTTCTATTGGAATGAGCAGAAGCCTGAAAAACAAGATGCAGGATATTTCAGAGACTGCTGGGAGTCATTACGGTACAAGTAAACACATGGGTTGTGTTAGGGTAGCTAAGAATAGAAATAGGTGCATGTATACTTGCGTGAATACCAATGCTAGGAGTTTAGTAAATAAATTTGATGAATTTGAGGTATTGCTCAAAACATCAAAGGCAGATATTGTTAGGATATCAGAGACGTGGTGTCACACAGATATAAGGAATGCAGAACTGGAATTTGGGGAGTTCAATGTCTACAGAAAGGATAGACTGGATAGAAAGGGAGGAGGGGTTATGCTATTAGTTAAGAAATACATAAAATCCAAGGAAGTGAAGCCAGTGGACATCGCTGGACAGTGCAGTGTCGAGTCAGTTTGGTGTGACATAAGCATTGGGAGATCAAAATTGAGAGTAGGAGTGTGCTATAGGCCTAATGACTCTGATGAGTACAATAAGAAACTGTACAGGGAAATAGTGGGCCAATAAATCAGAGAGTCTTATAATGGCAGATTTTAATTTCCCAGATATTGACTGGAATTTGGGGGCTGGTCACTCACACACTAGCAAGGCTTTTGTAGATTTATTGGATAATTGTTTTCTACATCAGCATGTTCGGGAGGCAACTAGAGGGAGGAATACTCCTGATTTGATTATCAGCAGTGATTCTTCATGCATTAAGAATCTGCAGATAAATGAACCACTAGGTGGCAGTGATAACAGTGTACTGAAGTGGGATTTACTCAAAGAGGTAACTACCATTAGGGGTAAAGGGAAGGGTTATTGCTTTCGTAAAGGCGACTATGATGGACTGAGACAGTATTTAAATTCTATACAGTGGGACCAACTGATGATGTTACCAACAGCAAATGCAAAATGGGAAGCATTCAAAGAACTTATCTTGGAAGCTACTAGGCTTTACATACCAACTAAGAAATATTGTTCAAGGTTTAGGCCTAAATGGATGTCAGATGAACTGATGAGGCATATGGCAGAGAAGAAACATGCATGGGATACATACAAATTAACACATGACAGAAGCCTATGATAGATACAAGTTGATCTGTAACCAAGTTACAAAGGAGGTTAGGCAGGCGAAGGCAGATTACGAGAAATCTTTGGCAAGGGATGCAAAGAAAAACAGCAAAGAGTTCTTTACTTATGTTAACTCTAGAAGGAAGGGGATGAATCAGATTGGTCCACTTGATATCGATGGGTCAACTGTTGATGATCCTGCTCAGGTAGCTAACAAACTAAATGAATATTTTGCATCGACATTCACTCAACTCTAGCAGTAAGCTAGAGAATCTTGTAATAACTGAGAGTAAAGTGGAGGAGAAATTGTTGAAGATAAACACAAGAAAGGCACCCGGGGTGGATGGGATCTATCCAGTTATATTAAAGGAGGCAGCAGAGGAAGTAAGCAAACCCTTAGCCATAATTTTGAGAGCTTCCTTGGACTCAGGGGAGGTACCCACAGACTGGAGATGTGCAAATGTGACCCCAATTCACAAAGGACGATCAAAGGCTGACACAAGTAATTATAGACCTGTGAGTTTCACTTCTGTTCCAGGAAAATTAATGGAGGCACTAGTTAAAGAAGCACTGCAGGATCATTTAGACAAGACTTCAGTTATAGCTCGGACACAGCATGGTTTTGTTAAGGGGAAGTCTTGCCTGACCAATTTGATTGAATACTATTATGCAGTTACAAAGGAACTGGATGCAGGGAATAACTTTGATATTATATACTTGGATCTTAGAAAGGCTTTTGATACTGTTGCACATGGAAGACTGCTGCACAAATTGGAGCAGTGTGACATTGGAGGCAAATTGCTGCTGTGGATAAAGGGGTGGCTGAGGGGGAGAAGACAGAGTGGTAATCAATGGACACTGCTCGTCGTGGACTAATATTATTAGTGGAGTCCCTCAGGGCTCAGTGTTGGGTCCATTATTGTTTTCTGTATTCATAAATGATATTGAGAGGGTATATCAAGCTTAATGTCGAAGTTCGCAGACGATACAAAGGTAGGCAGGGTTGTCAAAGACACTACTGACACTATGCAAGAATTTTGCAAGAATTTTTGCTGATGCTGTTGAGGCAGTGTTAGGTGGGTCGGAAAACTGCTAGTTGGGGGGGATACAAGGACTAATAGATTAACAGTAGCCACTGGCAGAGGTGGAAGTGATTCTTGCACTGCTTCTATTGAAATGAGCAGAAGCCTGAAAAACAAGATGCAGGATATTTCAGAGACTGCTGGGAGTCATTGCGGTACAAGTAAACACATGGGTTTGTGTTAGGGTAGCTAAGAATAGAACAGGTGCATGTATACCTGCGTGTACACCAATGCTAGGAGTTTGGTAATAAATTTGATGAATTTGAGGTATTGCTCAAAACATCAAAGGCAGATATTGTTGGGATATCAGAGACGTGGTGTCACACAGATATAAGTAATGCGGAACTGGAATTTGGGGAATACAATGTGTATAGGAAGGATAGACAGGACAGGAGGGAGGAGGGGTTATGCTATTAATTAAGAAACACATAAGGTCCAAGGAAGTGAAGCCAGTCGACATCGATGGACAGGGCAGTGTCGAGTCAGTTCGGTGCGACATAAGCATAGGGAAATCAAAATTGAGAGTAGGAGTGTGCTATAGGCCTAATGACTCTGATGAGTATAATAAGATATTGTACAGGGAAATATTGTGGGCCAGTAAATCAGAGTCTTATAACGGGGGATTTTAATTTCCCAGATATTGACTGGAATTTGTGGGTTGGTCACTCGCACACTAGCAAGGCTTTTGTGGATTCCTTTCAATATTAGCATTAGTAGAGGCATTTGATGCAAGAAAGCAAGCTTATGCAGCATCAGCCAAAAAAAAAAAAAAAAAAAGTAACATAAATAAATAAAAATAACCACTTCCACTTCACCCCTCTGTTCGTTCGAAATACCTGTCCAGCTGAGCCTTAAACTTATTTAGGCTATCAACTTCCACGACAAGGGATGGAAGTCTGTTCCACCCACCAACCACCCGCTGGCTAAAGGCAAATTTCCGCACATCTATCCTACATCTGTCTTTCCTCAATTTGAATTTATGCCCTCTCAGGTGATTTTTCTGAGCTAGAGGAAGAATCCCATCAGCATTGAGCATGCTCAAACCATTCAAGGCTTTGTACACCTCTATCAGATCACCCCGCTGGTGCCTAGTTTCCAGACACTGTAATTTGCAAAACTTAAGCCTTTCTTCGTAAGAGAACCCCTTTGTCCCATTCACCAATCTAGTTGCCCTTCTCTGTACTCGTTCCAGCAGCTCTACATCCTTCCTGAAATGAGGCCTCCAGGCCTGTATACAGTACTCTAGGTGTGGCCTGACCATTGCCTTATACAAGGGAATAATCACCTCCTTATCCCTGCTAGAAAAATTCCTATATATCATTGACAATACACCATGAGCTACTCTTGCAGCTCGTCTGCACTGCTCAGAGAACTTCATATCTGCCTGTACCACCACCCCAAGGTCCCTTCCATTCTCTACCACTGTCAGTGTAGTACCACAGAGTTGATACGTTGCTCTGGGGTTGCTGTTTCCCATATGTAGTACTTTACATTTGTCAATGTTAAATTTCATTTGCCACCTCGAAGCCCATCTGCTCAACCTTTCCAAATCCTGTTGCAGCAGCATAGTGTCAGTAGTGTCCTTGACAACCCTGCCAACCTTCGTATCGTCTGCAAACTTGGACATTAAGCCTGATATACCATCATCAATATCATTTATAAATACAGAAAACAATAAAGGCCCCAATACTGAACCCTGAGGGACTCCACTAATAACATTAGTCCACGATGAGCAGTGTCCATTGATTACCACTCTCTGTCTTCTCCCCCTCAACCACCCCTTTATCCATAGCAGCAACTTGCCTCCAATGCCACACTGCTCCAATTTGTGCAGCAGTCTTCCATGTGCAACAGTATCAAAAGCCTTTCTAAGATCCAAGTATATAGTACCAAAGTTATTCCCTGCATCCAGTTCTTTTGTGACTGCATCATAGTATCCAATCAAATTGGTCAGGCAAGACTTCCCCTTAACAAAACCATGCTGTGTCCTACTAGCTATAACTGAAGTCTTGTCTAGATGATCCTGCAGTGCTTCTTTCACCAGTGCCTCCATTAATTTTCCGGGAACAGAAGTTAAACTCACAGGTCTATAATTACTTGTGTCAGCCTTTGATCCCCCTTTGTGAATTGGGGTCACATTTGCACATCTCCAGTCAATGGGTACCTCCCCTGAGTCCAAGGAAGCTCTCATAATTATGGCTAAGGGTTTGCTTACCTCCTTTGCTGCCTCCTTTAATATAACTGGATAGATCCCATCCACCCCAGGTGCCTTTCTTGTGTTTATCTTCAACAATTTCTCCTCCACTTTGCTCTCAGTTATTACAAGATTCTCTAACTTACTGCTAGAGTTGAATACACCTCTGGCATTCCCCTCGCTGAATAACTCCTCATGTGTGAATGTCGATGCAAAATATTCATTTAGTTTGTTAGCTACCCGAGCAGGGTCATCAACAGTTGACCCATCGATCTCAAGTGGACCAATCTGATTCATCCCCTTCCTTCTAGAGTTTACATAAGTAAAGAACTCTTTGCTGTTTTTCTTCGCATCCCTTGCCAAGGATCTCTCGTAATCTGCCTTCGCCTGCCTAACCTCCTTTGTAACTTGGTTACAGATCAACTTGTATCTATCATAGGCGTCCGAGTCACGTGTTAATTTGTATGTATCCCATGCATTTTTCTTCTCTGCCATATGCCTCATTAGTTCATCTGACAACCATTTAGGCCTAAACCTTGAACAATATTTCTTAGTTGGTATGTAAAGCCTAGTAGCTTCCACGATAAGTTCTTTGAATGCTTCCCATTTTGAATTTGCTGTTGGCAATATCATCAGTTGATCCCACTGTATAGAATTTAAATACTGTCTCAGTCCATTGTAGTCGCCTTTACGAAAGCAATACCCCTTCCCTTTACCCCTAATGGTAGTTACCTCTTTGAGTAACTCCCACTTCAGCACACTGTGATCACTGCCACCAAGTGGTTCATTTATCTGCAGATTCTTAATGCATGAAGAATCACTACTGATAATCAAATCAAGAGTATTACTCCCTCTAGTTGCCTCCCGAACATGCTGATGTAGAAAACAATCATCCAATAAATCCACAAAAGCCTTGCTACTGTGTGAGTGACCAGCCCCCAAATTCCAGTCAATATCTGGGAAATTAAAATCCCCCATTATAAGACTCTCTGATTTACTGGCCCACTCTATTTCTCCGAACAGTTTCTTATTATACTCATCAGAGTCATTAGGCCTATAGCACACTCCTACTCTCATTGGATGATTTATTGGATGATTGTTTTCTACATCAGCATGTTCGTGAGGCAACAAGAGGGAGCAATACTCTTGATCTGATTATCAGTAGTGATTCTTCATGCATTAAGAATCTGCAGATAAATGAACCACTAGGTGGCAGTGATCACAGTGTGCTGAAGTGGGATTTACTCAACGAGGTAACTACCATAAGGGGTAAAGGGAAGGGTTATTGCTTTCGTAAAGGCGACTACGATGGTCTGAGACAGTATTAAATTCTATACAGTGGGACCAACTGATGATGTTACCAACAGCGAACTCAAAATGGGAAGCATTCAAGGAACTAATCTTGGAGGCTACCAGGCTTTACATACCAACTAAGAAATATTGTTCAAGGTTTAGGCCTAAATGGTTGTCAGATGAACTAATGAGGCATGTGGCAGAGAAGAAAAATGCATGGGGTACATACAAATTAATGGGTGACATGGAAGCCTATGATAGATATAAGTGGTCTGTAACCAAGTCACAAAGGAGATTAGGCAGTCAAAGGCAGACTACGAAAAATCCTTGGCAAAGGATGCAAAGAAAAACAGAAAAGAGTTCTTTACATATTTAAACTCGAGAAGGAAAGGGATGAATCAGATTGGTCCACTGGATATTGATGGTTCAACAGTTGAGGATCCTGCTCAGGTGGCTAACAATCTAATCGAGTATTTTGCATCTACATTCACGCATGAGGAGTTATTCAGGAAGGAGAATGATGTAGGTAAAGTAAACATTGGCAGTGAGCTGGATGATTTTGTAATAACTGAGAGGAAAGTGGAGGAGAGATTGTTGAGGATAAACATAAAAAAGGCACCTGGGGTGGATGGGATCTATCCAGTTATATTAAAGGAGGCAGCAAAGGAAGTAAGCAAACCCCTAGCCATAATTATGAGATCTTCTTTGGACTCAGGGGAGGTACCCATAGACTGGAGATGTGCAAATGTAACCCCAATTCACAAAGCAGGATCAAAGGCTGACACAAGTAATTATAGACCTGTTAGTTTAACTTCTGTTCCAGGTAAGTTAATGGAGGCACTGGTTAAAGAAGCACTCCAGGATCATCTAGACAAGAATTCAGTTATAGCTCAGATGCAGCATGGTTTTGTTAAGGGCAGGTCTTGCCTGACCAATTTGATTGGATACTACGATGTAGTCACAAAAGAACAGGATGCAGGGAATAACTTTGATATTATATATTTGGATCTTAGAAAGGCTTTTGATACTGTTGCACATGGAAGACTGCTGTACAAATTGGAGCAGTGTGGCATTGGAGGCAAATTGCTGCTATGGATAAGGGGATGGTTGAGTGGCAGAAGACAGAGAGTAGTAATCAATGGACACTGCTCAACGTGGACTAATGTTATTAGTGGAGTCCCTCAGGGTTCAGTGTTGGGTCCGTTGTTGTTTTCGGTGTTTATGAATGATATTGATGATGGTATATCAAGTTTAATGTCCAAGTCTGCAGATGATGCAAAGGTTGGCAGGGTTGTTAAGGACACTACTGACACTATGCTGTTGCAACAGGACCTGGAAATGTTGAACAGATGGGCTGAGAGGTGGCAAATGAAGTTTAACATTGACAAATGTAAAGTATTACATATGGGAAACAGTAACCCCAGAGCAACGTATCAACTCTGCGGTACTACACTGACAGTGGTGGAGAATGAAAAGGACCTGGGGGTAATTGTGCAGGCAGATATGAAGTTCTCTGAGCAGTGCAGACGAGCTGCAAGAGTAGCTCATGGTGTCTTGTCAATGATATACAGGAATTTTTCTAGCAGGGATAAGGAGGTGATTATTCCCTTGTATAAGGCAATGGTTAGGCCACATCTTGAGTACTGTATACAGGTCTGGAGGCCTCATTTCAAGAAGGATGTAGAGCTGCTGGAACGGGTACAGAGAAGGACAACAAGATTAGTGAATGGAACAAAGGGTTGCTCTTACGAAGAAAGGCTTAAGTTTTGCAAATTAAAGAGTCTGGAGACTAGGCACCGACGAGGTGATCTGATAGAGGTGCATAAGGCTTTGAATGGTTTGAGCATGCTCAATGCCAATGGGATTCTTCATCTTGCTCAGAATAATCACCTCAGAGGGCATAAATTCAAATTGAGGAAGGACGGATGTCGGATAGATGTGCGGAAATTTGCCTTTGGCCAGCGGGTGGTTGGTTGGTGGAACCGACTTCCATCACTTGTTGTTGAAGTTGATAGCCTAAATAAATTTAAGGCTCAACTGGACAGGTATTTCAAACGAACGGAGGGCTGAAATGGGAGTGGGGTTTTTTTTTTTTTTTTTTGGCTGATGCTGAATAAGCTTGCTTTCTTGCATCATATGCTTCTACTAATGCTAATGCTGTGTTGCTGCAACAGGATCTGGAAAGGTTGAGCAGATGGGATGCGAGGTGGCAAATGAAGTTTAACATTGACAAATGTAAAGTACTACACATGGGAAACAGCAACCCCAGAGCAACGTATCAACTCTGTGCTACTACACTGACAGTGGTAGAGAATGAAAGGGACCTGGGGGTGGTTGTGCAGGCAAAAATGAAGTTCTCTGAGCAGTGCAGATGGGCATCAAGAGTAGCTCATGGTGTATTGTCAATGAAATATGGGAATTTTTCTAGCAGGGATAAGGAGGTGATTATTCCCTTGTATAAGGCAATGGCAGGCCACACCTAGAGTACTGTATACAGGTCTGGAGGTCTCATTTTAAGAAGGATGTAGAGCTGCTGGAACGAGTACAGAGAAGGGCAACAAGATTAGTGAATGGAACAAAGGGGTGATCTTACGAAGAAAGGCTTAAGTTTTGCGAATTACAGTGTCTGGAGACTATTCACCAGCGAGGTGATCTGATAGAGGTGTATAAAGCCGTGAATGGTTTGAGCATGCTCAATGCTGATGGGATTCTTCCTCTCGCTCAGAATAATCACCTGAGAGGGCATAAATTCAAATTGAGGAAAGACAGATGGTAGGATAGACATGCGGAAATTTGCCTTTAGCCAGCGGGTGGTTGGTTGGTGGAACAGACTTCCATCCCTTGTCGTGGAAGTTGATAGCCTAAATAAGTTGAAGGCTCAGCTGGACAGGTATTTTGAATGAACAGAGGGGTGAAGTGGTTTTTTTTTTTTTTTTTTTGGCTGATGCTGCATAAGCTTGCTTTCTTGCATCAAATGCCTCTACTAATGCTAAAATTATTCTTTGCATCCAGTTCCTTTGACCACATCATAGTATCTAATGAAATTGGTCAGACAAGACTTCCCCTTAACAAACCCATACTGTGTTCGAGCTATAATTTAAGTCTAGTCTAAATGATTCTGCAATGCTTCTTTAACCAGTGCCTCCATTAATTTTCCCTGGAACAGAAGTTAAACTAACAGGACTAATTATTTGTTTTTCCCTTTGATCCTCCTTTGTGAATAGGGGTCAGATTTGCACATCTCCAGTCTGTGGGTACCTCCCCTGAGTCCAAGGAAGCTCTCATAATTATGGCTAAGGATTTGCCTACTTCCTTGCCTCCTTTAATATAACTGGATAGATCCCATCCACCCTAGGTGCCTTTCTTGTGTTTATCTTCAACAATTTCTCCTCCACTTTGCTCTCAGTTATTACAAGATTCTCTAGCTTATTGCTAGAGTTGAATACACCCCTGGCTTTCCCCTCGCTAAATAACTCCTCATGTGTGAATGTCGATGCAAAATATTTATTTAGTTTGTTAGCTCCCTGAGCAGGATCATCAATAGTTGACTCATCGATATCAAGTGGACCAAACTGATTCATCCCCTTCCTTCTAGAGTTTACATAAGTAAAGAACTCTTTGCTGTTTTTCTTTGCATCCCTTGCCAAAGATTTCTCGTAATCTGCCTTCGCCTGCCTAACCTCTTTTGTAACTTGGTTACAGATCAACTTGTATCTATCATAGGCTTCTGTGTCACATGTTAATTTATATGTACCCCATGCATTTTTCTTCTCTGCCATATGTTTCATTAGTTCATCTGACATTCATTTAGGCCTAAACCTTGAACAATATTTCTTAGTTTGTGTGTAAAGCCTATACCTGTACTTGTTAAGTTCAGGTCAACATTCACTTGTTTATAGATATTCAGGATGGCCTGAATCAACTAGTTTGTTTTATTGCCTTCTTTTAAGATTTCAAATAATTTTATTCAGTTCTCCTTGTCAAAGGATTTTTTGTAATCTATGAATAAGAGATAGGTTTCCAAATTAAACTCTTCTTTTTTCTATTATGAGCTTGAGTGTGAAGTAAGCATCTGCACATGGTCTTCCCCTCCTGAACTTGTTTTGTTCTTCTTCAAGTATGTTTAAGTTTTAAAAAGCTTGAGTATACTTTATACTGTATCCTGATTTTAGGAGACTGGTTCCTCTGTAGTTATTGCAGTTGTTTATATTGTCTTTTTTGAAAATTGGCACTACAAGTGAATTTTGCCAACTATCTGTTGGCCTGCAGAAATCATATTCATTAGTTCAAGTAGTTTAATTTCAAAAATTTTTTCTTTAGTATTTGATGAGCTCTATGTTAATTCCATTGTCACCTGGACATTTTTGGCTTACATTACCACCTAACAAACCTATATTCTTATACTATCCCTTACCTTATATGGTTGTCCCTGAGTATAAGTGAAAATTTTATTATATACATGTACTGTATTTATGTAATTTGTCATTTACTAGTTTTTGTTGTATAAGATAAATATCGAACAAAAACGATGAATTGGAAAAAAAATCAGTGATTACTACAGTATTTTGTCGATGAGAGTCATCACGTTTTGCGTGTGTCGTAATTTGAAAAATTGCTTTCTTGTCGCGTGACGGAAAGAACACTCTCGTAGTATCTCCGTAGCCACGTGGGTGGCCGTCACACAAGTGCCTACACTTTTACAACCGCCGCAAGCGTAGGCTACTGGTAGGTGGACTGGGAAGCACGTTCCGCTTACGGGTTGATTCACCGCGACTAATGGCTTTGATTATTTTATTGCTGCATACCGAAAACATCTCCACGATCTCAGTTACAAACTTCTATTGTATTTCATTTGGAATTTTGAAACGTATGAAATATGCTATTATATTAGTAAAGAGAACGGAATTTTTCCTCTTACTGAAGGAATATGACATGGACTAAGAATTTTACGTTCACTATATATATATATATATATATATATATATATATATCTGATAATTAAAATAAATATGATATTTAAAATAAAATAAAAAATTATTTTTATTTTTATTACTTTTGCCTAACTTTTACATCACATTTTATATATATATATATATATATATATCCATTATCGGGCTGTTGTTACTTGTGTGTCAGTTCTTGCGGAAAGGCGGCACCTGATCGAAAGTTAAAACTCTGACTTATAATTCTGTGTTGTTAGAAAAACTCTGTAAAAGGCCAGATATTGTAAGGTGTTTTGCAGAGTGTGTGATAGGCAATGTTCGATATTATTCCTGTCCAATTGGCTACCAGCAGTCACTAGTAGGTTCTTTCTGGTACACGGTTCTACATGAAGTCAGAGATGGGATCTACCTTTCACATATTCCCTAAATCAGGTTTAGATTAATAATAAAAAAAAATCCCACATTCACAGGGAATCGCATAACAAAAACCCTGATGATGCCAGATCCAATGCCACGAACATACCAAACCTTATGGAACCAGCAAAAATCCCTTCCAGAAAGTCATAGGAGAGGAGAGTACAAAAACAGGAAATCCTTCTCTAAATTATTATTATTAACCATAGGGTGCAAGGAAGCCTGAAGCTTATGCTGCACTAACAAAAAAAAAATTTTTTTTTTCTGAATTACAGAGAGAGAGAGAGAGAGAGAGAGAGAGATCACCAAGAAAGAATGATGATATCCAGCTCAGGACCCTGGGTATATCAAGCCCATACTCACCAGATATGAGCCCCTGGGGTTCATCTAAAGTATATATGAGGAACTTGCCAGTGACATTCCCTAACTCTCCCTTAATTTCATTATCATATTATTCTTCATTCCCACGGAAAAAAATCCCTGACTCTACTAATAGCTCCATTTCATAAAAAGCCCTTGGGGGTATCATAGTTGTCTAATTACCGTCCTACCCACAGCAGGTGGAAACGACCCGAGTTCGATTCATTAATAAATACAGAAAAAAAACAATGGGCCCAACACCGACCCCTGGGGGACTCCACTAATAACATTAGTCCACGAAAAGTAGTCTCTATTGTCATCTACTATCATCATTTTATCCACTGCAGCAACTTACCCTTAATGCTACTCCAATTTGTATAATATATATGTATGTACAGAGTTGTTAAAATTAAAATATCCCTGTGTAGAGGGCTATGGAGCGAGTTCTAAGGCTCCTACTGAAGAGAAATTTGGACAACAGGTACAATAAAAAATGCCCTCGCCATTTAATGGGGGAAGAAAAAAAAAAGGTTACAAAATCTGTCACTGTATGGCGCGTAACTATCTTAGTTACGATTATGCAAATAACTTACGTTATTTGCATAATCGTAACTAAGATCTTGCATAATCGTAACTAACTAATTATGTAAATAACGTAAGTTAATTACATAATCGTAAACTTACGATTATGTAAATAACTTACGTTATTTACATAATCGTAAGTTATTGCCACAACGCCACTATTCAGCTCTACTGTACTGTCTCTTCAAAATCATACAGTAGATGTTTGCCTGCACTGCAGTAGCAATGCCAACAACGTTGCAGGATAAGGCTATTAGTAAAGCTGTACTATCAGAACAGCAACAACGCAGCTGCGGCTATCAGAATTCCGGCGTGATGAAGCGCATAAGGCGTGGACTTATGACTGTTTGTGCTGCCTGCAAAATGATTGCGTAATTTGAAGCGACAGGACATCTTGGTGTTCAACCTGGTAGAGGTCGAAAACGAGTGCACTCCTCTCGTGTTGAAGATGTGGCTATGGCTGTCGTGGATTTATCGAGTCAATCTCCATGTGGTAGCGCAAGTGTGCCAGCTGTTTCTCGTGAAGTGGACATGCCGTATTCCACTGTAAGGCTAGTAATGCGTCAGGTGTTGCAGTACTATCCTTACAAGATGCACATGTTATAGCAGCTAAAGCATGGTGTTTCACATACGCACTTCAGTTTCTTGCGCGAATGACAGTGGATATCACTTGGCTATGGAACATCCTTTGGAGTGATGAAGCCCACTTCTGCTTAAATGGACAAGTGAATACGCACAACTGCCGCATTTGGGCAACAAAACCCTCGAGTTATCCAAGAGGTCCCATTGCATACTACAAAAGTGATAGTGTGGTGGGGATTTGCGGCCACATTCATGATTGGGACATATTTTTTTTGAACAGGTCACACCGACTGGACTCCGCACCTGTTCCGTCACTGGACAGCGATATTATAAAACGTTGGTAAATTTCGCAATACCAGAGCTGCAACAACGTGGATGCCTTCAAGGATACCATATTCATGAAAGATGGTGCGGCACACACATCCACCGTTGTCCAAAGATTTCTAAGGCAACACATTACAGAGTTGTAATGTGTTGTGATAATCAATAATTATCAACGGGTTATCAGCCGTTGTTTCCACACATCTTGGCTACCCCGATCACCGGACCTCACCCCATGCGACTTCTGGTTGTGAGGTTTTTTTGAAGAGCCAGGTGTATCGGGAAGGATGTCAAACTCTGGCAGATCTGAAGGACAGCATTAGACGTCACGTGCTGGCTATTGCAGTTATTGACCAAAATGGAGAACACATTGAACAATTGTAACGCTGTTCAAGTGATTTGTATTGCCACAGCGCCATATAGTGACAAACTTTAACTTTTTTTTTTTTTTTCGATAAATGGTGAGCACATTCTTTATTATTATTAGCCATATGGTGCAAGGAAGCCTGAAGCTTATGCTGCACCAGCCAAAAAAAAATTTGGCAGAGAGAGTAGGGAGGAAATCACCAAAAAAAAAAGAATGATAATTGATAATATCCAGCTCAGGACCCTGTGTGTGCCAAGCCCATGTGAGCCCCCGGGGTTAATTTTGTACCTGTTGTCCAAATTTTCTTCAGTACGAGCCTTAGAACTCGTTCCAGAGTCCTTTACATAGGGATACTTCAATTTTAACAACCGTATGTGTTCGTGTCATGGGTGGCTCCCAGGCTCTCGCCTAATTCCACCTGTATATATTATATTTGGATAAAACCTCCAAAAAAAGAAACGGCCTGAAAGTGTATCTTATCTTACTGTGCTAAAGCACAATTCTGCACTCACCGCAGGAAGTGCTATACCGGTAGGTGCCAGCAGTCTCGCTCCCAGGATACCCAACGTGGGAGCCCACATAAAAAAAAAATATAATATTATAAATAAATAATAATTATTATCAATAAATAAAAATATCAATAATAAATTGATAAATAATTAAAAAATAAATTAATAAATATAATAAAAATAATAACAGAAAAAAAAATAAAATACATAATTTTAGTAAAATAAAATGAAAAAAATATATGAAATAATGATATATATAAAAAATTGTACAGTAGTCTTCTATGTGCAACAGTATCAAAATCTTTCCTGAAATCCAAGTACATGTATATGGTATCAAAATTATTTCTTACACTAGTTTCTTTGTGGCCACATCGTATCCAATCAAATTGGACAGACAAGACTTTCCCTTGTCAAACCCATGCTGTGTCTGAATTATTACTGCTATCTTGTCTACATGATCCTCCAATTAAACAGTGACTCCATTATTATCCCCAGAAGAGAAGTTAAACTAATAGGTCTGTAATTACTCTTGTCGCCCTTTGTGAATTGGGGATACATTTTCACAACTCCAGTTCGTGGAGACCTCTCGTGAGTCCAAGGATGCTTTCATAATTATGGCTAAGGGTTTGCTTGCTTCCTTTGCCGCCGCCTCTTTCAATATAACTGGATAGATCCCATCCACCCCAGGTACCTTATGTTTAACTTCAACAATTTCTCCTCCATTTTATTATATACGGCAATATGGGCTAAGTTGCTGATGAGCCTAAAACCCAAGAACATTTCAGAAAAAAGGTTGTGTACATAATAAAGTGGCAACTCAGTGTTCAGAGGCAACTAGAAAACAATCCAATTCCAGCTGGCTTCACCCTTGATGCTTCCCAGTCAAAAAGCGGTTAGTGGTCCTCTTACCACAACCAGGGTCACTAATTTTTGAGAGTATCTTTTCCAATGGATCCTCTTTGTCAGATGATCTTCATGATTTTTATATTTCTGTTTTCCTTTGTTGGATGACTGTTTTAAGTCTTCCGATTCCAATGTTTATTCAGATCTTATATTTTCCCTAGAATTATTCCATCTGAAAAGAACCAAGTTTTCTACTCTAAGAGTAGAAAACTCGATTCTTTTCCAAGTGGTAATCAAGTATTCTGGTCTCTTACAAATGCAATCCACTATCCTCTGTTACATGGCATGCTGCTGTTAATCTAACTGTTGTATCGAAGTTTTTGGTAAATCGCCTCTTCTTCAAAGTCTCGTCTTTTTCTGATAAGATAGCTCCAGATTCTGATGTCATTTCTTTTTGTCAAAACTTTTGCTCCTATTCTCCGTATACCTCTGGTATTTATTTTGCATGGAATTTTACTCTTATGCAGTTCATAAAAAGTGTGGCTAATCCCGCTCTTCCAGTTATCACTCTATTGCGCTTACCTGTGCTCTTTCCTAAGAAAAGAAAAAAATCCGTCAACCGCAAGCTCTTCAACTGTCTGACTATCTTAAATGTGATCAGTGATCGCAACAATGAAATCCGTCAATGGTGATATGTTGACTTTTGTTACTTATCTTTAGACAGATTCGATGGAAAAGTTTGAAACTGAAGCAGTTACTGTTGATGTTTTTAAGACTTTTCTTTGTGTTTGGCTTAAAATGCTTATATAATATCGGTGTAGATACACCATTGTTTACCCATAAATTTAACTACATCGGTAACGGCATAGTTTGATTTTATCTCATATTGTGGCTACCTTCACAACGAGATACCAAATATTGCACTACTTCGAATAAATTACGCTTCTCTAGTAGAGGAGACTACTGTTATTTATTCTCAATGGGCACCACCCAGACAGGTTTCAGAGCCCGCCCACCGATGAGTGAGCCAACAAGCACCGAAGCATTAGTAGAGGCATTTGATGCAAGAAAGCAAGCTTATGCAGCATCAGCCAAAAAAAAAAAAAAAAAAAACCCTTCCACTTCACCCCTCTGTTCGTTCAAAATACCTGTCCAGCTGAGCCTTAAACTTATTTAGGCTATCAACTTCCACAACAAGGGATGGAAGTCTGTTCCACCAACCACCCGCTGGCTAAGGGCAAATTTCCGCACGTCTATCCTACATCTGTCTTTCCTCAATTTGAATTTATGCCCTCTCAGGTGATTATTCTGAGCGAGAGGAAGAATCCCACCGGCATTGAGCATGCTCAAACCATTCAAGGCTTTATACACCTCTATCAGATCACCTCGCTGGTGCCTAGTCTCCAGACACTAATTTGGAAAACTTAAGCCTTTCTTCGTAAGAGCACCCCTTTGTTCCATTCACCAATCTTGTTGCCCTTCTCTGTACTCGTTCCAGCAGCTCTACATCCTTCTTGAAATGAGGCCTCCAGACCTGTATACAGTACTTTAGGTGTGGCCTGACCATTACCTTATACAAGGGAATAATCACCTCCTTATCCCTGCTAGAAAAATTCCTGTATATCATTGACAATACACCATGAGCTACACTTGCAGCCCGTCTGCACTGCCCAGAGAACTTCATATCTGCCTGCACTACCACCCCCAGGTCCCTTTCATTCTCTACCACTGACAGTGTAGTACCACAGAGTTGATACGTTGCTCTGGGGTTGCTGTTTCCCATGTGTAGTACTTTACATTTGTCAATGTTAAACTTCATTTGCTACCTCTCAGCCCATCTGCTCAACCTTTCCAGATCCTGTTGCAGCAGCATAGTGTCAGTAGTGTCCTTGACAACCTGCCTACCTTTGTATCGTCTGCAAACTTCGACATTAAGCTTGATATACCATCATCAATATCATTTATGATACAGAAAACAATAATGGACCCAACACTGAGCCCTGAGGGACTCCACTAATAACATTAGTCCACGACGAGCAGTGTCCATTAATTACCACTCTCCGTCTTCTCCCCCTCAGCCACACCTTTATCCACAGCAGCAATTTGCCTCCAATGTCACACTGCTCCAATTTGTGCAGCAGTCTTCCATGTGCAACAGTATCAAAAGCCTTTCTAAGATCCAGATCCGTTTCTAAGAAACGCATCTGGGTGGTTGTCCCAGTCCACTGAGAATAAATAACAGTAGTGTCCGAATAAATAACGATTTTCTACTAGAGAAGCGTTATTTATTCGAATTAGGGCAATGCCTGGGTATCTCGTTTGAAGGTAGCCATAATATGAGATAAAATCGAACGATGCCGTTACACTACCGATGTAGTTAAATTTATGGGTAAACATGGTGATTTACACCGATATTATATAGTTCTTTCTTGGTGATTCCCTTCTACTTTCTTTCCCCCCTCCCTTCCCCAGGGTAATTCAGAAATTTTTTTTTTCGGCTAGCGCAGCATACGCCTCAGGCTTCTTTGCACCATATGATTAATAATAATAATAATAATTTCAACCCATAACGTATTATGCCTTGTGCATTTATTCTTCAAAATTTTATATACATGTATATATATACGCCCGCACGCACACACACATTAAAAAGATAAAGCAAACGTCAGAGCCAGCAAAAAGCATATTCCTCTACATCAGGGGTGGGCAACTTTTTTCGTCAGCGGGCCGAATGAAATTTTCGCATCATGATGCGGGCCGGAATAGATTGAACGATTTAATTGAAAAAATCAGATCCTAAAAAATGTTACATTAATAATTTGGTAATTCAAGTAATATATTTTTTAAAAAAATATCTGAATGTCCAATTATCATTGAAAATGCGGCATTCGGCATCAATTTTTCTTTTTTTTTAATTGGCTCATTTTATGGGTTATAAATTATATTAAATTAAAAATTGTAATAATTAGAAAAGGCATAAAACATAAAATATCTCGCACCAATATTATTGTTTTCAATAAGAAGTCAAACCCAAAGGAACTTCGTTCGATCGATGCTACAATAATAATTAGGAAATAACTCTTTGACGCTGCGTAGAATCACTTGGTTACTGGCCGCGATTCCTGATTTAACCGAATTAAGCCGAACGTTTACGGCGAGTGTAGTCAGGTATGGATTTTCTATATTTATGCATTTACCGAGGGGGCCGGATTCAACATCGTCGCGGACCGGATGTTGCCCACTCCTGCTCTACATGATGCTTGAAATATAAAAATAAATAGAATGATAATTAATGCTGCTGGCACTATTTTTATTTTTTTAATCATCATTCAAATATATATATATATATATATATATATTAATGCATATTGATAATTTATGCATATTTATATTAATGATCTTCCACTAGCAGGGAATTCTATTCATAGTTTTGCTTATGATTTCACCTGCAAACTTGAGAAACCCTGTACTGCACAAAAGACTTCAACTATTCTAATATCCTCCTCCAAGCTCTTAAGTGCCGATCTCCAGCTAATTCTTCAGCGGGCATTGTGTGAACTGGGTTAACTTTAAACTCGGTACGCTCTTATTTCTCACTGTAGAGTGTTTCACTCGTGGTAATATTTGATAAAATTATAGATATTTGCCCTTGTTTGGAAATCTAGACATTGGCATATATCTATGTTGGAGGTTACTCTGATTTCTAATCTGGCATATGCACATCAAAAATATTGCTCTGCACAAAAAAAGAAAAAGTGCCATTCTTTTCACCCTCGACGTTATTACTTCACTACTTACGCTGCACAAACATCTCAAATCCTCCCTAGCATGCAAGATTGTTCCCACAAATTTTTTTTTTATTTTTTTATGAAAACCCCAAACACGAGAGGTATTAGAAGCTATAGTACTTAGTACCGTGCTTGAGTTGGAGGTTGAGAAGACGAAAGAAGATATTTGTTGACATTAAACTTGAACTTCTGTAGACTGTAATTTTCAGGAAATACATGCGAAGGAAGGTTGTTCCAGAAAACAGCAGTTGAATGAATAAACGAGGAAGATGAACAGTTGGTTCTGTGAGTTTGAAGTTGGACAGTAAATGGATGTTGGCTGGTGGTGGCACGTGTTCGGACTGTTTTGAAAGACAGAGCAGGAATTATAGAAGCCAATTCAGAAAAGCAGTGCCCATGGAAGTATCTGTAGAAGAGGCATGCGGCAGAAACAGTAAGTCTATGAGACAGCGAGTGGAGAGACTCCGTTAGAGATGAATCATTAATTAACCTAACTGCCCTCTTCCGAATAGAATCAAGCAGCCTGAGAGAGATTTTGGGGGGACCACCCACCCCAGATGTGGGAACAATATTCCATGGCAGGGCGGATTTGCGATTTATACAGAGTGAGCAGTGTTTGGAAGAAAAGTAATGCCGAGAGTGAAAGAGAAAACCAAGTTTTTTAGATGCAGAAGAAGCAATATTTGTAATGTGCTTGTGCCAAGAGAGATTAGAAGTCAGGGTAATGCCCAAAAGAGATATATCATTTTGCCTAGAAATCGGAGTGTCACTAAAGATAAGCATAGGAGCAGAATAATCGTTTTTGCGAGATATAAGACAAGGCAGTTTTAGAAGGTTTGAAATCAACTAACTTGTCTTTGCCCCACTGAAGAAATATCTGGAGATCGGCATTTATGGAATTGGTAGCGGATATTCGAGAAGTTGAAGCAGATTGAGCAGGGCAAGGTTTCTCAAAATGGAAAGTGGAAAGCAATGTGCTATCATCGGCAGAACTTTTGGATAGGATTTCCAGTCAATGGAAGAAGGTCATTAATATACAAGGGGGAAAGAACGGAACCTTGGGGGACACCGGCATTAGTGGAGAAGTTAGAAGACAGATAGCCATCTACCATCACCCTCAGTGAGTGACCAGAGAGAAAACTGGATAACCTATTACAAAAAAACAGTTGGCAAACCATAAGATGGAAGCTTGTTTATGAGACCTTTATGCCAAACACGATCGAAAGCCTTTGAGATGTCAAGAGCAACTGCTTGTTTCCCCGAACTTTTCCATTGAATTTGTCCATAAATGGGTAACATTAGGCAGAATATCACCGGTGGATCGACACTGACGGAATCCATACTGGCGATCGTTAATCAGGCAGAAGGTTTCTAGGTAGTTTAAGAGTTGGCGGTTAGTTGATTTCTCCATTACTTGAGAAAGAGTAGAAGTAATTGCAATGGACGATAATTGGATAGGAGGGATTTGTCCCCTTTTTTAGGAACTGGCTGGATATGAGCAAATTTCCAAGCAGAAGGAAAAACACATTTGGAATAAGAAAGTGAAAAAAGACAGGAAAGAGCAGGAGTAAGTTCAGGAGCACAGGTTTTGAGAACAAGTGTAGAATTTTTATTTTTTTATGTAAACCCCAAACACGAGAGGTATTAGAACCTATAGTACTTAGTACCTTTCTTGGGTTGGAGGTTGAGAAGACGAAAGAAGATATTTGTTGACATTGGACTTGAGGTTCTGTAGACTGTAATTTTCAGGAAATGCGTATGAAGGAAGGTTGTTCCAGAAAACGGCAGATGAATGAATAAACGAGGAAGATGAAAAGTTAGTTCTGTGAGGTTCAAGTTGGACAGTAAATGGATGTTGGCTGGTGGTGGCACGTGTTCGGACTGTTTTGAAAGAGAGAGCTGGAATTATAGAAGCCAATTCAGAAGAACAGTGCCCATGGAAGTATCTGTAGAAGAGGCATGCAGCAGAAACAGTACGTCTATGAGACAGCGAGTGGAGAGACTTTGTTAAAGATGAATCATTAATTAGCTTAACTGCTCTCTTCTGAATGGAATCAAGAAGCCTGAGAGAGGTTTTGGGGGGACCACCCCAGATGTGGGAACAATATTGCAAGGCAGGGCGGATTTGCGATTTATACACAGTGAACAGCTGTTTGGAAGAAAAGTAACGCCAAGAGCGAAAGAGAAAACCAAGTTTTTTAGATGCAGAGGAAGCAATATTTGTAATGTGCTTGTGCCAAGAGAGATTAGAAATCAGGGTAATCCCCAAAAGAGATATATCATTTTGCCGAGAAATCGGAGTGTCACTAAACATAAGCATAGGAGCAGAAAAATCCTTTTTGCGAGATATAAGACAAGACTGAGTTTTAGAAGGGTTGAAATCAACTAATTTGTCTTTGCCTCACTGGAGAATTACCTGAAGATCGGCATTTAAGGAATTGGTAGCAGATTTTCGAGAAGTTGAAGCTGATTGAGCAGGAAAAGTTTTCTCAAAATGGAAAGTGGAATGCAATGTGCTATCATCTGCAAAACTATGGATAGGATTTCCAGTCAATGGAAGAAGGTCATTAATATACAAGAGGAAAAGAGTGGGGGTAAGAACTAAACCTTGGGGGACACCAGCATTAGTGGAGAAGTTAGAAGACAGAGAGCCATCTACCATCACCCTCAGTGAGCGATCAGAGAGAAAACTGGATAACTAATTATTAAAAACAGTTGGCAAACCATAAGATGGAAGCTTGTTTAGAAGACCTTTATGCCAAACACGATCGAAAGCCTTTGAGATGTCAAGAGCAACTACTTGTGTTTCACTGAACCTTTCCATTGAATTAGTCCATAAATGTGCAACATAAGCCAGAATATCAGCTGTGGATCGACATTGACGGAATCCACACTGGCGATAGTTGATCAGATGGAAGGTTTCTAGGTAGTTTAAGAGTTGGCGGTTAATTGATTTCTCCATTACTTTAGAAAGAGTAGAAGTAATTGCAGTGAGACGATAATTGGATGATAATCACCTGGGGTGATTTCCCCCAAACCTCTTAGCAGTGTTCAATCCAGAGCGTTTGCACTGGGGGGGGGAGGTAAACGTTGGGGTTGCATGTGTTGTAAATAATTAAATAATAATTGACAAATCTGTATATTTATATTTATGCGTTATAATAAAAGAATATGAGAAAACACAATAGGAAACAAAAGGAAATATTTAATATCTAAATACTAACCAGTTCACAAAAACCACATTACTGACAATCAGTTTATTATGAAAATTACCCATTAAAATTTGCAAAAAAAAAAAAAAAAAAACGTTGGGGTTGCATGTGTTGTAAATAATTAAATAATAATTGACAAATCTGTATATTTATATTTATGCGTTATAATAAAAGAATATGAGAAAACACAATAGGAAACAAAAGGAAATATTTAATATCTAAATACTAACCAGTTCACAAAAACCACATTACCGACAATCAGTTTATTATGAAAATTACCCATTAAAATTTGCAAAAAAAAAAAAAAAATTATTATATAAATTATAATCAAACATGCAAGTACTGTATTATAATAATATTATTCTTCTTTGCTTTTTCTTTGCATGTGTATCGATCAATTATTTATTTTCCTGATAACTCATTCGTCTTATCTTCATGCAATATTACAGTACAGGTGCATATATAATAAAAAGGTTATAAAATGTATTGTTTATAGGCAGCGACCAAACCATCTCGTTTTCGGTATACAAAGGAAGAATTAGCCATAAGTAGACCGGTGCTGTGAAAAAACAAAAAAGGAATGTGAAAACCATAAAGCGAAACTGCTGACGATTGAATTAGTGGCTGCAGACTCCCCTGAAAGCCGGGGAACACTTTATAATTACAATAGCATTTATCAGGAACCAATTCAGGCGAACCTATTCGTGGCGTGCAATCTTATTTGCGATACAAACAAAGAGTAGACCATTTGTGTGAAACACTATCAAGAGATGGTTTGTGTGAAAATAAAGGGCACCTGAAAACCATAAAACGAAAATGCGGACACTTGAAATAGTGGCGTTTAGTTACAATTTGTGCACGTAGAAATATTGCCAATTTAATTATTTTGAAGATTTTGTCTTGAACTTTAATGATTTATTTTCGCCGTCTACAAGTACCACAGTTGGCGCATTTGTCGGTACAGAACAAACAGTCCGTGGATTTTTGGCTGCTGTAAAGGGATAAGTATTTTTAATTTTTATCGTATTCTTCGTTAATTGACATACTACATTGTGTTTTACTGAGATATTAAGTAGGTTTAGTAGCGTTCGTTAGCCCATTATTATTATCATTAGCCATATGGTAGAAGGAAGCCTGAGGCTTATGCTGCACCAGCCAAAAAAAAAAAAAAACCCAAGTTACCCCGAGAGAGAGAGAGAGAGAGAGAGAGAGAGAGAGAGAGAGAGAGAGAGAGAGAGAGAGAGAGAGAGAGAGAGAGAGGTACAAAGGAATCACCAAGAAAGAGAAGAATGATGATATCCAGCTCAGGACCCTGTGTTTGCCAAGCCCATACTCACCAGATGTGAGCCCCCGGGGCAGGGGCGGATTAAGGTCGATTGGGGCCCCGGGCGCAGAAGAAAATATTGGGCCCCTTAAAAAAAGAGACAGGGAAAATAAAAATACATGTTAACCATTTTTTTATATAAATAAAAAATATTATGTACTATTAATGTTTTATTTCCAATAAAATTTGAATATAATATATGTATAATATAATTAATAATAGCATAATAATAATCACAAAGTTTTGAACTAATATGTTCAATTAATTTGTTGGGGTTTTGGGTGGGCCCTTCAGAAGTCGAGGCCCAGGGCGCGCGCCCGGTGCGCCTGCCGTTAAATCCGCCTCTGCCCCGGGGTTAATTTTGACTTAATTTTGACACGATTTTTGAAAGTTACGGCTCCCGGCGTTGGCGCCATTATTGTTGAACTAGCCGCCAATATTGTAGTCGATAAGAAATAGCATAACGTATATATATCGCGAACTGATAGCGTAAGGTATAAAGTAAAAAACTAGATAGCGTAATACGAAGCACGCAATTAGGAATCTGTTAGCTTATTATAGTACAAATTATGCAAAAGGATAGGTGGAACAGGACCAGGGTATGTCTGCCCTGGGCAAAAGTTGACGTTGTAGAGCACATATCTTTGAAGGGCACAAAAGGTGATATTGTTGTACACGTTGTAACTAACGACATTAAGAGATTTCCAGATTTACTCAAGTACAGGTCAATGTTGAAAAAAAGTCGCGAGTTAGGATTGAATGTGAAAGTGTGTGCAATTCTGCCCAGACACGATAGGAGGGAGTATATGATCTGAGCCTTGTCGACCAATTCGGCCGTGGAGAGATTTTGCAAGGCTCAAGGCGTAGAATTTTTTCAGCCTGGGCTGTGCTTGTTGACAGAAGAGACTGCTTCTGCAGGGATTGGGCATACTTAAATAGAAAGGGTGCAAGAATATTTGCTGATGCTATCAAGGCAGTGCTATGTGGGTCGGAAAACTGCTAGCTTGGGGGGGGGGGATACACAGACTAAAAGGTTAAGTGGCTGCAGGCAGAGGCAAAAGTGATTTTCCCCAGCTTCTATTAGAAAGAGCAGCAGCCTGGAAAGCAAGGCAGTGGAGATTTCCAGGACTGCTGGGAGTCATAGTGGAACAAATAAATGCACGGGCTGTGTTAGGGTAACTAAGAGTAGAAACAGGTGCATGTATACCTGCATGTACACCAATGCTAGGAGTATAGTTAATAAATTTGATGAGCTTGAAGTGCTAGTCAAGACATCAAAGGCAGATAATGTTGGGATATCAGAGATGTGGTGTCGCACAGACATAAGCAGTGCAGAATTGCAATTTGGGAAGTACAATGTGTACAGAAAGGGAGGAGGGGCTATGCCATTAGTTAAGAAACACAAAAATTCTAAGGAAGTACATCCAATTGATGTTGGTGGACAATGGAATGTTGAGTCTGTTTGGTGTAACAGAAGCACTAGGAAAGAAAAAGTGAGTATGTGTGTGTTATAGGTCTAATGAATCTATGAGTATAATGACCAATTGTGCAGAGAAATAGTGGGCCAATAAATCAGAATGTCTTATAATGGGAGATTTTAACTTTCCAGATATAGACTGTAACTTGTGGATTGGTCACTCGCACACTAGCGAGAATTTTGTGGATTTATTGGATGACTGCTTTCTACAGTAATATATTCGAGAGGAAACCAGAGGGTGTAATATTCTTGATCTGATTATCAGCAGTGATTATTCATGCATTAAGAATTTGCAGATAAAGGAACCACTGGGTGACAATGATCACAATGTACTGACGTGGGAATTACATAAAGATGTAACTGCCATCAAGGCTAAAGGGAAGGGCTATTGCTTTCGGACAGTTTTTAAATTCTGTACAGTGGGATTGACTGATGTTGCCAACGTTCAATTCTAAATGGGACGCTTTCAGTGACTTAATTTTGGAGGCTACTAGGCTTTTCATTCTAACTAAGAAATACTGTTCAAGGTTTAGGCCTAAACGGATGTCAGATGAACTAATGAGGCTCGTGGCAGAGAAGAAAAATGTATGGGATGCGTATAAAGTATCAGGTGACACAGACGCCTATGGCAGATATAAACTAGTCTGTAATCAAGTCACAAAGCAGGTTTGGCAGGCGAAGGCAGATTACGAGAAATCTTTGGCAAAGGATGCAAAGAAAAACAGTAAAGAGTTCTTTACTTATATATTCTAGAAGCAAAGGGATGAATCAGATTGGACCACTTAACATAGATGGGTTGTCTATTAATGATCATGCTCAGGTAGCTGATAAACTGAATGAGTATTTCGAACCTCAATTCCTCATGTGTGAATCTACATTCACACATGAGGAATTGAGGTTTGAAAATGCCAGGTTATCGAATTGTAGCAGGGTGCTTAATGATTTTGTAAGAACAGAGCAAAGTGGAGGAGAAATTGTTGAAGTTAAACATAAAAAAAAAAAAAAGGCACCTGGAGTGGATGGGATCTATCTGGTTATATTACAGGAGGCAGCAAAGGAAGTAAGCAAACCCATAGCCATAATTATGAGAGCTTCCTTGGAGTCAGGGGAGGTCCCCATGGACTGGAGGTGTGCAAATGTATCACCAATTCACAAAGGGGGTTCAAAAGAAGACAAGTCTTGTTAAGGGAAAGTCTTGCCTGACCAATTTGATTGGATACTATGATGTGGTCACAAAGGAACTGAATGCACAAAATAATTTTGATATTATATACTGGGATTTCAGGAATACTTTTGATACTGTTGCACGTGGAAGACTGCTATACAAATTGGCGAGATATTTCATTAAGGGTAAGTTGCTACAATGGATAAAGGGATGGTTGAGTGGGAGACCACAGAGTGGTAATCAATCGACACTGCTCTTCGTGGACAAATGTTATTAGTGGAGTTCCCCAGGGTTCGGTTTTGGGCCAATTGTTGTTTTGTATATTTATCACTGATATTGGTAAAAGTATATCAGGTTTAATGTCCAAGTTTGCAGATGATACAAAGATTGCCAGGGTTGTTAACGACTGTAAAGACAGTATGCTATTCCAACTGAATCTAGATAAGTTGGGCAAATGGGCGGAGAAGTGGCAGCTGAAGTTGAACATTGACAAATGCAAAGTACTGCATATGGGTAGCAATAACTGAAGAGATACGTACCAACTGTGTGTTACACCCAGAGAAGTGGAAAGTGAAAAAGACGTGGGGGTAATTGTGCAGTCGAATATGAAGTTCACTAAGCTGACGGCTGCCAGGGCAGGTCATGGAATCTTGTCAATGATATATAGGAATTTTGTTAGATAGTATGAATCAGAGCTGTACTACTCAATATGTTCTACGTTGATAATAATATTAGTAAAATAATAAGAGGGTTTACCTCAATATAGTACGTAGAACACTTCTGTACGATACCCTCCAGAAATTAAAACGGAAAAAACGAAAAAATCGACAAGTTATCGGTACATTAGAGTAAAATATAAATGATCAGTTTAACACAATTCAAATCAATTTAAAATAATTAAAAATCAAATTAACGCAATTAAAAGAATCTAATGAAAATATTCAAAAGGAAAATCGTTTTGAATATTTTCGTTAGATTCTTTTAATTGCGTTAATTCGATTTTGAATTGTTTTGAATTGTGTTAAATTGATTATTTAATTATTTATATTTTACTGTAATGTACCGGTAAGTTGTAGATTTTTTTCGTTTATTCCGTTTTAATTTCTGGAGGGCATCATACGGAAGTGTTCTACGTACTATATTGAGGTAAACTCCTCTTATTATTTTACTAATAGGAATTTTGTTAGCAGGGACAGGGAGGTGATTATCCAATTATACAAGGGAATGGTCAGGCCGCACCTAGAGTACTGTGTACAGCTCTTGAGGCCTAATTTTACGAAGGCTCTAGAGTTGCTAGAACGAGTAGTACAAAGGAGGGGAATAAAGGGGTGCTCTTACCAAGAAAGGCTTAAATTATGCAAATTGCAACGCCTGGAGAGTTAGGCACCTGCGAGGTGATCTGATTGAGGGGTATAAGACCTTGAATGGCTTGAGCAAGCTGAATGCTGATGGGATTCTTGCTCAGATTAAGAACCTGAGGGTGCACAGATTCAAATTGAGGAAAGAGAGTTGTAGAATAGATGTGCGGAAATTTGCCTTTAGCAGGTAATTGATTGGTGGAACAGACTTCCATCTCCTGTTGTGGAAGTTGATAGCCTAAATAAATTTAAGGCTGTGTTGGACAGGCATTTGAAACGAATGGAGGTGTGAAATGGGAGGGTGTTTTTTTTTTTTTTGCTAATGCTGCATAAGCTTGCTTTCTTGCATCGTATGCCTCTACTAATGCTTAGGTGATGTGATTTTTCGTGTTGTTTATTTGACATACGTTTTTTGAATTCGTGTTTTATAAAATAAAAATTGCTATTTTTTTACCAGGGGGGAATTTATTTCGTCGTGGGTGAAACTCACCCCCGTCACCCTATTAGATTCAACACTGCCTCGTAGGCTGTTATGCTCCTTTCTCTGTCTCACAGAAGTTTTGTTTCTGTTGCTTACCTTTTTTATAGATACTCCCAAGAGTACTGTAATTCTCCAGTATTTTTAAAACCAGTCCGAACACGTGCTGCAATCAATCAGCGTCCATTCACTGTCCTACTCCCAACTATCGGAACCAACATTTTTCTCTTTCGTTTATCTCTTCAGTCTCTGTTTTCCGGAACAAGCTTTCTTCACATGTTATTTTTTGAAAATTACAATCTGCAGAAATTGAGGTCTAATGTTAACCCCCGTGCGTGGTATTAAATACTAATAGGTTTTAATACGTTTCGTGTTTGAGTTCTCTCGCTCTTTTTCTTTTTTTTTGTTATTACTACTGTAGAGAATCTGTTAGCCGGATTGCAATTTAGTAAAAAAAATGTTAGCGACTCTTTATTTCATTATGTAGTAATCACTACACATAACTTCAAGAATACTGTGTATTGTCACCGTCCTCCCCACACCGGGTGGAAAAGGCCCGGGTTCGAATCCCGTCGATGACGCGAGGAACTTTTAATGGGCTTTTTTCATTCCGTGGCTGAGTTATTCGGTCTCAGGCGTAGATAGCAAGGTCCCCCCACCCCACTTTGGCTTGCAATAAAATAGACAAATCGACCATAGAACACACGCAATTAACAGACATAAGACACAGCACGGCAGATGCATTTAATTATTCGGGTGGCCTAAATATAATTGAATTTTTTTTTTTTTTTTAGTGAACAAAAGCGTGTACTTCATATACTCGTTGCCCTCAAATACAATCCAATGGTACTGTTTTGGTAATAACGGTTTTTTTTATCTTAAAAAAAAAAATCTTTTTTTTTAAATTAATTTTGTTGTTATGACATACAGTATTATGGTTGTCATGCATTTTTGGAACATACTCTCATTAATCTGAAAGATCGCACCCAATTTACAAACTAACTTTGTAACTGTTTGTAAATTATTATTTTATGAATTTTCTATGGGACAATCCTATTGTTTTTTTTTATTTTATTTTTTACCGGAACGCTTTCAAGAATAGCATATTTATGCTATTCTTGAAAGCGTTCTTACTATAAAAATTATTTATGCTATTCTTGAAATTGTTTTTACTATAAAAATGTTGTAAACATTTTTATAGTAAAAACAATCTGCGAAACAAACTATCTAAAAACAAAACCTTGAAAATCGAAAGATGTCGTTTATGCATTCTGTTTCTTCCAACCACTTTTCCAAGAATTTTATTCTCAATATTGAGTACAATAACCAATGGGTCAGCTGACCACGACCTCACGCATTCTTAGACTACTTTGTGTGGGTAACTTAAAATCCATAGTTTATTCTACGCGTATTACCATGCAAGACGAAATAATGTATACTGCCTTACCAAGAAGCCTGCATATCTACATTAAAACAAAAACTTTATTCATAGTAAAAAATAAAAACGTGTGACGAAACCTTTATCTTTTATGACAGCATTGACATGCAATCCAGGCGAGTACCGGGGAGAAGGCTTTGGGAATGTGCGAGTTATTGAGGGAATAAACCTTTTGGTGGTTGCCCCTTTCGGCGTCGTATCCCATGTTTAAGGCGCTATGTGGCATCTGTGAATTGGGCTGATTGCCAATGGATGGGGAACACATTTAAATTATGGAATACTTTTAAAGCGAAAAAAAAAAAAAAAAAAAAAAAAACACATGCCATGAAGAAAAAAAAAAAAAAAGTAAACTGCAGCCATTATCAACCTCAATTATCAAGTTGAGGAGGCTTCCACTGCAGGATGGAAGCCTCCTCAACAATGCATGCTGAGGGAAATGGATCATAATCTGCCACTCTGGTCCAGTGCGGGTTGGCAGATCAACCGTATTTAGTAGTCAGGGGCATGAACCCCGGTCTACTCAAAGAGCGTGTGCTACTGCACTCCCGCTCCTGACCACTCGCCTCACATACATAACTTTAAGAAAACATTGGGGGGGGGGGGGAATGCCGAAATAGTAGTAGTGGCATGTGATGCAAGAAAGCAGTGTGTGAGCTTCATACATTGCTTTCTTATGCAGCATCAGCCAAAAAAAAAAAAAAAAAAAATCACACCATTCCCTCCAAACGCCTGTCCAGTTCCTCCTTAAATTTATTCAACCTATCAACTTCCACAACAACAGATGGAAGTTTGTTCTAGCAATTAACCACCCGCTGGCCAAAGGCCAATTTCCGCACATCTATTCTACAAATGGATGTCTGTGGACTGGCTGGTCAAATAGAGCAGAAAAAGATAGCAAGGGAAAATTACAGAGCGATGGAAAGTACTGAAGCCTACAACAGGTACAATTTGATGTGTAATAGTACCACAAATAAAGTCAGGGAGGGCAAGGCTGTTTATGAGAAAGCATTGGCTAAGAGAGAGCAAAGAGTTGGAACAAGGAATTTTTCATGTATGTGAATACAATAAAGAAGAAAGCTAATCAGATCGGACCCTTGCGCACTGGGTGTGGGAATGTCTTAATAACCCAATTGATGTTGCGGTTGAATTGAATAGGTACTTTACATCTGACGAAAGACCATGCTGAGAAGAGGCTGAGCCATATGAAATCAGTGATATCGTAATTACAGATGATTGTTTACTGGAAAAACTTTTGAGCATAAAGGCAATAAGTTGATGAGGATATAACTGGGTATTGCACCATTGAAGTTAACTATGAGGGCATTTTCAGACTCGGGAGAGATTCCTTTGGACTGGAGATGTTCTCGTGTATCGCCAATATATATAATAAAAACAGGTTCTGAGAGTGAAGCTGGTAACTACAGACCAGTTTGCCTGACTTCAGGGGTAGGAAAAATCTTAGAAGCAGTGATTCAGATTGCAATCCTGGGACATTTAGTCGGATATGGCATTCTGAAGGACACACAACATGGCTTTATTAAGGGTAAATCATGCTTAACTAACTTAGTAGGCTGTTTTGACACAGTTACTCATGAGCCGAATTTAGGGGAAATTTTCGACGTAGTTAAGATCTTAGCAAAGTATTTGACTCCATCCCTCATGAGAGGTTACTGGATAAGCTTGAACAGGTTGGGATTTCTGGTAAGATTCTAAGATGGATTGCTGGGTTGTTGTGATTAATGGATATTCTTCAGGTTGGTGTAAAGTCACGAGTGGAGTTCCTGAAGTATCTGTTCTTGCACCACTCTTGTTTCTCATTTTTATAAATGATATCGACGAAGGGATAGAAGGCGTAAAGTCAAAATTTTCAGATGTAAAGATTGGCAGAGTCATCATTGCCAAGCAGCGTTCCTTCGGGATGACGATTTAAAAGATGGTCAGAAAATTGGCAGCTATTTTAATGCTGCTAAATGCAAGGCCTTACACGCGAGGAACAGCAACTCACAAATAAATTATACACTTGGTGGGGTTGAATTAAAAACAGTGGAGGAGGAAAGAGATCTGGAAGTTACAATACGGGCACATGTGGAGTTTTCCGAACACTGTAGTCAACCAGGAAAGCCTATGGTGTCCTATCGATGATTTATCGAAGTGGCAGGTCATAATCCCACTGTATAAGGCAATTGTAAGCCCACATTCTCCATTAAGTATGGAGACCTCATCTGGAAAAAAAGACATTGGGCTTCTTTAAAGGGTCCAAAGACGGGCAGCTCGAATGGTGATATCGGCAGAAGGGCGACCCTATGAGTAAAGATTGCAGTTATTTGGGCTACAGAGCTTGGCAACCAGGCACCTCAGAGGTGACCTGATTGAGGTTTATAAGGCTTTGAGAGGGATTAGTAAAATGAATGAAGGCAGAATTCACTGTTATAAAGAATTCCAAGAACTATAATTTCTTAATTTAAGATTTTAATAAAATGGATTAAATGAAATAAACAAAACTGTATTGAAATTTTTATTTTTCAACTGAAAAACCTTCAGCTTATTATTATTATTTTTTTTATGAGAACCCCAAACACGAGAGGTATTATAACCTATAGTACTTAGTACCGTGCTTGGGTTGTAGGTTGAGAAGACGAAAGAAGATATTTCTTGACATTGGACTTGAACTTCTGTAGATTGTAATTTTCAGGAAATACGTATGAAGGAAGGTTGTTCCAGAAAACGGCAGTTGAATGAATAAATGAGGAAGATGAAAAGTTGGTTCTGTGGGTTTGAAGTTGGACAGTAAATGGATGTTGGCTGGTGGCGGCACGTGTTCGGACTTTTTGAAAGAAAGAGCGGGAATTATAGAAGCCAATTCAGAAGAACAGTGCCCATGGAAGTATCTGTAGAAGAGGCATTCAGCAGAAACAGTACATCTATGAGAAAGCGAGTGGAGAGAGACTCTTAGAGATGAATCATTAATTAACCTAATTGCCCTCTTCTGAACGGAATCAAGAAGCCTGAGAGAGAGGTTTTGCGGGCACCACCCCAGATGTGGGAACAATATTCCATGGCAGGGCGGATTTGCGATTTATACAGATTGAGCAGCTGTTTGGAAGAAAAGTAACGCCGAGAGCGAAAGAGAAAAACCAAGTTTTTTAGATGCAGAGAAAGCAATATTTGTAATGTGCTAGTGCCAAGTGAGATTAGAAGTCAGGGTAATCCCCAAAAGAGATATATCATTTTGCCTAGAAATCGGAGTGTCAATAAAGATAATTGGAGTTTGAGAACGAGGGTATCCTGTGCAGACGTACATTTTTGCCGCTTCTGGAACAGAGAAGTTTTTTTCTGTTTTATTAGTTTAAATTGACATATTAACTTATTTTCTTGAGTAGTTTTATATTCTTATTTACGATACTTGATTAAAGTAACTTAGATAGAGATTTTGTAGGTATTACTTAGTATCGGAAAGGGTATCAAATTCACGTGTTTACCGTTCGTAATTGCCGCCATTGTAACGCGATACAAAATATCTCGAAATAGATAGCATAAGCTTAATATAGTATAGTATAGTACATAATATTGTCAATTAATCTAGTTGAACTTCATTGTCAATTAAATTGTACTTTTAATTATACATATAACGACTTGGGTTACGTAACATAAAAAATTAGTAAAAAATAAATAATTAATACTTAACTTGATACGGAAGTTATATAAAGGGATTTCGTAGATAACACTCGATACTGAAACATAAATATAGCGTTATAACTGCGTTGAGATATAAGTTTAGGGTTTTAATTTTGTATTGAAATTAAATCGAAATCATGACTCTGACCAGAGCAGCAAAGCAAAAGGCTCAAGCTAATGGGAGTGTTGTGGCTGAAGGGGGGAAGCTGCCCCCTGAATCACAGCCTATTAAAATGCACTACTTGCTTGGTGTTTGTGGACAGTCAGGTACGGGACATGATACTGCCATGGGGAATGTCTTTGTGTGTGCGCGATGCAAGGAGTGTAAGGAAATCAGGCGACAACTCTGCGTTGTTATGGGCCTATATGAGAGCTTGAAGGACAAGGTGGATGCCCTCGAAGGATTAAAAGTGAGGGCCCATCAAGCTCTCAGCTGCCCACACCAGTGCCAGAGCTTGCAATTGGTCATCCCGCAGCACAGCGGCAGCCCCCAAGGCAGAATGCGCTGGTCCCAAAGGAACTAGTAGTTGTTGGTGACTCTATTGTCAGGGAAACGGAAAACATGCTTTATAAAAAGGATAGGTGGAACAGGACCAGGGTGTTCTGCCGGGGGCAAAGGTTGATGACGTTGTAGAGCGGATATCATCTTTTAAGGGCACAAAAGGTGATGTAGTTGTACACGTTGGCACTAATGATATTAAGAGTAGGAGACCGGCGGAATTACTTAACAAGTACAGGTCACTGTTGAAAAAAAGCCGTGAATTAGGGTTGAATTTGAAAGTGTCTGCAATTCTGCCCAGACACGATAGGAGGGAGTATAGGATGAGAGCCCTGTCGATCAATTCGGCCCTGGAAGGATTGTGCAAGGCTCAATGGGTAGAATTTTTTTCAGCCTAGTCTGTACTTGTTATCAGGAGAGACTGCTTCTACAGGGATGGGATACACTTAAATAGAAAGGGTGCAAGAATGTTTGCTGATGCTATCGAGGCAGTGTTAGGTGGGTCGGAAAACTGCTAGACAGTAGCCACTGGCAGAGGTGAAAGTGATTCTTGCACTGCTTCTATTGGAATGAGCAGCAGCCTGGAAAATAAGATGCAGGATATTTCAGAGACTGCTGGGAATCATTGGAGTACAAATAAACACATAGGTTGTGTTAGGGTAGCTAAGAAAAAGAACAGGTGCATGTATACTTGCGTGTACACCAATGCTATGAGTTTAGTAAATAAATTTGGTGAATTTGAGGTATTGCTCAAAACATCAAAGGCAGATATTGTGGGGATTTCAGAGACGTGGTGTCACACAGAGATAAGGAATGCAGAACTGGAATTTGGTGAGTACAATGTCTACAGAAAGGATAGACAGGATAGGAAGGGAGGAGGGGTTATGCTATTAGTTAAGAAATACATAAAATCCAAGGAAGTGAAGCCAGTGGACATCGCTGGACAGTGCAGTGTCGAGCCAATTTGGTGTGACATAAGCATTGGGAGATCAAAATTGAGAGTAGGAGTGTGCTATAGGCCTAATGACTCTGATGAGTATAATAAGAAACTGTACGGGGAAATAGTGGGCCAGTAAATCAGAGAGTCTTATAATGAGGGATTTTAATTTCCCAAATATTGACTGGAATTTGGGGGCTGGTCACTCACACACTAGCAAGGCTTTTGTGGATTTATTGGATGATTGTTTTCTACATCAGCATGTTCAGGAGGCAACTAGAGGGAATAATACTCTTGATTTGATTATCAGTAGTGATCCTTCATGCATTAAGAATCTGCAGGTAAATGAACCACTAGGTGGCAGTGATCACAGTGTGCTGAAGTGGGAATTACTCAAAGAGGTAACTACCATTAGGGGTAAAGGGAAGGGTTATTGCTTTCGTAAAGGCGACTACGATGGACTGAGACAGTATTTAAATTCTATACAGTGGGACAAACCGATGATGTTACCAACAGCAAATTCAAAATGGGAAGCATTCAAAGAACTTATCTTGGAAGCTACTAGGATTCACATACCAAGTAAGAAATATAGTTCAAGGTTTAGGCCTAAATGGATGTCAGATGAACTGAGACACATGGCAGAGAAGAAAAATGCATGGGCTACATACAAATTAACACGTGAAAACGAAGCCTGTGATAGATACAAGTTGATTGTAACCAAGTTACAAAGGAGGTTAGGCAGGCGAAGGCAGATTACGAGAAATCTTTGGCAAGGGATGCAAAGAAAAACAGCAAAGAGTTCTTTACTTACGTACACTAGAAGGAAGGGGCTGAATGAGATTAGTCCACTTGATATCGATGGGTCAACTGTTGATGATCCTGCTCAGGTAGCTAACAAACTGAATGAATATTTTGCATCGACATTCACACATGAGGAGTTATTCAGCGAGGGGAATGCCAGAGGTGTATTCAACTCTGGCAGTAAGAAATTGTTGAAGATAAATACAAGAAAGGCACCTGGGGTGGATGGGATCTATCCAGTTATATTAAAGGAAGTAAGCAAACCCTTAGCCATAATTATGAGAGTTTCGTTGGACTAATGGGAAGTACCCATGGACTGAAGATGTGCAAATGTGACCCGAATTCACAAAGGAGGATCAAAGGGCGACACAAGTAATTATACACCTGTGAGCTTAACTTCTGTTCCTGGAAAATTAATGGAGGCACTGGTTAAAGAGGCACTGCAGGATCATCTAGACGAGACTTCAGTTATAGCTCAGACACAGAATGGTTTTGTTAAGGGGAAGTCTTGCCTGACCAATTTGATTGGATATTATGATGCAGTCACAAAGGAACTGGATGCAGGGAATAACTTTGATATTATATACTTGGATCTTAGAAAGGCTTTTGATACTGTTGCACATGGCAGACTGCTGCACAAATTGGAGCAGTGTGGCATTGGCGGCAAATTGTGGCTGTGAATAAAGGGGTGGTTGAGGGGGAGAAGAGAGAGTGGTAATCAATGGACACTGCTCATCGTGGGCTAATGTTATTAGTGGAGTCCCTCAGGGTTCACTATTGGGTCCATTATTGTTTTCTGTATTTATAAATGATATTGATGATGGTATATCAAGCTTAATGTCCAAGTTTGCACACGATACGAAGGTTGGCATGGTTATCAAGGACACTACTGACACTATGCTACTGCAACAGGATCTGGAAAGGTTGAGCAGATGGGCTGAATGGTGACAAATGAAGTTTAACATTGACAAATGTAAAGTACTAGATATAGGAAACAGCAACCCCAGAGCAACGTATCAACTCTGTGGTACTACACTGACAGTGGTAGAGAATGAAAGGGACCTGGGGGTGGTTGTGCAGGCAGATATGAAGTTTTCTGAGCAGTGCAGATGACCTGCAAGAGTAGCTCATGGTGTATTGTCAATGATATATAGGAATTTTTCTATCAGGGATAAGGAGGTGATTATTCCCTTGTATAAGGCAATGGCCAGACCGCACCTAGAGTACTGTATACAGGTCTGGAGGCCTCATTTCAAGAAGGATGTAGAGATGCTGGAACGAGTACAGAGAAGGGCAACAAGATTAGTGAATGGAACAAAAGGGTGCTCTTACGAAGAAAGGCTTACGTTTTGCAAATTACAGTGTCTGGAGACTAGGCACCGGCGAGGTGATCTGATAGAGGTGTATAAATCCTTGAATGGTTTGGGCATGCTGAATGCAGATGGGATTCTTCCTCTTGCTCAGAATAATCACCTGAGAAGGCATAAATTCAAATTGAGGAAAGACAGATGTAGGATAGACATGAGGAAATTTGCCTTTAGCCAGCGGGTGGTTGGTTGCTGGAATAGACTTCCATCCCTTGTCGTGGAAGTTGATAGCCTAAATAAGTTTAAGGCTCAGCTTGAGAGTTATTTCGAACGAACAGAGGGGTGAAGTGGAAGTGGTTATATTTTATTTATTTATTTATTTTTATTTTATTATTTTATTTTTTTTTTTTTGGCTGTTGCTGCATAAGCTTGCTTTCTTGCATCAAATGCCTCTACTAATGCTAATGCTAATCATAGGAGCAGAAGAATCCTTTTTGCGAGATATAAGACAAGACTGAGTTTTAGAAGGATTGAAATCAACTAAGTTGTCTTTGCCCCACTGGAGAATTACGTGAAGATCAGCATTTAAGGAATTGGTAGCAGATTTTCGAGAAGTTGAAGCTGATTGAGCAGGATAAAGTTTCTCAAAATGGAAAGTGGAATGCAATGTGCTATCATTGACAAAACTATGAATAGGATTTCCAGTCAATGGAAGAAGGTGATTAATATATAAGAGGAAAAGAGTGGAGGAAAGAACTGAACCTTGGGGGACACCAGCATTGATGGAGAAGTTAGAAGACAGAGCCATCTACCATTACCCTCAGTGAGCGATCAGAGAGAAAACTGCATAACCAATTACAAAAAACTGTTGGCAAATCAAAAGATGAAAGCTTGTGTAGAAGACCGTTATGCCAAACACGATCGAAAGCCGTCGAGATGTCAAGAGCAACTGCTTGTGTTTCACCGAACTTTTCCATATAATTAGTCCATAAATAGGTAACATTAGCCAGAATATCACCAGTGGATCGACACTGACGGAATCTATACTGGCGATTGTTGATCAGACGGAAGGTTTCTATTTATTTTAAAAGTTAGCGGTTAAACTTCTCCATTACTTTAGAAAGAGTAGAAGTAATTGCAATAGGACGATAATTGGATGGGAGAAATTTGTGACCCTATTTGGAACTGGCTGGATATGAACAAATTTCCAAGCAGATGGAAAAAATCACCTTTGGATTAAGAAAGGGAAAAAAGGCGGCAAAGAATAGGAGAAATTTCAGGAGCACAGGTTTTGACAAGTGGAGAAATACCATCGGGACCGGAGCTTTCTTTGCATCAAGATTCGTCAAAGTCCTTCTGTCATTCTTTTGACGGAAGACCACAGGAGGCATTAAATGGAGCGTGTTGGGAATGGTGGGAAGTGTTTTACCAAGATCATTAATACAGGAGTTGGAAGAAAAATGGGATGCTAGCAGGTCAGCTTCATCCTTGGCTGAAGTGACAGCAGAACCATCTGGTTTTGGCAGAGACGGACAATAGTTGCTGCCAATAGCTTTGGCAATAGACAGAATACTCGGCTATCATTAGGGCAAGTAGCAAGTTTTCTGCTCTTAGCCTGTTCAAAATCTAGTTTGGGCTGATTAATAACCGCTTTACAATTGTTGCGAGCTTTGGTGTAGGCAGAAAATTAAACTGAAGAATTAGAAACAAACCAATTACGATATGCAACGTTCTTCTCTTGAACAGCCTTATCACATTTATTAGAAAACCAAAGTTTAGATAAAGGACGAGATTTTAAAGTGGAGTTTTGAATAAAGGATTCCATTCCTGCAACAATAATTTCACTGACACGATCTGAGGAAACGGTGACATCAGAAATTTTGACACAGTAATCCGACCAAGGAAAAGAAGAAAAGAAATCTCGCAGGTCATCCCATTTTGCATTCTTGTAATGCCAAAGAATACGAGGTTGGGAATAGCCATGAGATAATGGCTCCATTGGAGAAGAGACAATCACCATGTTGTGATCTGAGGTGCCTAAAGGACCACTCACTTCGACCGTGTACTTAGAAGGGTTGTTTGTGAGAAAAGATCAAGCCCGTTGGCTGTATGGTTAGGATTGTCAAGTATCCTTGTAGTTGAACCTTGTAGTTCATCCTAGTATCCTTGTAGTTCATCTGTGCAAGGTCATTAGTAATTGCAAAAGCCTCAGCATCTCGACCAGCTGGGTCGGTGTGACTAGAAAACGGAAGCCAGCTGGAGTTGTGAACATTAAAATCACCAAGGAAAATTACCTCACTGTTAGAAAGTTGGACTGGAGAAAGTAAAGTTGCAAAGATAGGAAGTCAAAGAGCCCTAAGTGATTAGTGGAGGTCTCTACCGTTTACCCAATCACTTGGAGAGCTCCAAGTGATTGGGTAAACGGTAGAGACTTGGAGAGCTCCAAGTGATTGGGTAAACGGTAGAGACAACAGATGAATTTGACACAATGAGGTAGAGATATTTTAAGCCAGAGAAGATCGAAAAAAGGAGATTCCAAATTACCAATTCTCTGACAGGAAATATCAGAACATATGCACAAGTACTACCTTTGAGGCAAAAGGAATCATACAGCGAATAATTTGGGCAGTTGAGATGAGCAGTAGTTGAATCAACCGATAACTGAGATTCTGTCAGAAAAAGTACATGGGGTTTGGCAGACGGCAAGTGGAAATGAACGTCGTTGAGATTAGAATTTAGACCACGTATATTTGTGAAATGAATTAGTAAGTGTTTAGGAGGTTTAGATCTTTTCGCAGATAGGCTTACTCTATTAGTTTGACTGTTCATGGTGTATTCAATAGTAAGAAAAAGTGGGGGGGGACATGCTGTATGAATTAATGAAATTTTTTTTTTGGATATGGCGTACACTTGGTAAGAATATACTCGGATTCTTGACAATGCCCCCCCCCCCGCATACACACTACGCAGAGTAGAGGTAGCAAGATTATACACTAGCTGATCCTGAAGCATCCTAAAGAGTTACCAATAGGTTCAGTCCGGTTTACTAACTAACTAACTAGCGGCCGGTCTGCGAACATGTTTTAGAGCTGTACCCTCGAAATGTAAGGAAGATTGGATCTCGCCATGATGTTCATCATAACCTCAAAAGTCATACTGCATGAATGAAGAAGTCGGGAGGGGTTGACCGGAACTTAGCTGTGGAGATTAAACATGGGCTCCACCACTTCGAGCCTCCAATAAGCAAAGAAGTGGTATTGCATCGGTTGATGTGAGCCATCTACCACCTAGTTTTGCTTGGTAACACAGCGGGGTGGCATTCCTCCATGTGGTGTGGGCGCCACACCTCGACCCCTGCTTACTTTGGTTCACACCTGGGTGGTCATCCACAGTGTGCTTGCTTGCTTGTTTGTTGTTTGGTTTTTAGGAGCATTGGCAACTAAAGCCATATTGCTCCGGGGATATGCGGTGGTCATTCCCTGACGTTTCCGCATCCTCCGTATTTGGTGGTCACGGGCTCGAACCCCGGTCTCATCAAGAAGCGTGTGCTACGCACTGCTGCTCTTGCGCACCTGGCTACGGAGGGACTGTGTGCTTGTGCGTGAAGGTTATACCCAGGATTACTATGAGTCCCACCATCATGAAGATGCAAGCAGAGGATTTGGCTGTCACAGACTGTCCCGACTTCATCGAAATTGGGTCTGCTTGACTTGAATATCAGTTCCATCAGCGTTTTAGACTCCCAGGTAGCAAGTACAGATTGTCTGGCATATTTGAGAGAATGTCTGTGACAACCTCAAGGACCAATTACAAAAGATCGTCCCGTTCTGCAAAGGTTTCGAGTGACTGGTTTCCAAACGTTTATTAAAATTTCACAGATCAGTTTAATATATTTGTACAGATTCGTGAAGTATTCAAATTTTATAATTAAATACCGATTCCATTTAAGCAATATTTATAAAATGATAGCGAAAGTCAATAAGGCGACGTGAATAGTGACAAAGAATCAAACTGATGGCTTGATTAATCACGTGACTTATTCACTTCAGTGCCTGTCTAGTTTGACTTGTTTGTGTATAGTTGGACGTATTTATTTCGTATTGAATTTTACATAGTTTTCTGCCCTAAGTTCTTCAGCTTGTAATCCCCAGGGTACCAACCCGGCCACCGATGAGAGGCGAAATAGTGCCATGTATGTTGTGGTACTCCACTAAGAATAAGTTATTATTGTTAACAGCTACAAAACAGCAAACAAACGTGCATGAGGGTGCAGCTACAAAACATTATTAGTGACACAGCTACAAAGCAGAAGCTTGGAGTATACATTTACCAAAGTAAAGAGAGAAGTAAATATACATAAGAAGACTATTGTGAATTGAAATGTACATATAAAAAATAAAACTAAATAAATTAAAGTAGGACTGATCCGTCCTATTTAAGTGAACAGGTAGGAGTAAGGAGAGCACTGCTATTTCTTCACACACATTACACAATCAAAGTCTTAGAACTTGCAAGAAGAGTCCATTTTAAGGTCAGGTAACGGATGAGGTTAGCAATTTCATTTGCCTCTTGCAGTGTCCGGGGGTGTCAAATATCTCCACATTTGCTTTGTTCAATGATCTTGCAGTCCTGTTGTAGAAGTTGTATCCATAATTTGTTCTCGCATAGGATGGTTTCAGCAGTGGATGGTTTCTTAAAGCTCTTGTTAGTGCGTTGAAATTTATTTGTGAGACGAGATGAGGCCAATTCAGGGTACCATTTAACAGCTGGATAAGAAGTAAGTCGGCTTTATCTCTTCTTTTTTCAAGCGTTTCGAATCCAAAGAATACACACCACTCTTGGTAGGATTTCTCATTGTATTCAAGGCCACTTTTAAAGCAAACGTACTGGATTGCTCTTTTTTGAATATTTCAATTTCTAAATTTTGGTAAGCAACATGTGGGGATTAGACCTGTGAGGCAAATTCTAGGGCTGACCTAACATAGATTTTGTAGAGAAAGATGAAAAGTGCCAACTGATTGAAGTCTCGGTTAATTCTTTTCATGAAACCTAGTTTTTTGCTAGCTGCCTTCACAATGTTAGAGACATGGACATCAAAGGTGGAAGTACCGTATTTCTTCGGTTCTAAGGCGCACTCTCCCCCCCTATAAACTTCTCTAAAAACGGGGGGGGGGCGTCTTACAATCGCGTTTTTTTTTTTTTTTTTCGAATTTTCCCGCGCTTTGCACACGGCACCACACATTTTGTTTTTACGCGGAAACCCCGCCTCCAAATTTGACCATTATCGCATTCTCCAATTATCCATTGTCTTTATTCTCCATTGGAGAATAAAGTCGCGTGGATGATTTCACGCCCTTTTGAAATGTGAAGCCACCGTTATTTCATTTTAGGGGAGCTTACTCAGCTAAAACTAGGAAGTTTTGTTTTTATCTTCGAAAGCACGTAAGAAGTGGAGTTAATGTATTTCGTTCATTTTAATCCCTTATTGCACATTAAAATGTTGTCAAAAAGATTGCACTACGAAGCCGCATTGAAACGAAAAGTTTTTGTGTATGCAAAAGAACATGAAAATAAAGCTGCGTGTTGACATTAGTGAGATATATTTTATCGTTTTATTTTATTTATTTATTTTTTTTTCTTAGAATCAAAGAAATACTGGTATTACCTATTCAATACGTGGATAGCAACTCGAAGTATTTCACAATAACGAAATACTGTGAAATATTTCACGTATGGAAATACTTCATGTATGAAATGATTGTAAACGTGCAAACTTTGATTTGGCTTAAAATTCAACTACCCAATATCATAGTTTGAATTTTACATAGTTTGAAGCTTTCTGCCTTAAAAATTTATTATTAGTACGCAGATACTCGCATCGATTACGTCAGTGTCGATCCATTTGATGATATTCTGGCTGATATTATCCATCTATGAACAAATTCAATGAAAAAAATTGATGAAACTCAAACAGTCGCTCTTGACATTTCAAAGGCTTTTCATCGTGTTTGGCACAAACTTCTAAATATGCTTCCATCTTATGGTTTGCCAATTGTTTATTTATTATTATTTTTTTCTAATTTGTATCCTGTTTTGTCTCTGACCGCTCACTGTGGGTGATGGTAGACGGTCCTCTCTCTTCTAACTTCTCCACTAATGCTAGTGTTCTCCAAAGTTTAGTTTTGCTGATGATTGCACATTGCATTCCACCTTCCAGTTTGGGAAACCTTGCCCTACACAACAGCTTCAACTTCTCGAATATCAACTACCAATTCCTTAAATGCTAATCTCTAGGTAATTTTCCAATGGGACATAAAGATAACTTACCGTATTTAATTTCAATCCTAAAACTCAGTCCTGTCTTATCTCGCAGTCCTGTGCTTATCTTCGATGACACTTGGATTTCTAGACAAAATTTCATATATCTATTAGGGATTACCCTAAATTCTAATCTCTCTTGGCATAAGCACTTCACAAAAATTCCTGTCCTCGGCATCTAAAAACTGTTTTTTCTTTCGCTCTTGGCGTTATTACCTGTATTTTTCTAAAACACTACTCACTGTACAAATCTAAAATCCGCCGTGCCATGGAATATTCTTGCCACGTATGGGACGGTGTTCCTACTATAACCTCTCCCAGGCTTTTAGACTCCATTCAAAAGAGGGAAGTTAGGTTAATTAATGACCCATTTATTCCCCGCTTTTTCTCCATTTTCTCTCTACTGCATGTCTCTTCTGCAGATATTTCCATGGGCACTGTTCATCTGAATTCGCTTCTATAATTCCGCTGTGTCTTCCAAACCAGTCCTGATGATATTGCCAACAGCAAATTCAAAATGGGAAGCATTCAAAGAACTTATCGTGGAAGCTACTAGGCTTTACATACCAACTAAGAAATATTGTTCAAGGTTTAGGCCTAAATGGTTGTCAGATGAACTAATGAGGCATATGGCAGAGAAGAAAAATGCATGGGATACATACAAATTAACACGTGACACGGACGCCTATGATAGATACAAGTTGATCTGTAACCAAGTTACAAAGGAGGTTAGGCAGGCCAAGGCAGATTACGAGAGATCCTTGGCAAGGGATGCGAAGAAAAACAGCAAAGAGTTCTTTACTTATGTAAACTCTAGAAGGAAGGGGATGAATCAGATTGGTCCACTTGAGATCGATGAGTCAACTGTTGATGACCCTGCTCGGGTAGCTAACAAACTAAATGAATATTTTGCATCGACATTCACACATGAGGAGTTATTCAGCGAGGGGAATGCCAGAGGTGTATTCAATTCTAGCAGTAAGCTAGAGAATCTTGTAATAACTGAGAGCAAAGTGGAGGAGAAATTGTTGAAGATAAACACAAGAAAGGCACCTGGGGTGGATGGGATCTATCCAGTTATATTAAAGGAGGCAGCAAAGGAGGTAAGCAAACCCTTAGCCATAATTATGAGAGCTTCCTTGGACTCAGGGGAGGTACCCATTGACTGGAGATGTGCAAATGTGACCCCAATTCACAAAGGGGGATCAAAGGCTGACACAAGTAATTATAGACCTGTGAGTTTAACTTCTGTTCCCGGAAAATTAATGGAGGCACTGGTGAAAGAAGCACTGCAGGATCATCTAGACAAGACTTCAGTTATAGCTAGGACACAGCATGGTTTTGTTAAGGGGAAGTCTTGCCTGACCAATTTGATTGGATACTATGATGCAGTCACAAAAGAACTGGATGCAGGGAATACCTTTGATATTATATACTTGGATCTTAGAAAGGCTTTTGATATTGTTGCACATGGAAGACTGCTGCACAAATTGGAGCAGTGTGGCATTGGAGGCAAGTTGCTGCTATGGATAAAGGGGTGGTTGAGGGGGAGAAGACAGAGAGTGGTAATCAATGGACACTGCTCATCGTGGACTAATGTTATTAGTGGAGTCCCTCAGGGTTCAGTATTGGGGCCTTTATTGTTTTCTGTATTTATAAATGATATTGATGATGGTATATCAGGCTTAATGTCCAAGTTTGCAGACGATACGAAGGTTGGCAGGGTTGTCAAGGACACTACTGACACTATGCTGCTGCAACAGGATTTGGAAAGGTTGAGCAGATGGGCTTCGAGGTGGCAAATGAAGTTTAACATTGACAAATGTAAAGTACTACATATGGGAAACAGCAACCCCAGAGCAGCGTATCAACTCTGTGGTACTACACTGACAGTGGTAGAGAATGAAAGGGACCTGGGGGTGGTGGTGCAGGCAGATATGAAGTTCTCTGAGCAGTGCAGACGAGCTGCAAGAGTAGCTCATGGTGTATTGTCAATGATATATAGGAATTTTTCTAGCAGGGATAAGGAGGTGATTATTCCCTTGTATAAGGCAATGGTCAGGCCACACCTAGAGTACTGTATACAGGCCTGGAGGCCTCATTTCAGGAAGGATGTAGAGCTGCTGGAACGAGTACAGAGAAGGGCAACTAGATTGGTGAATGGGACAAAGGGGTTCTCTTACGAAGAAAGGCTTAAGTTTTGCAAATTACAGTGTCTGGAAACTAGGCACCAGCGGGGTGATCTGATATTGGTGTACAAAGCCTTGAATGGTTTGAGCATGCTCAATGCTGATGGGATTCTTCCTCTAGCTCAGAAAAATCACCTGAGAGGGCATAAATTCAAATTGAGGAAAGACAGATGTAGGATAGATGTGCGGAAATTTGCCTTTAGCCAGCGGGTGGTTGGTGGGTGGAACAGACTTCCATCCCTTGTCGTGGAAGTTGATAGCCTAAATAAGTTTAAGGCTCAGCTGGACAGGTATTTCGAACGAACAGAGGGGTGAAGTGGAAGTGGTTATTTTTATTTATTTATGTTACTTTTTTTTTTTTTTTTTTTTTTTTTTTTTTGGCTGATGCTGCATAAGCTTGCTTTCTTGCATCAAATGCCTCTACTAATGCTAATGCTAATATGTCCCGCAACCAGTCAGCACCAACGAACTTTTATCAGAACCAACTTTTATTCCTTCAGTTGTTTATCAATTTCCGTTTTCTGGAACACCTCTAACGTTAACAAGTATCTTCTTTCATCTCAAATTTCAACCCATGTATAGTACTAAGTTACTATGGTTCTACCTGTAATAATTTTCGTACCTGGGATTTTCACAAAAAAAAAAAAAAAAGTCAAAAAAAAAAAGTCGAATGCACAGATTACTAGTTTTTATAACGAACTTAAGGTGATGTAGTTCGCAGGCCCATAGAAAAGTGGGGGGGGGGGAAGATTAGAAATCTTCATATCCGTGCCCTCGGTTTTTCAAGAAACCTGGCCGATCTTAATATTATAATTTAAGTAATTAAATTATTTTGTTAATAAAGAGCAAAAAATCTATAGATTTAAAATTATAATGATGTTTTACTGTATCTTATTATTTTTTATCTTATTATTATATGTTAAAACTGACTTGTTGCTTTTTAACCCTCATGTGGGGGCAGTCTAGGGTCTCCATTATGTACAATATTTTGCTCCAGGGTCCTCCATAGATCTCGACGCGCCTGCACCTTTCACCAGCTTAACCATAGATATTAAATGTCGAGGCGAGCGTGCTGCTGGGGACCTGTATGTATTTCACGGACTTCTTGGTGCTATTGGAATAAAATTTTCGATTCTTTTTAATTATTATGTCAAAGATTAAGAAAAATCGTTAGCAAACAGATGGTTGTTGTTGAAGCTTTTGCTGTGAGTCCAATAAAATCTTATTGGACACTGATATAACATATTGTTTCGACAACTTTGACAATGCAGCATATGACAGCAGGTATTTTGGGACACGAGTAGAAGGACCAACTCGAATAGAACCCTTGAAGCCTGTTTTGTCCAAGCAGGAGAGGATCGTATAGGTAGAACTGTTTTGCAGAAGTGCACAACTTTCATCTGTAGTGAGCATAAACTAAAGTTGTGCCAGAAATATAGTTCTTTTAATATTATTATAAAATAGGTTCCTTTATTAAAGAAATAAGAGTACCTTCCTTTTAATTGAGTGGAACGCGGCTCCTGCTCTCGTGAGTGCTAAATACGGTTACCTATTGTATTCATAATCGAAATGATTACAATAATTGTAAACTCCTGGCCGGGTAAATCAGGACATTTTCCCATAATACCCTATCGCAAAATATTTAGTAACCGAGGTAGGAATGCCACGTGGTTGTACTTCGTATAAACCGAAATTTATTATTGAATAAGCGGGTGACACTCCGCACTAGTGTAATTGTGAGGTAATTGCCTTCTGTTTTCTTGCTGTTCCGTACCGTTATCTTCAATTGCTTGCCCTTCCCTAAAACCCCCGAGGACACGCCATTAAGGTAATAGCTGCGTCGATAACGAGGTTGCTGGGAACAGGGGTTGCATTCCCCCGCTGCTTACGGTGTCAAGGTCGACGAAAAATTGTCAAGTGTTTCCTATGGTTTCTCCGTGACAATTGCCATTTCAGACACCCTTCGAAAGAACGCAGTTCCGTATTTTTCGTTCAAGATTAGTACATTCATACTATTTCAAATGTTTGCGTTTTGTTATCGTTACTTTTATGAAAAAAAAACCTTACTTCCTTCTTTCTGTGTTTTTGTTGAACCCTGCTTTTTTTTTTTTTTTTTTTAAGAAAAAAAAGTTACTTTTAAGAAAAAAACCTTACTTCCTTCTTTCTTGTGTTTTTTTTGAACCCTGCTTTTTTTTTTTCTCTCGCCACACGGTATTTGTGACCGTGTGGCGAGAGAAATAGTCAATAATTTAAAGGTGAATGTACAGACTACAGTATGCAAAAAAACGCCTAGTAAACATGGGTCCTTAAGTGAATCGTTTTCGAGATATTGCACATTTCTAGTTGGGATCCACCACTGACTTGTTTGTTAGGTTAGGTTATGTTCATTCTCTCCCTTTCCCCTTTCTCTGAGACGTAACAGGCCGGGGCTGCCTTCGGCGGGGAAGGCAGCCCAACAGGCACACTTAGAGAACATGGGCGCTTCGCACATGGAGTACGACAGGTAGGCCCAGAAGCATCATATCTGATGTTGAGGAAAGTGTGTTAGAAAGGACATCCTGTAACATCTGTAAAATCCTGAAACCAAAAATGTATTATCTTATGTTTAATAAAAGCACTCTTAGCAAAGGATTCACAGCTTTTTGCTAAACTAGTGCTCCCATAGTCAGTGGCGGATATTAACAGAAAATGTGCATTATCTCGAAAACGGTTCATTTGAGGTCCGTTGTTCACTGGGACTTTTTTTGCTTATTTTAGTTTGTACTTTTCATCTTTAAATTATTGATCATCATTTTTGAAACGCCCTGTATATGTATAATCCTTTTGCAGAGGGTGAGATAAGTGAAAGGTATATGTAAAATGTTTTCGTAGTATTTTACTGTGAAATCTATACGAAAACTAAAAAGATGTATAATTTGAATTTTTTCGACGCGTTCGCAGTGTGTACAAGATTGTTTTGGTAAAATATAAACCGCTGAGACAGCCCCCATTGAAAGAGGGAGTGCGGTCTGAGGGTGCCTCCCTCGGGACAATTTTTAGAAATTCATGGCACCAAATTTTCGAATTTGTGAAATTACAAAGTCTTAAACAGTAAGGTTCGAGTTTTTTTTTTTTTTTTTTTTTTCTATTTGTTTCTGAGGTTTCCATAAAAAAAATTATTGTATCATTTTGGCCGTTGTTATTACTTTTGCCCGCAGTGTACTAATGAAGTCACCTTTTGGCGCCATTATTTAAAAACAATTTGACATTCAAATTACAAATGTATGGTAAATTGGACAAAACTAATTAATAAAACTACTTTAATAGCTGTATTTATTTATTATTCAAAATGTTTTTATAAAGATTTCCAGAGTAAAAGCATGCTATCATATTGCGATTTCTTTTTTTACTGTTTGTCTGGCTGCATGATGGTCCTAAACAAGTCATGATTTTATTAAGCGTTTTAATTATTAAGCATTAATGAATAATTATTAAGCGTTTTGATTGGCGAACGCTTCAAATAGATGGACCACAAAGTCAAGATGTGCATGTAGCTCAACTCTGCCGACCCAGACCACGCCACTGGTATTAGTAATAATTTTAAAATTTTTATTTTAAAATAAATATTTATTTTTATTTATTTTTAATTTCTGGAACAGCGTTCTGGCAGGAAAAAAGCCATAAATATACTGTATTATTTTGTAAATACAGTATATGTTAGGTTTTATGGGGAAGATTGTCGTAAAAAAACATACCTGGATAACTGTGAAGAACGCATAGGCGAAGTATGTTATATGTATTACATTATGGACGTGGTGTATCTATTGCCACTGGCACTAGCAAATTAATTTCGTATATTAATGATTATCAATATACTATATACCTCATATACATAATGTGTGGTTTGTAGAATAAATAAAGTGTCTGAAAAAAATGGAAATGAAAAGTACACAAGGTACCAGAACTAAGAGAAGTTTAAGGGATAGTAGAAAGCGGAAGTGAAGTAGTGGTCGTTAAACAGGTGAAAGAATTTGAAAAATGTAGTGCAAAAATGAACTGGGACTGAGGAAAGAAAATAAAAAAAAAGAGGAATATATACGTAAATAAATAAATAACACTATATTCAGATATGGGTGGGCAATTTTAGCAAGAGGTCGAATCAGGAAGGGCAAATATGCAAAATTTCAATATAGTAGATGAAAATATGATACATAGCCAGGAAATTTATCAGGGGACTACTCCTGACCATGTATCAGGCACTGCGTTTCAAAACTTGTCTGTTGTATTAGAAAAGGGGGGGAAATATGCGGTCTTTTATCGTAATATTAGAAGACAAAGTAGTCCCTACGCAGTTTAAAAAATGTAAATTAAAATAAATACAAAAGTGTAATGTGGAATATAATACAAATGTATGTGAAATAAGTGCAAAAGGGGTGAAAGGTAATGAAAAAGTATAGACAAGCAAATGATATAGGCAAGGGGAGAAAAGATGTTCAAAAGAAGGCAAAAATAGCGATAGGATTATCGCTATTCGTGATACGTCTATCCTCAATCCTATCGCTATTTTCGCCTCTTTTTTGAACATCTTTTCTCCTCTTCCCTATACCATTTGCTTGTCTATACTTTTTCATTACCTTTCACCCCTTCCGCACTTCACACACATTTGTATTATATTCCACATTACACTTTTGTAAATTTGCATTTATTTAATTTACATTTTTTTACAATTTTATCGTAATACGATGAAGAGCAGTGTCCATTGATTACCACTGTCTTCTCCCACTCAGGCATCGTTTTACCCATTGTAGCAATATCGTAATACTAGAAGACAAAGTAGTCTTCTAGTGTTACGATAAAAGGCCGCATATCCCCTCCCCCTTTTTTTTTTTCTAATGCTACAGACAAGTTTGGAAACGCAGTGCCTGATACATGGTCAGGAGTAGTCCCCTGATGAATTTCCTGGCTATGTATCATAATTTCATCTACTATATTCAGATTTTACATATTTGCCCTCCCATATCTGAATATATTGTTATTTATTTATTTATTTACTTACTTATATATTCCTTTTTTTTTCTCAGCACCAGTTTATTTTTGCACTAGGTTTTTTAAATTCTTTCACCTGTTTAACCACCACTACTTCACTTCCACTTTCTACTATCCCTTAAACTTCTCTTAGTTCTGGAACCTTGTGTACTTTTCATTTCCATTTTCTCAGACACTTTATTTATTCTACAAACCACACATTATTTATATCATTTGTTTCCTCTACTGCTGCACTGCGTGTTTTTGAGCAAAATAACTTTTGTTATTTTCCTTTTTCTGCTTATTTTGCTTCTTAACTGTTATATTTTACTACCACTACATATATACACACACAGAATAAACTTCAACTAAATATGAAAGGAAATAGAAAAACAGAGCAAGGAAAATAAAATTTAAGAAAACTAGTGCAGCAAACATCTGGCTGCAATGCATTATTAGCATTAGTAGAAGCACTTATATAGCATCAACCAATAAAAATAAATAAATAAATAAAAAAATAAATCACTCCCATTTCACCCATCCATTCACTCCAAACGTTTGTCTACTTCTGCCTTGAACTTATTTAACTTGTTCACCTCCACTACAACAAATGGTAGTTTGTTCCAACTATCAACCACCAGCTGGCTAAAGGCAATTTCAGCACATCTATTTACAATTGTCTTTCCTCAATTTTAATTTCTGTCCCCTCATATGAGTAATCTGAGCAAGAGGAAGAATCCCGTCACCATTCAGCTTGTTGAAACCATTCAAGGCTTTATACACCTCAATAAGATCACCTCGCAGGTGCCTAGTCTCCTGACGATGCAAAAGAACTTAAGAGCAACCCTTTGTTCCACTCACCAATCTCGTTGCTCTTCTCTGTACTCATTCCAGCATCTCTATATCCTTCCTAAAATGAGGTCTCCTGACCTGTAATTAGGCAATGACACAAGGGGTAACACCTCCTTATCCCTGATAGCAAAATTTCTGTATATCATTGACAAGACACCATAGAAATAAAAATAAATTTTCTGTTTATACTCCGGCACGACAACCAAGTCAGTAGAGTTTACAATAAATCGTCAATACAAATATTTATCGTATTTAGTAGTCACAGGCTTGAACCCCGGTCCACTCAAGGAACGCGTGCTATGCACTCTCGCTCCTGACCACTCGGCTACGTCAGGCCTAATAGCTACTCTTGCAGCCTGTCTGCACTGCTTGGAAAACTTCATATCTGACTGACTGACTGCACAATTTTCCCCAGGTTCTTTTTATTCTCCACTACCCTCAGTGTAGCACCACACAGTTGGTATCTTACTCTGGGGTTACTGCTACTACCCATTTGCAGTACTTTATATTTTCAATATTAAACTTCAGTTGCCACCTCTCAGCGCATCTGCTAAACTTTTCTAGATCCTGTTGCAGTAGTGTACTGTCATTAACAACCCCACCCCACCAACCTTTATATCATCTGCAAACTTTGACATTAAGCTTGATATACCTTCAACAATATCATGGATAAATATACAAAACAGCAATGGGGCCCAAGACCTAACCCTGTGGGACTCCACTAATAACATTTAGTCGATGAAGAGCAGTGCCCATTGATTACCACTGTCTTCTCCCACTCAGGCATCGTTTTACCCATTGTAGCAACATGCCCTTTAATGCCATACTGCTCCAATTTGTACAGTAGTTTGCCATGTGCAATAGCATCAAAAGCTTTCCTGAAATCCAAGTACAGTATATGATATCAAAATTATTTTTTGCATCCAGTTCCTTTGTGCCCACATAATAGTATCCAATCAAATTTGTCAGACAAGACTTCCCCTTAACAAATCCATGCTGTGTCTGAACTATAACTGCAGTCTCCTGCAGTGCTTCTTTTTAACCAGCGACTCCATTATTTTCCCTGGAACAGAAGTTAAACTAACAGGTCCTTAATCTAACATTACTTGAGCAGAAAAAGGTGGCATGGAAAAGTTGCAGAGCAATAAAAAGTACTGAAACCTATAACAGCTACAAGGTGATCTGTAATAGAGCCACAGAAAAGGTTCGACAGGCAAAGGCAGTTTATGAGAAATCGTTAACAAACAGAGCAAAGAGGGGGGATAAGGAATTCTTCACATATATAAATGCTAAGAAGAGCAGGACAAACCAGATCGGACCTTTACGTAAGGGAAAGGGGATAGTATTAAATACACCAGCTGCCGTTGCAGATGAACTCAACAGTTTTTTGCATCGATATTTACAGAAGAAAAACCATTTGTGGCAATGGGAAATTGTGGGAGCGAAGTTGAAAAATATGTAATTAATGATATTGAAATTTCGCAAGATTATTTAATGAAAAAACTTTCGAGCCTACAGGCCAGTAAGGCTCCTGGAGTTGATGGAATATACGCTATAATCTTAAGGGAGGCGGCAAGTGAGTGCATTGAACCATTGAGGTTAATTATGCGAGCATCACTAGACTCTGGGGAGATTCCCTTGGATTGGAAAAGTTCCAATGTATCTCCCATACATAAGGGTGGAGTGGGAAATTATCGACCTGTGAGTCTGACTTCAGTGGTAGGGAAAATCATGGAGGCAATGATCAAGTGTGGAATTCAGGAACATTTGGATAGAATTGAAATTCTCAAGGATACTCGGCATGGTTTTTGTAAAGGAAAAATCATGTTTAACAAATCTGGTTCGCTATTTTGAAAGGTTCACTCATGAGCTGGACTTAGGGAATGATTTCGACATTGTTTATTTAGATTTCCGCAAAGCTTTTGACTCAGTCCAACATGAGCGGTTGCTTTATAAGCTGGAACAGGTTGGAATCACTGGGAAAATCCTTAGATGAATAGCAGGATGGTTTCAGGGCAGGAGGCAGAGGGTTGTGATAAATGGCTATTCATCAGATGGGTAGATGTAAAAAGTGGGGTTCCATAAGGTTCAGTATTAGGACCGTTGTTGTTTTTAATTTTCATAAACGACATCGATGAAGGGATAGAGGGCGTGATGTCTAAATTTACAGATGATGTTAAAATTGGTAGAGTAGTTAATGATCACTGTCAAGCTGAGCTTCTTCAGAGAGACCTGGATAGACTTCAGGAATGGTCGGAAAAATGGCAACTATGCTTTAATCCAACAAAGTGCAAGGTAATACATCTGGGAAACATTAATCCCAAAATAACTTATTCACTTGGTGGAGTTCAACTAAACCCAGTACTGGAGGAAAGGGGCTTGGGTGTTACGATACGGTCAGACATGAAATTCTCTGAGCATTGTAAACAGGTTGCAAGGAAGGCCCATGGTGTCCTTTCGATGATCTATCGAACTTTTGCAAGTAGAGATAGGTACGTGATAATTCCATTATATAAGGCTTTCGTTAGACCACACTTGGAATACTGTGTTCCAAGTTTGGAGACCGCTCCTAAAGAAAGAATTCGAATATGTGGGTTGCAGAGTTTGGAAACTAGACACCTTAGTGGCGATTTGATTGAGGTGTTTAAGGCTCTGAGAGGCATCAGTAAAATGAATGAGGACGAAATTTCCAAGATTATAAGTGATGCTAGAACTAGGGGACATAAATTCAAGTTACGGTGAGGGGATGTTTCGAGTGGACTGGAGGAAGTTTTATTTTAGCCAGCGAGTTACAAATTACTGGAATATGTTGCCTACATGGGTGGTAGAGGCTTACAGTTTGGGGAAATTCAAAGGTCATCTGGATAGTACCTTCGGGTGAGGGAAGCACATAGGATGGTGGGTTTAATTTCGTTTTCTTTTATTAATTATTAATTTTTTTTATCATTGTTTTATTCAGTTTTTTTTTTTTTTCGGCTGGTTCAGCATAAGCCATAGGCTTTCTTGCACCATTCGGCCATTACTAATACTAGGTCTGTAATTACTCGTGTCACCCCTTGTGATTGGGGACACATTTGCACTTCTCCAGTCCATAGGGATCTCCCCCGAGTCCAGTGGATAATGTTGCTATTATAAGCAACATATTATCCGCTATGATTCTACTTATAATAATTCAAATCAAAAAGTAAAAATAAACAGATGCCAGTGGCATGGCAAACCAGTAGAGCGAAAGATAAACCAGTACATAATAAAGTAAAAAGGGGGAAGGAAAATCAAGTTAAGGGTATTGCAGAAGGAACGCTTCTCAAATAATACAGAAAACCATTTAATAAAATACCAAATAACATAAATTTACAAAATGCCAATTAATTTAAATTTAGCGGCGGCAGGAAGATAGCACCAGGTCCAACTTACGTGAAATATCATTAAAATCGTGGACGAAAACCAACTACAGCGTGACCAGCGGAATGAAATAAAAATTAAATGCCATAAAATATTGACCATTATGCCCCATCTCGTAATGGGACAGCCAGGATAGGAGGGATTATGCTATTAAGAAGTACATAAAATCTAAGGTACTGCATCCAGTTGATGTGGGTGGCCAGTAGTGTTCAGTCAGTTTGGTGTGATATAAGCACTGTGAAAGGGAAGATGCGGAGTGTGTTGTAGGCCTAATGACTCTGATGATTACAACGAACAAGTGTGCAGAGAAATAGAATGGGTAGCAAATCAGAATGTCTTATATTGGGAGATTTTAGCTTTCCATATGTTGACTGGAACTTGTGGGTTGATTACTCAAAGACTAGCAGGACTTTGGTGGATTGATTGGATGACTGGTTACTATAGTAGCAAGTTAGAGAGGCAACAAGAGGAAGTAATATTCTCGATGTGATTATCAGCAATGATTATTTATGCATTAAGAATCTGCAGATAAAAGAACCACTAGGTGGCAGTGATCAGTGTACTGATGTGAAAAAGACCTAGGGGTAATTGCGCCGTCGGAAATGAAGTTTTCTGAGCAGTGCAGATAGATAAGTTGCCAGATCGGGTCATTGGGTATTCTCATCGATACACGAGAATCTTATTTACAAGGATTTTGCTAGCAGGGTAAGGAGATGATTATCCCTTTGTATAAGGCAATGGTTGAGCCACACCTTGAGAAGGTGTTGAAACATCATTTTAGGAAAGATCTAGAGTTGCTAGAGCGTGCACAGAGAAGGGCAACGAGATTGGTGAGAGGTAACAAACGTGGTGTTCTTGCCATGAATTCTGAAATTTCAGCATCTGGAGGCTAGTTACCTGTGAGGTAATCTGATTGAGGTGTATAATGTCTTGAATGGTTTGAGCAGGCTCAATTCTGGTGGTATTCTATCACTTGTTTGGATTGCGAACCTGAGGAGACAAACTCAAATTGAGGATAGAATTCTAGAATAGATGTGCGGAAGTTTGCCTTTATCCAGCGGGTAGCTGATTGCTGGAACAGGCTTCCATCTGTCGTTTTGGAAGTTGATAGCTTAAGTAAATTCAAAGGAGAAGTGGACCAACTTTTGGAGTGAATGGATGGGTGAAATGGGAAATGATTTTTTTTTTTTTTTTTTTTTGATGCCCCATAAGCTTGCTTTCTTGCATCATAAGCCTCTGCTAACGCTAATCGATGTAGGCTGTGTACAAGTTGTCCCGCTTCTTTGTAGACTTGTTCTATAACTGTGGCTTCGATGGTTAATTGTTCCTTGCATCCGTTGTGCTGTTCGGCTATGATGTTCTGGCTCTCCAGGGTGTCTGTTGTTATGCAGCTGGTTAGGATTTTTTACATCGTTGGGAGAGAGGTGATCAGCCTGTATTTTTTGTATCTTGTCTTTCTACTTGGAATAAGCTGAAGATTTGTCTACAGGGCAATTGATAGGTACAATAAACAACAGAGAATTGATGACAGGCTTCGGTCCGACCGTCCAAGAACTGTGAGGACCCCATCAAGGCGGCGGAGAACAGAATTCGTAGGAATCCCATACGAAAACAGAAAATCATGTCCAGAGAAATGGGAATATCACCAAGATAGATGCCACGCATAATCAAAAGTAATCTAGGGATGAGTGCCTACCGCAGGATAAGAGGACTGTTCCTAACTCCAGCTCTGATGGAACGGAGGCAGAAAAGATCCGAGGCATTGCAGCGTCGGTACGCGAATGGTAAGCATCGATAGATATTCTTCACAGATGAAAAGATTTTTACTATTGAGGAGAGTTACAACCGTCAAAATGACAAGGTGTATGTCCATACTCTGCAGAGGCATGTCAGGCCGTTAAAAGGGTTGAAAGGGGTCGTCATCCAGCATCAGTGATGATTTGGTGGGAGTCTCCTACGCAGGTGTAACAAAGATGCGTTTTTGTGTTCAGGGGTGAAAACCAGTCCAAGGGTGTACCTGAATGATATTCTGGAGCCGCATGTGAGACCCCTCAATCAGACTCTCTTCAATGGTCAGCACTGGATCTTCCAACAGGACTCAGCGCCTGCCCACAAGGCAAAGATCACTAAACGTGGCTGACAGAGAATGTGCCCGAGTTCATCAAGCATGACGAATGGCCTCCTGCCAGCCTAGATCTAATCCACTTTATTACCGCTGTGGGCTATTTTGGAAGGGGTGGTCTGTAGCAAAAGGCATGCCACATTGGAGAGTCTGAAGAGAACACTGGAGTATGCTGTGGCCAATTTCCCGCTGGATGTTGTGCGTACTTCTGTTGATGAATGGCCAGAACATTTAAGGTCTTGCGTAAAAAACAAGGGGCGCGGGCATTTTGAATGAGTGTTGTGTTGCTTCACTTGTTGGGTGTTCAAGAATAAACCCACAGTTTTGAGTTCCTCTGTCTTTTTATTTTGTGGCTACATGCAGTAACACACATAACAGCATTTATGGCAATACTGTGTTTATCCTACTCTTAATATCATTAGTGCCAATGTGTAAACCAATATCGCCTGTTGTATGCTTGAAAGATATATATGCTTTACGTCATCTAATTTTCCCCTGGCAGACATGCCTTCATCCTATTCCACCTATTCGTCTTGCACAACATGCTTTCCTGACAATAAAAACCACTTCTGTGACCATCGCATTATGTGTTGTTGCTGTGTATTGCTGCTGTGTTATCTGATGCACAAGTATGAGCTATGGTGTTGAGTTGGACAGATAAGAATTTGATGCCCCCCTCCAATTTTATTTCCTTCGAAGGCATGTACCGTATTCCTCAAGCTCTCATAAAGAGTTGGTGTCTAATTTGTACACACTCTTTGCACCTAGCACACACACAAAGACATCCTCCTTGGTTGGGTCTTGCCCTGTTCCAGAAAGACTGTAAAGATTTCACAAGTTGCACATTTTTTTAGATTGTGATGCTTCGGAGAATCGCTCCCTTCGGTTTTCCCCCGAGCCACATCACTACCGTTGCTTTGCTGCTGTAGTCTGCGGCATGATCTTTATTGCAATCAGCGAAAATAAGTAAAATTTACATGTATGCCTGATGCAATGCCCATAACAGCAAAAATGCTAGGGGTTTAACATAGAAACGAACTAAAACTCTAACAACAAAAAAATAAGTTGTAAACACATGAAAACAGATTTTTTTTTATTATTTTTTTTACAATATCAACAAACCAATCAAGGAAAAATAGTGACAGTCACTCGCTTGAAGATGAGAGCTGCTCCCTGATGATACGTCTTCTGTAGGCTTTGTCCTCAATGAATTTCTTGTAGTCAGCATCCATATCTTGGACGTTTTGGAGCATCTCCATTGGCAGGAATCTGTCGACCTTCCTGAGCCTCCACGCCACGGACTGTAAAGAAGGAAGGGCCCTTAAGGATATGGGGGGGGGGGGTCTCCAGCCTCAAATCTGCCAAAAACTTGGCGTGTGATTTCACCCACTATCATTTTAATGGTGACGAGTAAGCGGAGGGTGAAGATCCGTTCTGAGACTTTTCTGTAGTTTAGAAGTTTGGTCATTTCTGAAGTATGCGTGATTAAAATTGATTAACATTGAAAATTAATTTAATGATTACTACACTAAGCGAATAGATTACTGAATGCAGTGATACGTATTATGCTAGTTTTATCTTATAACTATCAAGTTCAGTATATACGTTACGCTATGCCGTAACGATTGTTATGTTAAATTATTTATAGCCTTGCGAAAAAGTAAGAATTCCTTAGATAAACACATGATAGAATAGCTTCGAGATACTTATTTGTCACAATTAACCCTACTGTTCCTCTGCACTACTCGTTACGTGCAGCGATATTCGCGCTAAAACATCGAGTAGTCTATCTTTATCGTGTTAATCTCTCTCTCTCTCTGTCTGTCCGTACTCCTATATAGACATACAGTATGAAGATGTACATTTCAGCGTGTTCCGTTATCAAATAATCTTGAAAAACTTTTTTTTTTTTTTTTTTTTTTTAAGAACGGGGCTGTGGGAACGGATACTAGGCATCTGGGTTAATTTATTTACATCATATTTAGTACAATCCCAAGGAATAGTCTAAAGCAAAGGTTCCCACACTTTTGGGTGCGCCTCACGTAAAAGCCTGGTTTCTTGGGGAGGCATGTTGTTTTCATGAAGCACTTTTTTTTTTTAACGAAATTTGAACAAATCATCCCACTAATTTGGTAAGAATCGTTTTTGTTTATTTCTTATTTTATTGTTTATTGGTATTATTTTATTTCTTTGAGGCGAAATGTATTGAGTGTACATATTAATTTATAAAAGTATGTATATTCATAGCCAAATTTTAGATCAAATCTGTTTATCTGCACTTGTTCTGGAATTTTTGTGGGCGCGTGGAATTTATAAAAAAATTCAAAAGGGTTCAAGGTATAAAAGTTTGGGAACCCCTCTACACTTATTACCCACTGAAGATTTTCTTTGGAAGTACTGATTGCAGTAAAATTAATCAGAGCCTGTGGCAGTACGTTGATCTGAAGGAATGCAGATTGATTGATTTTAAAATAAAGTAACGCGATGTTGTAAATGTGGAATATAAATGTATTTAGTAGCCGTTTTATTCATACATGGTAGCAGGTTTTAGTAGGCTAACCCCGTTAGCGAGCACACCAAATCAACTCCAATAACAGGCACTGGGACTGGGTAACTTTATGACAATTTTTTTTTTTTTTAATGGGGCACAATTTAGTTTAAAACGGGAAACTTAAATTTTATTCTGTGTAATATAATCAAAGAAACATTACAAACAATAATTTTAGTATAAAATATAAACACTAAACAGGCGATTGCGTTATGACCAAATCCAGAAAAACTCTTTCAACGAACATGGTGTCGCAAAGAAATTTTAAGCTACATTTTTCCAAACAATTAGTGATGTATATGGGAAACGAATAAGCTGGCTCAAAGATTTTTGGCACCGTTAGTCAGCTTTACTTTGGCGCTCGCGCTCCCAATAAACTAAAAGGTTTTTGAGTTCAGAAATAAAATAAAGTTTTCGATATAATTTTATTTCATTCAGTTCATTTTATTATTAAAATCTTAAATTAATATATATATATTTTTTCATTTTAACTTTAATAAACAAATAGCATTTATTAATATTACGTACTCGTTAAAAATTTTGCCTTCAATGAATTAACTCTTATTGACCAAATCTTTGGATCGTTTTATCCAGCCTTGAGCAAAAGCAGTTTTTGTTGATAAGGTTGCTAAATCCGTCAAACAGGCCTTGTGTCATCGTGGAACTGAGGTAAGTTAGGCAATCTAGTTAACGAACCTGACCTAACTTCATCTTTGAAAAGTTCCGTTCTGCGATGCCAACAACAATTCTGAGCCACACTCAAGGATCTGCCAATTCTTAAAATTTTACTTCGTATAAATTGATGCCATAAGTGTATTTGTGATCACCATCTGTAAGAGGAATTTCCTAAAGTCCGTCGATCCTCACGTGTGTGGAATAAAGAACAGTTGACAGTTGAACAAACTACCACGTGGTGTTGTTGAAGCGGGTGGTTTGAAGAACTTTGTGGAAAGATCAGACATATTATTATAAGGGATGGACAGAGGAAGAAGTTAAATAGTATAGCCATTGGAATTAATCTTAAACTGAAGCATGTATTTCAGTGACTGGATTGCGTTGTAGGAAAAAAAAAAAGTGGATTCTAAAATTACATTCTCCACTTCGCTTTAATTACAAACATGTTTCTTCCGGGCGAATTCGTTTGTATTTAAAATTAGTATCCATTCTGTAAGTTTTAGGGCTTTCGATTTATTTTGAAAGCAGCGAAATAACAGGTGATGTATTCAGACTAACTAACAGTTACTTTCAATTACAAGCCTTACGTTATGGTTACGTTTAATTCTCTCAAGTACCGGATGCTCAGACAGCAGATAAGTTTACTTGAATACATTTTTCTTAACGGTCAATTGCAGTTAGAAAAAAAATAATAAAAAAATAAATTAATTAATTAATTAAATAATAATAATAACAATGAAATAAATTGGCTGCACTAGAGTGTAAACTGAAGGCAGAGTGCGTGAAGAAAAAAAAAAATTAAAAAGTTAAGTAAATAAATAATGATAAATAATTAAATTGGCCACTCTAGTGGGAACTCAAGGCAGAGCGCGTGAAGAATTAAATAAATAAAAATAATTTTATAAAATAAAAAACAAAATATTAAAATAAATAGATTAAATGAATAAATAAACTAGCTGCACTAGAGTGGGAACTCCAGACAGAGAACGTGAAAAAAAAAAAAAAAAAAAAAAAGAAGAAGAAAGTGGTGGCAGGCGAATATGGAACCGTTGAGTCACTGAAGAGGTATTGTTAGGTGCAGTAACAACAACGTAGCTCTGCTTTCTGCGCTCAAAGACTTGGAATGCCTTTAGCTTGTCAGGTGTTTGGAGTAGAGGCTTTGGTTGCTGTTCCGAGATACCTGGCAGCCTGCAGCAGAGTCCTTAAGTCGTCGTACAATCTGCATTCGAAAAGAAGATGTTTCCAATTTTCTACTCTAAGTGTAGTACCACCCAGTTGATACGGTACTCCGGGGTTACTGCTACCCATATGCAGTACTTTACATTTGTCAATGTTAAACTTCAGTCGCCACCTCTCAGCCCATTTCCTCAACTTTTCCAGATCTTGTTGCAGTAGCATACTGTCATTAACAACACTGCCAACCTTCGTATCGTCTGCAAACTTAGACATTAACCCTGATATACCTTTATCAATATCAGTATTCGGTATTTGATAAATACCGAAAACAACAATGGGCCCAACACCGAACCCTGGGGGACTCCACTAATAACATTAGTCCACGAAGAGCAGTGTCCATTGATTACCACTCTCTGTCTTCCCCCATTCAACCATCCCTTTATCTATAGCAGAAATTTGCCTCCAATGCCACACTGCTCCAATTTGTGCAGCAGTCTCCCATGTGCAACAGTATCAAAAGCCTTTCTAAGATCCAAATATATGATATCAGAGTTATTCCCTGCATCCAGTTCTTTTGGATACATTATAGTATCCAATAAAATTGGTCAGACAAGACTTCCCCTTAACAACCATGCTGTGTCCGAGCTATAACTGAACTCTTGTCTAGATGATCCTGCAATGCTTCTTTAACCAGTGCCTCCATTAATTTCCCTGGAACAGAACTTAAAGTAACAGGTCTATAATTACTTTTGTCGCCCTTTGATCCTCCTTTGTGAATGGGGGTCACATTTGCACATCTCCAGTCCATGGGTACCTCCTCTGAATCCAAGGAAGCTCTCATAATTATGGCTATGGGTTTGCTTGTTTCATTTGCTGCCTCCTTTAATATAACTGGATAGATCCCATCCACCCCGAGTGCCTTTTTTATGTTTATCTTCAACAATTTCTCCTCCACTTCCTCAAAACAGTTTTCAAAACAGGGCCGCGTTTTGAAACACTTATGCTTAAAAACCGTAAAGCTTCTTCGTCTGAGCAGAAAAGAGAATGAGAAGAACATACAGGACTGGTAGCAAGTGCAGTAACAGTCAGAAGACGCCTCTTCAAAAATGGACCTATAGCCCGTCGTCCTAAGAAGAAGTCCCTCCTCACACAAAAAATAAAAAAGGCCCGATTAATTCGGTGTAAGGAGCATGTCAAATGGACCCACCCCCGAGCAGTGGAAGTCAGTTATTTTCTCGGATGAGAAGAAATTCAACCTGCATGTCTGTGATCGGAGACAAACGATTCGCCGTAGACGTGGTGAAGAATACCATCCAGACTGTATGGTGTCTACAGTGAGAGTACCTACCAGCCAAATTATATGGGGATGCATTTCGTATCACCTGCAGTTTATGAAAGGTTCTGTCTGGCTATATTGAAATGCAAATTCCTGCCAACCATTAGAGACCATTTCAACCTGCCAAGTAAGTGTATATTTCAGTACGACTCTGCTCCTTGTAACTACGAAAAGTAGACACTTCTGTAGTTACTTTAGCTTTATTTCTGCATTAGAGGTTCGAAAGTAATGTGTTTACATTTGTTACAGTTGCAAAAAATGGTTGGAAGAAGTCCATTACAAATCCTAGCTGGCCGGACCTGAATCCTATAGAGAACTGTTGGCATCGTGTGGAATCTGCAGTTGCCAAAAAGAAACCAAAGATACTTCTTGGAAGCCATAATTCGTGTTTGGAACGACGAACTATCAGTTGATTATCTTCAGAAATTGATCTTGTCAGTGTCTTGATGGTGTGCTGCTGACATCAGGGCCAGAGGCTGTTCAACTAAATATTAGTTTGCACCTGGCGAACTTTCCATTTTGTTTTCCATTTAAAATGATAAACAAGCAAATTCTGATAATATTTCAGCCATAATTGTCGTGTTTACCAAAACTGTTGTATAAAAGTTGCAAATGCTCATTTTGGAATATTTTGAGAGCACCTGTCAAATATTACTTAGCTTTCCCTTAACTATTAATAAATATCTTTTGTTTATATTTCTATTTGTGATGCTAGTCATTAATTGTCTGTAATTCTGCCCAGACACGATAGGATGGATTATATGTTAAAAGCCTTGTGGATTAACTCAAGACTTGAAGGACTCTGCAAGGCTTTAGGGGGAAATTTCTATCAGCATGGCCCACACTTGCAGATAGAATGAATTTGTTTTGTAGAGACGGGATACACTTAAGATACACTTAAAATACGGGATACACTTAAGATACACTTAAAATACGGGATACACATTAAATACTCATGTATCACGCCGCAGTTCTTTGAGATTCGACGGAGTTGTAGGCTGAGCGGGACTGAGCGGGCCACTGCAGCAAAAAAAAGTCATTGTCATATTCCTGGAACTATTCCATAGTGATTGGGACTTTATGCACCGGCGCATTATCTTGCTGAGGTTACCCTCAGCAAGATAATGCGCCATCTGACTGAGGATAAACTGCCAACATGAACGGATGCACTTGATCAGCAACGATGTGGCATTGAGACGTGAATCAATGGACCCAACGTGTGCCAAGAAAACATTCCCCACACCGAAACACTGCCCCCACCACCTTGCACTAGTCGTCGGACATGACAGGTCCATGGATTCATGTTGTCTTCGCCAAATTCTGAGCCTTCCATCAACATGATAAGGAGGTGATTATTCCCTTGTATAAGGCAATGGTCAGGCCACACCTTGAGTACTCTATACAAGTCTGGAGGCCTCATTTCAAGAAGGATATAGAGCTGCTGGAATGAGTACAGAGAAGGGCAACAAGATTAGTGAATGGAACAAAGGGTTGCTCTTACGAAGAAAGACTTAAGTTTTGCAAATTACAGTGTCTGGAGACTAGGCACCGGCGAGGTGATCTGATAGAGGTGTATAAAGACTTGAATGGTTTGAGCGTGCCCAATGCTGATGGGATTCCTCCTCTTGCTCAGAATAATCACCTGAGAGGGCATAAATTCAGATTGAGGAAAGACAGATGTAGAATAGATGTGCGGAAATTTGCCTTTAGCCAGCGGGTAGTTGGTTGGTGGAACAGACTTCCATCCCTTGTTGTGGAAGTTGATAGCCTAAATAAATTTAAGGCTCAGCTGGACAGGTATTTTGAACGAACGGAGGGGTGAAATGGAAGTGTTTTTTTTTTTTTTTTTTTTATGGCTGATGCTGCATAAGCTTGCTTTCTTGCATCATATGCCTCTACTGATGCTAATGATGCACCAGGAACTTCGCTCGTCAGACCAAGCAACTGTTTTCCAATCCTCGATAGTCCAGTGCTGGTGTTGCTGTGCCCACAGGAGGCATGCTCTTTTGTTCTTCATTGATAACAAAAGTGATGTGGTCGTCGGCTGTTGTAGCCCATTCGCGACAAAGTGCGACTAGTGGTCCGTTGCGATGTTTTGTTCTGTGCACCAAGGTTATATGGGCCTCTGCTGCACCTACAAACCTCAAGCAGGTGTACACCGCTGAATACTGGTTACTGAAATGGGCCAAAAACAAGCTTCGGCTACTTCCCGCTACCACAACCACCATGATGGCACAAGCACTCGACATCCCGAGGATGAAGTTCCTGATCGTGGAAAAGAGGATGGTCTTCACAGCCAAACTCATCATGGGCCAGATATCATCTCCAAATATTTGGAACGCTTGCTCTTGGAGGATTCCACAGCCAAGCCTAAGGTCGGCACCAGCACCCATGGCTCACCACAACAGGCTTGTACTCGCTGAGAGATTTCTTCCCAAGCAGATGCTCGCTGCCCTCAATCGTGTGGACGCCGACATCGACAGCATAATAAGTAACGAGAATTACAGACACAACTTTATCAAAGCCCTTGAACCCTGATATATTGCCAAATTGTATTTATTTCTAGCTCTGCGTTTTTATGCTCTATTTGTAATTTGTGATCGGCATTTTGTAGCCTTTTGTATTTGTACGCCGTACTTATCTTTTCCCTAACTGCTATATGTGAACCCCTGGCGCTCGTCGCCGTGATGGGATATTGTGCTGTAACTCTACTTCACAATAAAGATTTATTTATTTATTTATATTCTGTCGTGATGTGCGACATTGTGGCACGTCTATTTGCTTGCACAATTGTAGCCCTCCTCCTCTGACCTCTCACATCAACAAGCGATTTTCTTCCACAGGAGTGCCGTTGAGAGGATGTTTTCTGTTCGTTGCACCATTCTCGATACACCCTTGAAACTGTGGTGCGTGAAAAGTTCAGGAGAACTGCCGTTTCAGAGATGCTTTGTCCAGCCTGTCTTGCACCTTCTACCATGCCACGTTCGAAGTTCGTTAGATCACTCCTTTTCTCCATTCTTGCTACGTTTTGTACGCTTAACTTATACTAGAAAGGTTGTTTTGCTGCATTTATCCACAGCTGTGATCATGTGACTTGCAGTGTTGTGGGAAAAACCATTTGTGTGCACAGTAGGGGTGTACCTAATAAAGTGGTAGCACAGTGTATATGTATATTCTTCTTGAAAAGTTAGTGAATAAAATTGAAGATAATAAAAAAATTAACGTAACTTCAATTCAGCATTAAAATCCGTTTATAAAATAAAAAAATATATGCACAGAAATTCCCAACTGTGTTCAGCAACATCAGTCTTTTCCAAATAGTTCTTAAATTTTCTCAAATATTTTGCAGCTGCCGGAAAAGCATCTCATGTTGTTGTTTGAAATCAACATGAAACTAGTTGGGTATGTGTAATAGTACACGCCCTTTGAGTGTGCCGTGGTTCAAGCCTTCGTGACTGCTAAATACGGTTAACACTTGTATTCACGAATTATTGTAAACTCGTGGTCGTGCCGAAGTATAAAAAAGAACTTCAGGCGCATTATCAAATAACAGAATTCTAAATAAAGAAGTGTTTACTAAAAGCTCGCATGTCAGTGATGTTTTCACATTATTCGGTACTCGTGAGGTCGGATTTGTGTATCCTAGTTTTGCGGGTATAGCAGGTGCAGAAAATATGGAGTAACTTGCCGACATGAAATTTTGATACACAGGTCCAGAACAGTATTCTAAAGTCCTGCACTGCAATCCTCAAAGGGAGCGTAGCAATTTTTCGAATTCCATACCCCTAGAACTCACTGCTTTGGAATCGCAATTAGTTCTAAAAGCTTCCAATAGATCAACGAAACATCTATAAAGTTTTAACTAATAACAAGGCCTGACGTAGCCCAGTGGTCAGGAGCGAGAGTGCATAGTACGCGTTCCTTGAGTGGGCCGGAGTTCAAGCCCGTGACTACTAAATACGATAAATATTTGTATTGACTATTTATTGTAAACTCTACTGACTTGGTTTGAATAGAACTAATTGCTACTATGGAATCGCAATTAGTTCTAAAAGCTTCCAATGGATCAATGAAACATCTATAAAGCTTTAATCTGACCTTTCCTTGTAGAGTAATGCTCGAATATCCAAAAAAAAAAAAAAAAAAAAATCCTTCGATTTATACACAGAACTCAATTTTTATTAAAAAAAAAAAAAAAAAGCCGAATTTCTATTCGGTTGATTTTAATGAAATATGGAATGATACACAGTTCTTCCTAAAACGTATCAAAGGTCAAATCTCATCGAACACTTTTGACTGGTCTGGTTACGGGTGGACGTGACAATTGCAAACGCTTCTGAAAATTTACGCAGTAAAAAGCGAGTTTGAATTTTGATTTTACAAAATTATTCACAACGTTCCCTGAGAGTAGAATAACGAGTAGTGATGACATTCGGAATGTCCGTGCCGAGAGAAAACTAATCGAGATGTAGATGGCTTAAATCTATTAATTGCTGTACTAATCATTCAGTTTGAGTATACGCGAATGATTTGTCATAATCGATTTTAACTTCTCGATATGTGCCCCCTAGTATTTAGTGATTACTCATCGTTCTAATGATGTGAGTACAATCGAATGAATCGATTATGCCCATCGCTAGTTTTATTGCATCAATCGGCATTCTCTTTCTCTCAGATAATACCGGAAAAAGTAGTTTCTTTGAGTGATGAATTAATAGATAGAATTCGTCCAGTGTACTTCATCAAGAAACTTATGTTTATACACGTAGGAATCTGTAGACTGTGTCGTGCACATAAATTGGAAATCAAATCTTATACAATTGAAATTGATTCGAGTCGAGCATTAAATGGCGAATGCGAATAATTGGAAGACTAATTCTTATTAAATGACGAAGCATTTATAACACGAATTACATTAAATTAATAACAGTGGTTATCCTCCTCAAGTATTCTTGACTCGGGATTCAGTGCGCGTATTTTATTGCTGGAGACTTCAGTAGTCGTAAAACGTTTTTACATTTCAATGATCGAGTGTCAGAAAGGATTCCCACGTGTAGAAGCAGAGACGATGTAACGTTGTGCTAAACTGATTACGGGGATTTATGAGATGATTACTCAGTTCCCACGAAGCAGCTCTGCCGTCGTGGTTTTTCTCTTTGAGGATCGCTTTTAGTGGAACCGCAGATTTGTTGGCGCTTGTGTGGTAGCCCACCCCAGTGCAGCTTTTATCACCTGTTGCACTCCAACGACAACCGCTTTAGGAGGCGGGCACGGCGGACTGTTTTATGGCCGTCTATAAATGGTAGCTCACTGTAATGCCGCCATCCTTTCTTGAGGTTTCGTGTACAAGAGGCTGTAATTGCATAATTTGACAGTAATTGCTGTTGCATTGCGCAATTTTTTTGTGGCTCCGAGAACAGAGCTTGCCTTTGCATTGTGGTATGGCCGCATCCTAAGTGTATCTCGTTTTCCGCGAGGAAATCGTGTTTGACACCGTGGTTGGGGGGGGGGGGGAGTGCTCCCCTCTCATTTCTGGAAAAGGTGGTTGGCTGCGTATCGGAGATTGCTCTTTGAGAGAGCGCTTAAAGGCAGCTGCGTAGGGGGAGTTTCTGTTTTGTGTTGAAGTGAATGGTTGTTTGTGATAGCATTCGGTGTGCATGTGTGTAACCACTAGGAAGCGAAGGGAAGATAGTCCTTCCAGTGTTACTCAAGTGGTTCAGTCGGTTCGTTGACTTGTTAAGGTACGTTATTAGTATTTCGTATTTATGTATTAGTATATCGATCCTGTTATGAATTGTAAAGTATTAAAAAAGCTAATTTACAGACATCTATTAAAGTTTCGTTCACCGACCTAAAAAATTTTTTTTCATTAAAAAAAAAATCTGTAATGATAACTATAGTTCATTTGATTTTTGTTATGCGCAGATCTGTTTTCTTTCTGCTATTGTTTGTGTTCAGAATTGTGTTATAAAGCGCTGGTAATTCAAATGTATTTTGATAATACATATCTTATTTATGAAATTCGGAATTCCCTAGATTTCACCCGATAATGTGTTAATTCGAATCTCTGTCTCCTCTATTATACATTTATTTAAACCGTTTTTGAATGTTTGTTCACGATTTGGCCTTGACTTTTGCATCAGCGAAGATCCTTCTCCTTGTACTTAGAATTTTAGGCTTATGAAGCCTGTAGCGAAGATAAACCATCAGCAAAGGTGGTTTTATATGATTTATAAACGTCCTGATTACAATATTATTACTTTATTATTCCAAGTAATAAAAAATATAATATCTTTATTACTATTTTTTACTGCTTTGACTATACGTGAGAAATCCTAGTTTCTCTCTCTACTTCTTGATTCCTTCAACAGAAGAATTGAACTAAGATATATATATAAAGTATGTCACCGACAGAAATAAACGAATTAAATAAACTAACCGCTGAATAAATTTGAACCTTACTCTGACATTTATTTATTTAATCATTAATTTATTATTGAAAATCTACTTTATTGAAAGATATATTTGAGATTGCGTGCTAGTAAATATTCGGAGTTTGTACAAAGCAGTACTTTGAATATTACCTGGCAGTACGTAGAGTAAGATCAGCTGGTAGTTAGCTTATTATTAATAATTCATAATATTCCATCATGAATGAATTACAATAGTTGCCCGCGATGTTAGTACTTGGTGTACCTGCCCTTTGCTAGTGAGGAACCCCTCTACATAAGACACGCACAATACACTTCATTATTAGCCATATGGTGCAAGGAAGCCTGAGGTTTATGCTGCACCAGCCAAAAAAAAAAAAAAAATTCCCGCATTACCCTGAGAGTGAGTGGGGGTGAGTGTGCCAGAAGTAGAAGGGAATCACCAAGAAAGCAAGAAAGTGAACTTGTCTGCAATGGATTGATTGCTCGCAATAGATCTGCTTAGAACAACAGAGTACGTTATTATTATTAGCCGTATAGTGCAAGGAAGCCTGAGACTTATGCTGCACCAACCAAAAAAAAAATCTGAATTACCCTGAGAGAGAATGAATGAAAGAAAGTCAGAAGTAGAAGGGAATATATATTATAAATTTTTCATAATGGGTAATTTAGCACTTCATTTCACAAATATACGTAGTCTCAATTCTAATCTCAACGATGTCCATTTCCACTTGCAGTCTGCCAAACCCCATGTACTTTTTCTGACAGAATCTCAGTAATCGGTTGATTCAACTACTGCTCATCTCAGATGCCCAAATTATTCGCTGTATGATTCCTTTCGCCTCAAAGGTGGTACTTGTGCATATGTCCGTTCTGATATTCCCTGTCAGGACCTTCGCAATTGCCGAGTGGGTAAAGTACCTGCCCGGCAACCCAAAGGTCGCGGGTTCGATTCCCGCCTCGGGCTTGGATCAAAGTACTGCAAAAACCTTGGGAGGTGCAATATGGCCACAGAAGCCGATGCGCCAACAACTATCAAATCAATCAACCTTCGCAATTTGGAATCTCCTCTTTGATCTTCTCTGGTTTAAAATCTCTCTACCTCATTGTGTCAAATTCATCTGTTGTCTCTACCATTCTCCCAACTCCACTAATCACTTTGAGCTCTTTGACTTCCTCTCTTTGCAGCTTGACTTTCTCCAGTTCAACTTTCCTAAAGTGAGGAAATTTTCCTTGGTGATTTTAATGTTCACAACTCCAGCCGGCTTTCATTTTCTAGTCACACCGACCCAGCTGGTCGAGATGCTGAGGCTTTTGCAATTACTAATGACCTTGCACAGATTGTTCATTTACCTACAAGAATACCGGACAATCCTAATCATACAGCCAATACGTTTTGAACTTTTTCTCACAAACAACCCTTCTAAGTACACGGTCGAAGTGAGAGGCCCTTTAGGCACTTCAGATCACAACTTGGTGATTGTCTCTTCTCCAATGGAACCTTTATCTCATGGCTATTCCCAACCTCTTGTTGTTTGGCGTTACAAGAATGCAAAATGGGATGACCTGCGAGACTTCTTTTCCTTGGTCAGATTACTGTTTCAAAACTTCTGATGTCAAAGTTTGCTCAGATCGTGTCAGTGAAATTATTGTTGTAGGAACGGAATCCTTTATCCCACACTCCATTTTAAAATCTCGTCCTTTATCTAAACCTTGGTTTTCCAATAAATGTGCTAAGGCTGTTCAAGAGAAGAATGTTACATATCGTAATTGGCTTGTTTCTAATTCTTCAGTTTCATTTTCTGCCTACACCAAAGTTCACAACAATTGTAAAGCAGTTATTAATCAGTCCAAACTAGAATTTGAACAGGCTAAGAGTAGAAAACTTGCTTCTTGCCCTAATGGTAGCCGAGCATTCTGGTCTCTTGCCAAAGCTATTGGCCGCAACTTTTACCCATCTCTGCTCCCACCTCTGTCCAAACCAGATGGTTCTGTTCTCACTTAAGCCAAGGATAAAGCTGACCTGCTAGCATCCCATTTTTCTTCCAACTCATGTATTAATGATCTTGGTAAAACACCTCCCACCATTCCCAACACACTCCATTCAATGCCTCCTGTGGTCTTCCGTCAAAAGGATGTCAGAAGGATTTTTGACGAATCTTGATGCTAAGAAAGCTCCAGGTCCCGATGGTATTTCTCGACTTGTTCTCAAAACCTGTGCTCCTGAACTTACTCCTGTTCTTTGCCGATTTTTTCGCTTTCTTATTCCAAAGGTGTTTTTCCTTCTGCTTGGAAATTTGCTCATGTCCAGCCAGTTCCTAAAAAGGGTGACAAAAATCTCCCATCCAACTATCGTCCCATTGCAATTACTTCTACTCTTTCTAAAGTAATGGAGAAATCAATTAACCGCCAACTTTTAAAATAAATAGAAACCTTCCATCTGATCAACGATTGCCAGTATGGATTTCGTCAGTGTCGATCCACTAGTGATATTCTGGCTTATGTTACCCATTTATGGACTAATTCAGTGGAAAGGTTCGGTGAAACACAAGTAGTTGCTTTTGACATCTCAGAGGCTTTCGATCGTGTTTGGCATAAAGGTCTTCTAAACAAGCTTCCATCTTATGGTTTGCCAACTGTTTTTAGTAATTGGTTATCCAGTTTTCTCTCTGATCGCTCACTAAGGGTGATGGTAGACGGCTGTCTGTCTTCTAACTTCTCCACTAATGCCGGTGTCCCTCAAGGTTCAGTCCTTTCCCCCACTCTTTTCCTCTTATATATTAATGACCTTCTTCCATTGACTGGAAATCCTATCCATAGTTTTGCCGATGATAGTAGCATTCCATTTTGAGAAACCCTGTCCTGCTTAATCAGCTTCAACTTCTCGAAAATCTGCTACCAATTCCTTAAATGCCGATCTTCAGGCAATTCTCCAGTGGGGCAAAGGCAACTTAGTTTATTTCAACCCTTCTAAAACTGCCTTGTCTTATCTCGCAAAAACGATTCTTCTGCTCCTATGCTTATCTTTAGTGACACTCCGATTTCTAGGCAAAATGATATCTCTTTTGGGGATTACCCTGACTTCTAATCTCACTTGGCACAAGCACATTACAAATATTGCTTCTTCTGCATCTAAAAAACTTGGTTTTCTCTTTCACTCTCGGCGTTACTTTTCTTCTAAACAGGTGCTTCCAAATCGCGAATCTGCCCTGCCATGGAATATTGTTCCCACATCTGGGGAGGTGCCCCCAAAACCTCTCTCGGGCTGCTTGATTCCATTCAGAAGAGGGCAGTTAGGTTAATTAATGATTCATCACTAACAGAGTCTCTCCATTCGCTGTCTCATAGACGTACTGTTTCTCTTCTACAGATACTTCCATGGGCACTGTTCTTCTGAATTGGCTTCTATAATTCCCGCTCTCTCTTTCAAAACAGTCCGAACACGTGCCGCCACCAGCCAACATCCATTTACTGACCAGCTTCAAACTCACAGAACCAATTTTTCATCTTCCTCGTTTATTCATTCAACTGCCGTTTTCTGGAACAACCTTCCTACGTATTTCGTGAAAATTACAGTCTACAGAAGTTCGAGTCCAATGTCAACAAATATCTTCTTTCGTCTTCTCAACCTCCAACCCAAGCACAGTACTAAGTACTATAGGTTCTAATACCTCTCGTGTTTGGGGTTTACATAAAACAAAAAATTTAAAAATGGAAGGGCAAAAGTTACAGTCAAAATTGGAAAGAGATTTAAACTTCTGGTTTGCTTGCACTTTGATAGATTTCACATATCTTAATTATTCGTAATTGCATGTTGCCTCCTTTTTTATTTTACTGAGCTTCAAACTGTTATCAAAAAAAAAAAAAAAAATATATATATATATATATATATATATATATATATATATTTTAGTTTTTTGGTTTTTTTTAGATATTTTAGTTTTTTGGTAGTTTCTTTAACCCTTTTTTGGTGATATTTCACGTCTTTTGGAACTGGTACCTTCGAGGGGGGTACCGCTAAATTATTTATAATTGGCATTATTTTAAATTTACATTTTTTATTAATTGGGTTTAATGACTTAATTTACTAAATTATACAGGGGATTATCGACTACCTTTTGTCCTATTATCTCTACTTTCCCTTCCCTGTTTGTTTATTTTATATTATTTTGCGTTTCGTTTCGCTCTTCATTATTGCCGTACTACTGGCTGATGTTTTTATTTAAATATCATATTTATTTTAATTATCAGATATATATATATATATATATATATATTAGAAAATAATGAATCAAAACTTCCGGTTAATTTTTTTGCTCTTATCATAATTTGTTAATTTTTCAATGTATATCTAGCTCAAGTAAATACAGTATTACAAGATTGAAATTTGTTCAATATCGTAGTGTTTGCGCCGGGTTTGGGGGGGGGGGACATTTTCCCCATATCCTCAAACCTTAAATTATTCAAACATCCATCCACAGCATTAGGGAGAATTTAATTCCAGTGTTTAATTGAATACACCGTTCCTGAATGCGAATTTCCGCGCATCTATTCTTCAACTGTCTTTTCCAACTTAAATGTTTCATCTGAGAAAGGTAAGGATGTTATCAGGTGACACCCGCAGGCAGCGTAGACGTACATTTAGCAATGAAGTAGACCCCGAATGTTTGCAGTCATTTTTTTGCACCTCGTGTAGTATAGTGGTGTGATTACAGAAAACTCTGCATTGCTACTGTTTTTAATTCAGCCACTGTTGTCTAAGTGTATACTGATATTTAGTACACTGCACAGTAAACTGAAGAAAGTGATTGCAAATTAATTCTTGTTTAGAATTAATCACTTCGATAATTGACTACAACGCGTATTTAGACAGTCCAGCGAGTTTGAACCACGGCCCACCGCTCAAGCGCATCCACCCTTGGCCACTCGGTGTACAGAAGGAATTATTTTGTGAACCTACAGTTGTTTACAACGATGCCTCATTGTTGAGTTTTTTTTTTTTTTTTTTTTTACTAGCGTCCGCATCAACTCCAAATTGTTTGAGCCCTAAACCCAAAAACTTCATCAAATCACTCATCTAGTACTCCTTCTGGCTGACCCCTATTTATAGCGGTTTTTTTTTTTTTTTTTATGTCCTTGCCACTGAAATACAGTATCAGGAAATTAGGTGGCAGGACCTGCCAGAGTAAATAACTATGATAATGGTGTACCTGGTCTGCCTCCACAGGGCGGAGTGGGGCAACGTTGGGTCCCATTAGGGGCCCAGCGGCTAAATGACTAGAGGAACAACGATACACGACACTACACCTATACAAAATCCATACACTTTTAAATCTTTGGCATTGACAGTGTTCTGTTTCACACCCACAATGTATAGCACACGGAGATGGGGGAAACTTCTGGTGCCATTTGACACTAAACACATTACCCTTATCTTCTAATGAAAGGATGAAAAAACTGGCAACAGTATATATTTACGTAAAAAAATAAAAAGAATCTTATACTCGGCGTATAAGTGAACCTTAATGCCTTTGTGATAAATGTGCACGTAATCCAAGTAGTGTAACGTAAATGTGCACATAGGCCATCGCATTAGCGTCACCATTCACTATTGCCTCAGTCTGTGATTGCTGCGGCAAGAATGAAAAATTGCGCCCTACCGTTAATGATGGCAACGTCGGCAATTATCTTTCTTTTGAATTTTCAATCTTTCTTTTTGGCCCCCCTTTTTAGCTTTTAACCTGAGGCAAGAGCCTCGTTCGCCTCGGCATGGCTGTGGCAGACTCGCTGTTACGAAAACCCGTTATTTGGAGCTCTCGTGTCGCTCACTCCATTTGTCACACTGCCGGCTGTCATTGCGGTGTTGCCAATTTAGCGGTTTTCCCGCTAGATTTAGTGGAATTCTTCAGGTTTGGCGGATTAAAATATGTAATAGTGGATAGCGGTTTTTTTAGCGGAATGAGTTTAAATGTAAAAATTTAAAATATGTTTAGCATTTTATATATTTTGGCAATGTAACATTTAAATTAAGAAATATTTTATTGATATACATCGTAAACATAGGGATATCTTATTTAATAGTTTTTTTTTTTTATAAAGCGAAGAATCGGTTTTATATATTTCAGGAATCCCCTGAGGGGAACCACAACAATTTCAATACGTAGTTACACTCGCGGTCAAACGATATGACCGTTGGTTCATAGCTTTAAATTGTTGAGTCAAATCTAAAAATGTGGAAAAAATTCTAATGAATTAGCCCCACCTTTTTTTTTTGAAACCTCGAAGGAATGCCATTGGATTATTTTTCTTCGTCGTAATTGAATCATCTGGAGAAACAAAATTATTGCGATGAATAACCTCATCATGGGTATAATTAATGTCTCAGTAGAGATCTTTATATGCAGGCCATCCACCACTGATGATTCTTATACCTGACAATATTCTCTTTCTTATAATTGATAGTTGTTTTATCTCTTTTCTACCTGAACTAAAAAAAAAAAACATCGTTTGGTAATTTTTTCGAATGCACCAAAAATCTGAATTAGAGAGAGAGAGAGAATCACCAAGAAAGAGAAGGATGATGATGATATCCAGCTCAGGACCCTGCGTATCCCAATCTCAAACTCACCAAGTGTGAGTCCCAGGGGTTATTATATATTTTCTTTTGAAAAATGCTGATTCATCAATTTCTACTTCGATAGGTATTCCATTTTCTGAAATCCCCCTAGTTAACTATCTTAATCAGTTACTGATATCATGCAGATCTCCCTCAGATCTTTGCATTTTCCAATAACAATGGAAAATGCAAATGAATTTTTTTTATTGATATTTAAATGAAGAGCAATGCGATCTTGAGACCAGTCTTACGACCAGAAGTATAGAAATAATAAATTGAGATAACACTAATGTACTATCATTAAAAAATGATTTATGTCTAATACTCTGTTTTATGGCAAGGTTTCTTACAACCCCATCTAAACATATCAGTTTTATGTATACTTTTTGTTAGCTGCATTTCAAGTTTGCAAACTTCACCAAAAGCTGTACTTTGCAAAATGTGATTTTTTGCCAACCAAGAAATCAAGTGATTAATATTGCCACTGCATAAATTCATCAACTCCGTTAAGAGTTGGCAACACTGTGTCATTGTCAGCGTGTGGTGTAAATAAATAAGACTGGTGAAAGATGGCTAGCATTTATATTTTTCTCTCGTTGAATAAAATAGCAGTGCATGATTACCCACTATGAAGAAACCCGGTGCGCCTTTCTGCAGAAAGGCGCAGTCAAAACTTATAAAATATAATGACAATTTTAAAATTAAGAAAACAAGTATAAATATAAAAATCTATGAGAAAACAGACCTTAATATATATATATATATATATATAATGAATGAGATCAGAAGTTAATTTTACATAATAAATTTATCTATTCAAATATTCCTTCAGTTTCAATGTTCTGCATTTATAGCAGTGAGTTCAGTCCACTAAACCAAATCAGCAAATGACTCTCATTGACAACTCCCAACCACTAATGAACTCCATCCACAAGTTTACCTCTTCTCTTACACTGCAAAGTGACTAGCTCTTATCTAATTATTGTAGTTTATTATTATTTGTTTTATTATTTTTCTGTTCTCTGATTAATTATTACTTGTTTTACTGGTAACTTAACTTAATGCAATCCTATTTTGTACATATGATTTTAATGTTTGAATCTATATCAATGTTTATCTTCCTGTTGGATCTCTTTTTGTTCATTGTTCTGACGGCACCTCCTTCCCGCCTGGAAGGAGCACTGCTGCTCCTTCCAGGTGGGAAGGAGCAGCAGTGCGTAGCACACGCTTCTTGATTAGACCGGGGTTCGAGCCCGTCACCACCAAATACGGAAGATGCGGAAAGGTCAGGGAATGACCACTGCATTTCCCGGAGCAATATGGCCTTAGTTGCTAATACTCCTAAAAACCAAACAAAACAAACAAACAAATCATTGTTGTGATCTCAGATACACTGTTAATGGTTACCTGTTGTGTATCTTGTTATTAATAAAAAATAAAATGAAATATTATAGCTGCCATAATTCTTTGCTGACTTGTTGCATACTTTGCATTTGATCAACATTTTTATAATTTCTCAATGCTGTTGTTTGACCTCATGATTTAAAACTTCATTGTTTTCTGGTTTTTAAATTACTGTCTTCAGTTTTCAATTATGGTATCAGTGCAGAAAATTGAAACTGACTATTGCGTGCTCTGAATAATCCATTGTATGCATATTACAATGTGTTTTAAGTTGATATTTTATCTTAAAATCTTATTATCATCATTAGCCATATGGCAGCTTTTGCTGCATCAGCCAAAAAAATTCAGAGAGAGAGAGAGAGAGAGAGAGAGATGCCAAGCCCATACTCAGCCCCTGTGGTTTCCTGAAAGACAGCTGAGGCTTAAATTTTCAAGATATGGATCATGAATTATATATTAAATTTAAAAACCTTGTAATTTCTATATTCAAACTTTTAGAAGAAATTCAACGTCTAAGATATTCCGAAGGGAGGTTGGAGGAAGATTATACAGTGGTGAAACTACTGTACCATTAGTCTGCTAATATGGAGGGGGTGCTTGAAGTGTCGGAAGCCTGACATTTGTTTTGTTTAGCATTAGTAGAGGCATATGATGCAAGAAAGCAAGCTTATACTATACAGCAGGGGTGGCCATTGAGTCGATCGCGGATTTAATTTCGATCGATCACGACAAATTTTAAATATACAGTCATCCCTCGATTTATGCAATGAAATTTTTGAGATGGTAGATTGTGGCACATTTTGAAGGAAAAAGTGGATTGCATCACAAATTAAGTTGGTCACTCCTGTTATACAGCATCAGCAAAAAATTCCCATTTTGCCTATCCATTCACTCTAAAAGTTTATCCAGTTCTCCTTGAATTAGATGGAAGTTTCCACCAAGGGCGAGGTGCCTAGTCTCTGGATACTGCAATTTGCAGAACTTAAGGCTTTCTTGATAAGAGCACCCCCTTTGTTCCCCTCACCAACCTTGTTTGCCCTTCTCTGTACTTGATTGATGTTTGATGGGGGGGGTGATTGATTATGTTTATTTGTTTTTTTTTTTTTTTTTTTCAATATATCTTATTTTTTTTCTCAATGCTATAAGACTTATTTAATTATTCCCTGTACTCTACTATGCCCCCGTTTTGTCCCCTCCCACTTTACACCTGACTTGTTTGTCTCCCAGAAGATTCTAGACTCTAAGGGGGTCTCAATATTTTAGGTATTTCTCCTCTGGACTAGCTGAAGTTCAAAATGACTGACAGACACATGAGTACAAAACATAATAATATTTCTTGACATTATATACATTCGATCAATAGCTACAATTAACTGTGAACTTTTATGTGTGGCTTTGTTAGACTGCTAGGCCTTATCTGTGTAAATATCCTTGTAATTCAAACTACTAAATTTTATATATATATATCATCATGTTCTTAGTGTGCCTCATCCTTTGGTTCTAACAGGTCCAGCAGTTCATTACATTTCATAATCCTTACATCAGCTTTCCTACTAATCAACTGTCCTAGTAGATCTGCAGGTAGCTTTCAGTATGAGAATAAACAATTACAAGTAGCTATATATATATTTATATCCCTTTCCAAAATTATTACGGACACATATATATCTCAGTTAGAAAATCCCTTTCCTCAACTACAGATCTGTTCATCATTCATAATCAACCAATGTAATTAACCATCTTCCCATATATCTTATCCAATAATTCTTTAATTAGCTATCCACTCAATCAGTGTTTTATCCGATATTAAACAATTACTATCATACTAAACTCTTACTAAATCCCAATTCACTATTATATTAACTTTCAACTACAATCCTTTGTTACCTAAGTCATTCCCCCAAAATTAACTATTATATCAAGGTATCCCTTCTACCCACTAATTAACTTTTACCAAAAGGTCCTACTCATTAATTTCTCTACCACTCTGTGTACATGGGTGCAATTACTTTTAGTTTTCTCCCATAGATTAAGTATTTCCTTCACTAACGTTAAGATTTTTCTGTACTTAACTATCACTTACTCAGTTTTCAGAGTGTTCTCTCTATTCTGGGCTCCCATAACCATCTGCATAAAGGCGTAGACTAGAAGGCGGGCGGTTGTTCATCCTTGGAATATATCAATCTACCTGAGTTTCGCTCTCCTGTAGGCACTGCTCTGCTGAGTTGAATAAGGATCCTTTCTCGCATCATCGGTCAGCGCTGCATCTGTATACTGCTCTGGCACTGAGAAAATTTTAGGGATGGCCAGTCGCTCATCACTGCTCAGTTGAGTACCCTGCCTCTAGAATTCTCCTTGGGCGTTCTTCTCTTTCCTTCACTATGAATTGCATCAGCTTCTCTCACTGTGCTGTATTCATTGACTACTGCTGTATCTTCATTCTTCTACGTGGACATATTCTTTCTCCAACTTTAGACTTACATAAATTACTCACAAGGAAAATTTCCTTCCTATTACCACTACCTCCTCTCCAAAATTTTTTAACGACCACTCAACAATGACTCTGCCACACGACTGTCTTCCTACACACACTCCAAAAGACTACTAAAAAAACCTTTATTTCTCTTTTCTCTGAATTTCAAAATTTTCTACGCTTTTCTCTCTGACCTATCGCTGACCTGTACATCTCTTCCCCTGTAATTCCCATTCGTCTCTTTTACTCTTCCGTGGGCGTGTCTTCCATCTTTTTTAGAGAGGGCTTCTGGTTTCCAGCAATTTCTGGAACTTTCTAGAAAGGTGACTGAAAGTTCCCGAAGTTTAGAAGTTTCTAGATCTTCTTTGTGTTTGCCCATCTACGCCCTGTGTTTGTCTTGTTTCACCTGTCATTAATTGCCCCCATGAAATTTTTAAAGTGGGCACTCAATTTCTTGAGTACCTCAATTACTGAGCTCCATCTCTATCTGAATTGTGTTTTTATTTTGACCCATTGTTCTTTAGGGGTGAAATGTTGACTCTGATCTGTGCTCATTAACTACGGACTGCTCCATCGATGTTTCTATTGTATCACGTGTTCGAAATGCTCCCCCCACCCCCGTTGCTACGTTAATCTTCCTCTTACTTAAAGGTAATAGGCGAAACAAGCACAATTAAGCCTGGGACTTATCTGAATTATCCTATTCAAATTCTGTTATTTAGTTTTGGCCTGATATATATTTCTAAAGGTTGTCTGTATTAAAATTCACTAATAATTTTCCAATATCAATGACACCCACTATTAATAACAGTTGTAAGGACAGGTCCTTACACTTGTTCTAGCAACTCTACATCCTTCCAAATAAGAAAATTGAAACTGGCTCTGTTGCATGCTCTGAATAACCCATTGTATGCTTATTACAATTTATATGGTTAAAGGAAAATAAGGGGGCCTACTCAAGGCTCTTGAATTTGAGTTTTGCCACTGGTGGTGGTGGTGGTATTTTCACAAATTAAAAGGAAAAAAAAAAATAATATATATAAAAGAATATTGCTAAAGGGTAATATCCTTAAACTGTATGAGATAGATTAAAACAATTTAATCTTCACATCTTTAACTTTTGATATCATGCCCTGTATTCTTTGATCAACAAATTTAGAAAATCAGAAACAGGAAAGTCCAAACATAGATCCCCCTCAGGGATCTTATCTTTCATTCTGAAGAGAGCATTAATTGAGCATTTTAATTTGTCATGTAGTTATCCTATAAAATAAAGCTGACTTACTGGCATCCTGCTTTTCTTTTCTTGTATAGTATTTGATGACCTTGGTGAACCACTTCTTACCTTTTCCAGTACGTCAGGCCTGTTGTAGCCAAGTGGTCAGGAGTGCGAGTGCAATGGCACATGCAATTTGAGTGGACCGGGGTTCAAGCCCGTGACTGCTAAAGTTTATCCAGTAACTGGGGGGGAGAGGAAATTCAGATTAGTGAAGCAAAAGATAGCCCTAAAAGACAAAACAACTTAAAACACAAATAAATGGAAAATTTAATGATATAGGTAGTGCTGACGAAAATAAATTAAAAATATATTGCTGTACAGCCATTTTTTAAAAACTATAAAAAGACAATTCATTTTATCCATCGATAGATGGGTAAATGTATTGTCTTTTTATACATTTATTAGGTGGCATTGCTTGCCAATGCCACTTGATTATTGCTGTGAATACCATTTAATTAATACAGCTTCTTCCAGCAACACTTCTTTTGGTTTTTTTAATGTCCATTTATTTGATACACTGCTTTAATTAGTCCCTGCATCGAATTTTAAAGGAAATGTCTTTATAGATTTTTTTTTTTTTTGTTTTTTAATATCTGACACAGCCTGTTGGCCAATACCAAATTCTTCAAAAAGTTTTTTACCCAGAACACAATTACAAGTTCTATCACTTTGAACTTGTTAATCATAGTTAAAGTTAAGTATTTTCTTTTTATTCTTTAGAACCCATAATTATATAAAATATGTTAACTTATATACGTATAAAGAAGTATGCAAATGAAGCGATATAAGTAACAACATTTGTTAGACTCAGAGTCAACGATGATACTGAACAACACGCAAAGACAATATAATGTTGCAATGTATATTCCATCCCTCTCTGTGCAGTCAGTCAGCATACAGTGTGAGAGTTACTCATCTGCCTTCCCAAATCCCATGTGTCTTTCAAAGTATAGTACTGAACTGTGAACAGAATTTTTCATATTTCGATCCGGATTAACTGTAACCAGATTAGCGATGGTTTACTGTACAGTTAACATTTGTATTATTGATTTACTGTAAACTCCAATGACCTGGTGGTCGTGCCAGAGTATAAACAAGAACATTCCACTCAGTGCTTCCTGTGGTCTTCTATTAAAGGATGTCAAAAGAATTTTGAACAATCTCGATGCCAAAAAAACTTCCAAGACTTAATGACATTTCTCCACTTGTTCTTAAAACCTGTGCTCCTGTTCTGTGTGGCCATTTTGCACTTTATTATTCGACTGATGTTTTACCTACATTCTCCCAGAGTAATGAAGAAATCTGTTGCCAACTCCAACTATCTCAACCTGTTCATCTGATCAATCATTGCCAGTATGGATTTCACCATTGTCAGTCATTGGTTATATATTAACTTATTTTACCTATCTGTGTAAAAATGCAACAAAAGTTTTTGAAACTCAAGCAGTTGCTCTAGGCATTTCTAAGGCTGTAGCTAACTATAGCAGAGTGGTCAGTTTGCTCATACCGTTTTATGTATACCATTTATCAAATTCACATGCTGAAATAAAATTATTGTAAAACATTTTACAGTTAACTTTAAAATTTAGTACCCTTGGGAATGAGAGTTGGCAGATTTTAAAGAGGTTTGCTTAGTTGAGCAGATTAGAGGAATACATTTCAATAAATGTTAAGCACAAACAACCAAATTTCTTTACATTTTTAAAGATTTATAATGATTATCCTGTCCAAGCTTTTTACAACCAGCAGGATTTAGACAGCATGGATAAGGCAGTGGCCTTGATTCTCTTACCAGAATGAAAACTTTGTCTTTGTAACAAAGTCCCTTGGAATTACACTACTTTCAACAGGATAGTGTTAGATATATTACAACTCTTAAAACTGATTTTGCATAATGCACAGTATGTCACAATTTTTTTTGCAGTTTTTTTATCTGCATATTGGCTCTAGAAACCACCTGCTATGTAATGAGACCAGAAGTCCTGAAAAGCCTCTCATGACAGTTTAATATTTTTAACAATGGCCATTTAAAATTTAGAGATGCCATCAGTTTGAAGGTAGTGCAATACCAGGCAATCATTGCAAGGGCAAGTTTGCTCTGAGAATTAAGAACATTGCATAATTTATGTATTTTAAATTGTGCTGGCTGCAAAAACAGATAAAAAGAATAACAGTTCTGCATATTGCAAAGAAGTTTTTTTTTTTTTTTTTTTATTCTTAAAAGATGATTGCAATCATTGATAAGAATATAATACTGCTTTCTTAATATTTCTGCATTGTAAAATGGGTTTATTTTTTTTTATGTGTCAGATTTTAAAGGATTCTGGATTATAACATGCCAGATTGTTACAAAGCTAACTGTAATTGTAATTCTTCTGATCCTATATAACTATCCTGAGGTATAAACCACAAATTTATAGATAAAAACAATTAGTAAATTAATAAGAGGAGTTTACCTCAATATAGTACGTGGAACACTTCCGTATGATACCCTCCAGAAATTAAAACGGAAAAAACGAAAAAAATCGACAACTTACCGGTACATTAAAGTAAAATATAAATAATTAAAGTAAAATATAAATAATTAAATAATCAATTTAACACAATTCAAAACAATTAAAATTCAAATTAACGCAATTAAAAGAATCTAACGAAAATATTCAAAACGATTTTCCTTCCTGAAGCTGACAATGCTTTTCGACCGACTGTCGTGATCACAGGAATGAAAATTACCGAATCAGGCTAAACCTGCAACTTAAATAGTGATTGTGTCTTCGCGCATGCGCGTAAAGGTCCACGCATCGGAGATCAAATATGGCCGCCGAACATTAACAGAATTCTCGTGTAATTTAATTTCAACGGTTTCTGCAATTAATAGTCGCGTATAATTACGTTGAACGTTAAGTATTTTGGCCTCGTTAAATAAAAAAGTATGTTTTTCGTTAATGGCATGAAAGGCTAATTCTGACGCTGCTGAACGAGAAGCACGAACTGAGGCTTCGTGTTGATTTACACGGATATTAAGAGAAAACCGCGTCGAACCCTGATAAGACGAGTCGCAATCACCGCAAGAAATGTTGTATACTAGATCATTAATTTGTGTTGCGAACGCCGAAAGAACCGAGCGATTGTTCAGTATATATAATTATACGCGACTATTAATTGCAGAAACCGTTGAAATTAAATTACACGAGAATTCTGTTAATGTTCGGCGGCCATATTTGATCTCCGATGCGTGGACCTTTACGCGCATGCGCGAAGACACATAATCACTATTTAAGTTGCAGATTTAGCCTGATTCGGTAATTTTCATTCCTGTGATCACGACAGTCGGTCGAAAAGCATTGTCAGCTTCAGGAAGGAAAATCGTTTTGAATATTTTCGTTAGATTCTTTTAATTGCGTTAATTTGAATTTTAATTGTTTTGAATTGTGTTAAATTGATTATTTAATTATTTATATTTTACTTTAATGTACCGGTAAGTTGTCGATTTTTTTCGTTTTTTCCGTTTTAATTTCTGGAGGGTATCATACGGAAGTGTTCCACGTACTATATTGAGGTAAACTCCTCTTATTAATTTACTAATATTATTATCAACGTAGAACATATTGAGTATTACAGCTCTGATTCATACTATCTAGATAAAAACAATGTAAAATCAGGTATTGCTAAATGATAAACCCCTACTAGTTTTCATAGAGAATAAAATTCAACTAGGGCTACATCACCATAACCTGTTTACCATTCTGTGGTTAACTTGTTTGACAAATTTCAGTATCTTAAATGAGATCAGTGTAAGAGTGGAAGTAAATAACAGACACTTGTCATTATTTTTCAGATCTTTTACTTGGGAAAAGTATTTGCAGCATATTATTCAATTGCGGTGGGTCGAAGAGGAAGGCCGGCCGTATCCATTTTCTGACAGTTGCAGTTCATTTTCATTTCTTCCTTTGCGTCTCAAAGTAGAGATCCTTCATACACTCTGTACCTATCGCCTTGATGCAACTGATGTTAACAGCAGCATGAAGGTAAATTTTAAAATATTTCTTTTATAGAATATTTCTATTTACTTTAGCAGCTAATTAAAATTATTGCTGTTTAATGATAAGTACTGGGTGATTATAAAGTCCTTTTACTTTTTAAAAATTAATAACTCAAACTATAGTTTGTATTGAAAAAAGTTTATTTTTTTTCTTTGCATTCTAATTGGTATATGTGGGAGTTTTTTTTTAATTTTAACAGTAAAAAATTAATTTGTAACCATGCTTGAGCTAAGCAATTTATTCACTACAATAAACAAATTATCTTTTGCATTTGTTATAAAAAGGAATGACTCTGATTGTAAAATTGAAGTGATTGCTTGACGTGGTCTTATTTTTTGTTAGCAAGATAAAGCTTGGAGCCCTAACTTAAGTAACCAAGTCTAGTGAAGTTTGTTTTAAGGTGCTGTCCAAAGATAATGGTGAAACATTCTCAGAATGTATCAAATACAGAAAAATGTTAAGCCCTCCTTGTTTGAGAACTATGTTAAATATTGCAAGCATGGGTGCCGGCAGCATGGTGCAAGGTGTTGCAAGTGCACCACTTTGATTTCGAAGTAATACACAATTTTTAATATTTTTTAATTAATGTATTGTAATAAAAGATATTATATGTATCTGAAAATTTGGTGTACAAAAAATTTATTCCCGTATGTACCACATTACAAAATATCCTGCCAGCACCCATGATTGCTAGGTATTTCAAAGGCTCTCTAACTCCTAAACCTGTAAGTGTGCGTGTGTCTCTGGTAGTATCACAAGAAGCGATTCAAAGCATTGATGTCTCAATGCTAATAACAGCCCTTTCAAATTTGAAGGACACAATCCTTTGGGAGGTAGAACAGTGCATCAGAAATTTTGAAGGCAACTGTGGAGAACACGTCCCACTATAAATGCTTATTAGAAAATAATGGTGGACACATCGGTAAGGGTTGGCAAAAAATTTACAATTGTGATGTTTTTCTAAATTAGTATTAGTAATGGCAATACAGTGCAAGAAAGCCTGGTGCTTATACTGCATCAGCCAAGGAAAAAAAATAATAATAAAGGAATACGCAACCTATGCATTTCCCTTCTCCCGTAGGTAACTATTGAGCTGACCTTTGAATTTCCCAAACTGTCGGCATCAACCACCCATGTAGATAACTTATTCCAGTAATTTATCTCTGGCTAAAATAAAACTTCCTGCAATCCAGTCCTAATATCTTCTCCCGTAACTTGAATTAATGGCCCCTAGTTCTAGAATCATTTATAACCATGAAAATTTCATTCTCATTCATTTTACTTTTGCCTCTCGGAACCTTAAATGCCTCAATCAGGTCTCCTCTGAGATGTCTAGTTTCCAAGCTGTGCAACCCATATATTCGAAGTCTTTCCTCATATGGACACCCCTTTTGCCGATCTCACCAGGTGAGTTACCTGTCTCTGGACCCCTTCAAGAAGCTCTGTCTTTTATAGCTGGTTTCCATTCTTGACCACAGTATTCCAAGTGTGGTCTAACAATAGCCTTGTATAATGGGATTATGAAGTCCTTATCTCTACTAGCAAATGTTCGATAAATCATTGATAGGACCTTCCCTGCAACCTGACTGCAATGCTCAGAGAACTTCATGTCTGATTGTCGTAACTCCCAAGTTCCTTGACGCTACAGGCTTTAGTTCAACTTCAAGTGTATAAGTTATTTTGGGAGTACTGTTAACTGGGTGTAAGACTAAGACCTTGCATTTTGCTGAATTAAAGCATAAATAACTTCCACTTTTCTGAGCATCCCTGAAGTCTGTCTAGGTTATTCTGAAGAAGCTCTGCTTGGCAATGATCATTAACTCCCCTACTGATCTTTACATCTGAAAATTTAGACATCAAGCCCTCTATCCCATCATTGAGGTCATTTAATAAAATCAAAAACAGTGGTTCCAATACTGATCCTTGGGGAACCCCACTTCTTGCATTAACCCAATCTGAGGAATAACCATTTATCACAACCCTTTGCCTCCTGCCCTGAATTAATCACACTGTGGTCAAATTTGGAAGTAATTTGTTTAAACAAACTCTCATATGATTAAAATGGGGAAAAAAAAAAAACCTTTGTGTCCTATAGTTTTAGAGGTTTTAATTTTTAAAAGTGGGAAAGGACTTTATTTAACCCTGTATATAATAAAAAAAAAAAAAAAAAAAAAAGGCTTTCATAGCAAAAAAAAAAAGTCTACTTCTGGAGGATGCATTTAACCTGGAGCAGTTAAAACTGGGTAAATTGGGTACATGGATATTTTGAGGATGTACTAATCTTTCACGATTCTATATTACAATCAATTTGAGCATTGCAAATTACTGATTAAATTAATATATTTAAGAGAAAACCATTGAGGGTGATATTAAGATTTAATGCTCCAAAAATTCTCAACGGTTTCTTGCTAATCAAACTATTAGATTTATTTCAGAATACTTAGTTTTAACTTGACTAATAACCTTCATAAGCCTAAATACCTTATAATAACCATAAAAAAAAATTTAAAAAAACCCTCGATAATGTTTAAAATTCAAGGGTAATCAACGTGTCATGACTTAATTTTTTATTCCCCCCCCCTTTTTTTTTTCTCTGAAAATCTCTCCCATTACAAATAGGAAATTAATCATAATAGCAGTGGCAAATGATGAAAGAAAGCAAGCTTATAGAGCATAAGCCAAAAAAACTCATCTCCCATTCACCTATTCACCAAATAGTTTGTCTAGTTCTCCATGAATTTATTTAAACTATCAACTTCCACAACAACAAATGGAAGTTCTGCTCCAGCACACAACTACCTGCTGGCTAAAGGCGAACTTCTACACATCTATTCTGCAATCACCTTTCCTCAATTTGAATTTGTGCCCCATCTGAGCAAGAGGAAGAATCCCATCAGCATTGAGATTTCTCAATTCCATTCAAAGTCTTGATCACCTCATAGGGGCTTAGTTTACAGATGCTAGAATTTGCAGAACTGAAGCCTTTCTTGGTAAAACAACATCTTTGTTCCACTTGCCAATCTCATTGCCCTTCTCTCTTCTTGTTCCAGCAGCTATATATCCTTCCTAAAAAGAGGCCTCCAGACTTGTATGCAGTACTGAAGATATGGCCTGAAATCCTGAAGGGGCAGTTATCCCATTGGCTTATGAAAAGGGATAATTGCCCCTTTAGTCCTGCTATATCAAAATTCCTGTATATCATTGGCAAGACTACATGAGCTGCTCTGGCTGCCTATCTGCACTGCTCAGAAAACTTCATATCTGACTGCCCAATTACTCTCAGGACTCTTTCATCCTCCACTACTTTGATTGTACTACTGCTACCCATACAGTACTTTGCATTTGTCACTGCTAAACTTCAGTTGCCACCTCTCAGCCCATCTGCTCAACTTTTCTAGATCCTGTTGCAGTAGTGTACTGTCATTAACAACCCTGCCAACCTTAGTATCATCTGCAAAACTTCGAAATTACGCCTGATATACTTTCATCAATATCATTGAGAAATATAGTCAACAATAGTGGAAATCAACACCAAACCCTGGAGGACTCTGTTAATAACATTGGTCCATGAAGAGCACTGTCTATTGATTACCAGTCTCTGCCTTCTGCCACTGAACCATCCCTTCATCCATAGCATTAACTTGCCCTTATTGGCATACCTATCCAATTTGTACAGCAGTCTTCCATGGTCAACACTATCAAAACCTTTCTTGAAATCTTAGTATATGATATCAAAATTATTTTCTGCATCCAAGTTCCTTTGTGACCATATTGTAGTATTCAATCAAATTGTTCATTCAGACACAAACCCATGCTGTGTCTGAACTATAATTGTAGTCTTGTCTAGATGATCCTGCATTGTTTTTTAACCAGTGACTATTTTTCCCAGAACAGAAGTTAAACTAGCAGGTCTGTAATTTCTAGTGTCACCCTTTGTGTATTGGGGATACATTTGCACACATCTCCAGTCTGTTGGGACCTACCCTGAGTCTTAAGACCCGAATTTTCCCTTTCACTCTCAGCGTTACTTTTCTTCCGAAACAGCTGTTCATTCTGTAGAAATTAGAAATCCACCCTAACCTGGAATATTGTTCCCACATCTGGTGTGGGAACAATACATCTCTCAGGCTTCTAGATTTCATTCAAAAGAGGCAGGTAGGTTAATCATCTCTAACAGTCTCTCCACTGTCTGTCTCATGGACATGCTGTTTCTGCTGCATGCCTTGTCTACAGATACTTCCATGGGCACTGTTCTCTGCATTAGCTTCTATAATTCCTACTCTCCTTTTCAAACTAGTCTGAACACTTGCTGCAACCAATCAATGTTCTTTTACTAACTTCAAACTCAGAGAACAAACTTTTTTTTTTCTTCCTCATTTATTCATTCAACTTCCTTTTTCTGGAACAACCTTCCTTCAATTTTTACCAAAAATTACAATCTATAGAAGATGAAGTCTAATATCAAGAAATGTCTTCTCAAACTTTAGTCCATGCCCTGTACTAAGCATTATTGGTTCTAATATCTCTCTTGTTTGAGGTTTCATAAAAAAGAAAAAAAAAGAACTGCCCATATCACATTTGTCATATAGTGCCTTAAACCAGTGGTTTTCAACCTTTTTTTTTTTTTTTTTTTTTTTTTATAACAGCACCCCTAATTAATTAATTTTATTTTCTGCCTGTTAGATCTGGTTCTTTCTGGGTGTGTGTGTGTGTAATATTAAAAAATATATCTGTTATATGATAGTTATTACAATAATATAATTATAAAAATATCATAATACAAATTATATATATACAGTATATAATAATTTTATTGTTTATATAGAGAACTTTATATATATACTAAGTAAACATCAATTATAGATCGCCACAAAACTAAAAAGATATTGTACACTTATTATAAGGAAATAAACATAAATTTAAAAAAAAAATAAGTTTAAGTAACTTAAACCCAAATTATGTGGCAACCCTGGAATGTTGTTGTTGAACAACAACATTCCTGCCATGGAATCCCAGTTGAAAACCACTGCCTTAAACCATCAAAGTGAAATGGGCACTTTTTTTTGTTTTTTTTTTTTTCACTACCGCAAAATTTTTTTTATCTTCCTGACAATGGTTCCTGTACTTTAATCCTTGTGATGTCATCTAATTTGTTAGTAAAGAATAATCTCACCTCCTAGTACTTTCTCTAATATGCTGGCACAAATAATAACCTTGTTAATTTAAAAAGCTTTCCTCATGAACTTCCCTCCCACTTATTCCAATCAATCTGGGTCAGATTAATGTTACCCATAATAAGACATTCATATTTGCATGTAAAGACTCATCATATTATCATTAGCAAAGGCACATGATGTAAGAAAGCAAGCTTATATAGCATCAGCCAAAAAAAAACAAAAAAAAAAAAACACACACACACACACACCCTTCTCATTTCACCCATCCATTTGTTCCAAATGTTTGTCTAGTTCGGCTTGAATCTATTTAAGCTATCAATTTCTACAACGACAGATGGAAGTTTGTTCCAGCAATCAACCACCCACTGGCTAAAGGCAAACTTCCGCACATCTATCCTACAACTGTCTTTCCTCAATTTGAATTTATGCCCTCTCAGGTGATTATTCTGAGCAAGAGGAAGAATCCCATCAGCATTGAGCATGCTCAAACCATTCAAGGCTTTATACACCTCAATCAGATCACCTCGCAGGTGCCTAGTCTCCAGACACTGTAATTTGCAAAACTAAAGCCTTTTTTCGTAAGAGCAACCCTTCGTTCCATTCACTAATCTTGTTGCCCTTCTCTGTACTCGTTCCAACAGCTCTAGATCCTTCTTAAAATGAGGCCTCCAGACCTGTATAAAGTCTCGAGGTGTGGCCTGACCATTGCTTATACAAGGGGATAATCACCTCCTTATCCCTGCTAGAAAAATTCCTGTATATCATTGACAAGACACCATGAACTACTCTTGCAGACTGTCTGCACTGCTCAGAAAACGCCATATGTGCCTGCACAATTACCCCCAGGTCCTTTTCATTCTATACCACTGTTAGTGTAGTACCACACAGTTGATACGTTACTCTGGGGTTACTGCTTCCCTTATGCAGTACTTTACATTTGTCAATGTTAAACTTCAGTAGCCACCTCTCAGCCCACTTGCTCAACTTTTGATCCTGTTGCAGCAGCATATTGTCATTAGTGTCTTTAGCAACCCTGCTGACCTTTGTATCATCTGCAAACTTGGACATTAAGCCTGACATATCAATATCATTAATAAATACAGAAAACAACAATGTACCCAACACTGAACCCTGGGGGAGATTCCCCTAATAATAACTAAGTCCTTGAAGAGCAGTGTCCATTGATTACCACTCAAAATTTTAATACTAGTATTTCGGTATTTTTAATTTATGAAACTGGGATACTGGTATTCCAAAAAGAAAAACATTTTTCGCAATAAATTTTGATGACAGTTAGGTGCAATAAAGTAAGGAAAAAAACGAGTAATTTCTTGAGTTCAGGTTTTAAATCAAAACTTTTATTACAATAATAAATATTCTAGCAAAAATTTAAACATACTAAAAAAAAAAATAAAAAAACCTCCACACTACATGTTCGAATAAAGTGAGCTCTTAAGAAACTCAATAGTGTTATCGTTTAAACTGGATCTAATTTTAGTATATATTTAGTTAGTGGCAAAAAATGTCCTTTTGGATTCTGTGCTGGTTGGTGCTTTGTACTGAGATAGTCGTAGACGAGTTGCAGTTTAAATCCCCCCCCCCCATTTCCTCATCTTCAAAAAATCTTATTTAATTTTTATCGAAAATAAAAAAATTTTCTTTTTGACTCTTTATGGCACTACATCCATATTAATGAAAGAAAGGGTCTAATGGTTAAGCTTGGTGAGGAAACCAAATCTAAATTGTGGGGGGGGGGGGTTATTTATTTATTAATTTTTATTTCCCAGTACATATAGTATTGCCATTAGTGGCTATTGCTATGATTTTCGTACAGCAGCTCCCCTCAAGCGGTAAGCCACACAAGCTACCTGACTGCATTAAAAAATAAGAATTTCCAGGAGCTGAGGGATATTCCCCTCCACAGACACTAGTGTATATATATATTATATGTGAGCTATCAGTTTCTCAAGAGTAATGACACAAATATAAAACAAAAGTCATTTATCATACAAATCTACTAACAATACATAATTGGTGTTCATTTTACATCCAATCTATTAATTTTTCTCATTTAATTTGTTAATAAATGCTATCATTTCCATAATTTCTCTCAATTAACAATCAACTCTCTACAGCTTCAAACACTAAAAAAAAATGCTAAACTAATTCAATCTTAATCACCAATATCAATTCTCTTCACAACAGCAACCCATAAGTTGCTAACTTAATGCTAACAATTCCATATAATCTCTCTTAATTTAGCAATATCAATGTTCTTTACAACTTCAATCAATAAACCAACTCAATACAGAACATTTCCTTATTTCTTGTGTGTCTTCAACTTCAACCTTACTCGAAAATCTCCCACTTTATCTAAATACCATTTCCAAAACAACACAAGTTCAGAGGACTTGCCTTCCTTCCTTCTCTTTCATGGTAGGATTCCTTTGTGCGGGTTCCTTCCACGGAGTGTGGTGATGTCTCTCTCTCTCTCTCTCTCTCTCTCTCTCTCTCTCTCTCTCTCTCTCTCTCTCTCCTTAGTTGAACTCTGCATCTCTGCTGTATAGCTCTTCCAGTACTGTTTGATTTCGAGAATAATTCTCTGTTAATACTGAAGGAAATTACCACAGCAGTAGTAGAAGCCAGGGCACTATCTGACTAGGCGCCTCCGTAGCCAGGTGGGAAGGAGCAGTGCATAGCACATGCTTCTTGATTAGACTGGGGTTTGAGCCCGTCACCACCAAATACGGAGGATGCAGAGAGGTCAGGGAATGACCACCGCATATCCCAGAGCAGTATGGCCTTAGTTGCTAATGCTCCTAAAAACCAAACAAACAAACTATCTGACTGGCTTGTTATTCAACTTCCAGATTAACTTCTAGCACAGAAACATGCCCGACGGAACCCTTCACTATATAGCTGGATACTCACAGAACTGGACCCGAACCCGAAATAAATAAGGTGCGAGCACCTTATTTATTTCCTTTCCATTTTATTTATTTATTGAATTGATTGCAAGTTACAATCACCCGTTGTACTACTTTTTTATACGTAAGCTTATGTACAAACCCCAGAAGAGTTTGCATGCATTTACGTATCTCCCCCTATCTAATATCTCCCCCTACCCGAACCCGAAATAAATAAGGTGCGAGCACCTTATTTATTTCCTTTCCATTTTATTTATTTATTGAATTGATTGCAAGTTACAATCACCCGTTGTACTACTTTTTTATACGTAAGCTTATGTACAAACCCCAGAAGAGTTTGCATGCATTTACGTATCTCCCCCTATCTAATTTAAACTTGACCCAATCACGGTGTTAATCTTTAAACTCACTTCTTCCTTTGGAAGAATATTTTTCCGATGGGAAAAACAATATTTTTCCCATCGGACTCTTATGTAATGGAAGTGGGAGAGTATTAGATACCCCAGCTGAAGGTGCAGTTGAACTCAACAATTACTTTGCATCGATATTTAAAGAAGAAAAACCCTTCACGTCAATTAGAAATTCTGGGAGTGAAGTTGAAAAAAAATGTAATAAATGATGTTGAAATTTCACACGTTTATTTAATTATAAAAACTTACGAGCGCACAGGCCAGTAAAGCTGAGGTTGATAGCATTTATCCTATAATCTTAAGAGAGGCAGCAAGTGAGTGCATTGAACCATTGAGGCTAATTATGAGAGCATAATAGGATGGAGATACACTGGCACTTTTCCATTCCGTTGGATTGGAAAAGTGCCAATGTATTTCCAATGCATAAGGTGGTTCTAAGAGTAAAGTGGGAATTACTGGCCGGTTAGTCTAACTTCAGTAGTACGAAAATCATTTAAACTATGATCAAGGTTAGAATTAAGGATCACTTAAATAGAATTTTGAAGGGTACTCAGCATGGTTTTGTAAAAGGAAAATCATGTTTAATCTAGTTAGCTATTTTGACAGGGTCACTCAAGAGCTGGACTTTGGGAATAATTTTGACATTGTTTATTTGGATTTCAGCAAAGCATTTGACTCAGTCCCACATAAGCAGCTACTTTATAAGCTGGAACAGGGTGGATTCAGGGCAGGAGGCAGAGGGTTATGATAAATGGTTATTCCTCAGATTGGGTTGATGTAAGAAGTGGGGTTTCCCCAAGGATCAGTATTGACCATTGTTGTTTTTGATTTTCATAAATGACTTTGAAGGGATAGAGGACGTGATGTCTGAATTTGCAGATGATGTAATGATTGGTAGAGTAGTTAATAATTGCTGCCAAGCAGAGCTTCTTCAGTGTGACCTAGATAGACTTCAGAGATGATCAGAAAAATGGCAGCTATGCTTTAATCCAGCAAAGTTTAAGATATTGCACCTGGAAAACAATAACCCCAAAATAACTTATACACTTGGCGGAATTGAACTAAAGCTGGTAGTGGAGGAAAGGGACTTTAGTATTACGATACAGGTAGAAATTAAGTTCTCTTGTCTTAGACTGGTTACAAGGAAGGCCAATGGTGTCCTCGATTTGTCGAACAATCGCTAGTAGAGATAAGGATGTCATAATTCCATTATATAAGGCTGTTGTTAGACCGCACTTGGAATACTGTGTTCAAGTATGGAGACCGCACCTAAAGAAAGACTGTTCGTCTTGAAAGTGTCCAAAGACTGGTAACTCGCCTGGTGAGATCGGCAAAAAGGTGTCCCTATGTGGGTTGCAGAGCTTGGAAACTAGGCACATTAGAGGGGACTTGATTGAGGTGTTTAAAGCTCTGAGAGGCATAAGCAAAATGAATAAGTAAGAAATTTTCATGGTTATAAATGATTCTTGAACTAGGGGCCATAATTTCAAGTTACGGGGGAGTTGTTTAGACTGGATTGCAGGAAGTTTTATTTTAGCCAGCAAGTTATAAATTACTGGAATAAGTTACCAACATGGGTGGTAGGGCTTACAGTCTGGGGAAATTCAAAGGTCAGCTGGATAATTACTTAAGGGAGGAGGGAAATGCATAGGTTTTCCATATCCTTTTGTCTTAATAATTTTATTATTATTAATTTGTTTTTATTATTTTGTTTTATATATTTTTTGTTTTATTTTATTTTTTAATTTTATTTTATGTCTGGTGCAGCATAAGCCATAGACTTCCTTGTACCATGTGGCCATTATTAATACTAATAATGTTCTGGTCTGTGATAGACAAATAAAGGAGTAGCCAGTTTAATAGAGAAAATAAAGATGGAATGGAAAAGTTACGGGTCAGTGTAAAGAGTACTGAAGCCTAAAACGGCTACAAATTTATCAGTAATAATACTGAAATTGTTAGGCTGGCAAAAGCAGATTATGAGAAATTACTGGCTAAGAGAAAAGAATTATTTTTTATTTATTTTTTTTTAGGAGCATTAGCAACTAAGGCCATATTGCTCTGGGGGTATGCGGTGGTCATTCCCTGACCTTTCTGCATCATCCGTATTTGGCGGTCACGGGCTCGAACCCTGGTCTAATCAAGAAGCGTGTGCTACGCACTGCTGCTCCTGCCCACCTGGCTATGGAGACGCCAGCAAAGAATGGGGACAAGGTGTTTTTGTTATATTTAAATACTAAGAAGAAAAGAGCAAATCGGATAATACCTTTGCAAGTGGTGGTATTGTGTCAGTTGATGCATCATCAACCACCTAGCATTCCTCCATGTGTAGAAAAGTCTTTTATTAGTATTAGTGGTAAATAATGCAAGAATGCATAGCAATTGCAAAAAACAAAGAAAACAAAACTCATCTTTTCATCCCTTTTAATTGTCTAATTCTTCCTTAAATTAAATTATTCCAACTACCTGCTTCTACAATATCATTGTTTGTTACAACAAGCAGTCATTTCCCTACTGAAAGTAAATATTCGCAAATTTATCCCCTTTAAATATTTAAAGGGGACAAATTTCCTTTTGAATGGAAATTTGTCCCCAAACAAATGCTGATTGCACTCATATTGTTTGAGAAACAGTAAGAGTGCAATCAGCATTTGTTTACTCAATTGATGTAAAGCCATAAATACTTCAATCAGGTGTGCCTTGTAGCTGCCTATTTTTCAGACATTAATTTGCAGAACTGAAGCCTTTATGGTAACAGTATACTTTTTTATTCTTGACTAATCTTTTCTTTTCTCTGCACCTTTTTCAACTATCCACATTCTTCTTAAAATGAGGCTTCTGGTCCTGTGCTCAGTACCCATTATGTGGCCTAACCATTGCCTTATACACAGCAGGACCACCTTGTCCCTTCAGGAAAAATTCCTGCATATCATTGACAAGACTGAGCTGTCCTAGCAGCTTGCATAAGATGGCTGTTCTTCATTGTTCAGAGAACTTCATGTCAGGCTGTACAGTTACCCCTAGGTTTCTTTCATTCTCCACCTTGAATAACACAGAATAATATACCAATTGGTATGTTTTTGAATTGCATATGCAGTAAATGCAATGTACTGCACTTCCCATATGCAGTACATTGCATTTGTCATTGTTAAACATCACTTCCCACTTCTCAGTCCATCTGTCCAATTTTTCTATTCCATGTTTCAGCAGCATGCCGTAATTCTTGTCATTACCACTCTGACCCTTTTGTATCATCTGCACTCTTGTACATTAAGCTTGATATGCCTTCATTAGTATCATTAATACTTACTGAAAACAGTAAGGGCCCAGCACTTGAGGCCCAAGAGATTTTAATATTTGACAGTATAAAAGAATGCTTTAGTGTTAGTTGTGGCAAATGATTCAAGAAAGGAAAATTTATACAATATCAGCCAAAATTCCTTTTTTCATAAGCAGTGCAAAAATTGTGCCAGTAAGCCCTAGCAATGTGCTAAGACTAAATGCAAGAATGAAAAAATATCTTAGTTCTAATAAATGTGACACCACATTTTTTGGGGAAAACGAAATTCATAACTGAAATGACAGCTTTTCAGTTGTGATTCTACAAATTATGCTTGTGTGAAATATTGAAATCTGTATGTTATTAATATGAACATTATTAATACTGACTTTAAAAAAAATTGTAAGTGTTAAACTGTAAGTATCACTGTTTTTCCTTTAAAAAAAAAAAAAAAACCCTATGAACTTTTCCACCTCTAAAAACCATGAAATGATTTATTTTTGATAATCAAGGGGCTAGAAGCAAATCGCTTGAGAATTCAAGCCTTGGGAGAAGATGATGAAGGAAATGTGTACTGGTATTTCTTTGGCACACGCCTGTATAAAGAGGAACCGTACCCAGAATCTATGTATTTAAACTGGTAAGTTGTTTTTTACTTTGGTATCAAAATCATTGTGTATATTTTGGTTCTCGTTGACAACATGGAATCCTCTCTAATTTAGTGGGGGTGGGTAGACTGATTAGTGGAAACCTTTTCCACCAATCAGTCTACAAGATTGATTGGTGGAAAAGGTAATATTCTTAGTGTTATTTTTGTATGAAACATTTTTTTTTTTTTTTTTTTCATATTCTGCATATACCAGAAAATCTATTAAATCTGTAAAAGAATATAGCTTGTTTGGATTTTTTTTTTTTTTTTTTTTACCCAAACCAGTCTTTTCTGTTTTTTGAAATGGTTTTTCCCAAACCATTCAATTCTTATATAATTCCATCTTGATTTCATTTTAGTTAAATATTATGATCAGTCTGATTTGAGTTATTACATTTATTATAAATACTAAATGAAATTATGATTAATTAGGGAAAAGGAGTGGCAAAGAGAGGTTGACAAAACATTTAAGGTAGAAAAGAAGAAGAGAGGAAGGCCACGAAAAAAATTTGGGACTTCAGATGGGGAAAGGTAAGCTTTCAGCAGTTAAATTGTCATTGTGATTACATATAAGTTTTGGAATATCTAATGTATTATTATCTAAAGATTTCTTTAGGTATTTCATCCTGTGTAATCATCATCATCAGCCATTTTCAATCCACTGCGGGATGGCCTCTCCAACAACTTTCCAGTTCCTTCTGTTTTGTGCAACGACTATCCATTTACTATCCACAAACTCATGAATTTCATCTGCCCATTTCCATTGTTGTCCAGGTTTTCTTCTAGCTCCTCTTGGGTACCATTCTCTTATTTTCTTAGTCCATCTGTCATGTCTTCGAGCTATGTGTCCAGCCCAAGACCATTTTAGTTCTTTAGTTTTGATAAGAATGTCCTTTACTTGAGTTTGCTGCCTAATCCATGTGTTTCTCTTCTTATCTAACAGTCAGATTCTCAATATAATTTGTTCCATTCTTCACTGTGTAGTTCTCAGCTTCTCTTTCATTCTTTTGGTGGCCCCTCCGTAGCCAGGTGGGCAGGAGCAACAGTGCGTAGCACACGCTTCTTGATTAGACCGGGGTTCGAGCCTGTGACTACCAAATATGGAGGATGCGGAAAGGTCAGGGAATGACCACTGCATATTCCCGGAGCAATATGGCCTTAGTTGCTAATGCTCCTAAAAAAACAAAATAACAAACAAACAACATTCTTTTCGTGAGTGCCCAAGTTTCTCTTCCATAAGTCATGGTGAGGAGTATACATTTGTTCATTATTTTATGTTTCAGACAAATTTGGATATTTCTTCTCACTGTGACTATATTTCCTGAATGCTATCCATCCAAAATTTATTCTTCTCTTTACTTCCAGCCATTTATCATTATTACAGCTAATGACTTGTACCAGATAAGTAGATGACTACACCTTTTCAATTACTGCTCCTTCAATCATTATATCCCTTTCTGTGGCATACTTGTTCATCATTACTTTTGTTTTAGCTATATTCCTCTTTAGTCCAAAATCCTTACTAACTCTGCATAACTAAGATTTTCCTCTAATTCTTTGGGAATCATGGTTTATGACCACAGTGTCATCTGCAAATTGTAAATGGTTTAGGTACTCTCCATTCACGTTGACTCCTTTCTGCAACCAGTCTAATCCTCTATGCCTTGTCTTTCCAGTACCTGAAACATTACCTTATGCTATATGGAGTCGAATGCTTTCTCATAATCCACAACTGCCAGACAGTGGTCTGGCATTTGTGGATTATGAAATTTTAGATTATGAAAATAAGGGAGAAAGCAAATATTCATTTGCTTTCTCCCTTAGCTGTGATATTACGTGAAGGTGATCCATAGTTGAGAATCCTTTCCTAAAGCCAGCTTGCTCTTTCGGTTGATGCTCATCAAGTATTCTTTCTAATCTGTTAGTAATGACCCTTGTGAACAACTTGTAAATGTGGGATAACAAGCTGATTAGTCTATAATTTTCAATTTCTGATTTATCTCCTTTCTTACGCAGCAAAACTATGATTGCATTATTCCACTCCCGAGGCATCGCACCTTTTCTAATGCATTTTGTGAAGATTCTTGCCAGTTTTTGTGTCGTCTTTTCCTCTCAATTTAACAACAACTTTGCAGTAACTTCATCTTCCTCCACAACTTTCTGATTCTTCATTTTTTTTCAACGCATGTTCTACCTCATCAGGAAGGATATTGCATATGTCGTATGTGTTACTAATTTGTGATCCATCTTCTCCACTACTGGCATCGCGCCTCCGTAGCGCCAGGTGGGAACGAGCAGCAGTGCGTAGCACACGCTTCTTGATTAGACCGGGGTTCGAGCCCGTCACCAAATACGGAGGATGCGGAAAGGTCAGGGAATGACCACCGCATATCTCGGAGCAATATGGCCTTAGTTGTTAATGCTTCAAAAAACCAAATAACAAACAAACTACTGGCATCATTCCCTCGCTCCTTGTATAATTCTCTATAGTACCTTCTCTGCTATTTATAACTACACTATCGGTATTCTTCAGTTTCAATATCATTTGTCTTTCTGTATTACTGCTCATGGCTGCTGATTTAAGTCCTTTATTTTTCCTAATGCTTGTTCTACTTTTCTTGTATTAAATCTTATTCTAAGTCTTATGTCCTCTCTGAATCTCTTTCTAATGGCTTTGCATAACTCAGTATATCTTGCTCTTCATTTGTCGTCTTCGGTTCATCATGAAAAGTTTTTGTTTGTGATTAATTTTTTCTTCTTTGGATTTCTTTTTACCTATAGGTTTCTTGGGCTTTTTCACCTTCAGAAAGTTGTAATATTCCTTGGTGATATCTTGGTCCTGAGCAGTCTGCAGAAGTTCAAACTTGTTCCTAAGTTCCAGTACATAATGCTTTTTCTCCTCTTCTGTTATATCAAAGACCTTTTGTATTCTTTACTCGAGTCAGTTTTTGCCTTTCTTTTCTTACATCTGTATCAAGTGTGCATCTTGCCATTCTGTGATCACTTCCAACGTTTACCTTGTTCAGGATTGCTGCAACATTCACGATATCCTGTGTAATAGAAACATTTAATTTTAAAGATTTTAGTTGTGTTCAGTCACTGCATGTAAGGGTTCACATTACATAATTCCTACCAATGTTTACAGGGAATTTCAAATCAAAATATTACTCCTTTCTTCCATATGATCATATTTATAGATTTTAATAAGGAATCATATTCCAGTAATAGAAAATAAGGCCTTTAGTGCTAAGTGAATGATTAAGCAATTTACAAAGTGAAATTTCTCCAATCAGTGTATTTTCTAAGATTATTCAGGTTTTCGTTTACAGTTATTTAATTTCTGCTGTAAGTAAAGGAATAAGTTAAAAAAAAAAAAAAACCACTTTTTTTATATATAGAACTAAGCTTAATAACACACTAATGTCTTATAACTTGGTCACAGGTAGTAGTAGTAGCAGGGCTCCTGTCTCCACATTGTGTAGCCAGTAAACTGGGAAAATCTTATCCTCCAGGGATTACAGGAGCAGCGATGAATTTTGATTATTACTCTGCATTCAGCATACATTTATCTTATTGTAACCTAAATGATACGGACCATGGCTCATCCCAACATTACTTATGTTATACTCTTCCAAATCTCTGGGTACCCATTCACTGTTGATCCAGAAATGTTTAGAAAATGACTGGTTTGTCTAAAATGTTGAGAAGACTCAGTGAGTAAATCTCTATATCTGGAGATATATTCATTGAAACAGCAATCTAAGCTTGCTGTTTTAAATTTCTTTACGCCATTCTGTCATATTCGTCTCTTGCCTCTATTGAACCTCCAGTTCCACTAATTACCTGGAACTCTTTGACTTCCTTTCTTTGAAACTTTACTTTCTCCAATTCAACTTTCATTACCATGAAGTAATTTTCCTTGGCGATTTTAATGTTGACAACTCCAGCTGGCTTCAGTTTTCTGCTCAGTTAGACCCAGTTGATTGAGATATTGAAGCTTTTGCAATTAATAATAACCTACCATAGATTGTTCATTTATCTACCAGACTGCCATACAATTCTAACTCCACAGCCAACACACTTGATCTGTTTTTCATGAACAGAACTTTCAAGTACATGGTCAAGATCAGTGGTACCCTAGGCACTTCAGATCACAACTTGATGATGGTCTCTTCTCCAGTGGAGCCTGTCTCTCATGGCCATTCTCAGTCTCTTGTTTTCTGGCAATACAAGAATGCAAAATGGAATGATCAATGAAATTTCTATTCTTTTCCTTGGTTGTGAAATTATTTTTTTAGAAATTAATCCTTTATTCCACACTCCACTTTAAAATTTCATCTTTTATTTAAACCTTGGTTTTTCCAATAAATGGTCTCAACCCTTAGCCATAATTATGAGAGCTTCCTTGGACTCAGGGGAGGTACCCACAGACTGGAGATGTGCAAATGTGACCCCAATTCACAAAGGAGGATCAAAGGCTGACACAAGCAATTATAGACCTGTGAGTTTAACTTCTGTTCCAGGAAAATTAATTGAGTGCACTAGTTAAAGAAGCACTGCAGGATCATTTACACAAGAATTCAGTTATAGCTCGGACACAGCATGGTTTTGTTAAGGGGAAGTCTTGCCTGACCAATTTGATTGGATACTATGATGCAGTCACAAAGGAACTGGATGCAGGGAATAACTTTGATATTATATACTTGGATCTTAGAAAGGCTTTTGATACTGTTGCACATGGAAGACTGCTGCAGAAATTGGAGCAGTGTGACATTGGAGGCAAATTGCTGCTGTGGATAAAGCGGTGGCTGAGGGGGAGAAGACAGAGTGGTAATCAATGGACACTGCTCGTCGTGGACTAATGTTATTAGTGGAGTCCCTCAGGGCTCAGTGTTGGGTCCATTATTGTTTTCTGTATTCATAAATGATATTGATGATGGTATATCAAGCTTAATGTCGAAGTTTGCAGACGATACAAAGGTAGGCAGGGTTGTCAAGGACACTACTGACACTATGCTGCTGCAACAGGATCTGGAAAGGTTGAGCAGATGGGCTGAGAGGTGGCAAATGAAGTTTAACATTGACAAATGTAAAGTACTACACATGGGAAACAGCAACCCCAGAGCAACGTATCAACTCTGTGGTACTACACTGACAGTGGTAGAGAATGAAAGGGACCTGGGGGTGGTTGTGCAGGCAGATATGAAGTTCTCTGAGCAGTGCAGAAGGGCTGCAAGAGTAGCTCATGGTGTATTGTCAATGATATACAGGAATTTTTCTAGCAGGGATAAGGAGTTGATTATTCCCTTGTATAAGGCAATGGTCAGGCCACACCTAGAGTACTGTATGCAGGTCTAGAGGCCTCATTTCAGGAAGGATATAGAGCTGCTGGAACGAGTACAGAGAAGGGCAACAAGGTTAGTGAACGGAACGAAGGGTTGCTCTCACGAAGAAAGGCTTAAGTTTTGCAAATTACAGTGTCTGGAGACTAGGCACCAGCGAGGTGATCTGATAAAGGTGTATAAAGCCTTGAATGGTTTAAGCATGCTCAATGCTGATGGGATTCTTCCTCTCGCTCAGAATAATCACCTGAGAGGGCACAAATTCAAATTGAGGAAAGACAGATGTAGGATAGACGTGCGGAAATTTGCCTTTAGCCAGCGAGTGGTTGGTTGGTGGAACAGACTTCCATCCCTTGTCGTGGAAGTTGATAGCCTAAATAAGTTTAAGGCTCAGCTGGACAGGTATTTTGAATGAACAGAGGGGTGAAGTTGAAGTGGTTTTTTTTTTTTTTTTTTTTTTTGGCTGATGCTGCATAAGCTTGCTTTCTTGCATCAAATGCCTCTACTAATGCTAATGGTCTGAGGCTGTTCGAGATAATGTCACATATTGCAATTGGCTTGCATCCAAATCTCTAGGTTCATTTTCTGCCTACCTCAAAGCTTGTAACAGCTAAAGATAAAGTCAACTTACTAGCATCCTACTTTTCTAACTCTTGTATTGACAATCTTGGTAAACCACTTCATAACTTTTTCAGTACACTCCACTCAGTGCCTCCTGTGGTCTAATGTCAAAAGAGGTGCCAATGGTATTTCTTCACTTATTTTCAAAATGTGTGCTTGAACTTACTGCTGTTTAGAATTACTCTTTTACACATTCTTATTCCACTACTGTTTTCCTTCATTGTGGAAATCTGCTGTGATATTTGGCAGTTCCTAAAAAGGTGACAAATCACATCCATCCAATTATTATTGCATTGTGCTTGTCTCTACTCTTTCTAAAGCAGGGGAGAAATTCATTAACTGCCAATTCTTAAACTGTTTTGAAAACTTCCATCGGATCAGGATTTTCAATACGGATTCTGTCAGTTACCCGACTATGCACAAATTTTCTTAGGATTTTACCCAAGGCAGTAAAAATTACTGCACTCTACCAGTAATGCAACATGAAATAATGTTATTTGTCTAGAGTTAATGATCCATCTCTTATACAGGGTGTCTCAAAAATATTGGTATAAACATTTAGGGGAGGTAGGTAACATCTGAAGGAATGTGAATCGCATAGGAACCCATAACCGGAAACGTCACGGGAAAGTAGTACAAGGCACAAGAAGCAGAAATGACACAAGGCACTAATTAGTGGCAAACATTTATTTGACATATTAACAATGGAGTATGAGATGGATGCATTTCATGATGTTACAACAGATGCTCGAAGGGTCCGCCACGAGACACGATGCATGCATGATACCGACGCAGCATAAATTGGTGGACACGGTCGAACACACCTGGAGTTTCTTTGACAGTAGCAGCAGCGCAGATGAGTCTTGCCCCGAGATCCATTTACGTCTCCACAGGCGATTCATCCATGATAGATTTTGTGGGTCCCCCACAGAAAGAAATCAAGGCTCGATAAATCAGGTGAGCGTGGGGGCCAGGCAACGGGTCCACTATGGCCAATCCATCAATGCCCAAAACGCCTGTTCAAATGGTCACGAACACGCCTTCCATAATGGGTAGGCACCCCGTCATGTTGAAACCAAATGTTGCGTCTCACATTTGCTGGAACATCGTCAAGTAACCCTGGTAGAACTTGTTGAAGAAAGATCCAATATTTAGCGGAGTTACTGCGGGATGGTAACAGGTATGGGCCGACTAAGCAGTCACTGACCATACCTGACCACACATTTATTGCGAAGCGATGTTGTGCCGCATTGGGGCACACACTGTGTGGGTTGCCGTGAGCCCACACATGAGCATTGTGCTGATTGAATAAGCCTTCCCAAGTGAAATAAAAATTGCTGAAAAATTCAAGTCGAACGCTTTCTTGGAGAAACCACTGCGCAAAAGCCACATGTGCAGTATGATCTTGGGGGAGCAGTAACTGAACCCTTTGGAGATGAAAGGGTGTAAGGAATCGTGGTGCCAGACACACTGTAATGAGACACTCCTGAGGCAACAGCATATGTGCTGGTAGTAGGATTATTCTGGACGACATTCAACACACTTTCTTCCATGGCATGAGTTCGTGTCGAACGTGGTCTGCCTGCACTACTCCTGTTACCTCTAAATGACCCATGATTGCACAAATTTTGATGCACATGCGCAAACAAATGGTGGTCTGGTACATGTCTGTCTGGGAAGCGTTCTCCATAAATTCGTTGAGCGGCTCATCCATTGCCCTCTGCTAATCCATACACTAGGTGCATGTCTGCCATCTCACAGTTCGTATATTGATGCATGCTCTTCGTGCGCGACTACTGCTTGAATGAGTAAACCAGAAATTTTCCCTCTTGCGAACTGATGAACAGCACAGCACTGTGTACCGACTTACGGTGACGTTTCCGGTTATGGGTTCCTATGCGATTCACATTCCTTTAGATGTTACCTACCTCCCCTAAACGTTTGTACCAATATTTTTGAGACACCCTGTATAGTCCCTTCATCTCAGTCTTCTGTTTCTGCTGCATCTCTGTTCTACAACCAGTCAACATCCATTTACTGCCCAAGTGCAGAAGATGAAATTACTTGTTGGCATCAATTCTGATATCAATTCTTATGTGTTTGGGGGTGCTCATTAAAAGGGGAAAAAAAAAATCAGTGCATAGATGTTGGCTACAGTAGCTGTGGGAAGGTGTGACCACTCATTGAATGGTTAGTGGATCATGACAAGAGGACTACAGAACTGGAGGATGGTCTTATCTGTCAACCTATGTTTACCCAGTGCCTGAAGCAATCCTGGCTACCACTAGTAAGTTGTGACATCAGCTGGCTGTCACTCCATCGTCTGTTGATCCATTGTACTGAGACTGGCAGAATGGAGCTGCTGTGCATACTGGCCATTGCATCGATTAACCCTGAAACTGCCCAGCTTCAGCAGTGTCTGAAATTAGTATTGGAATCGGTGTCGGGCAATCAGTGGTCTTCAGTGATGAATCCTGCTTTTGTCCTGATGACCACCACATACATATGTGGTTATGACCTGGTGAATGCAGTAATCCTAGAGCTGTTGTTGAACACCATATACTGATAGTCCTGATGGTGTTATGGTGTGGTGCCATCAGTTTTGATAGTTGGTTGTCTTTTGTATTCTTCAGTGACAGTCTGACTGCTTGCCACTATGTTGCTGAGATTCTGAAATCCATCACTTTTCACCTTCTTACTGGATGGGCCTGATGCCATTTTTCAGAAAGACAACTCCTTAACGTATACTGCAGTATGTATGTTGGATGTACTGTCTTGATCAGTCGGGTTATTGGATTTTTCCCCCGTTGTGTTGCCCACGATTGGATGACAGCTGCCGTCAGCCAGTCTAGACCGTGGATATTTTGTGGGACCAGTGTGCAAGTAGCTTAGTTCCAAGATGCATAGCTTTACATATCCACAATTATGTTGGATTTACATCAAAATGAACTGTCCATTGTAAACATAATTTTATGTCATTAAATGTATTCAAACATACATATGCAGCTTGTATCATGTGCTCCTTGGCTAACTCTTGGTGCTACAATTTTGTTGTCATAGTGTATCACCATGAACTTCTTCAGCAGTGTTGTGTACAAAAGGATCATAAAGTGCTCAGGAAGGGAGAAGGGGGAGAGACAAACTCTTGGTGTTAAAAATGATTGGGGAGTCATCAGGTATGACATGAAAACAACTCTAGTGTTTGTGAAGGGCAGTATGACAGCCTATTACTATCTATTGAAATATCAGACCTAGTGGTTATGCCATATTTTTGTTGAATATAATGTCCATCCATATACTAGTGTCACCACATTGGCTCTTTAAGCTGTAGATGTTTGCCCATGGCTTACGAGATAACTGGATCTGCTCCTCCTAATTAAACATGTCTGGAACAATGTTCCAGGCATGTTTAATTAGGAGGAGCAGATCCAAACATAATTTAAACATGTACATTGCTAATTTAAAGTTAACTGTTGATCTGTGGCTAAGTATCCTAGTTGCTATTTTAATGAAATCTTTATGTTCAGTTAATTTCATTAACTTAAGCTTAGTATTTTTTAATCCATAATAGTGATGATTATGAAAATGAAGAGTTACTTAAAACTGAAAAGAAGGATTCAAAGTCTAGATGGTCAGTTGTGTGTACAACTAAAGATGAATGGCAAACTTTTGCAGAGAAATTTAAAAACAGCAAATCAAAGCAAGAAAAACAGTTGTATAGGACTATAACAAGAGATTACATTCCAGTCTTGTACCATATAACTTTAGAAAAGGTAAGTGTTAATCCGTATTCTGCATTTTGTAAGATGTAATGTGTTCACCACACTTGTTTTAATTAAAGATGTAAATTTGAGAAACTTAATATTTAAAGTTCTACTTCTGTTTCATCAAGGGAAAAATTTAATTTGTGTGGCATTGAGCCACTTATTGCTGTTTGTTCGATTGTCTGTATGCAGTTGGCCTTCCTACAAGTAACAATGATAAAATTATATATATATTTATTTTATTTTTTGGAGGTATAGGATCTCCATAACTATTTCTTTATGATTAGCAGTTGTTATGGTATACTCATATGCTTTCCTGAGTGTGTTATAATAGAATTTAACATGAAAGATCTCCTCCCTTTTGGAGAGATCAATAGCTAAACATGCTTTATCAGCATGTTAGAGATTTTGCATGGGAAAGCAGCATTCTCATTATCAGTAAGGATCCATCAAAGAAAAAAAAAAAAAAAGAAAGGGATTTAGAATACTTTCTTTTTAATGGAAATTACCTCCTTAGCTGTTTGCATTTGAATGGAATAAAATTAAATACAAAGGATTATAAGTATTAAATATTTAAAATGAAATTTCACAGAGTAAAGTGCACTTCTTTCCAGTGTTTGTTACAGAGACTTTCCCATACTAAAAATATATTGTAGAACCAAGAGTTCAGATGGCAAACTTTTGAATGTCATCTTCAGTTCGTTCATGAATAATAAGAGGGGGGGGGGAGAGTGTTGTGTTGTTAATATATTAAGGTTTTAGTTGCCATAGTGCAACTCAGATGCAGATACAGTCGGTCCTCGTATAACACGTGTTTACATTACACGAATTCGATCATACACGATTTATAAATAGGGGAACGTTATCTTATATAACACGAACAGAATTCGCTTATGCACGATTCACCTGTGTGTTTACAAGAAATGGCAGTCGAACGCGGAATCGCCCCAAATGAACGCAACACGATAGGAATGAAGAGAAGATTCTGAAAATGTATTTATGTGATTTATATCAGTGAAGGGGAAACACATTTCACCATAATAACGTGAAAACCAACACAATTCCAGCTATCGATATAATCGCAAATGCAATTAGATGGAGTTTACTACCAGTTTATAACAGATTCCACTAGCAGAAACGAAACTGGAAATTGTTTTTATTGTTTTATGGTAGTAACCCCCAGAAATGTGCTTTAGTAAAATGTGGGGCGTTAATAATGTATCTCGGCCTTTACGGTGTTGTTTATTCAGTTGCTACATGCGCTCAGCTTTGTTTATGTGTATCAAGCGTGCCTCCTCGTTTTGTAATTGCGCTTTATTCCCTAAAAATTAGTAAAATACTTAAAAGGTGTGAAAAGGAAGCGTCCTGGTGAAGAAACTGCATATTCAGAGAGAAAAATAAAAGCAAAACATCGGTAAACAGAGGCGGACTGGATCAAAAATTCTTACCCGGGAAAATTTATAGTGGCCTCATACTACGGTTTATGGCCAAAATCACACCGGCCTCTGGCCCACCGGGATTTCCCGGGTAAGGCTTATGGCCAGTCCGCCTCTTGTCGATAGAGAAAAAAATATGAAATTGTGAAACGCGTTGAGCGAAATGAAAGACCATGTGATATTGCACGTGCTACAGACCTAAATGAGGCAACGCCGAGAATTACAAAGAATGCGGAGAAAATAAAAACAACTTTCATAGCAGGAACAACTCAAAGTGTAATTAAAATCCATTAGATTAAGACACAAGAATTGGATGAGATGGAACGGCTGTCATCTGTTTGGATAGAAAATCAAACAAAAAACAAGTTTGCTTACGATAGAAGCAAAAGCATTAGCAATATTTTATTACGTAATAGTCGTAATAAAATACGTAAGCATTTTATTACGACTATTTTATTTAATATAATAAATTTTTTATTTAATATAATAAATTTTTTTTAATACAAAAAATACTTTTTGTATTAAAAATACTTTATTATAATATAATAAATAATAAAAAATTTATTTTTTATTATATTATAATAAAAAATTTATTTTTTTATTATATTATAATAAAAAATATATTTTTTTATTACGTATTTTAATCGTTATAAAATACATAAGTGTTTTATAACGATTAAAATTACCCGATTATTTATTGTGTTTGGTAATGTTTTGGTTCCAAATGTGTGTTCAATCTTGGGAGGTCGGCACCTAACCCCACTTTTCCCATAGGGCCTGTTGTTTATATTGCACGAGGGTTTCTAGGAACACAACTATCGTGCTATACGAGGACAGACTGTATTAACAATTGAATGGTTAAAAAAATGACAATTCTTAATGTTAAATTACCCACAAATATGCCTCTGAAACAGTCTCTCAAATATGGAATTTGAATAATATTAAATTTCCAACATACATGTCTGAGCTGCACCATGAGAACTAAAAACTTATATTAACAACACTCTCTCCCTCTCTTATCATTCAAAAATGAACTGAAGATGATATTTAGAAGTTTGCTGTCTGAATTTTGTTCTATAGTACATTTTTATTATGGAGCAAGTCTCTAATGAATACTGGAGAACACTTTCTTCTCTGGGATTTCATGTTAAATACTTTTTAATACTGATAATCCTTTGTATTTCATTATGCAGGCTTGCTCCAAGGAGTATTATATATTTTCTTAGGTCTTTTCAGTGGGACTAAATGGTAATTTTAACTGTGACCTTAACCGATGAAATTTTAAATGACTTGTGGAGAAGAAACATGGGATGGTTGTAAGTTTTCAGGAGTTTGTGGAATCTATGGTAAGTTTCAATTAGTGTGAAAGAGAGTTAGACATATTGAGGCAAATAATAAGTCCATAGTTAAGAAAGTAGTGGGCAGAAGTAAGGGATTATCTGCTTATGTTTGTAAAAAAACAAAAGATATCAACCTTAACTGGTCAACTTCTAATAAAAAAAAAAAATATTTGGCATTTACATGTGAAGAAGTTCTTGATTCCAGGGGAGCCAGTTAGCATTAACAGAGACATATGATGCAAGCTTATACAGTATCAGCCAAAAAAAAAAAAAAAAAAAAAAACTTCCCACTTCACCCATCCATTCACTCCAAAAGTTTGTCCAGTTCTTCCTTGAATTTATTTAAGCTATCAACTTCCATGATAGATGGAAGCTTGTTCCTGTAATCAACCACCTCCTGACCAAAGGCAAATTTGCACACAATCTGTTCTAAAACTTTCTTTCCTTAGTTTGAATTTATGTACCCTCAGGTGCATAATCTGAGCAAGAGAGAATCCCATCAGCATTGAGCCTGCTCAAGCCATTCAAGGCTTTACACACCTCAATCAGATCACCTCACAGGTACCTAGTCTCTAGAGGCTGCAATTTGCAAAACTTAAGCCTTTCTTCGTAAGAGCACCCCTTTGTTCCATTCACTAATCTTGTTGCCCTTCTCTGTACTCATTCCAGCAGCTCTACATCCTTCTTGAAATGAGGCCTCCAGACCTTTATACAGTACTCAAGGTGTGGCCTGACCATTGCCTTATACAAGGGAATAATCACCTCCTTATCCCTGCTAGAAAATTTCCTGTATATCATTGACAAGACACCATGAGCTACTCTTGCAGACCGTCTGCGCTGCTCAGAAAACTTCATATCAGCCTGCACAATTACTCCCCAGGTCCTTTTCATTCTCTACCACTGTCAGTGTGGTACCATAGAGTTGATACGTTACTCTGGGATTACTGCTTCCCATATGTAGTACTTTGGCAAATGTATGTTAAACTTCATTTGCCACCTCTCAGCCCCTCTGCTCAATTTTTCTAGGTTTTTTTTTTTTTTTTTTTTTTTGGGTTCGAGAGTAGCCTGTGCGGCCGCAGCTATTTTGCAGCTCCTGGAGAAGAGAAGTTTTTTTTCTGATTTATTTTTTGTTTTATTAGTTTAAATTGGCATATTTACTTATTTTCTAGAGTAGTTTTATATTCATAGTTACGATACTTAGTTTAACTTGATAGAGATTTTGTGGGTATTACTTAGTATCGGTAACGGTATCAAATCCACGTGTTACAAATTGCAGCTCCGTTGAACGAGAGGTTTTTAACCGTATTTAGCCGATTTATTAACCAATTGTTATATCAATTATTATCTATAACTAGCTATAGACCTAGTCAGGATCCTTAGTTTATTCTAAATTGAGACAGCGAGATTTGGAAGTTAATCAATACTTAAAACGAGTCCGTAGAGGTACCGTTCGTAATTACCGCCATTGTAACATGATACAGCGTATTCGAAATTCGATAGCATTAGCTTTGTATAGTATAGTGCATAATATAATATTGTCAGTTAATCAGTAAATCTATTAATCTTATTAAACTTCATTGTCAATTAAATTGTACTTTTAACTATATATATAACGACTTAGAGTACAAACGTAACAAATAATTAATACATAACTTGATACGGAAGTTATATAAAGGGAACTCGTAGATAACACTCGATACTGAAAAATAAATATAGCGTTATAACTGTGTTAGGATACAAGTTTAAGGTTTTAATTTTGTTCTGAAATTGTAATTTTATTGACATTAAATCGAAATCATGACTCAAACCAGAGCAGCAAAGCAAAAGGCTCAAGCTAATGGGAGTGCTGTAGCTCAGGGGAGAACTGAGGGGGCCAGTTGCCCTCTGAATCACAGCCTTTTAAGATGCACTGTTTGCTTGATGTTTGCGGAGCATACTGCCATGGGGGATGCCTTTGTGTGTGCATGATGCAAGGAGTGCAAGGAAATTAGACGACAACTCAGCGTTGTTATAGGCCTATATGAGACCTTGAAGGACAGGGTGGATGCCCTTGAAGGAAATAAATTGAGGGGCCCATCAAGCTCTCAGCTGCCCACATCAACGCCAGAGATTGCACTTGGTCATCATGCACCACAGAGGCAGCCCCCAAGGCAGAATGCGCTGGTCCCACAGGAACTAGTAGTTGTTGGTGACTCTATTGTCAGGGAAACGGGAAACATGCTTTGTAAAAAGGATAGGTGGAACAGGACCAGGGTATGTCTGCCAGGGGCAAAGGTTGATGATGTTGTAGAGCGGATATCATCTTTTAAGGGCACAAAAGGTGATATAGTTGTACACGTTGGCACTAATGATATTAAGAGTAGGAGACCAGCAGAATTACTTAACAAGTACAGGTCACTGTTGAAAAAAAGCCGTGAAGTAGGGTTGAATTTGAAAGTGTCTGCAATTCTGCCCAGAAACGATAGGAGGGAGTATATGATGAGAGCCTTGTCGATCAATTCGGCCCTGGAAAGATTGTGCAAGGCTCAAGGGGCAGAATTTTTTTTCATCCAGGACTGTACTTGTTAACAGGAGAGATTGCTTCTACAGGGATGGGATACACTTAAATAGAAAGGGTGCAAGAATATTTGCTGATGCTATCGAGGCAGTGTTAGGTGGGTCGGAAAACTGCTAGCTTGGGGGGAGACAAAGACAAATAGACTAACAGTAGCCACTGGCAGAGGTGAAAGAGATTGTTGCACTGCTTCTATTGGAATGAGCAGAAGCCTGAAAAACAATATGCAGGATATTTCAGAGACTGCTGGAAGTCATTGCGGTACAAGTAAACACATGGGTTGTGTTAGGGTAGCTAAGAATAGAAACAGGTGCATGTATACTTGTGTGTACACCAATGCTAGGAGTTCAGTAAATAAATTTGATGAATTTTAGGTTTTGCTCAAAACATCAAAGGCAGATATTGTTGGAATATCAGAGACATGGTGTCACACAGATATAAGGAATGCAGAACTGGAATTTGGGGAGTACAACGTCTACAGAAAGGATAGACAGGATAGGAAGGGAGGAGGGGTTATGCTATTAGTTAAAAAACACAAAATCGAAGGAAGTAAAGCCAGTCGACATCGATGGACAGGGCAGTGTCGAGTCAGTTTGGTGTGACATAACCATGGGTAAATCAAAATTGAGAGTAGGAGTGTGCTTTAGGCCTAACGACTCTGATGAGTATAATAAGATACTGTACAGGGAAATAGAATGGGCCAGTAAATCAGAGAGTCTTATATTGGGGGATTTTAATTTCCCAGATATTGACTGGAATTTGTGGGTTGGTCACTCACACACTAGCAAGGCTTTTGTGGATTTATTGGATGATTGTTTTCTTCACCAGCATGTTCGGGAGGCAACTAGAGGGAGTAATATTCTTGATCTGATTATCAGTAGTGGTTCTTCATGCATTAAGAATCTGCAGATAAAGGAACCACTAGGTGGCAGTGATCACAGTGTGCTGAAGTGGGATTTACTCAAGGAGGTAACTACCATCAGAGGTAAAGGGAAGGGTTTTTGCTTTCGTAAAGGTGACTATGATGGGCTGAGACAGTATTTAAATTCTATACAGTGGGACCAACTGATGATGTTACCAACAAGAAATTCAAAATGGGAAGCATTCAAGGAACTAATCTTGGAAGCTACCAGGCTTTACATACCAACTAAGAAATATTGTTCAAGGTTCAGGCCTATTTGGTTGTCAGATGAACTAATGAGACATATGGCAGAGAAGAAAAATGCAGGGGATACATACAAATTAATGGGTGACATGGAAGCCTATGACAGATATAAGTTGGTCTGTAACTAAGTCACAAAGGAGATTAGGCAGGCAAAGGCAGATTATGAGAAATCCTTGGCAAAGGATGCAAAGAAAAACAGGAAAGAGTTCTTTACCTATTTAAACTCAAGAAGGAAAGGGATGAATCAGATTGGTCCACTGGATGTTGATGGTTCAACAGTTGAGGATCCTGCTCAGGTGGCTAACAATCTAAACGAGTATTTTGCATCAACATTCACACATGAGGAGTTATTCAGGAAGGGGAATGTCGTAGGTGAAGTAAACATTGGCAGTGAGCTAGATGATTTTCTAATAACTGAGAGGAAAGTGGAGGAGAAATTGTTGAGGATAAACATGAAAAAGGCATCCGGAGTGGATGGGATCTCTCCAGTTATATTAAAGGAGGCAGCAAAGGAAGTAAGCAAACCCCTAGCCATAATTATGAGAGCTTCTTTGGACTCAGGGGAGGTACCCATTGACTGGAGATGTGCAAATGTAATCCCAATTCACAAAGGAGGATCAAAGGCTGACACAAGTAATTATAGACCTGTTAGTTTAACTTTGGTTCCAGGAAAATTAATGGAGGCACTGGTTAAAGAAGCACTGCAGGATCATCTAGACAAGAATTCAGTTATAGCTCAGACACAGCATGGTTTTGTTAAGGGCAGGTCTTGTCTGACCAATTTGATTGGATACTATGATGTAGTCACAAAAGAACTGGATGCAGGTTATAACTTTGATATTATATATTTGGATCTTAGAAAGGCTTTTGATACTGTTGCGCATGGAAGACTGCTGCACAAATTGGAGCAGTGTGGCATTGGAGGCAAATTGCTGCTATGGATAAAGGGATGGTTGAGTGGCAGAAGACAGAGAGTGGTAATCAATGGACACTGCTCAACGTGGACTAATGTTATTAGTGGAGTTCCTCAGGGTTAAGTGTTGGGTCCATTGTTGTTTTCTGTATTTATTAATGATATAGATGATGGTATGTCAAGCTTAACGTCCAAGTTTGCAGACGATACAAAGGTTGGCAGGGTTGTTAAGGACACTACTGATGCTATGCTGCTGCAACAGGATCTGGAAAGGTTGAGCAGATGGGCTGAGAGGTGGCAAATGAAGTTTAACATTGACAAATGTAAAGTACTATATATGGGAAACAGTAACCCCAAATCAACGTATCAACTCTGTGGTACTACGCTGACAGTGGTAGAGAATGAAAAGGACATGGGGGTAATTGAGCAGGCAGATATGAAGTTCTCTGAGCAGTGCAGACGAGCTGCAAGAGTAGCTCATGGTGTCTTGTCAATGATATACAGGAATTTTTCTAGCAGGGATAGGGATGTGATTATTCCCTTGTATAAGGCATTGGTCAGGCCACACCTTGAGTACTGTATACAGGTCTGGAGACCTCATTTCAAGAAGGATGTAGAGCTGCTGGAACGAGTACAGAGGAGGGCAACAAGATTAGTGAATGGAACAAAGGGTTGCTCTTACGAAGAAAAGCTTAAGTTTTGCAAATTATAGTCTGGAGACTAGGCATCGGTGAGGTGATCTGATAGAGGTGTATAAGGCTTTGAATGGCTTGAGCATGCTCAATGCCGATGGGATTCTTCCTCTTGCTCAGAATAATCACCTGAGAGGGCATAAATTTAAATTGAGGAAGGACGGATGTTGGATAGATGTGCGGAAATTTGCCTTTAGCCAGCGGGCAGTTGGCTTGTGGAATAGACTTCCATCACTTGTTGTTGAAGTTGATAGCCTAAACAAATTTAAGGCTCAGCTGGACAGGTATTTTGAATGAACGGAGGGGTGAAATGGGAGTAGTGGTTGTGCTTTTTTCTTTTTTTTTTTTTTGGCTGATGCTGAATAAGCTTGCTTTCTTGCATCATATGCCTATGCTAATCTTGTTGCAGCAGTGTACTGTCATTAGTGTCCTTAACAACCCTGCCAACCTTCGTGTATCGTCTGCATACTTGGACATTAAGCTTGATATACCATTATCATTTATAAATACAGAAAACAACAGTGGACCCAACACTGAATCCTGAGGGACTCCACTAATAACATTAGTCCATGAAGAGGAGTCCATTGATTACCCTCTGTCTTCTCCCACTCAACCATCCCTTTATCCGTAGCAGCAATTTGCCTCCAATGTCACACTGCTCCAAATTGTGCAGCAGTCTTCCATGTGCAACAGTATCAAAGGCTTTTCTAAGATTGAAATATATGATATCAAAGTTATTCTTTGCATCCAGTTCCTTTGTGACTACATCATAGTATCCAATCAAATTAGTCAGACAAGACTTCCCCTTAACAAACTCATGTTGTGTCCGAGCTATAACTGAAGTCTTGTCTAGATGATCCTGCAATGCTTCTTTAACCAGTGCCCCCATTAATTTCCCTGGAACAGAAGTTAAACTACTGTTACATATTCTTTTTTTTTTGGCTTCATAATTGGTGGGTGGGCAAATACCCTGTTGCAATAGTGTAAACAGATACATTTAAATTAAACCATGCACACCATCAAACATCTCTCATATTGTGGAGTTATACTTCATAACTGGTTGTCACTATTGCAACAGGGTACCTGCCCGCCCACTGGTGAAGCCAACCAGCTTCGAAACGGTGCCTATCTGATAATAAGTAATGGTAGCCTTCTCTACTAGAGAAGAGTTACTTATTCGAAGTAGTGTAATTATTCAGAATGAGATATAATAAAAGAATGCATGCATGCATACTACCTGGGTAGTAGAAATGATGGAGATGCATTACCCATGCTTAAACAGTCTTTTCTCATTCTAGAATTAATGGGAAAAAACAAAATAGTAACTGATCCAGTGTTACTTTTCTCCATGTACCGAAGTTCATTTCCAGATTTCTTCAGTGAAGTGGTGGTTGCAATTATGCAATAATTTAAGATGTATTAAACTGAAAAATATGCACTGTTAGCAAGGGCACGAGAAAGCAAGCTTATATAGCATCAACTAAAAAAAAAAAAAAAAAAAAAAACCACACACACCCCGTTCTCATTTCACTCATCCACCTGCTCCAAATGTTTGTCTAGTTCTGCCTTGAATCTGTTTTAAGCTATCAACTTCTACAACAACAGATAGAAGTTTGTTCCAGCGATCAACCAACCGCTGGCCAAAGGCAAACTTCCACACATCTGTCTTTTTGAATTTATGCCCTCTCAGGCGATTATTCTGAGCAAGAGGAAGAATCCCATCAGCATTGAGCATGCTCGAACCATTCAAGGCTTTATAAGCTTTGAAGACTTTATTCAAAGCTTAAATAAAACCGGCACTCACCTCATGATGTGTTTAGTTGCATGAATTATATAAAAAAAGGGGGTATGAAATTAAAATTAAGATTTCAGATTAAAATTTAAAAACATAAGTTAAAAATTAAGCTCAGAGGAGGAAGAGGTGCACCACATAATCCTTTAGTTGTCAATTTTAAAACATAAAACTGTAAAGTTGTTTTTAAATCAGAATAAGGCCAATAGTCGTGAATGATGGACTTTTGTTTTGTTGATTTTTTTTTTTTTTTTTTCTTAGTGCCAACTGAAGGTGTTTTGAACGAAAGTTCATCGTTCATGACTATTGGCCTTATTCTGATTTAAACATAACTTTACAGTTTTGTATTTTAAAACTGACAACTAGAGGATGATTTAGTGCATATCTTCCTCTGAGCTTAATTTTATTTTTTAACTCAAGATTTGTAACTTATGATTTTAGGTCTCTTATTTTTAATGAGACCTTCTCATACCCCTTTTTTATATAATTCATGCAACTAAACGGATCATGAGGTGAGTGCCAGTTTTATTTAAGCTTTGACTAAAGTGCATGTTTTCCGTCTTAACTTTGGGCATTTTAAACTCTTGCTATTTTTAATTATAGACATAATTATATAACCAAAACAGTGCCAATTTAATTAATTAATTAATTTAACTACTTTGGTAGATAGCTATGTTAAAATGATGCATTTGCACTAACCTACATGTTGGTCATTCTGCCTCGTAGTATGAGGCCTTTGCCCTTAAATATTTTATAGCTGTATTAAACCATAACTGCAACAGTCACACAGCGAGGCATTGAGTCCACTAGTTCACAAAAGCGTTCCTCGGGTATTTCCATCCATGCTTGCTGCACCGTTGTCCATAATTCCGTTGAATCCCTGGGTGGAGGATCCAAAGCTTGAACGGACCTTTCCACAGCATCCACAAGATGCTGTGGAAAGGATTCATGTCCAGTGAACAGGGAGGCCATTCCATGGTGGTAAAATCTGTGGAATGCTCTTTGAACCACGTTCTAGTTGCCACGGCTCTGTGGAGAGGCGCATTGGCTTGCTGGAAGAATCCATTGCCCTGTGGGTGCATGATGACCATGAAGGGATGCAGATAGTCTGCAAGGTTGGAAACAACCTGGCCCATTCAGAGGTGCGTCTAGATGTAACAGGTTCCAACGTGTGCCAGTTGAGCATGCCCCCAGACCATTACCAACTATCCACCTGCCCTGAACAGTTCGTTGTTGACATGACAGGTGGATAGCTTCGTGAGGTTTCCACCAGATGCACACCCTTCCGTCCGCTCGAAATAACTGGAAATGGGAGTCATCGGACCCATCTCCAATCATCCAAGGTCCAGTGCCAATGTTCTTTTGCCCAGTTGAGGCGTAGACTCCTGTGTCATGGTGTTAGCAATGGGACTCTGGTGGGTCAGCGGCTCCTATAACCTATTGCAGCTAATGATCGCCTGATGGTCTTGGTGGAGCCTTTTTTTTCTGGCACCTCTTATTGAAGTCAGTGGCGATTTGGCGCCTCCGTAGCCAGGTGGGAAGGAGCAGCATAGCACACGCTTCTTGATTAGACCGGGGTTCGAGCCCGTCACCACCAAATACGGAGGATGCGGAAAGGTCAAGGGAATGACTACCGCGTATTCCCGGAGCAATATGGCCTTAGTTCCTAATGCTCCTAAAAACCAAAACAACAACAACAGTGGTGATTTGTGCCACTGTTGCTCTCCGGGTGGCTGAAACAATGCGAGACAGAAGTCGATGGCCACGTTCATTCACCACCTTTCTCTGCCCACAGCGCTGTCCATGATGAGATATTATTCTGGAAAATTGCATATTCCCAATACACTCTTGATACTGTCGAATGGAGATAGTCCAATTTCTGTACCACCTCCGCGATAGTGACCCATACTGACATTGTATTACCATCTGCGCGAATGCAGTGATGCAGTGTACCTACATACCTGCCAAGCAGTGGGTTTGTCCACTAGTGAGAGGGGTGATAGCATTGCGTTGCCCAGCAACTAGGTATCCCATGAATTCTGTTCTTTCAATGTATATTGTGCTTTTTTGTTTTTGTTGGTTCATCTAATAGTTTCTTATCTCTAAAGTTACCGAATAAGAGACAAAAGTAAGTATTGTAACATATAGAATAGTGTGGTATACATTTTACTGATTAAAAAAAAAAAAAAAAAAATTTTTTTTTTAAATTAATTCTGATAACACCAGAATGCAATGTTATTTCCCCATACCTTGTACATAATTTTATTTGATTTTAGTCAAATGTTTACTGGCCTGTTTTTTTTTTTTTTGGATATTTTGTTCAGCTGACATATCCCTTGATATATTTTAATTAGGAGAAGAGTATGAGGAAGAAACTTTCTGAATTTATCCCAAGAAGGGCTTCAGCTAGAATAGAAAGAAAGAAACTTCTCAAAGAAGAGGAGGTAAATTTTGGGATTTTTCACAAGCTCAAGTTTTCAGATATTAAATTTAAACCTAGGAGTCCCTTCCCTCTTTATTGTATATTCATTTTACTTGTTTACATCTGGTGAATGCATTAATCTTATTGCATTATAAAGCAGTACATAGGTTAACAGGGTTGTGTGGATTTCTTAGTTGTACGGTGTGTGGTAATATACATTTTTTAACTCTTATCAAAACTATCTTAGTTGCATATTTCTCTAATCCCTGCAATTTCAAAACTTAAAATTTTAAAGGATGTTAGGTATATACAGTAAACCCCCTCTATTCGTGGTATCTGTATTCGCGGTCACTGATTTAATATAAAATGAAACCTAAAAAAATGTGAATTTTAAAGCACCGTGAACATTTCCGTCATAAAAATAACATGGGCGTGGCTAAAATTATCTTTCCCAGTCAAAACGGCGCTCAGTGGGTGGGGGGAGAGGGGCGACAAAATCCCGGCGTGGATGTTTCTCACTAATCCTTGTTCAGTATGTGTTATGCGCTTGTCATGGGAGGTTTCATCGTTTGCTTTTAATTTATATGCTTATAAATTGAATAAATTTATCAATTTATAAATTGATATGCTTACAAAAGTGATAAATCTACCGTTTTGCAGTGTAAAACAGACTTTTTCCAAGTGTGTTAACGGAAGAAAGTGACTTTATTTGGACAAGTTCTTTCTAACCCGTACAAAAATATGGCTACGAATAACAAGGGAAATGTGAAAAGATCAAAGGTGATGACATTAGTGAATAAAATTGAGTTATTAGACAAAATTTCTAATGGTGAAAGTGTCTCTTCAGTGGCAAAACATTATAAAATTAATGAGGCAACGGTACGATCAATCGAAAAATCGGAAACAAAAATTCGCCATAGTGTCCATGAAAACGCGCTAATTGCTTAAAAAATTTGCTCTGTAACTCGTGATGTTAAATTAGAAAAATGGAAAAGGCTTTAAATCTGTGGATAGAAGACCAAACTCAAAATAAAATTCCCTCATCATTCGTGAAAAGGCAAAACTCCTTTATCAACACTTTAGCGAAACTGTTGATAGCACTGGCGGGATAAGTTTTTTAGCTAGCAAAGGCACTGGTTTGAAAGATTTGTTTGAAATTTCTAATAAATATTACATTTAATATTAAATTGTTTCTTGCCATTTCGATGCCATTTGCTTGCATTTCACTATATACTGTCTATGTACATAGTCATGTTATGAAGGTACATATAATACATACATAGACACAATTTTAGACTAGTTTTTCTTATATGGATTAAATTGGATGGATTAAATTTGGATTGAATGGATTAAATTTGAAATGATATCATGCCATTTTCTGAAATGGTTAGGACATTATTATGAATATTTTCTTTTTGATATGTAGCTTGCTTTTCTTTCAAAAGGTAGAAATAGAAAAATTATGGTTTAATTGTTTATTAATTTTTAAATTTGGTGGGTGAAATTAAACTACAGTGGATTCTGGTTATTTGGGCCACCGATTAATTGGGCCAGGCGTTTATCGAGAAAATAGCCAGAGTTTACTTCGCTTAATTGGGACAACATGCAATTTAATCGGGGCAGGAGACCGCAGCACTGGAGATTACCCCACGATTGTCTCTGACCGAACCACGTGGTACGGTCGGATTTCTGGAGGTCACAACCATAAACAATAAAAACAATTAGCAGTCACCTGTTTATTGGGCTTTTCTATTAATGCAATCTATCATAAATGGATAGTAAACTTGATCTTATTGAATTTTGGATAATACCTACAGCTGGAATTCTGGGTTATTATGGTGAAATGTGTTTACACTTCCATGAAATCTTCAATCATATAAAAAAATTAATTTTCAGAATCTTCTCTTCATTCCTATTTTTAGGACTTTGTAACTTGTTACTCCGTTCTCATGTGCGTATCGTGTTACTTGCAATTTGTGTGTGCCGTGTTCTTTGTTATTGATTGCTTATCGTTTTATTGTTTTAAATTTTAACCCCCACCCACAAATGTCAGTGAACAGAAATGTCAACTAGTTAGTACGTACATATTACAGTACATATTAATTATTCCGATTATCACATATATTCTTCTGATTTTATGTATCATTTAATTTTTTAATTGGTAAGGTAATAAAGGGTAAATTTGTGCTTAATATATCTTTACTTTTATAGCCTGTGGATAATATTCCTGTTATTTTCGCTAATTAAAATTCAATTCACAAATCGGATCACAATGACCGGCACTTACTACACGTTGTATAGTGAACGGTACTTTACTATGGTGAGTCCATCATAACGTGATTTGATTGTATGGTGAACCAATTTTAAAGCGGGTGTCTATTGTATTTTTAACTATTTACATTTGTTTGTTTGTTATTTGGTTTTTAGGAGCATTAGCAACTAAGGCCATATTGCTCCTGGGATATGTGGTGGTCATTCCCTGACCTTTCCGCATCCTCTGTATTTGGTGGTCATGGGCTCGAATCCCGGTCTAATCAAGAAGCGTGTGCTACGCACTGCTGCTTCTGCCCACCCGGCTACGGAGGCGCCACTATTTACGTGAAACTTTGGATAATTGGGGCAGTCGCTTAATCAGGCCAAAATTCACTAGTCCTGATGTGTCCCAAATAACTGGAATAATCTGTAAGATTACCAGAAGGATCAGTGGTGTATTCGGGTTGGAATGCACCGGAACAATGTTCCAGTACTTTTTTCTAAATGTCATAATAGAAAATCATTAAATTTTTACCCCTAATATTATGAAACAATGGGTAAAATAGATATTATGAAAATAATATCTATTTTACCCATTATATTATTTTGGATATTATGAAAATAATATCTATTTTACCCGTTGCTATTAAAAATATATATATTAATAGTAATTCAAATTTGTCAGTTGATAAAGGGACACGAGTTCCGAAAGCTACTGAACTGAAATTGTACTTATATTTCATTTTATACTGGGTATACAATAAATATCTATTTGTTAAACTATGGACCCCAGTACTCCAGGCCCATTTGTCACTATTCGATCACTTTATGGCCATAATACCTACAACGATTGTGCACAGTTGCAAAAGTGCTTCCTCTCAATAGCTCGCTACAGGCAACATTTACGCTTCGCCCACAGATGCAAAAGCAATCGAATTATACCTAAAGGGTTCCGATACAAAGCCCCGTTCCACAACTCTCATATGGATCGTGCCTGCTTTAACTTCAGCCTACGCACATTAAATTTATGGATATCCCATCTCCACCGTGAAATCAGGAACGCTGACTACAACAAGTCCAGACTGTTACAACATCTACAAGGTAAGGTCTCGCCTATTGTATTTACAAACCTTATACATACCATCTGCCATCGGGCTAGTCAGACCTCGGATACCTACCGTTTACGCCAACAGCGCAAGTTCATAAACTTGAGCATAGAAACTAACTCCTTAAAGACAAACACTCGTTCAGACGACACGACTTCTTTCGTCTTGAATCTAAGTAACAAACAACTGTCCAACGAGCAGCTGAGTGTTTTATCAAACGGTATGAAATTCGCCGTTATACCATCGAAACCTCCCATCACACAGCTCGCTATGGGTATAGAAGCCAGTATTACCAACCTTCCCGAAGAAACTGCCAACGAGATCTGATTCAAGACTGCCGCAGTCCTCCGCAACACTCGAAAAACGTGCTCAAACCTCAACCACCGCCAACGTGCCGCCCTGTCATCTATAAGAAAAGACAACTCCATCGTTGTACTTCCTGCGGATAAAGGGCGCCGGACTGTTGTGCTGGACCGATCAGCCTACCGAGAGAAAGCCTTGGCCCTATTACTCAATCCTAACGTATATGAACCTCTACCTGATCCTCCCGTTAAAGTCTTGAAACGTCTGGAAGCAAATGTTAATAAACTTGTCCACGCATGGCTTAAAGATAAGAAGATCCCGACCGCGACTCACCATCTTCTGCGTGCTACTGGCTGCCAACTACCGCAATTCTACGGATTACCAAAGATCCATAAACCGGGTATTCCTCTCAGACCTATAGTGTCTTGCTGCAGTGCCCCAACGTATGAACTGTCCAAACACATCGCGAGCCTCCTCTCGCCTCTTATAGGTAATACATCTCACACCGTTAAAAACAGCAGTGAATTCATTAACACCATTAAGGACATTTCAATCCCTGATAACTCTATCATGGCATCATTTGACGTGGTTTCTTTATTCACCTCGATTCCCGTCCAACAGGCCGTGCACTGCGCCAGAAGGCTCCTTGAGAGCGACTTAAGCCTCCAATCCAGGACGTCACTATCCACTGATGACATCTGTACCGCCCTCAACCTATGCCTCTCTAGCAGCATCTTCACCTTTGAAGACTCACTCTACAAACAAGTACATGGCACTGCTATGGGTGCCCCTGTCAGTTCCGTAGTAGCTAACATCGCCATGGAAGATCTGGAGAAGCAGATACACCAGAACCCACCTACACCTATTACAACGTGGTGTAGATACGTCGACGATACTTTTTACCATAATACCACGTGGTTCTGAAACGGTACTACTAGAATACCTCAACTCTCTATCTAATTTCATCAAGTTTACCGTAGAATCAGAGGTGGACGGTTCGCTCCCGTTTCTGGACGTGCTAGTGCATCGCGTAGGCCCACATCTAGAGACCTCAGTATACCGCAAACCCATGTGGTGCGGTCAATTCACCAACTACGGGTCCGGCCACGCTCCAAGCCATCTCAATAGCACTGCCCGCACCCTGTTCTCCAGGGCCTGGAGCCATTCCAGCACCGACACAATTAGACGTAACGAGATCTCCCGTGTGAAGGCGGACCTAACCAGATGCGGTTATCCATCCCATGTACTAAACAGATGCTTGTTACAGGCACAAGAACTTACCTCCAACCCAAGACCTCCGAAGCAAGTCGGCATATCATCCGCCTACATTCCGTACTATCCAGGAGTGTCAGGACGTATCTCGAAGATCCTGAAAAGTTACAACATCAAATGTGTGCAATTACCAGGTAGGAACCTACGTTCATTTGTCTCCAGTGTGAAGACCCCTGTCACACCTGTCTTACGCAGCAATGTAGTGTACCGTATCACCTGTAGGGCCTGTAACAGTTGCTACGTAGGTGAGACGTCTCCAGGATCGCCTCACGGAACACGACAGAGCAATCCGGCTTGCCGAAACTGACCAGTCCGCGCTTGCAGAACATTTTTGGGCTACCAACCACGATCTTGACCCCAAGCGCGACTTTGAGATAGTGGACCACGCGCGACACTTTCGCCACCGCTTATGGCTAGAGTCACTAAACATAATAAACAACCCTAAGGCATTAAATCGCCAGAAAGGCATGCGTATACATCCAATCCTGGAGACAACCGTTTTATTGATGGATGATCACTGGTGCAAGGCAGCACACGTCCGTGCTACAACAATGACGAATGAGTAACGTGCCACACTTTGCTTGTAATGTATTCAAATTTGTCAGTTGATAAAGGGACACGAGTTCCGAAAGCTACTGAACTGAAATTGTACTTATATTTCATTTTATACTGGGTATACAATAAATATCTATTTGTTAAACTATGGACCCCAGTACTCCAGGCCCATTTGTCACTAAAAAAAATGCTGTTTGGTATTTAGTTAAGAAATGGATTGCCATCTTAAGCAGTGGAAAGAATGATTTCGATACTCATCTGTATGCATGATGTTAGTCAGACAAGTTTGAGGAGCCCTAAGCATGCAGTCTTTCACAGAATGTTTTACAAGCATATAGTGTGCACACAAACGAGGGGGAGGGTGCTTTTACTACACCAACAAAAAACTAAAAATAAAAAAAATACCTTTTATATATTTTCCATTTCCCCATAGGTCAGATTTATCAGGTTCAGCTATTCATGGAAGAAACTTGTTGCATTCATTAACAATTTGACTCCAGCAATCCATTCTATAATTCTATCCCACTTAGCTTGATCATGAATTTGAAGTGTGATAGACCCTCCACTCTTCAGCAACTAGACTTCAACAACAATACTAGAAAGTATTGGCATCTGTGTTCATTGAAGTGTAATTTAAGAAGTTTTCCTGGATATCTTGCTGAGCAGCTTTATTCTTTTTTTTTTTTTTTTCACCCTTGTAGTTACTAAGTTGAAACATTAGCATTAGGAGGCATATGATGCAAGCTTATGTAGCATCAGCCAAAAAAAACAAATAAAAAACCTCCCATAGCCTTGATTCCAGCAATGTGGCAAAAAGTGAAAAATTGTATTGTATGGATTATTTTGAAGGAAACGTTTGGAAATGTATCCTTTTGCAAGAATTTCTTGGTGTTCATTGAGGTTTTTCCTGCAATGGACATCAGTATGGCTGAAGTTGCTGTTGTGCTGAAAAAAGTCTAAGAAGAGAAATCACCTCCACCCACCATGACCATTTTATAATGGAATATTTCACTGTTCAAAACTAATGCTTGTCTAGATTGGAAAGAGATAACAAGCAACAGTTTCATTCTCACAAAATCTTGTAAGCTGTATTGTGTTATTTGATTTTTCCATATTTCATAGAGTACTTTGGACATGAAATTACACTGAAGAATGTTTTATATGTAGGGTTAGCTGTGAATTTAAAAAAAAAAAAAAAAAAATCCTCTAGATGTATATTTTGGGATCTGATGACCTGTTTGTCAGATTTGTAAAGAAGTAAATACTTGTAATTAAACTTTTTTTTTTTTCTCTCTCTTGCTAAAGGATCGCCTTGCTGCAATTGCAGAAGCAGAACTGATCCAAGAAAGAATAGAAGAAGAAGAAAGAAAAAGAGAAGAAGAAAAGAAAGAGAAAAAAGAGCTGGAGATTAAGGAACGGACAAAAAGAGCAGAGGAAAGGCAAAAAACTGTCCAAGGTTGTTCACTGTTATTTACTTTAAATATTATGAATTGCTTGATAAAATTCAATAGAAATAGTACTAATGCTATGTTGTTGTTATTGTTATTATTGGGTTTAAAGACACAAGGGCAACTGAGGCCAAATTGTGTCTATTTATTGTTTAATTGCATGATCCTATCTTTATTGTTGTTAAATTATATACTTTTGTATAGGCCAATACATTTTAAGTATATTAAAAGTTCTTCAATATTTGCATTGTTTCCTAGGATATGAGATAAATCAGGTGATACGTTAAGCCTGGAAACTGATTGAAACGTGTTTGACCAGATGGTTGAATGTAAGGGACAATCAAGCAGAAAATGGCGGACCGTAAGCCGACAGTTACAGGATGAACACTGAGGTGGGCTTTCTCCCAATAGCAAGTAGAGATGGGTATGATGTGTATGTCCAATTCTTAGCCTTGCCAACACCACTTCCTCACGTCTGTTTGGTCTGAAGCAAGAGAGCCACAGCTTTGGTTCTTGTTTTATTTGGTAAAGTTTGTTGTTAGTATTCCTTTTCCATGTCTGTGACCAGTTGTCGTAACATGCTTTACGAATTACAGGCTTGTAATCCGTGTATGGGACCTGAGGATGTTGTGAGAGAGTGGGTTGAGGATGTTTAGCGGCAAAGTCTGCACTTTCATTTCCCGGAATGCCAGAATGGCCAGGGATCCAGCAAAAGCTGATTGACTGATTGGACGCACCACAGGAAAATAGTTGGGAATGAATTTCTTTCAATGTAGGATGAGAAGAGGAGAAATTCTTCCTTATAGCATAGATAGCACTGAGGGAATCAGTGTAAATTATTGCGGGTGAGATGCAAAGTTCAATTATCTTATTAAGTGCTAACTTGATGGCATAAAGTTCAGTAGTGAAGACACTGTATGATAAAGGTAGTGTGGTTGAAATTGTACATGTAGGAAAAACAGCTGCAGCACCTACCTTACTATCAGTTTTCGACCCATCGGTATATATTTTACATGCATCGGAGTTAAGGGTAGCATGGGCTGAGTGCAACTGTCTCATGTTATTGGGAGGTATGACATTCTTCCCCCACTGGAGAAAATATGTATCATGTGAGGCACAAACATATGTCCAGGGTGGAACAGGTGCAGTTGTGTTCTGAAAAATATCAGCTAAATCAATATTCCAACTGTGAATAAGATCTTTGATCCTGAGTGAAGCAGGACGATTTTCATGTGGTTTATTCTCATAAAAAGAATCCCACCGAGTGTGATAAAGATACTCCCAACTGGGGTGCGATGGAAGACTCTGGATCTTAGAAGCATAGAAAAGCAATAATGTTTTCCTACGAAGATGTAATGGCGGCTCGTGGGCTTCAACATAAAGGCTTTGCATGGGAGAAGTCCTGAATGCGCCCAGAGCAGTCCTCAGGGCATTGTGCTGGATGACATTTAGCAGATCTAGTGTGCTTTTCCTAGCTGAGTCATATACGGGAGAACCATAATCTAAGCGTGAACGGATCAGAGATTTGTAGAGGTGAAGTAAGGAGTACCGATCAGCTCCCCATGACATGGATGAGACTGATCGAAGCATGTTCAACTGTTTTAGACAAGTAGTTCTTAGATATGTGATATGTGCTTGGAAGTTAAGCTTACTATCTAATATCAGACCAAGAAATCTGATGCTGTTTACAACTGGTATTGGACAATTGTTTAGCCGTAATTCTGGATGGTGGTGGACAGCACGTTTCTTACAAAAGTGAGTGGTGGTAGACTTTTGTTCAGCTAGTCGATATCCGTTGCGTGACATCCAGGATTCAATTCTGTTAATGGCAAGTTGGAGTTGACGCTCAATGGTGTTCATGCTTTGAGATTGGCAGGAGATTGCGAGGTCATCCGCGTACATATAAGCCTCCACAGTTTTGGGGATGTCTTTAGTTATGCTGTTGACTCGAATTGCAAATAATGTTGCGCTGAGTATAGATCCCTGTGGTACTCCTTCTTCCTGAATATGGGGTGTAGACAGTACGTTCTGATAACGGACCTGAAAAGAGCGGTGGCGCAGGAAATTCTGAATTATCTGAGGGAGATGACCCCTTAGTCCTAGGTGATAAAGGTCCATAATAATACCATGTCGCCAGGTAGTATCAAATGCCTTTTCAATATCTAAATTGACCATGACTAGATGTTGCTTCATGACAAAGGCATTCCGAATATTCGATTCAGCTTTGATAAGTACATCAAGAGTGGATCTGTTCTTACGAAAGCCACTCTGATGATCTGTTAAAAGGTTTTCTGCTTCTAAGATCCAGGTAAGTCTCGTATGTATCATTCTTTCAAAATTTTCCCCATGCAGCTTGTGAGAGATATTGGCCTATAATTGTTAACCAAAGAAGGGTCTTTGCCTGGTTTTGGTATGGCAAGTATGTGAGAGTGACGCCACGAAAGTGGATAATCATTTTCTGAGAAGATTCGATTATAGAAGATCAATAGGGTACACAAGTCCTCTTCAAGTAATTGTTTTAGCATGATGTAATGTACGTCGTCTGGGCCGGCAGCACTATTTGAAGATTTATTTAAGGATTCTTTGAGTTCTGTTATATTAAATGGTTGATTGTATGGAAGTGAGAGCCATGTGGAAAAGTTAATTTTGCGGCGTTCTGCATCTGCCTTGATGCACTGAAAGGAGATGGAGTAGGAAGCAGAAGCAGATATTGAAGAAAATGATTCTGCTAGTGCATTCGCGATTTCCTTAGGTGCCGAGAGATCTTTTCCATTCCAACAGAGTATTGGAGAGGGTGGTCGAATGAATTTTCCATTTAGCGCTTTAATTCTTCTCCAAATGAATCGTGGGTCAGTGTCTTTGGTGATAGTTGAGGCAAATGAGATCCAGGAGTCACGCTTGGCTTTTCTCCTAATCTGCCTTGCTTTGGCTTTAAGTCTTTTGTATTCTATTAGATTACAGGTTGTAGGAAACTTACGGAATTTGTTCCAAGCACGGTTTTTCTCACGTTTGGCATTAGAACAATCTGTGTTCCACCAGTTGTTATGGTGGGAGCACTTGTGAGGTCGTGACTTCGGAATTGAATTTTTTGCTGCATTTAGTATCTGATTGGTAATGTAGTTAGTTACGTCTTTAGCATTAGTAGAGGCATTTGATGCAAGAAAGCAAGCTTATGCAGCATCAGCCAAAAAAAAAAAAAAAAAAACCCACTTCCACTTCACCCCTCTGTTCGTTCAAAATACCTGTCCAGCTGAGCCTTAAACTTATTTAGGCTATCAACCTCCACCACAAGGGATGGCAGTCTGTTCCACCAACCAACCACCCGCTGGCTAAAGGCAAATTTCCGCACGTCTATCCTACATCTGTCTTTCCTCAATTTGAATTTATGCCCTCTCAGGTGATTTTTCTGAGCTAGAGGAAGAATCCCATCAGCATTGAGCATGCTTAAACCATTCAAGACTTTATACACCTCTATCAGATCACCTCGCTGGTGCCTAGTCTCCAGACACTGTAATTTGCAAAACTTAAGCCTTTCTTCGTAAGAGCACCCCTTTGTTCCATTCACTAATCTTGTTGCCCTTCTCTGTACTCGTTCCAGCAGCTCTACATCCTTCTTGAAATGAGGCCTCCAGGTCTGTATACAGTACTCTAGGTGTGGCCTGACCATTGCCTTATACAATGGAATAATCACCTCCTTATCCCTGCTGAAAAAATTCCTGTATATCATTGACAATACTCCATGAGCTACTCTTGCAGCCCATCTGCACTGCTCAGAGAACTTCATATCTGCCTGCACAATCACCCCCAAGTCCCTTTCATTCTCTACCACTGTCAGTGTAGTACCACAGAGTTGATACGTTGCTCTGGGGTTGCTGTTTCCCATGTGTAGTACTTTACATTTGTCAATGTTAAACTTCATTTGCCACCTCTCAGCCCATCTGCTCAACCTTTCCAGATCCTGTTGCAGCAGCATATTGTCAGTAGTGTCCTTGACAACCCTGCCAACCTTTGTATCATCTGCAAACTTGGACATTAAGCTTGATATACCATCATCAATATCATTTATAAATACAGAAAACAATAATGGACCCAACACTGAGCCCTGAGGGACTCCACTAATAACATTAGTCCACGATGAGCAGTGTCCATTGATTACCACTCTCTGTCTTCTCCCACTCAACCACCCCTTTATCCATAGCAGCAATTTGCCTCCAATGTCACACTGCTCCAATTTGTGTAGCAGTCTTCCATGTGCAACAGTATCAAAAGCCTTTCTAAGATCCAAGTATATAATATCAAAGCTATTCCCTGCATCCAGTTCTTTTGTGACTGCATCATAGTATCCAATCAAGTTGGTCAGGCAAGACTTCCCCTTAACAAAACCATGCTGTGTCTGAGCTATAACTGAAGTCTTGTCTAAATGATCCTGCAGTGCTTCTTTAACCAGTGCCTCCATTAATTTTCCTGGAACAGAAGTTAAGCTCACAGGTCTATAGTTACTTGTGTCAGCCTTTGATCCTCCTTTGTGAATTGGGGTCACATTTGCACATTTCCAGTCTATGGGTACCTCCCCTGAGTCCAAGGAAGCTCTCATAATTATGGCTAAGGGTTTGCTTACTTCCTTTGCTGCCTCCTTTAATATAACTGGATAGATCCCATCCACCCCGGGTGACTTTCTTGTGTTTATCTTCAACAGTTTCTCCTCCACTTTACTCCCAGTTATTTCAAGATTCTGTAGCTTACTGCTAGAGTTGAATACACCTCTGGCATTCCCCTTGCTGAATAACTCCTCATGTGTGAATGTCGATGCAAAATATTCATTTAGTTTGTTAGCTACCTGAGCAGGATCTTCAACAGTTGACCCATCAATATCAAGTGGACCAATCTGATTCATCCCCTTCCTTCTAGAGTTTACATAAGTAAAGAACTCTTTGCTGTTTTTCTTTGCATCCCTTGCCAAGGATTTCTCGTAATCTGCCTTCGCCTGCCTAACCTCCTTTGTAACTTGGTTGCATATCAACTTGTATCTATCATAGGCTTCTGTATCATGTGTTAATTTGTAAGTATCCCATGCATTTTTCTTCTCTGCCCTATGCCTCATTAGTTCATCTGACATCCATTTTGGCCTAAACCTTGAACAATATTTCTTAGTTGGTATGTAAAGCCTAGTAGCTTCCAAGATAAGTTCTTTGAATGCTTCCCATTTTGAATTTGCTGTTGGTAACATCATCAGTTGGTCCCACTGTATAGAATTTAAATACTGTCTCAGTCCATCGTAGTCGCCTTTACGGAAGCAATAACCCTTCCCTTTACCCCTAATGGTAGTTACCTCTTTCAGTAAATCCCACTTCAGCACACTGTGATCACTGCCACCTAGTGGTTCATTTATCTGCAGATTCTTAATGCATGAAGAATCACTGCTGATAATCAAATCAAGAGTATTACTCCCTCTAGTTGCCTCCCGAACATGCTGATGTAGAAAACAATCATCCAATAAATCCACAAAAGCCCTGCTAGTGTGTGAGTAACCAGCCCCCAAATTCCAGTCAATATCTGGGAAATTAAAATCTCCCATTATAAGACTCTCTGATTTACTGGCCCACTCTATTTCCCTGTACAGTTCCTTATTATACTCATCAGAGTCATTAGGCCTATAGCACACTCCTACTCTCAATTTTGATCTCCCAATGCTTATGTCACACCAAACTGACTCAACACTGCACTGTCCAGCGATGTCGACTGGCTTCACTTCCTTGGTTTTTATGTGTTTCTTAACGAATAGCATAACCCCTCCCCCCTTCCTATCCTGTCTATCCTTTCTGTAGACGTTGTACTCCCCAAATTGCAGTTCTGCATCCCTTATATCTGTGTGACACCACGTCTCTGATATCCCAACAATATCTGCCTTTGATGTTTTGAGCAATACCTGTGGCAGCATACAGACTCATTTCGATTTGAAAGTAAGAGTTTCAGAATGTCATCTCAAGTGAATGAAAGCATATAGAACGATATCTATAGATTTCTAAGTTCTGACATTAAAATCTAATCCTAATTTAAGTATTCCATCTCGTGTTTACAGTGCCAGTTTCTTCCTGCGCCAATTCCTGGTGGTGGAAATTTGAACTAATTTTTTTTCTTCTACAAATTGCTTCCCCATACCCTAAATGACATACCCACAGATTTTTCACAGCACTATCTCTAACTGCTTTGACACCAGGGTCTCCTGAATAAGGAAACTTATTTTATAACCACCTGGTACATGTAAATTTTGTGATGATACATTGACAGTGATACTTTTTTAAAAGCACCATGACAGAATTGTAAAGTTAGTATTTGTTGTGTTGCTGTTTCTGGCCTATTTGCTACCAAGAAGCAATAATTATTCCTGGTACCTGTCCATACCACGAGGAGGCAGTCCACAACTATGCTTGTGCTGTCTAGTCTAGGAGGACAAGGCTATGGATCTTGCATTCATTGGAAAGTAGAAGCCAATAACCTATGGAAGACAGCAGTCCTGACTCCCAATCCACTGGTAACCAAAGCCATTGGTACTAACAAGGAATCCCCCTCCCCCTGAAAAAACATGACCAGCAGAAAAAAAAGAAAATGGTAGAATAAAAAAATAAAAGGAAAGGAATGTATTTCCAAGAATAAGTGAAGTGAAACCAGAGTATTTCTGCCAACCTGCAAATTATATAACTTGTGCAGTGAGAACATTGAAGCTACAGTAAGCCCAAGTGAAAAAGCACTATCATACTCTTAAAATGATCACTGAAAATTACTCAGCAATTCTAGAGCAGAAAAATTTTGCTAAAGAAATGCTTGATCCCATTTTAAAAAAATGGCCTGCAATATTTTCTTGAAGGCACATTTCTTGCATTTGTAGTTAAGCACTTTTGCCATTAGATCTGGCTGTTATCAGTAATGAACATAAAGGTTTTGTCAATTGATTTTTGATATGTGAAAGCACTCAATATGAAGATAGAATTCAAATATTCTGCAAAGTATCATTACATTTTGATTAGAGAAGCCCACTTGTCGATTTGTTATAGAATTAAACAAAATATTTTGTATATAATTTGCTGTATCGTCAGTTACAGTAAAATTTTATTCCTACACAACTCTCATTTCCTGTCTTTTTCTGGTGTGGGAATACTAAATTTTCATATTTAGATTTAAATTCAGTAAATTTTGATTTATTAAAATCGCCCAACTTCTCAATAAAGGAGTGAATTTTGTTTGGTTTTGTATTATTATAATTTTTTATTTATTTTTACCTATTCCAATGAATATTATAAAAGATGTTTTCTTCTAGTTAATGTTAACCATAACTAAATTTTATTTTTCTTTAACAGAAAAAATTGTATTGCCCAAGCTTAAAGAGCAAAATTTAGATTTTACGTACACCTTTTGTGAAGTTGATGAGGAAGAATATGACACTTCATTTGAGTAAGTCTCATAAATATGAATTCATATTTATATAATTTCAATTTCAGTAGTTTATTTGGGTAATTTAATTCAGAAATTTTTAAAATATAACCATAATGTGATGTTACATGAGTATTTTAGGGAGAATATAGTCCTTTTAATTAAATGAAAATGGGAGACTTGCTAGTGGAGAAAACTGCATTCAACTCATTAATTAGCCATAAAAATTGGTATAGGTTGTCACTTGGTTAAATATCCTTAAATGTTGATACTAAATTCTGTCCTTAAAAGCTGCACAAGCTACATGAAAGCTTGGACAGGGTAAATGCCCTCGAGGGATTTAAATTGAGGGCCCATCAGTCTCTGAGCTGCCCATATCAATGCCAGAGCTTGCTCTTGAACATCACGTAACACAGATGCTGGAATAAAGTCACCAACAACAGGAAATAGTTGTTGTTGGTGACTATCAGGAAACAGAGAACATATCGTGCAAAAAGGGTAGGTGGAACAGCACCAGGGTATGTCTGCCAGTGGCAAAGGTTGATGACGTTGTGCAGATATCATCTTTTAAGGGCACAAAAGGTGATATTGTTGTACACGTTAGCACTGATATTAAGAGCAGGAGACTGGTGGAATTACTTAACAAGTACAGGTCATTGTTGAAAAAAAGCCATCAGTTAGGGTTGAATTTGAAAGTGTCTGCAATTCTGCCAAACACGATAGGAGGGAGTATAAGATGACAGCCTTGTCGTTCAATTTGGCCCTGGAGAGATTGTGCAATGCTCAAAGGGTAGAATTTTTTTCAGCGTGGTCTGTGCTTGTCAACAGGAGAGACTGCTTCTACAGGGATGGGATTTTTGATATGTGATTTTTGATATGAAATTTTGAATAGAAAGGGTGCAAGAATATTTGCTGATTCTATCGAAACAGTGTTAGGAAGGTCAGAAAACTGCTAGCTTGGGAAGGGGATACACAGACTAATAGATTAACAGTAGCAGCTGGCAGAGGTGAAAGTGATTCTTGCACCGCTATTGGAATGAGCAGCAGCCTAGAAAACAAGGTGTGGGAGATATCAGACTGCTGGGAGTCATTGCGGAACAAGTAAATACATGGGCTGTGTTAGGGTAGCTAAGAATGGGAACAGGTGCATGCATACTTATGTGTACACCGATGCTAGGAGTTTGGTAAATAAATTTGAGTTTGAGATGTTCATCAAAGGCAGATATTGTTGGGATAACAGAGACATGGTGTCAAACAGATAAGAAATGCAGAACTCTAATTTGGGAAGTACAATGTGTACAGGAGAGGGGTTATGCTATTAGTTAGAAACACATAAAATCCAAGGAAGTACAGTCAGTCGACATGGGTGGACAGAGTAGTGCCGAGTCAGTTTGGTGTGACATAAGCACTGGGAAAACAAAATTGAGAGTAGGAGTGTATTATAGGCCTAATAACTCTGAGTATAATAAACAACTGTACAGAGAAATAGTGAGCCAGTAAATCAGATTGTCTTATAATGGGGAAATTTTAATTTTCTGGATATTGACTGGAATTTGTGGGTTGGTCATTCACACACTAGCAAGGCTTTTGTGGGTTGGTCATTCACACACTAGCAAGGCTTTTGTGGGTTTATTGGATGATTCTTTTATACAGCAGCATGTTTGCGAGGAACTAGAGGGAGTAATACTCTTGATCTGATTATCAGTAGTGATTTTTCATGCATTAATAATCTGCAAGTAAAGGAACCACTAGGTGGCAGTGAGCACAGTGTGCTGATGTGGAATTTACTCAGAGGTAACTATCATCAGGGGTAAAGGAAAGGGTTTTTGCTTTCATAAAGGTGACTACGGAGGTCTGAGACAGTATTTAAATTCTGTATGGTGGGACCAACTGATAATGTTACCAACAGCAAACTCAAAATGAGAAGCATTCAAAGAATTAATCTTGGAAGCTACTAGGCTTTTCATACCAACTAAGAAATATTGTTCAACGTTTAGGTCTAAATGGATGCCAGATGAACTAATGAGACCTGTGGCAGAGAAGAAAAATGCATGTGATTCATATAAATTAACAGATGATACAGAAGCCTATGATAGATATAAGCTGGTCTGTAACCAAGCCACAAAGGAGGTTAGGCAGGCAAGGGCAGATTACGAGAAATCTTTGGCAAAGGTTGCAAAGGAAAACAGCAAAGAGTTCTTTACCTATGTAAACTCTAGAAGGAAGGGAATGAATCAGATTGGTCTGCTTGATGTTGATGATCCTGCTCAGATAGCTAACAGACTATTTTGCATCTTTTGCATTCACATGATTTATTCAGGGAGGAGAATGCCAGAGGTGTATTGAACTCTGGCAGTGAGCTATATGAATTTGTAATAACTGAAAGCAAATTGGAGGAGAAATTCTTGAAGATAAACATAAGAAAAGCACCTAGTGTGGATGGGATCTATCCAGTTATATTAAAGGAGGCAGCAAAGGAAGTTATTGTTTTGGTTTTTAGGAGCATTAGCAACTAAGGCCATATTGCTCTGGGGATATGCGGTGGTCATTCCCTGATCTAGCAAAGGAAGTAAGCAAACCCTTAGCCATAATTATGAGCTTCTTTGGACTCGGGAAGTACCCATGGACTGGAGATGTGCAAATGTGGTCCCAATACACAAAGGAGGGTCAAAGGGCGACAGATAATTACAAACCTGTTAGTTTAACTTCTGTTGCAAGGAAATTAATGGAGTCAATGGTTAAAGAAGCACTGTAGGATTATCTAGATAAACCCATTAAGACTTCAGTTATAGTTTGGAGACAGGATGGGTTTGTTAAGGGGAAGTATTGTCTGACCAACTTGATTGGATACTATGATGTGGTCACAAAGGAACTGGATGCAAAGAATTTTTATATCATATATTTGGATCTTCGAAAAGCTTTTGATACAGTTGCACATGGAAGACTGCTGCACAAATTGGAGTAGTGTGGCATTGGAGACAAATTTCTTCTATGGCTAAAGGGATGGTTCGGTGGAAGTAGGAGTAGACAGAGTGGTAATGAATGGACACTGCTCTTCTTGGACCAATGTTATTAGTGGAGTTCCTCGGGGTTCAATTTTGAGTCCATTGTTGTTTTCTGTATTTATAATTGATATTGATGATGGTATATCAGGCTTAATGTCCAAGTGTGTAGATGATACGAAGGTTGGCAGGGTAGTCAAGGTCACTGACAGTACGCTGCTGCAACAGGATCTAGAAAAGTTGAGCAGATGGGCTGAGAGGTGACAACTGAAGTTAACATTGACAAATGTAAAGTACTCCATATGGGTAGCAGTAACCCAAGAGAAATTTACCAACTGTGTGGTACTACTGATGGTGGTAAAGAATGAAAAGGACCTGGGGTAATTGTGCAGTCAGATATGAAGTTTTCTGAGCAGTGCAGATGGCCTGCAAGAGAGCTCATTGTGTTTTGTTAATGATATACAGCAATTTTTCTAGCAGGGATAAGGAGGTGATTATCCCCTTGTATAAGGCAGTGGTCAGGCCACACCTTGAGTACTGTATACAAGTCTGGAGGCCTCATTTTAACAAGGATGTATAGCTGTTGGAACGAGTACAGAGAAGGGCAACAAGATTAGTGAATGGAACAAAGGGTTGCTCTTACGAAGAAATGATTAAGTTTTGCAGTTTACAGTGTCTGGAGACTAGGCACCTGTGAGGTGATCTGATTGAAGTGTATAAATCCTTGACTAGTTTGAGTATGCTCAATGCTGATGGGATTCTTTATCCTGCATAGAATAATCACCTGAGAGGGCATAAATTCAAATTGAGGAGAGAGAGTTGTAGGATAGGTTTGCGGAAGTTTTCCTTTAGTCAGCAGGTGGTTGATTGCTAAACAAACTTTCATCTGATGTAGAAGTTAATAGTTTAAATTGTTTGAAGGCCAGAACTATACAAAAATTGAGCAAGTGGATGGGTGAAATGAGAAGGGTTTTTTTTTTTTTTTTTTTTTTGCTGATGCTACATATGCTTGCTTTCTTTCATCATATGACCCTACTAATGCTAACCAGAACTTTATGGATTAAAGTCAAGTAAGCAAGGTGGCCAATCCACGTGGAAATAGTAAAAAACTTTGTAGGGTTTTAAAAATGTGCATGTAGCAAAGCTCAGAAAAGAATTCATTCAAACTTGTTTGTTCTGACTAATTCACTTTGTAAAGAAGTGAATACTTTGCGTTGGAATTATTTTGAAACTTAATTCCTTTCCTTTTCCTCATGGAAGTGAATGACTGTTTTTCTTCTTTCAAGTTCCTTTGTTGATTATCTTCATTAAAATTCCAGAGGAATTTCTTCTGGAAAAAATACATTCATCTTATTTGTTAGTTGTTGTTATCCCTATCGACAATGGCTCCTCCATAGCCAGGTGGGCAGGAGCAGCAGTGCGTAGCACACGCTTCTTGATTAGACCAGGGTTCGAGCCCGTGACCACCATATACGGAGGATGCAGAAAGGTCAGGGAATGACCACCGCATATCTCCGGAGAAATATGGCCTTAGTTGCTAATACTCCTAAAAACCAAATAACAACAACTATCGACAACAGGTGAAATTTCCAGAGTTGGATCTTAGGCAGAAGGAATAAGGTTTTTGGGTATTTTGATGCAGTCAGGCATGAAAGTTAGCTTACAGCCAGGAAGTCACATGGTTTGCTATCAGTATTTGCCTCCTCTTTGATCTTCAGAAAATGAGGTTATAGTTCTGTTATGAGCTCAATGGTGAGACTGCATATGAGAAATGGCACTGAGTTTCTTTCTTGACATTGACTGTCATTGAATCCATGAAATGTAGGTGACTCAATAGTTGAAAATATTGGTGAGGCATCCTTATAAGGAGAGATTAAAAATGTGTGGCTTACAGAGCTTGGAAGCCTGGTATTTCAGAGTATCTGAGAGAGTGTGAAGGGATTGGGGAGGGAAAAATTTAATGATAGTAGAATTTTAACTTTGAATTGGGACACAGAAACCAGGGGGCAAATATAAACTATTGGGGGGAACTAACAGACTGAACATCAACAAATTAACATTTCATCAGAATGTTGTAGACCACTGAATAAAATGCTTCCTAGGTAGTTGGGGTTGATTGTTTCATAGAGGCACACCAATTTCACCATTTTTAATTGTGCAGCTCTAAAAATTCCATTAAGTTCTGATGGGATTGATTACAGATCTGCACTAACTTGATGTGCCATGTATGCAGGAACAGATGTCTCACTTGTATAACTTGAGGAATAGATGTAAAGGAATTGAATAAAATTTAATTTATAGAAAGATTAGTCTGTAGAATGTGAACTTAATATAAGATTACCAAGGCAATTAAATCTTTAAATGAACCTTGATTTGTTTTGAATCTTCAAATGATGTGCAAATTGAAAGGAATTTTTGAACAAAGCAGAAATTTAATGCTACTTGAACACTGCCTATTGAAATTTGATCATTAACTGTCCAGATCAGATCAAACTGTGTATTGTTACAATTTTCTTTTTTGCTTATGTTTGTTAGACTACTTGAATCTTTGCTTTTTCTAAAATTTCAAGATTTAAAGGTTAGGAAATAAACAAATAAAAAATACCCTGAAAAAAAAATCAAGGTGATATCATTGGAATTATTTTAGAATGAGAATGTCTGGTGGAAAGGGATGGGGGACATTATGTAATGATATCTTTAACAAAAATATGTACTTATACAGTTGTGCCCCTGTATCCGCTGATTCAGTTACCTGTGGTTAACCATGGAATGAAAAAAGAAAAAACTTAACACGTACTACTCACATGTCCAATACGATGCTTCCCTTTATTTTTAACGATGTAGATTGTAAATCAGATAGCTTCCCTTTATATTTTTTAAAATGTCTTGTATGGTTTGGTCACCAACATTATAGTGGCTCTTTATCGAGATTTAACGGCTGCACCATTTACAAACTTTTGAATAATTTCAAGTTTTTGTTTAATTTGAAAGCACAACTCTCTTGCATTTGCCCATTTTTGTGATTTCTAAACACAAAAAAAAAAAAAAAAAATATATATATATATATATATATATATATATATATGTATATATATACAGGGTGTCTCAAAAATATTGGTACAAACGGTTAGGAGAGGTAGGTAACATCTAAAGGAATGTGAATCGCATAGGAACCCATAACCGGAAACATCACCATAAGTCGGTACATAGCGCTATTCATCAGTTCGCGAGAGGGGAAAATTTCTGGTTTACTCATTCAAGTAGTAGTCGCTGCACGGAGAGCATGCATCGATATACGAACTGTGAGCTGGCAGACATGCACCTAGTGTATGGATTAGCAGAGGGCAATGGACGAGCCGCTCAAGAATTTATGGAGAATGCTTCCCAGACAGACATGTACCGGACCATCGTTTGTTTGCACGTGTGCATCAAAATTTGTGCACTCATGGGTCATTTAGAGGTAACAGGAGTAGTGCGGGCAGACCACGTTCGATGCGAACTCCCGCCATGGAAGAAAGTGTGTTGAATGCCATCCAGAATAATCCTACTACCATCACACGTGCTGTTGCCTCTGCCTTAGGAGTGTCTCGTTGCAGTGTACAGCGTGTCTGGCACGACGATTCCTTACACCCATTTCATCTCCAGAGGGTTCAGTTACTGCTCCCCCAAGATCATCCTGTACGTGTGGCTTTTGCGCAGTGGTTTCTCCAAGAAAGTGTTCAAGACTTATTTTCCAGCTTATGTTTTGTTCACAGATGAGGCTTATTTCACTCAGGAAGGCTTATTCAATCAGCACAATGCTCATGTGTGGGCTCACGACAACCCACACGGCGTGTGCCCCATGTGACACAACATCGCTTCACAATAAATGTGTGGGCAGGTATGGTCAGTGACTGCTTAGTTAGTCCATACCTGTTACCATCCCGCAGGAACTCCGCTAAATATCGGATCTTTCTTGAACAAGTTCTACCAGGGTTACTTGACCATGTTCCAGCAAATGTGAGATGCAACATTTGGTTTCAACATGGCGCCTGCCCATTATGGAAGATGTGTTCATGACCATTTCAACAGGCGTTTTGGGCGTCGATGGATTGGCTGTGGTGGACCTGTTGCCTGGCCCCCACGATCACCTGATTTATCAAGTCTTGATTTCTTTCTGTGGGGGGCCTTCAAATCTATCGTGTATGAATTGCCTGTGGAGACGGAAATGGATCTCGTGGCGAGACTCGTCTGCGCTGCTGCTGCTACTGTCAAAGAAACTCCAGGTGTGTTTGACCGTGTCCGCCAATCCATGCTATGTCGGTGTCACACATACATCGCATCTCATGGTGGAACCTTTTGAGCATCTGTTATAACATCATGAAATGCATCCATCTCATACTCCATTGTTAATATTATGTCAAATGAATTGTTTGCCACTAAATACTGTCTTGTGTAATTTCTGCTTCTTGTGCCTCTGCTACTACTTTCCCCGTGATGTTTCCAGTTATGGGTTCCTATGCGATTCACGTTGCTTTAGATGTTACCTACTTCCCCTAAACGTTGTACCAATATTTTTGAGACACCCTGTATAGTTAGTGTAAAAAAAAAAATTCCGACATCCCTGATAATAAATAATGAAACAAAATTTGTTATTTTGTGGTGCAAAGGAACAACAATCAATGGTATGCACTTTTGGTCTTTTTTTTTTTTTTTTGAATGGTGTGAAGACAGTGGGGGTTGCAAGATAATAGGTACACTAATCTCCCAATGACGACTTGTAACGCCGATTCTTGTCGCTTATTTACAACTTGCAAAACATCTGTTTATACCTATTCTAGTTATTACTTGAATTTTATGATTTCTGGTTTTTTTTTTTTTTTTTAAATTTGGAGTCTTGAAGTGTCCTGGTTAATCCTGCTTCCCGATTAATCCAATCCTGGTAAATGGAGTCTGCTGTACTTTATTATTACCGTATTTAATGTTGGTATTGTCTTACTGTATGCTTAATTTATCAATTAAACTTTATTATATGTATGTATGTACAAAAAAAAAAATCACGTTATATATGGGGTCAGCAGGTGTTTGCTTATCTGCGGTTGCAGCCATCCACAGTTAGGGTCTTGGAATGTATCCTCCACGGATACAGGGGTCTTACTGTATACATAGCCAGAATATTTTACTAAACTCTTAATTGTTTATCCCTTATTATTCTTCAAAAGACTATATAAATATTAATATAGGGTAATGTAATTTTTTTGCAGTTAGTTTGCTTATATCTTTCTTTCTTTCTCTTGTTCGAATTCAGACTTCTCTTGCTGTGGCTAACACCAGCCCTTTCTGGGCCCGTAAGTTAACTTGATCTTTGGATACTTCAACTAATTTAAGTTTATGCATCTTGTTAAGTGATTATTTAAAGATATAGTGCATGTTTTAAGCACTACATCTGTTGATTTGTTTTCATGCATCCAATTTCTGGTATTAAGTAGATATTTTTGATGCACGATGTGTTGTATGCATTAAAAATTATTTTGCATGAATACATAAAAACTATTAAATTATTGTGGTTGTATTCTTCACATAACCATTATTCTTGCAATCTGAATGTTATAAGAATTTTTTTTTTTTTTTTTTTAAGAATGTCAGAGTCAGACCACGAAGAAGAGATGACTGGAATGCTAAAAGGTAAGATTCATGTTGTAAAAGGCTATAAATTGAAAATACGTTTTTTGTTTGCAGTTTGGTTGATTAATAATCCATTGAATTTAATTTTAAATATTTAATATAGCTGAAGGCTTTATATGGCCTTAGAGATAAATTGAAGTACATCATAAACTATGCATGGCATCCAGCAGATTTGACTGCCATTAGTAAATGCTGAGATCTTGCAATACTCACAGCTGAATAATTTTTATCAGAACAGATTTTGGTAGTGGCCCAGTGTTTTTAACAATTGCATTTTAACGATTTTGTTCATGTTGGAAGTTTTGTTGCAGGTATCATGAAATCATACCATTTATTTGTGGCACCTTAAGATCTGCTTGCAGCCAAAACAGTATTACTTCTCCGACTTACTGAATTCATTAATAATTATTTTCATATTGCAACAACAAAAATCCTTCACTGCTTTTTATATTAACAAGCTATTATCAGATTGTTTTTTGTATGTGTGTATATATATATATATATATATATATATATATATATATATATATATTAGTGATAAAAAAGAAAAGAAAGTTAAAACGACAGTAACTGTAACTAATATTTATGGGTCAATGCAGTTGTAAGCAATTGTGCAATACACCCATAATGTCTATAAAATATTAATGATAATAGAAAAAGTAAATCAATCAAATAATAATACTATCAGGGACTTAAGAAAACGCAAAAAAAAAAAATTATCGCTTTTTTTACCGACAATCTAGATGACTTCAACTGGGGCCAACCACCCAGGCTGAAGGCAAAAAACGACAAGAGGTTCTCTGTTTCTGTAATGATCAATATATGCTAAGTAATTTAAATATAAACCAGGTTTATATTTGGTTTAGATTTAAATTACTCATTTTTTTGCCTTCAGTCTGGGTGGTTGGCCCCAGTTGAAGTCATCTAGATTGTCTGTAAAAAGTGATAATATTTTTTTTTTGCATTTTCTTAAGTCCCTGATAGTATTATTATTTGATTGATTTACTTTTTCTATTATCCTTAATATTTTATATATATATATATATTTAACTTATTTATACATTATTATTTTTAAATTGTGGTACTACTTGGGAGTGTCAGGTTTGTAGTGACCCCGACACTCCCAAGTAGTACCACAATTTAAAAATAATAATGTATAAATAAGTTAAGTACATATACAACCCATGCATGTGTAATGTCTAATTGCCCACAGACAATAGCATTAATGCTGGAGCCAATATTTATTTATTTAAATCTAAATGTCATTAGACATAATTCCAGTGTGTGTGTGTGTGTGTGTGTGTGTGTGTGTGTGTGACCAATAATAAATTTATTATATTTATTTATTTCATTTTAATTTTTAATGTCATTATTCAAATACACACACACTTATTTAATTCAATAGATATAGCATAAAATGGAGGTGAATATCTGCAACCTTCCTCTCCCCCCCCCTCTGGCATTTGATTTTTGTTCAGAGGTCGCTGGTGTCCACATTGTTTTTAATTGGATGAAGAGTGATCTGTTATCTTATTTGACAGTAGAGGGAGCTTTGAAATTTCTTACATTTCATTCAACATCTTGGGTCTATCCATGTTTATGGAACTTCTGATGCATTTGTAAGAATTGCTGTGTTCTTTAAGATGGTCACTTGGTACTTGATACAGCAATTTTAATTATTCTGTCTTTTAATTTTAACTTCTGATAAACAATATATTTCATTATATTATGTACATGCTGCTTTACACAGTGAATTACCAGGAACCCTGCTAAGGGATGGGGCTTTATACCACCGGTAATTTTCTGAAGTAGTTTATATTTATATTCTTTGCCTTGGCTCTTATCTGTATACTATCTAACTCTAATATCTTATGCCTCAATCTATTAGAGCAATTCAAGGGAGATTGAGGTCCTTTTTCTATCCTTTCGCCTAGATATTGGCTTATGCCGTTGCTTTGGTTTTCACTAGTAACAGATTCACCTGTTTGTTTTTCTTAAAAAGAAACACTTGTTATATATTTTAATAATGTTTAAGTTTTTGGCTATCTGTATGGCTAGCAGTTATTTTTGCCAATCTACATTATTTCATATTACATAATTTCAGATAACTGATTATAATATGAACTAATATCAACTCAAAATTCAGCTTTGCATAATCTAATTTAAACTTAATGCTACTATTTATACTATGTGCTGCCACTTTATTAGGTACACTCCTTCTGTGCACACAAATGGTTTGTCCCACAATGTTGCAAGTCAGTTTTGGATATAAATGCAACAGAACAACCTTTCTAGTATCAGTTAAGCACACAAACCGTAGCAAGAATGGGGAAAAGGAGTAATCTAATGAACTTCAAATGTGGCATGGTAGTAGTTGCAAGACGTGCTGGATGAAGCATCTCTGAAATGGCAGTTCTCCTGAACTTTTCATGCACTGCAGTTTCAAGGGTGCATCGAGAATGGTGCAACGAAAAACATCCTCTCAACGGCATTCCTGTGTGAAGAAAATCGCTTGTTGATGAGAGAGGCCAGAGGATGGCGGCTAGAATTGTGCAAGCAAACAAACAGATGGGCCACAGTGTCGCACATTAGAATACAACCTTGGTGCGCACAAAAAAATATTGCAATGGACCACTAGTCTCACTTTGTAGCAAATGGGCTACAACAGCTAACGGTAGGCGCCTACATAGCCAGGTGGGCAGGAGCAGCAGTGCATAGCACACGCTTCTTGATTATACTGGGGTTCGAGCCCATGAGCCACCAAATACGGAGGATGCGGAAAGGTCAGGAAATGATCACCGCATATCCCCAGAGCAATATGGCCTTAGTTGCTAATGCTCCTAAAAACCAAATAACAACAACAGCTAACGGTCACATTGTGTAACTTTGTTATCAATGAAGAACAAGAGCATGCCTCCTGTGGGCACAGCAACACCAGCACTGGACTATCGAGGATTGGAAAACAGTTGCTGGTGAAGAGTCAAAGTTCCTGATGCATTATGTTGATGGAAGGCGCCTAGAATTTGGCAAAAACAACATGAATCATGGACCCCGTCATGTCTGATGACTACTGTGCAAGGGTGGAGGCAGTGTTATGGTGTGGGGAATGTTTTCTTGGCACACGTTGGGTCCATTGATACCCATACATTCACATCTGAATGCCACGTCATACCTAAACATCGTTGCTGACCAAGTGCATCCGTTCACGTTGACAGTTTATCCTCAGTCAGATGGTTACTTCCAGCAGGATAATGTGCCAGTGCACAAAGTCCGAATCACTATGGAATAGTTCCAGGAACACGACAATGACTTTGCTGCAGTGGCCTGCTCAGTTCCCTGGATCTCAATCCTATTGTGAACATCTTTGGGATGAGCTGGAAAGGGCTGTTTACTGCAGGCCTACACCTTCGTCGAATCTCAAGGAACTGTGTGACACATTCGTGTCTGCATGGTACTCCATTTCTGCACGTTTTCAGCATATTGTTTAGTCCAAGCCTAGACGAATTCAGGCTGTTTTGAAGGCAAAAGGAGGCTTAACATGCTACTAGGTAGGTGTACCTAATAAAGTGGCAGTACAGTGTATTTAGTATATCCTAATATGGTTAGGCTGGTATATAACTAGCAGAAACAAATAGCTTAAGTTGTTATTGATGGCATATATTGAGAGGTGCTAGCCCCATGATGACATGCCTTTTGATGTAAGCCTCTTTCAATAATAACTGTTAATTTGGTATTAGTATTTTCTGTATTTTGGTATTTTAGATTACAAATTTTGTAAATATGGAATTATTATGATTTTGATTGACTTTGCTATATATAGATTGCTAATTTTGCTTCTTCAATCATGTCCCAAATGTGGCTAAGGAAAATGTAGAAATGCAAAAGTATTTGCTTGCAACAAAAACAGAAGTCTTAAGAAAATGTGGTAGTAGAATTCAGTATCCCCTCCCTTTCTTTCTCTGCTTTCCACATTCCTGAATCAACATGCTCAAATGTTTGTATTTTTTAATTTATTCAGTCTTTATTTTTATGTGAAGAGATTGCATTGTGCATAGCACCCATCTTTTTGGATATACAGTGGAGACCATATTTTTACCTATTTTCTTGTTGACCATCCTAAGTTTTTTTTAAATTTTGTTTTTATTTGCATTTTTCTGTGAAAAATGAGAGAAACTAAGTTTGAATGGTCAACAAGAGTATAGTAGCATTAAAATGCCTGTAATACTCATAAAAATAATTCTGCAAATGTTTATTGAAGTTAATTTGCCATTGCATAAACTGTGTGAATCCTAGATATTTCATCATGCAAATGGACAAACTGGCTTTAAGAAAATTAAAAGAAGAATACACCTTCATGGACTGAGTTGCCTTGCAATTAATCCAAAACAAACTTTATCACTACTGGCTTTCTCTAGGAGGCAAAAACATTGCAGTATCTTAAGATTGTTTCATCTGAAAACATAATGAGCAAGCTAGTCAGAATGCAAAGGTTCAATAGAAGTATTTTATTTCTACAGAATGATAAGACTTTTTTTGAAATCCTGCCAACAGTTCACACATGATCTAATTTTTTTTTAATTTTTATTTTGTCTTCCATATGCTTCTATATTCTGCTTAGCACTATAACGTGTGCGGGCTTTCTTACACAGTTTCTGAAGGAATATGCCCCCTTACCTACACACATGGACCCAAAACTTGGAATTCTCATTTATGCTTTTATTAATCTGAGTTTTAAGTCAATTTTCAGTATGCATTAAATTTACTTTTCCCTCGGGAGAACTTTTATGTACTAAATCTTTGTGAAACTTGAGGCTTCAAGCCCAAAATTATTTTGGGCATGATCATGCACAGTCTAATTGAAGTGTGTACACTACGGCATGTGTGTGGGTCAGGACACTGTATAAAAAACACCTGATACTGTGCTCCGTTAATCAGTGTTACTCTTGTTCTTCAGATGGGAAAGGCAGTGGACTTAAGTGAGCTTGACAAAGGCCAAATTGCAATGGCCAGATGGCTGGTGGGTGCTCACAATTAGCCGTGGTTAGTATCTACTGAAAGTGGTCCGAGGAGGGAAAACCCCACGAACTACCAGCGAGCTGTTGCACAACCATGGCTCATCAATGCTCAAGGTGAGCGAAGGCTCTTCTGAATGGCATGTGGAACAGAAGGGAGACTGTGGCACAACTCACCGGTAATTAGAATGCTGGTGATGGGAGTAATGTGTCACAACACATAGTACATTGAACCCTGCTGAAAATGTGGCTGTGTAGCGGCAGGCTGCTCGTAGTGCCCATGCTAACTACGGTTCACTGGCGACAGCACCTACAATGGGCACACGAGCATCAAAACTGGACCTTGAGCGATTGGAAGAAGGTCGTCTGGTTTGATGAATCATGTTTCCTGTTGCACCATGTGGACAGCCAGGTACGTATGCATTGTTTACCTGGGGAAGTGATGGTGTCTGGATGCACTGTGGGATGAAAACAAGCTTATGGGAGTGGTGTCATGCTTTGGGCTATGTTCTGCTGGGATACCCTGGGTGCAGTCATCCATGTGCCAGGCATTCTGATGTCTACCACCTACCTAAACATCATTGCTGACCAGGTACACCCTTTCATGGCAACGATCTTCCCCTCTGGCGGTGCCATCTTTCAGCAGGATAATGCACCATGCCACATCGCTCGGATTGTTCGAGACTGGTTTGCGGAATATGAAGACTTCCAGTTTTGCCCTGGCCTTCAAATTCCCCAGATATCAATCCCATTGAGCATCGGTTTGTGTTGGAACAGCAACTCCGATCTGCGGTGTCTCATCCACAGACCTTACAGGAGTTAAAGGATTGGCTGGTTACGTGTTGGTACCAGATACCACAAGACATGATTAGAAATCATGTAGCATCCATGCCTCACCAGGTACGAGCTGTTTTGGCTGCACGTGGAGGACCATGCTGTAAACTATGCTGTAATCTAGATTACCCCACACCGTCTGGCATTTCTCATATTGTGGACTTATACTTTGCAATTGGGTTGTCATTGTTGCAACACCAGGATACCTGCCCACCCACTGATAAGGAGCCAATAAGCTCTGAAACGGTGCTGTGTGGGTGATGGAGAGTCTTCTTCTGTGGTGAAGTATTACTTATTCGAGGTAGTGCAATATCATAGCAACTCATTGTTTGTGAAAGTATTCACAATATGAGATATACTTCAGGATGCCAATTTATAAATTCTTAAGTAGTTGACTACGTACAGAAATGATGCAATTGCCTTGCTTTTCCTTTCCTTTCCTTCTTATTAATATTTTTTCCATTTCTGTTTATGGCAGAGGAAGTAACTCCCCTGTGAGTTATTTTGGGTTTTTTCAGCCTGTACAACATTCAAATCCCCTTGTGAACATGCTAGATTGATGTTGAAAATGGTGCACTGTGGCCTGGGTAGCCAAAAATTCCTGGGAACAACAAGAAAAATTATTTAATCTTAAGTTTGTTACTATCTCTCACTAATCAGCACAATTCTTCTCACACAAAACCATTGTAGGATCCTTTGTATAGTTTGTATTTCCTGTACTTATTAGTAGTTGCAAGGATCACCAGTGAGATTTCAAGACCTGAAAACCTCTGTTCTAACCATGACAAGTACAGGAAACTCGGACTATACAAAGAATTCATCATCGGTTTAGTCAACAGTATTAACCGAAACAAAGGAATGCAGATAATGTTAACCACATAATCTTTTCAAGAACAGAGTAATAGAACAGATAACAAAAATAGAAACCAGAACAATTATACGTTGAAAAAAGAACCCCAGTGTAATCTTAAGCCCACCCACACAATTAAGACAATTGCAAAGATTAAATACAATTGTTTCTTGCTAATTATGTAAATATTATTATTAATAGCTATATGGTGCAAGGAAACCTGAGGCTTATGCTGCACCAGGAGAGGAAAAAAAAAAAGAAAGAGAGAGTCAGTCAGAGAGAGTCAAAAGTAGAAGGGAATCACCAAGAAAGAGAAGAAAGATGATATCCAGCTCAGGACCGTGGATATAATCATTCTTATCTTTCTTGGTGATTCCCTTCTACTTTCGACAAGTCACCATAACCAGTTATACAGTCTTTACATTCACTGAAGAGGTGGTACAGGAAGTACCATGAAATGTCTGTAAATCTAATTTTTTTAAGAAATTAAAGGCACATTACACTCCATGCAGGTTGAAGTGCACTCATTATTTCTTCTATTTACATAGTATGAATCAGAGCTGTAATACTCAATATGTTCTACGTTGATAATAATATTAGTAAATTAATAAGAGGAGTTTACCTCAATATAGTACGTGGAACACTTCCGTATGATACCCTCCAGAAATTAAAACGGAAAAAACGAAAAAATCGACAACTTACCGGTACATTAAAGTAAAATATAAATAATTAAAGTAAAATATAAATAATTAAATAATCAATTCAAAATCAATTCAAAACAATTAAAATTCAAATTAACGCAATTAAAAGAATCTAACGAAAATATTCAAAACGATTTTCCTTCCTGAAGCTGACAATGCTTTTCGACCGACTGTCGTGATCACAGGAATGAAAATTACCGAATCAGGCTAAACCTGCAACTTAAATAGTGATTATGTGACTTCGCGCATGCGCGTAAAGGTCCACGCATCGGAGATCAAATATGGCCGCCGAACATTAACAGAATTCTCGTGTAATTTAATTTCAACGGTTTCTGCAATTAATAGTCGCGTATAATTACGTTGAACGTTAAGTATTTTGGCCTCGTTAAATAAAAAAGTATGTTTTTCGTTAATGGCATGAAAGGCTAATTCTGACGCTGCTGAACGAGAAGCACGAACTGAGGCTTCGTGTTGATTTACACGGATATTAAGAGAAAACCGCGTCGAACCCTGATAAGACGAGTCGCAATCACCGCAAGAAATGTTGTATACTAGATCATTAATTTGTGTTGCGAACACCGAAAGAACCGAGCGATTGTTCAGTATAGTGTGTAACTTCCGTATAGGCCTAGCTATAATTTTAAATTCGGTATCTTTAAAGAATCTGTTAAGCTGTTTGTGCCACTGTTCAACATATGGGACAGAAATAAAGTATTTTTTGATATTACTATTGTTGATTGGTGCAGTATTTTGTATCCTATCCCTAGCTTGTACCCTAATTCGATTTATTGTGTTAATGGGATAACCCCTGTTCAAGAATCTGCTAGTTAATATTTGTATTTCTGAGTCTAAAGCAGAATCCGTCGTTGAATATTTATAGGCATTTAGAAATTGATTAAAGATAATCGATCTTTTGTAGGTGAACGGGTGGTAGCTATTATAATGTAGAAGCATACCGGTGTTTGTGGGTTTTCGATAGATGCTAAATTGTATTTTGTTCGAGTCCCGGGTAAGCGTGAAATTTAGAAAGTTTAATGACTTAGTATCCGTATCTTCCCTTTCCAATGTAAATTTGAGTCTAGAATGAATATTATTAAACGAATGTAAAATATCTTGGATAGTACTATTATCGGTAATAACTAGAACATCGTCTAAATACCTCCCATAGTATGTGATACGGGGACGAAAAGGTGTCAAATGTATCTGCTCAATCGTTGAGAGATAGATCTCTGACATTAAGCCACTCAGGCTCAAACCCATTGGTAATCCAAAAATTTGTTTGTACACCTTGTCTCGAAAGGTGATGTAGTTAGCCTCAACTAATAGTTTAATTAAGTGAAAAATCTCCTTTATAGGCAGCTTCGTATAATTAATCGGTGTCGAGTTTTTATTTAACATATCCCAAATAATATCTAATGTGTATTCAACGTTTACATTCGTATATAATGATGTAACATCTAATGAGAATAAATTGTCATTGTCGCCGAGTCTACAGTCTTTAAGATTATTAAATAATGTATCGTAATTCTTAATCCCAAATTGTATAACCTGTCTAAAAGGTTTTATAATGTTATATACATGTGTGGCTAAGGCTGAAAATGCCGAGTTCCTGTAGGAAACAATAGGTCGAATCGGAAATCCAGGCTTGTGTAATTTTACCTGACCAAAAAGTGCAGGGATATTGTATGTTCTGGACTTCAATTCATTCAACTGAACCATAGTAATGTAGTCGTTTTTACGATATGTGGTTAACGTTTTATTGTATTGATTTACCAAATTGGTAAACAGTGTCGGGTCCACTTCACAATAAGTGGAGCTATCAGATACAACTGAATCTAACTTATTAATATAATCATGTTTATCTAGTATTACCACTGTATCTCCTTTATCTGCCCTCTGTATAATAATGTCCTTATTTTCTCGAAGTTCTCGTAAAGCTGAACTGTCATGTGTATTCAATTTAGGAAGTCGCGTTTCTTTTATGTTATTCACTACTTGGTTAACTTGTTGAATAAATACATCTTTTTGTGGAACACTACAAAGTCCAAATTCAATATCAATTACGCATTGTTTTTTTGGCAGCTTTCGAGGTGGTAAATTATAATTTAATCCTTTGGATAAAAGTGAAATCTGGTCCTGCGATAGTGTACACGAGGAAAGATTTGTAACCTGTTGATATGTCGGTTCGTTGGATACTGGGTGAGGGGGTGTTCGTGAACTAGCCGACATATTCTGTGGTAGTGCGTTATGTGTCTGTGGGGGGGATGTCACCCAACTCGTGTGAACTTGGTCGCAAGCTCGCGACAATGTGTTAGAATTCGCATGAACGTGTCTTGAACTATTCGATAATGTTTGCAACTTATTAACGTGTCTGTTTTTTATTTCTGAGGCTTGTGCTTCCCGTCGCAAATCTATGGAGGTCTTCAATACAGACCAATCGTTCGGATGTAGATAATTTTTTAATTTATCGCGAAGCTTCCTAACCTGGGAAAGGTATTTTTGTTTATCCGAATATCGAGATTTTAAGGCAAGCTTAACAATATTACGTGATGTCGTCAGTGATAGTTGTTTTATGCCTGAAATTTTTTGATTTAAATTCACCCTGGCAAACTTCGGAACGATGTTGTTTTGAAGGCAATATTTTAGGAAAGAAATACGGTAACTTTGGGCCGAGTACCTTAGTGTAGATTTAATGTAATTTTGTACCAAGCCATTCAAAAAATCTCCCATAATTGTGTGTATATCGATTGTATACTACTGGAGAGACAGGAAGTGAATGAAATAGTCAATAAGAGTTTGAAAATTAATTAGATAGTATGAATCAGAGCTGTAATACTCAATATGTTCTACGTTGATAATAATATTAGTAAATTAATAAGAGGAGTTTACCTCAATATAGTACGTGGAACACTTCCGTATGATACCCTCCAGAAATTAAAACGGAAAAAACGAAAAAATCGACAACTTACCGGTACATTAAGGCTAACTACATCACCTTTCGAGACAAGGTGTACAAACAAATTTTTGGATTACCAATGGGTTTGAGCCTGAGTGGCTTAATGTCAGAGATCTATCTCTCAACGATTGAGCAGATACATTTGACACCTTTTCGTCCCCGTATCACATACTATGGGAGGTATTTAGACGATGTTCTAGTTATTACCGATAATAGTACTATCCAAGATATTTTACATTCGTTTAATAATATTCATTCTAGACTCAAATTTACATTGGAAAGGGAAGATACGGATACTAAGTCATTAAACTTTCTAAATTTCACGCTTACCCGGGACTCGAACAAAATACAATTTAGCATCTATCGAAAACCCACAAACACCGGTATGCTTCTACATTATAATAGCTACCACCCGTTCACCTACAAAAGATCGATTATCTTTAATCAATTTCTAAATGCCTATAAATATTCAACGACGGATTCTGCTTTAGACTCAGAAATACAAATATTAACTAGCAGATTCTTGAACAGGGGTTATCCCATTAACACAATAAATCGAATTAGGGTACAAGCTAGGGATAGGATACAAAATACTGCACCAATCAACAATAGTAATATCAAAAAATACTTTATTTCTGTCCCATATGTTGAACAGTGGCACAAACAGCTTAACAGATTCTTTAAAGATACCGAATTTAAAATTATAGCTAGGCCTATACGGAAGTTACACACTATACTGAACAATCGCTCGGTTCTTTCGGTGTTCGCAACACAAATTAATGATCTAGTATACAACATTTCTTGCGGTGATTGCGACTCGTCTTATCAGGGTTCGACGCGGTTTTCTCTTAATATCCGTGTAAATCAACACGAAGCCTCAGTTCGTGCTTCTCGTTCAGCAGCGTCAGAATTAGCCTTTCATGCCATTAACGAAAAACATACTTTTTTATTTAACGAGGCCAAAATACTTAACGTTCAACGTAATTATACGCGACTATTAATTGCAGAAACCGTTGAAATTAAATTACACGAGAATTCTGTTAATGTTCGGCGGCCATATTTGATCTCCGATGCGTGGACCTTTACGCGCATGCGCGAAGTCACATAATCACTATTTAAGTTGCAGGTTTAGCCTGATTCGGTAATTTTCATTCCTGTGATCACGACAGTCGGTCGAAAAGCATTGTCAGCTTCAGGAAGGAAAATCGTTTTGAATATTTTCGTTAGATTCTTTTAATTGCGTTAATTTGAATTTTAATTGTTTTGAATTGATTTTGAATTGATTATTTAATTATTTATATTTTACTTTAATTATTTATATTTTACTTTAATGTACCGGTAAGTTGTCGATTTTTTCGTTTTTTCCGTTTTAATTTCTGGAGGGTATCATACGGAAGTGTTCCACGTACTATATTGAGGTAAACTCCTCTTATTAATTTACTAATTCTTCTATTTACTTACACATTTTCAGTGAAATAATTTTTGTTGGTTCTGCCGAAAAAAAGAAACCACATGAACATAGAATCTAAGCATGACACTATTAATTGCTTCCATTTTCTAGTTAAAAATTGATGAAGCTAATGGACTACAATAAAAAAAAAAAAAAAATTGCATTGTTTGGGTAGCATATCAGCATATTCTTTAGTTTTTGATAAAGACAAAAAGTGTGTATTCACAAAATTCTACACAAATAATTACAAGGAGTTGAAGGGAACAAACTTTTTCAAGAGTTCTCATGTGGTTCAGCTAATTACTCTTTAAAAGACCTGAACTATTCTGTCCAAAACTGGGACGATGCTGTATTTATGTTGAGTGTAACTTGTGTGTGAAACTAGATCTATATTTAGGAAGGTAGAGAAAGTTGGAAAAATGAATTGAGAACCAACAATTAAAGTGCAAAACGGTTCTCGCAAGGCACCTGATGGTTCCTGAATGCTTGAATGCTTGCTGCCAGTTTAAGATATTAATGGGAAAATGGTTGTTTTTCTTGTTATTCTGAAGCTGCTTCTATTGTTTTTTTGTCTGCTACATAACTGAGCATCAAATAGGATACTGTTTCTTGTGAAACATAATACATTGCAATAAAACTGGGAGGGTTGGGACAAAATAATGGGCACAGGAAATTGTGATTGAGCTTTAAAATAAATACATTTTACTAATATAGATTAGTGATATATGTAGAACATTGGAAATTACTTATATGGAACTTTTTTTTTTTTTTACAGTTGTATCGAGTGTAAAATTGCACAGGGATGCTTGGCCATTTATTCAGCCTGTTGATGACTCATATGCCCCTGGGTATTATGATGTAATTAAAGTAAGTAGTTTCTATTGATTTTTAAGTAAATATTAATAACTGAATATTTTTTTTGTGCTTCCCATGTAAATGAAAGACAAAAACAGTTTAAAGAAGCGGATTTTTAATTTTGGTTATGATATTGAATTGAGATGATTTTATTTAATATTAAAAGGATAAGTTTCACTGCTTTGACTTCTTAGCCATAGATTAAAAGGTAGAAAATGAGTGGTGCAGGGCTTAAAGCTAGTTTGAATAAATTAATTTCTTTTAATTAATATATGGCAAATGATGAAAAGAAGCAAAGTTATAAAATCAGCAAAAAAAAAAAAAACTATCCACCTCATCTGTCCATTTCTTTCAATTTGTAGTAGTAGTGGTGGCGGCATGTGATGCAAGAAAGCAAGTGTATGAGCTTATGCAGCATCAGCCAAAAAAAAAAAAAAAATAACACCATTCTCTCCAAATGCCTGTCCAGTTCCTCCTTAAATTTATTTAACCTGTCAACTTCCACAACGACAGATGGAAGTTTGTTCCAGCAATTAACCACCTGCTGGCTAAAGGCAAATTTCCGCACATCTATTCTACATCTGTCTTTTCTTAATTTGAATTTATGCTCCCTATTTATGTTCGTAATCTGAACAAGTGGAAGGATCCCATCAGAATTCAGTGTGCTCAACCTATTCAAGGCCTTATATACCTCAATCAGATCACTGTGCAGGTGCCTTCTGCAGCCACTGCAATTTGCAGAACTTAAGCCTCTCTTGGTAAGAGGATCCCTTCATTCTCCTCACCAATCTTGTTGCCCTTCTCTGTACATGCTCAAGTAAATCTACATCCTTCCTAAAATGAGGCCTCCAGACCTGTACTCAGTACTCAAGGCGTGGCCTGACCATTGCCTTATACAGAGGGACAATCACCTCCTTCTCCCTGCTACCAAAATTCCTATATATCATTGACAAAACCCCATTATATATTTAATAAGATTGACATCTAATTAAATATATAATGTTATTGTAATCCTATGTCGTATACTTATATGTTGTCCTGTATGAATTAAATTCTACAGATTTTTCAGAATACAGATATTAAGTTAATATTTACGTCTTATAATAAATTAGGTTCTAAATTTAATTCATACAGGAGAACATATGAGTATATGACACAGGATTACACTATTAGCTTCTATCCCGTTTTAATTCTTAATTTTTAATACATGAATTTAATAAGACAACCATAGAATGGAACGTGCACTTTCCTTTCTTAGGCAAATTTTAACACATTTTAAAGCTCATAATTTAGTAATTTTTTAATTTTAATTATACTTAGTTATGAATAGCCACTTTCTATAATTACTATGTTAAAATTTTTGCACATGTATTCCTACAGGCACAGTTTTTTAATTTAAGTTTGTCTCTTTGTGTGAATGTTGTTTGAGAAAGTGTAAGAGTATAATTGTCATTAAGTTTTTACTCGTGCCATTTTGATGCACCCGTTAAGTTTCATCAAACCAAATGGATTATTATGAGGTGAGTGCTGAAAATTAAACTACGCTATAATTATGATCTAGCCGCTATATCACAGCATATAAGGAATCTTAATATATGATCAGCCATTTTAAGTCTTAAACACTTCAATCATGTTTCCTCACTAGTGTCTAGTTTCCAAGTGCTGCAACTTGCAGAACTGAACTTTGTGGTAAGAGGTGCCGTGCCCCTTTCTGTTCTTGAAAATCTGCTTGCTCTTTTCTGCACCTGTTTCGAGTTATCCTCCCCATTTCTTAAAATGAGGCCTACAGACCTGTATGCAGTACTCAAGATGCAGCAGCCTAACTACTTATATAATGGGATAATTACCCCTTTGTCCCCCCCCCCACTGGCAAAGGCCCTGTATGTCATTGATAAAACCCCACAAGCTGTTTTAACAGCCTATCTGCACTGCTCAGAACTTCATGTTGGACAATGTACAATTACTCCTAGGTCTCTCTTGTTCTCCCAAACTTTGAGTGTGGTGCCACCTAATTGACTTGTTAATCTGGGATTACTGCTGCCCATATGTAGTGCCTTGTGTTTATCGATGTTAAACCTAAAGTGCCACTCTTGAGCCTGTTAGCCTAATTTTTCTAGGTCATGTTGCAGTAGACTTATCCACAAGTGCTGTGTAGACTTAGTTGTGATCCCACCATTGATGTTAATCTAGTAACTGTTATTAAATGGAGCTTTATATAAAAATATTTCAGATATTTTAAACAGGTAGTTCTTAATAACACTTAAGCTGCTACTTTTAGATTAAAAATAAAAGTGAAAAATGTTTGTTAAGTTGGGAAGCATGGCAAACGTTAGGTTTATTGTTGCTGAAATGTTTGGGGTTTTTTGTTTTTTTTTCAGTTGCTTAGATCCCTAAATTTATAACTTAGGAAGACTAACACTTTTTTTTTTTTTTTTTTTTTCTTTACAGGAACCAATGGACATCTCAGTAATAGAACAAAAGATAAAAGAAAAAAGATATTTTAGTTGGATGGAAATGGAACAAGATTTCAAGAAAATTGTATCCAATTGTGAATTGTATAATGGCAAAGATAGTGGTAAGTGTGTTTGGATATTGAAGGACCTATGTTCTGCCATTTTAAAACTTGACAGAATACAGGGTCTGTCATAATTGGTCAAACAGTTAATTGACAGTGTCACTTATTATATTGTTCAGATTAAAATATTAACACTTCAAAAGGTAACAAATCATACCCTTATATTGTTTTATCTAGTCAAGGAAAAAAAACTAGTCAAACTTTTATCATAGGTTGATAATAGATAAGATTTGACTGTTACCAATGAGTATAAAGGCTGAGTTGTGAACTGTCTTGAAAATTCCTTTTGAATGCGATAACATATTCATATGTTACACCCCTTGATGTGGTTGTCTGTACATGATAAGGGAGACTGTGATGCTGCTGGTCTTCCAGATTAGCATCACTGGGATCCAGCGCCCACAACCTATGTTCCAGGCTAATAACATTAATGGAATCTGGTGTTTGCTGTGCACACTGTGGCCTGTGGAAATTCAGAAGAGTGGGATCCTGGTGGTTGAGCGGCCTAGCTCCAACACATTACTTTGAATTCTGCTTTGAAAAAATGGATGGTCCTGCCAGGATCAGTCAGATAGTGGGTTCGCCTGCAAGGGTTAATGTATCAGTGCCATATCCCTACTCTCATGGTCCAAGGTTCACACTGGTGGTGGTGCGGGTATATTGGTGAAAAGGCAGAAAACAAAGTTATATCAGGTCTAACACCTTGTTAAGCTGATAATACATTCTACAAGTGAGAAACCCAAAGCAAAAAGGTCACCCTACTTTATCCAGAAGGGTTAAATCCTGAGTGAAATGCCTTCACTCAGGCAACATCATTATAGATACCAGAAGTGACAAACATTCAGAACAGCTCCTCCAAACCACATTTATTGGGGGAATGTTGATCACAGTTACCCCCACAAGACACTGAATTCATACTGTGGTGTCATCACGGAATGGGATCTCCTTAAAGTTTCTGAAGAGGAAATCTCTTCTGGGTTGAAACCCCAAAGAGTTACAGCTGTGAAACAGATATCCATGTATAGGAATGGGAAGCTTATTTGTTCTAGAAACATCTTCCTAACATTCAATTCACCAATGTTTCCTAATGAGATCAAAGTTGGCTATATCAATTGGCTGGTGCATTTGTGTCCCAAATCCTTTAAGGTGCTTTTAGTGCCAGAAATATGGACACTTGCAAATGGCCCATCATGGAGCCCCAGCGTGTGCTCATGCTGCAAAGGACCATGAAACTACATCATACTCTGCTGAAAAACACCTGCATTAACTGTCAAGGAGATCACCCTACATACTCATGATCAAGCCAGGGGTGGATAGAAGAAAGAGAAATACAAAGACTTAAGGCAGAGCTGAACCTACATGTGCTCAGAAAGGTAGCAGGGAGAAATGCATCAGAACTCAAACAGAAATGACTATCCCACCTAAAGAGTCATTCACTCCCATCACATTCTGCCTGTTAATCTCGCATCACAAAAACTTGTACAGAAGGTTCAATCAGCTGCCACACTCATGTGCCTCCTAATGCTCTACCAATAATAAAATAAATTGCTAGAGAAAAGAATAAAATAATTTTAAGTACCCCATGGTTCTCAGAAAAAATGGTTTGAGGTGAAAGTGGTACCAGACGATTCAATCTTGGAACTCTGTGGAGGAAGAAATGAAGACAAGACAGTGTCCAAAATTCCCCAAAAATGATAAATCCAAGACAGAAAAATAAGCCCTCTGTATTTTGGAAGCTGAATGATGGATCAAACAAGTGAAAATAATGGCTCAATTCCTACAGTGGAATTTTTGTGGATTCCAGCAAACTACTGATGATATCAAGGCCCTCCTGCAAATGAGCCAGTTTGCTATTGCCTGGCATAAGGCAACCATGCTTGCCTTTCCTAAGCCAGTAAAATATCCAAAAGTCTCAAACTATTGTCCTATCACTCTGTGCAAAATCCTGGAGAGAATGTATTTGGAGACAAAAAGCACAGGTTGACTTTGGTCCATTTAATTAGATTGGAAACATCCATCCAGAATGCTTTCTTAAAATGAGAACGTGTGGTGTCTGTGTTCTTTGATATGGAAAAAGCATATGATACAACTTGGAGATTGGATATTTTAAAAGACATAGCCTTGGTCTTAGAGGGCACCTCATTTTTATTAAAATCCCTTTAGTCAACTGGTATTTCCAAGTTTGTGTAGGATCCACACTCTCTTGGCCCAAGATAGTGTGGATCCTACACAAACTTGAATCACAAGAATCAGTTTTAATTGTTATGCTTTTTGCCATTAGAGTGAATTACATTACAGAACAACTTCTGTAAACTGTGCTTCTATGTTGATGATTTTAATATATTTTCTCAATTGTGCAACATTGTGGGTAATTGAGAGACAGTAACATGCCATTGATCACATCACCTAAACTTGTAGGCCATGAATAATGCCTTCAGGGTCCCATTGCAAAAGACCATCTGCATACATTTTTGTCAAGCATAATCTTCACCCTGAACATGAACTGAGGTTTGGACAAAATGCTATTCCAGTAGTATCTGAGACTAAATTTTTGATAGAAAGTTGACCTTTCTAGAAAATATCCATCAACTAGGTACAAAGTACACGAGAATCTTGGGCTGCCAACTGATGCATTTTATTGTGCCTCTATTGTGCAATCTAAGACATATTACAGGTCCCATGTATATTCATCTGCTAGACTTGGCATACTTTAATTGTGGGTTTCCCTCTACCACCAGGAAAGAGAGAATTCCTGACTTAAATTTTCTATATTTATAATATTTCTATTTAAAAAGGGGAAAAAAAAAATCCACTTGAAATCTTAGATTGGTTAAATTTAAAATGAGGCCACAGGCCCTATAGAACAGTAGATCACAATGAGTTAGCATTTGTCTAATTTTACGGATATTAGAGAAGCTCGATTACACAAGTGGTCTTGTCCAACATGTCACAGTATCAAGTTAAGATAATAGGTTTTCTATAATAATTTTTATGATGTCTTTATTTATCCATTAATGATGAATATAAATAGGCACTCACTTATACTTGCTATTAAATCACTGAGTATAAATACATATATAGAGTGGGCTAGCAAATCATGATGCCTTATAATTGGGGATTTTAAGTTTCCAGATATTGACTGAAACTTTTGGGTTGCTCACTCACATAGTAGCTTTTCTGGATTTATCATATGACTGTTTTCTATGCTGGCATGTTAGAGAGGCAAAAAGAGAAAGCAATATGCTTTTATCTGTGTAGCAGTGCTTTTTATGCATTAAGAATCCCGTGTAAAGTAGCCACTAGGTTGAAGTGATTATAGTATATCAATGTGGGATTTATTTAAAGATATAACTATGTCAAAAGTAAAGAGAAAGTGTTTTTTGCTTTCATAAAGGTAATTCAACTGTCAATAGACAGTAATCAGTAATCTTACATACAACCATGAATGGCTGTATGTAAGATTACTGAAGATTTACATAAATTATCAGAAATTTTTGTAAGTTTTGCTTGCCATATGTAGTAGAAATTCTTGAATGTAGAAGTATTAAAATGTGCAGATTTCTAAAATGTTTTGTCATTTGTAAATGACATGCTTTCTTAATCTCTTGTGGTTCACATTTAATTTCTGTTAATAATATGCATATTTATTTCAGAATTCACTGTGATGGCACATACAGTTTGGAGAGCTTTTAGGAAAGCAGTTAAAAAAACTTTTTCTGAAGATGAAGAGTCTCCACAAATTACTGAAAATAAGAAAGCACATTTAATTAACAGAAAAGATGAGGATTATACAACAGAGAGCTCTTCTGTTAGTCCTGACAAATTTGAGGGGAAATCACGTCAAAAGAGAAAGAAGAAGCGACCACCTGGCATGAAAGCTATTGAAGCCCTTGCACATGCTGCTGAAATTGCTTTAAAGGTAAAATATGATTTCTGGATTTTATTTATTTATTTATTTTTTTTTTTTTTTGTGCTAGTGGTGGGAAATGCAGCCTTTGCATTTCCTAAGCTGCTGGCCTCAAATGCCCATGGCAGCAGCTTATTCTGTTTTCCTTTATGGGCTGATTAACAGTCCGTAATGAAAAGTTTTTCTTTTTTTTTTTTTTTTTTTTTTTTTTTGAAATCCAGTCCTAATTCTTCTCTTCAATTTCAGTTTATGTTCCCTAGTTCTAGTGTCATTTAATACTGAAATTTTCAGTAATATTCATTTTACTTTCTCCTTTAAGACTTTTAAACCTAAATTGTGTATACCTTATAAAGCAATGGACTTCAGATATATTGGCTACAGAACTTGTTACTAAGCTCTGTAGTCCATATATCTGAAGTCCTTTCCCCAAGGCCGACCGGGCTAGCCGAGTGGGTAAAGTACCTGCCCGGCAACCCAAAGGTCGCGGGTTCGATTCCCGCCTCGGGCTTGGATCAAAGTACTGCAAAAACCTTGGGAGGTGCAATATGGCCACAGATGCCGATGCGCCAACAACTACCAAATCAATCAATCAATCAACCTTTCCCCAATATGGATGGCTTTTTGCCAATTTCAGTGGGACATTTGGACCTTTTCTTAAGGGGGTCCCACCTTAAAAATGGCATAGCCTCCTGGGTTATGTTGGTTTGGCCTCTTGTTGATATATTAATACATAAATATAACAAGAGCAATGAGATGGTGAAGAGAACAGAGGGGTTCTCTTACCAAGAAAAGCTTCAGTTCTGAAAACTGTGTGGATTGAGCAAGCTCAGTGCTGATGAGATTCTTCTTCTTGCTCAGACTAACATATGTAAGGGACTTCAAATTGAGGAAGGACAGTTGCAAAATAGATGTGCAGACGTTTGCTTGTACCAGCAGGTGGTTGATTGTTGGAAAAAAATTCCATCTGTTGTCATGGAAGTTGATAGCTTAAATAAATTCAACGAAAAACTCTACAGACTACTGGAGAGAATGGATAGGTGAAGTGGGCATCATGATTTTTTTATTATTACTTTTTTTTATTCTCTTCTCTGGTTGATGCTGTATAAGCTTGCTTTCTTGCATTATTTGCCACTGCTAATATAATACTGAAGTGCAATTTTAAACTTGTAAAATGACATTTTGAAAAGTGATCTTTTGAAAGCTTGCTCTGCCAATTTCAAAACTGAAATAATTTTTTTTTATATATATATATATATATATCAAGGATTTTCCACAAATAAGGGAAAGAGGAAAGACATTTTTTCCTTGTTTTTATATTTTTTTATTTATTGAAATAACAGTGTACATTTTTAAAATAAAGTGAAGAAAATAGAATATTAATAAAAAAAAATTAAAAACTGAACACTTTTATGCAGTATGACAGATACCTCTATTTTCAACATCAGACAGTCAACTAATTGTATTCCACTTTCTCTGGCATAATAAAAGTTCACTTTTATTTTCTTTATATTTTGTAGGAATCATTTCCCCCTCCTGGATCTGCCACAGAGTGGTTCTGAAGCATAAAAATTAGAAAATTAAGAATTCTTTGACTTAAATTGTCTTTCACATATTCTATCATAGTTGTTTCCCCAACAAAAAAAAAAAAAAATGAAATCTCTGGCTCCATCTGATTCAACCTCAGGTTACAAAACAAACCAAAAAAAAAAAAAATAATAATAAATAAATAATAAAAAAGTGTTTATAAATAAATGAAATGAACCTTCATACTCATTTTACTTTCCAATTTTTTAAAATTTATATAGCATATTTTCAGGATCGTTTTTCTTTTTCCTTAAGAGTAGCAAACAATATTTGAAGTCAGCCCATATTTTATTTCCATCTGTGGTCATTATTCCTTTTTGCTCATCTGAAGTTAACTTTCTTTTTTGTGGCTTTACAAAAATTCCTCCTTCAGGTTTTGTGACAGATAAACATGGAAATTGAATGTCATAGTATATAAAGAAGAGTTATTCTGTGTTATTATTAGTAGTGGTGGTGGTGGCAGTGGCATATTGAAGCAAGAAAACAAGCTTATAAAGCATCAGAAAAAAAAAAAAATAAATAAATAAAACCCTTCCACATCAACTGATCATCCCATCCAGTAATTTTTCTAGTTCTTCCTTGAAGTTATTCAAACTACTCCCCCCCCCACCAAAAAAAAAAACAACAGATGAATGTTTGTTCCAACAATCAACCACTTGCTGGCTGATGGCAAAAACAGATAGATGCAGAATATTGATGTTTGCAGAATAGATGTAATTGAAGAAATGTTTGCAGAATGGTTGTACATCCACACATCTATTCTGGAACATTGGTCCCAAACAACAAAGGGACAAATAACAAAAAAATTCATCCCTGAGGATAAATACAGTCTACCCAATGCTACCGGCCTAGTTTTCCCCAGGTCTTCATGTTACATATCTGATGACAGGACATGGTACCATCAGAAGTAAACTGGCCACCTTCTGACTAGAGGACAAACCCCCTGTGTGCCTGCTGGTCCCCTGGGACCACATGGTGCACGAATGCCAATACTAAGAGGACCTCAGATTAGTATTAATCACCAGGATTCAATTCATACCGAGAAATAATGAACACCACCTTCTGGAGAGTGCAGAGACTTACAGAGCCTTCTCAGACTTTGCCCTGGCTGTATATGCCAAGAGACAAACTTTACCACAACCACCAAACCCCAACTAGAAAAGTAGCGAGATAAATGACAACAAAAGGAATTACCAACATAGGAGAAAATGCAAACAAAATGACACAACCACACTAGGGAAAGAATGAATTGGGACCCTAAGATCTTATCACCCCACAAGTCAAGAAAACCTAAGCTCTCAATAAAGTGACCACCTTCTGGGACAAATAGGAAAACTGCACATTTTTGACCTCATAACACCTATAGAAACAGCGACCACAAACAGCTTCCTCTCAACCCAACAGTTGACTCAACAACCACAACTGACCCCAAGGAGTGAATTATTTTCTCCATTATTTTCTGTGTAACATTATCTGCAAGATGATGTTCCACAAGAATTAGTGACACCTGACTTAAACCAGAGATGAGACAAAGGGAAATTGATCCCAAGGAAAGGACAATCATATTTGACAAAACACTTAGATGTGACAAACTGACCAACACCACAAGAAAAGGACAACCAAGATATTGGAACAAAGGCCAGGACAGCAGCTGATCACTGCCTAAGCCATACGGTGACCCAGGCTGGACACCTAGCCCAGCCTGCTTCCAACTCCTATCCCTGGCAGAGGAGGTAACTTTTTGTCACCTCCCCCCACCTGCCATCCATACTTCCCTCTGGTGTGGCATGGGCATGCCACACTGCCTAGCAGGGTCATCTGTTCTATCAATCCCTTCTACTTCTACCCCCCCAGTCTTCAGCCTCCCTGCTATTCCACTATTATCTTTCATCTAGCGTATAGCCCCACAGGTCTAAATTTAATAACATCAAAGTTTTGCCTGACCTATTAGGCCTTTTAACACATCTCTCTAGCATTCAACCCCAACCAACAATTTCCTAACAGCAATCTCATTAAGCATTAACGTCAAACACCTAAAAAAATTTTTAGGTCCTAGCCACAAATCCCAGGAAACTAGATGGCAGGAGACCTGCCAGAGCAACTTGTTATGATACTGGACACACCCAGCTAGCCTCCATGTGGTGAGTTATGGGCAACTTTGGGCCCCATTAAGGGTGCCTGACGAACAATAACTGGACAAACAATTGGTACAACACATCACACTGCATAGACATGACACACACGCTTTCAAGTCTCTGCTTGACAGTGTATGTCCTCAATGCAGTGAATACACGTGGAGATGGGAGAAATCCCAGGTGCCATCTGACACGAACATCTTATTCTGTAACCATCTTTCCTTTGATTGAATTTATGTATCCTCATGCGTGTAGTCTGAGCAAGAGGAAGAATGCCATCAGCATTCAGGCTCACTCAGTTCATTCAAAGCTTTAAACATCTCAATCAGATCACCTTGAAGGTGGCTAATTTCCAGATGCTGTAGTTTGCAGAACTGAAGCCTGTTTTGGGTAGGTTCTAAGAGAAGTAGGAAATTACCGGCTCGTTAGTTAACTTCAGTAGTAGTGAAAATCATGGAGACAATGATGAAGGGTGGAATTCAGGATCATTTAGATAGAAATGGAATTCTGAAGGATACTCAGCATAGTTTTGTAAAGGGAAAATCATGTTTAACTAATCTGGTTAGCTATTTTGACAGGGTCACTCAAGAGCTGGACTTGAGGAATAATTTCAACATTGTTTATTTGGTTTTCAGCAAAGCATTTGACTCAGTTCCACATGAGTGGTTACTTTAAAAGCTGGAACAGGTTGAAATCACAGGGAAAATCCTTAAATGGATAGCTGAATGGCTTAAGGGCAGGAGGCAGAGGGTTGTGATAAATGGTTATTCCTCAGATTGGGTTGATGTAGGAAGTAGGGGTTCCCAAAGGATCAGTATTAATAATGGCTGCATGGTCAAGAAAGCCTATGGCTTATGCTGTGCCAGCCACAAAAAAAAAAAAAAACACACCCCAAATAAAACAATGGAAAAAAACAACTAATTATTAATAAAATAAGAAGGAAATTAAACCTATCATCCTATGCATTTCCCTCACCTGAAGGTACTATCCAGATGTCCTTTGAATTTCCCCAAACTGTCAGCCTCTACCACCCATGTAGGCAACTTATTCCAGTAATTTTCATGTATCATTCTATGTATCATCTACAAACTTAGATATTAAGCCTGATATACCCTCAACAATATCATTAATGAATATAGAAAACAACAGTAACTCCAAGCAGTTAACCCTGGTAGAATACACTAATAACATTACGCCATGAAGAGCAGTGTCCATTAATAACCACCCTGTCTTCCACTCAACCATTTATTTATCCAGAGCAGTAATTTCTGTATAATTGTACTGTGCCAATTTGTACTGTAGTCTTTTATGTGCAACAGTGTTCCTAAGGGCTTTCCCAAAATAAAAGTATGATATCAAAATTATTTTCTACATAATTCCTTTGTGACTGCATTGTACTATCAAATTGGTCAGACATGACATCATCAACAAATGTGCTGTGTTCAAAGTATAAGTGCAGTCCTTTCTAGACAGCCTGCATTAATTCTTTAACCAGACTCCATTATTTTCTGTGTAACATTATCTGCAAGATGATGTTCCACAGAAGTTAAGCTAATAGGTACGTAATACTCATGTCACCTATTGATCCCCCTTTGTGAATTATAGATACATTCATCTGTTCCTTTATGGAGGTTCTTAGTCACCCACTCCAGTCCATAAGAGCATCTTTGGATTCTTATAGTTTGCTTACTTCCTTTGCTGCCTCCTTCAGTATAATTGGATAGATCCCATCCACCCCAGGTGCCTTTTTTACATTAAGCTTCAACAATTTCTCTTCCACTTTCCTCTCAGTTATCACAATCATTTAACTCCCTGTTATAATTTGAACTTCTGGCACTCATCTCTCTCTCTCTCTCTCTCTCTCTCATATATATATATATATATATATATATTTTCTTTTAGTGCTAATAAAAGTAAAGAAGTTTTTGCTGCTTTTTTTGTCATTCTTTACCAGAGACTTCTCATCTGCCATAGCTTAGCTTGCCAAACTTCTTTTGTGACTTGATTAGACTAGTTAATATCTACTGTTGGTTTCTATATCAGATGATATGGAATAGTCATCAATATATTGATAAGTTATATGCATCCCTTGTATTTTTCTTCTGTGCTACAAGTCACATCAGTTCACCTGACATCCATATAGATCTAATGGAATGCTGTTTCTTAGTTGGTATGAAAAGCCCTAGTAGCTTTGTTTGATTGCTTCCCTGAATACTTCCCATTTTATAATTTACTGTTGGTAACATCAGATGGTCCCTCTGTATAGAATTTGAAAACTGAGACTATTTTAGTCACCCTTATGAAAGCAAAAGCCCTTGACAGCCAATGTTTTTAAGTAAATCCACATCAGCCAAGTGATCATTGCCACAGAGGGTATTTTTATGAATTATCAGCAATGAAGAATCATTGCTGATAATCAGATAGTATTTTGTATTTCTTCCTCTTGGTGGCATGCTGCTGTCAAAGACTGTCCAATAAAGTGAGTGAGAGAGAGACCAACTCACACATTCCAGTCAATATCTGGAAAGTTAATTTCCCGCTATTAGACATTCGGATTTACTGGCCCACTCTTTTTTGTGTATAGTTGTTTGGTGTACTCATCAGTCATTAGGCCTACAACACACTCATAGTCATTTTTGTTTTCCCAGTGATTGTCACTCCTTGCACTGGCCACACCTTGACAATTATATGCACTGCCTTAGGTTTAATATGCTTCTGTCTTTCTGTACACATTTTACTCCCCCTATTCAAATTCTCCATCCCTTATGTGTGAATTACACCATATCTCTATCCCCACAATGTCTGCATTTGATGACTTGACCAGTACTTCAAATTTCAAATTTATTTACTATTAGCATTAGTAGAGGCATTTGATGCAAGAAAGCAAGCTTATACAGCATCAGCCAAAAAAAAAAAATAAATAAATAAAAAATAACCACTTCCACTTCACCCCTCTGTTCATTTGAAATACCTGTCCAGCTGAGCCTTAAACTTATTTAGGCTATCAACTTCCACAACAAGGGATGGAAGTCTGTTCCACCAACCAACCACCCGCTGGCTAAAGGCAAATTTCTGCACGTCTATCCTACATCTGTCTTTCCTCAATTTGAATTTATGCCCTTTCAGGTGATTATTCTGAGCAAGAGGAAGAATCCCATCAGCATTGAGCATGCTCAAACCATTCAAGGCTTTATACACCTCTATCAGATCACCTCGCTGGCAGCTAGTCTCCAGACACTGTAATTTGCAAAACTTGAGCCTTTCTTCGTAATAGCACCCCTTTGTTCCATTCACTAATCTTGTTGCCCTTCTCTGTACTCGTTCCAGCAGCTCTACATCCTTCTTGAAATGAGGCCTCCAGGCCTGTATACAGTACTCTAGGTGTGGCCTGACCATTGCCTTATACAATGGAATAATCACCTCCTTATCCCTGCTAGAAAAATTCCTATATATCATTGACAATACACCATGAGCTACTCTTGCAGCCCGTCTGCACTGCTCAGAGAACTTCATATCTGCCTGCACAACCACCCCCAGGTCCCTTTCATTCTCTACCACTGTCAGTGTAGTACCACAGAGTTGATACGTTGCTCTGGGGTTGCTGTTTCCCATGTGTAGTACTTTACATTTGTCAATGTTAAACTTCATTTGCCACCTCTCAGCCCATCTGCTCAACCTTTCCAGATCCTGTTGCAGCAGCATGGTGTCAGTAGTGTCCTTGACAACCCTGCCAACCTTCGTATCGTCTGCAAACTTGGACATTAAACTTGATATACCATCATCAATGTCATTTATAAATACAGAAAACAATAATGGACCCAATACTGAATCCTGAGGAACTCCACTAATAACATTAGTCCACGATGAGCAGTGTCCATTGATTACCACTCTCTGTCTTCTCCCCCTCAACCACCCCTTTATCCATAGCAGCAATTTGCCTCCAATGCCACACTGCTCCAATTTGTGCAGCAGTCTTCCATGTGCAACAGTATCAAAAGCCTTTCTAAGATCCAAGTATATAATATCAAAGTTATTCCCTGCATCCAGTTCTTTTGTGACTGCATCATCGTATCCAGTTGAATTGGTCAGGCAAGACTTACCCTTAACAAAACCGTGCTGTGTCCGAGCTATAACTGAAGTCTTGTCTAGATGATCCTGCAGTGCTTCTTTTACCAGTGCCTCCATTAATTTTCTGGGAACAGAAGTTAAATTCACAGGTCTATAATTACTTGTGTCAGCCTTTGATCCTCCTTTGTGAATTGGGGTCACATTTGCACATCTCCAGTCCATGGGTACCTCCCCTGAGTCCAAGGAAGCTCTCATAATTATGGCTAAGGGTTTGCTTACTTCCTTTGCTGCCTCCTTTAATATAACTGGATAGATCCCATCCACCCACGGTGCCTTTCTTGTGTTTATCTTCAACAATTTTTCCTCTACTTTGCTCTCACTTATTACAAAATCATTTTGTTCGCTCTTAGAGTTTAATAAGTTTCTGTCCTCCACTTCCCTACAGAATTCCTCGTGTGACTGTAGATGAAAATACTTATTCAGTTTGTAAGCTATCAGAGCAGGATCGTCAGCGGTCAAACCATCATTATCAAGTGGACTAAAATGATTCATCCCCTTACTTCTAGAGTTTATATAAGTAAAGGAATTTTTGTTTTTCTTTGCATCCTTTTGCCAAAGATTTCTGATAATCTGCTTTCGTTTGCCTAGGCTCCTTTGTGGCTTGATTACAGACTAGCTTATATCTACCATAGGCTTCTGTGTCGCCTGATAATTTATATGCATCCCATGCATTTTTCTTCTCTGCAATGGGTCTCATTAGTTCATCTGATATCAGTTTAGGCTTAAAACTTGATATTTCTTGGTGTGCAATACCTGATAGCTTCCAAGATTAATTCCTTTAATGCTTCCCATTTAGAATATGCTGTTGACATCATCAGTTGGTACCACTGTATAGAATTTAAAAACTGTTTGAGGCCACCATAGTCGCTTTTATGAAAGCAGAAATGGCTACCTTTGCCCCTGATGGTAGTTACATCTAAGTAAATCCCACATCAGTAAATTGTGGTCACTGCAACCTAGTGGTTCCTTTATCTGCAGATTCTTAATGCAGTGAATAATCACTGCTGATAATTATAATCAGATCAAGAATTCAATGATTGAAAATAATCATCGAATAAATCTGCAGAAGTGTTGTTAGTGTGTGAGTGACCAACCCACAAGTTCCAGTCAATATCTACAAATTTAAAATCCCCCATTATAAGACATTCTGATTTACTGGCCCACACTATCTCTGTACAGCTGTTCAATTGTATTAATCAGAGTCATTAGGCCTATAACACATTCCTTCTCTCATTTTTGCTTTCCCAGTGTTTGTCACTCCAGACTGATTCAACATTGCTCCATGCCATTTCTATGGATACTTCCGTTGGCACTGTTCTTCTGATTTGGCTTCTTATAAGTCTGAATATGTGCCTCAGCCAGTCAGCATCCTTTTAAACTCCAATTTCAGCCAGCTTTTCTTCTTCCTCATTTATTCATTCAGTTTCTGTTTTCTGGAACAAAGCTCCCTTCACACAGAAATTCAAGTCTAATGTCAAGTATCTTCTGTCAACTTTGGTGCTGTTCTTCCAGTGTTGTGACCTTGAGGTGATTTGTGTTGATTTAGGCCAGTGAAGTGTTATTTCACATATTTAATGCATACATTATTCTGTATGACTTTCTGAATAGATTTCGTTAATTATGGACTTGACTTGGCAGACAGCTGACTTTCTATCATGAGTTCCTAAGATTACAGCATGTTCCCTTATGGCATTGAATGTCTTCTGACTCCAAACAGAATTCACATAGTAAGTTGCTGACTGTGTTTTCAGAAGTATTAAGTTAAATATTTAACTTTAAATTAATTGCATTTGGAGAATCAATTCACTATACAGTAGTGCTATTCAGAGGATATGTGTGTTTTTTTTTTTTTTTTTTTTTTTTTAACCGAATGGAAATGAAACGGTTTGCAGGGTGTGGGGAACACAATTTTTCATTTTCCCAGTTTCATTGAATATTTAGAAAAATGATGCAATACCATTTCTATCAGTTCCACTTTTTAAATAATGAAAGAAGAAAGAATTTAGGTACAGTGGTCTTTAATTGGAACTGACAAGTGTGCAAGGAAGCTTGAAATATAACATCTGAAGTGATGTTTGGCATCTTAATAATTCCTCATAGCAATGCTTAACAATATTCAGCTATGGTAGAAAAACAAGAACTGAGTTAGATCTTCTCTTTCTGGTTAAGCTTTTGAAATGACAGGCAAGTCTAGAGAGAGCAGGGCCATAGTTATGAATAGATCTCCGATTCAACATTTCTGAAGAAGGTAACGTTTGCAACAGTACCTTTTTTGAAGCACTCAATCAGTTGAGGTCTTAGACAATCCAAACAAACCTCCTAGCTAAGTAAGAGTAATTGCCATATAGTGCAAGGAAGCCACAGGCTTTTGCTACACTGGCAAATAGATAAGAACATTCAAATGATGCTTCCCTCCTTGCATAGGTAACTATCCAGTTGACCTTTGAATTTCTTCAAACTGTCAGCCTCAACTACCTGTTCCAGCAATCGACAACTCGCTGGCTTAAAAAAAAAAAACCCTTTCCTACAACAGTCTTAACCTCTTCCCCCCCCCAGTAATTTGAATTTATGCCGCCGAATTCTGTAATTCTCTAACAGTACTTACGGCGTCATTCTAAGTCAGTGGTTCTCAAAAATTTTTAACGTGAAGACACCCTAAATCCGTTATTAAAAATTCCCAGCACCAGGTGCATGGGCTCTGGCAGAATATTTTGTAAGGTGGTGCATGTGGAAGGGCAATGAGGGGAATTTTTTTTTTTTTTTGAAAAATGTATGAAAAAAACGTTTGGCTTTTGGTACAGGATTTTTAAACAATTTTTTTTTTTTATTTAAAAATTGGTCTCATACCATATTTTATGCACAATTTCTGTATCTCTAAGAATATTCGATTGCTTTTTCATACTTATTTTAATGTTTTTAGGACAATAAGTACACTTTCTAATTTATATCCAGAAACTAAAATAATTCAAAATTAAAAAAAAAAACAATACAAATTATATTGAAATTTTATTAATTTTAGCGCTGAAGGGATAAGATCTGCTAAGCAAGTATGAGCGTTTGCAGTGGCGCTGTGCTGTTTCAAATACAGTGTACGCAATGGACGGCTCGGCTGTTCCGTATATATAGGTGTATGTACATAAACATTGCAATGCGGTCAGAAATTATTTCATGATGACGTCTAATTTACACAGTTGCATGAAAATCAACAACCTTTTGTAGCAATGGCCACTATGTAAGCAGATGCTAAATTTGATGTTGCGGCACCCACTTTGAGAACCGCTGTTCTAGGTCAATGTTTGAGTGTTCTGTACTGGTAAACAATCTTTTGGATGTATTTTAATATCATATGTGTAATGTTATCAGTGAAATTAATTTCTAGTGCAGCATGATTTTAAAAAAAGGAAAAACTTTTTCCTTTTGCAAAAAAAAAAAAATCTAGTTTCCTCCACTTTTTTGAGTAAAAGTTCCTATTTTGGCCAAAAGATGTCCTGTTTTTGTTTTTTCAAAAGTCAAATGTTGGCAGCTATGCTTTTATTTCTTACCATGATTCCATTTCCTCAGCTATAGTAGTGTGGCAAATTGTGTGGAGCCTTGGCCGCCATGTTTTATTCTGAAATACCCAGAGTATGTCTTTTTAACAAATTTTGTAATGTTTTTCCTCTGCTTTATGTGTAAAAAGAAAAGCCATCACAAATATAAAATGTGAGGTTTATTTACACAGCTGCTTGTTGCCCTACTGCAGTGGTTTTCAACCTTTTTTAATAACAGCACCCCTAAGTAATTTATTTTATTTTGTGGCACCCCTACTCAATTTTCTTCCTGTTAGATCCGATTCTCTCTCTGTATGTGTATATAATATTAAAAAAATGTTATGTGATAGTTATTACAATAATATAGCTATAAATAAAATTACAATTCATAATACAAATTATATATATATATACTGTATACTTTTATTCTTTATATAGAGGTACTAAATAAACATCAATTATAGATCACCACAAAACTAAAAAGATACCGTATATCTTTTTATAATGAAATAAATATATAAATTAAGTTTAAGTAACTTAAACCCAAATTAAGTGGCACCCCTGGAATGTTGCTGCTGCACCCCGGTTGAAAACCACTGCACTACAAAGCTAAACATAGAAACAGAAATAAACATAGTTTCACTTGAATTTTTGAATGAGTAGTGATTGTTGAATTGTCCAGTTATATGCCAGTGGCATCTTGTGTTGTGCATTTTCAGTAGTTCTGCATGGTTCTTTTTCATGATCATACCAGAAAAATTAACCTATGGTTGTCAACATATTGTAACAATCAAATGCAATATCATTTTTGCAATTATTTTTTTAAAGCAGAGTTACTTTTGCCAAAAAAAAAAAAAAAACTTATGAACAAAAATGAATTATGAATTATTATTCTGGAATAAAATGAATTATTCCAATCCCAAAATCATTGTAAACCTGTGTAACCCCAATATCTGAACTGTTGTGTGATGTTAGCAGTCTTGTATATAATACTTGACTTCCCAAATTTTACAAAACAGCACCAGATTTCCGTTAAGATGCTATTCTGAACACAAGATGCCATGTCAGTATACCAGATCAGTATACCTGAACCCTAAACAATAAACTTTTTAAAACTAATAATAAATGTTCACTTTCTGAAAGTAATAAATCAATAAAAATGTAAGACTACCAAGAATGATTGCTGCAACAATAGCCATCTTAAAATACACTAATATGCTAGCACCAGTATAAAGTTAAACTTTAGTTCAAATATATTTTCACCTAAAAGAATCACTTTTTTTCCTAATTCTTTCTCAAAATTATCCATGCAAAAAAAAAAAAAAAGAAAAGCATGGATATACCCTGTATGGAAATGATGCAAATTACGTCACTTCCTAAATTATGCAAATTACATAACTAACATTGATTTGGTAAAGTAAGTAGCAAGAGTGAGCCTACTACTTACTGTACTAAATTTGTCACAAGTTTGTACCGATCATGCACACTACTTCCTGTACTGAATCTGAATTATTTGGTCATTTTTGTCTGGCATATTTGTTACCAATTGGTTTTGCCACCAAAGATTTTTCACATCAAAAGCACTCATCCCCTCTTCCCTCCACAACAATCTAATTAAGGTGGATTTCTAAAATATGAGTAATAACAAAAGCATTGAGGAAGATATTCTTATTTAATGGCTGTATAATGAAATTACAGTTTTAAACAGTGTAAATCAATATGTTTTATGTCTTAAGAATTAAAGTTCAGGATATTTTTGTTTCTTAGTTTTGTTACCTTGTTGTGATACTATTGAAATTTTGACAGCAATTTTTTGCTTTCAGAATGCAGCTGATAGAGATACTTTTGAGGAGAAATTTGCTCAGAATAACATCTCTTCTGAAGAAGACGTTGCTAATGCTTTTCCTGATTTGAAAATCTCAACTACTCAGAGTCATCCAGTTTCTATGCTTGCCAAATATTTTCCAAATATATCAGTATCAGCAGATGCAAGTACAGAATTAGCAATATCCCCTTACAGCTTTCAGTCCTTGACCCCTAGTAGTATTCATGAAACTGAAACATCACCTTCTCAAGGAAGAAGAGATAGTGTAGACAGCATTCAGAGTAATGAAAATGCTTCACAGATTTCATCAGTAGAAACAAATGAATCCATTCAGGAGATATCCCTTTCAAATAAGGAAGGAGATAGTTGTGATTCATCGAAATTTCATAATGAAATATCATGTGAAACTGATCCCATTACAGAACTTGATAGAACTGGAAATTCTGAAATGTTTGAAAGTCATGATTCAGCAACTCCCAATTCAGAAATTCTGTCTTCAGTAGATTCAGGAATTCCATCATCAGTAGATGCACAGCAATCTGAATTACAGTCAGAAAACCAGTATTTAGATGGTAATTCATTAAATAAAATTTCTCAGATGCTAACAGAAATTGGAAAGGAAAATTCTTTTTCTGGTATAATTCCTTCACCAAATTCAGATAGCATTCTAAGTAGTACACTTTCTGATATTAGCAACACATCTGGGAAAGTTTTCAGTGAGGCTGTAGATTGTCAGAATTCTCTCCCACTCCAATCGTTAGTTCAGCCAGTATTTTTACCTCAAACACACAGAATTGATGGTGTGACTGATCCACTAATAAACAGCTCTCAGCCATTAATAACTTCTCAGGGTCCTTCATCAGTGAACCCACAGCAGGCATCAAGAGAAGCCAATATCCTTCCATCTATATTAGACAAATCTTCAAAAACCCAATTTTCACCTGTTACTAACATTCCAGTGCCTCAGGTAAGAGCATAATTTAATTACTACTGTTAAAGTAATATTTTTCATGGTAGTAGCAATTTAATATTTCCGGCTGGTTTAGTATTAGTAGTGGTAAATGATGAAAGCAAGCAAGCTTATACAGCATTAGCAAAGGGAGAAATCATAAATCTTACTCTAATTTCTCTAATTCTTTCTTAAATTTATTAAAACTACCTACTTCCACAACACCAGTGGAAGCTTGTACCAATAATAAATCATCAAAACGTTTTACACACCCCATTCATACAACCATTTTCCTCAATTTGTTTCCTTATGTGTGTTATCCAAGATAGAGTAAATGCATCAGCATTGAATAAACCAAATTATTTTGGTTTATTCAATCCATTTAAAGCCTTAAACACTTCAATCAGGTTTTCTCACAGATACCTAGTTTCCAGGTGTTGCAATTTGCAGAAATGAAGTCTTTTGTGCTAAAAAATACCTTCTTTATGTTCATGACTAATCTTGACTTCTGTAGCCATTCCAAAAGATCCACATCTTTCTTAAAATAAGATCTTCCATCTTAAGGCAGTGGTTCTTTGTATCATATTCAAAATTAGACATTAAGCTTGATATATATACTTACTTCAATGTTAATAAATGTTGAAAACAGTAAGCATATACTGAACCCTTGTGGACTTGGCTAATAATATTAGTCCAAAAAAGAGCAGTGCCCTTTTATAATCTGTCCATAGCAGTTGCATGTCACACTGCTCTAATTTTTACAACAGTCTTTCATGCAGAACAGTGTCAAAGGCTTTGCCGAAGTCTGTGAAATGTCAAATTTTTTTTTTTTTGCATCCAATTCGCATTTGTTACTACGTTGTAGTAGCTAATGTGATTGACAGACAAGATCCCCCCCCCCTTCCTTAACAAATCCCTGAATTCCTGTCTGGATAGTCCTGTAATACATTGTTTAACCACTGACTGTGCAAGATTTCTCTTAATCTGCTTTAGCTTAGCTTGCCACCTTAGCTTCAGGGAACTTTACTTTTTTTAGTTTGTCACTACCTTAGTGTAATAATAATTCATTATTCTACTTTCTGCTTATTCTAGTTATTTGCTAACTTACCATTGCATGCATATTTCTTGCCAGCAACTGTGTCATCAGTTCATATATCTATTTAGGTGTAGGTGTAAATATTGAACCATCTAGGCTAGATTTCATAAGATTTTTCTGGAAGCTGCCAAGTGGAATTTTCTTTATAGCTTAAAAATTCTCTTTGAGTTTTGTTTAAAATTAGTAAAGTAGTTATGTCTTTAGCTGATTAAATTGATTGAATTTGTTCTTTAGTTGGTCTTTGAAGTTGCTTAAAATCCAAAGTGGACTTCTGCCATCGTTGTATTGATATATATATATATATATATAATCATTTGAATTCAGCGACCATTGTTACACTGTTGCTATAGGAATGAATAATTGCTACTTGGGTAGTTCCTTTGTAGTTATAAGGGAGTGTAAACATTATCAGAAGAGGTGTTTTTTTTTTTTAAATATAAATTCATTATAATGCTATAAACAAGATTTTATAATGTAGTTCCATCAAATAGTGCACGATCTAATTTAGGATAGCATAGTTTTTACTGCTGTGGAATTAGTGTAGCATTATCACTTGCACATCTCTTGATAACTTGTAGGGATTTTAATTTTTGTGTTCCCTCTCTAACAAGAGGAAGCAGGTTGAATCACATTTATCCACTTGATGTCGATGGTTTAACTGTTGATGATTCTGCACAGGTTGCTAATAAACTGAATAGGTATTTTGAATCTATGTTTATACATGAGAAATTCTTTAGGGAGGGGAGCTAAAAGTTCATCAAAATCTAATGGAGCTCTAAATGGTTTTGTGATAACTGAGAGGAAAGTGGAAGAGAAATTGTTAAAGCATAACTTAAAAAAGATGCCTGGGGTGGATGGGGTTTATCCAGTTATATTAAGGGAGGCAGCAGTGGAGGTAAGCAATATGAGAGCATCTTTGGATCAGGGAGGGTTCCCATGGACTGAAGTGTGTGAATGTAACTCCATTTTCAAAGCAGGATCAAAAGGTGACATGAGTAATTGCAGACCTGTTAGTTTAACTTTTGTTTGTCTTAACTTCAGGGGAATTAATGGAGTCTGGTTAAAGAAGTAATGTAGGATCACTGGACAGAAATGCAATTACACTACAGTCAGTATCAATTTGTTAGGGGGTGATCTTGTCTGACCAATCTGATTGGATATTATGATGTAGTAACAGAGGAACTGGTTGCAAAAATAATTTTGATATATGCTTGGATTTCAGGAAAGATTTCCATATTGTTGCACATAAGACTTCTGTACAAATTGGAGAAGTGAGGGATTAAGGGCAAGGTACTGGTCTGGATAAATGGATGGTTGAGTGGGAGAAGACAGGGGTAATCAATAGACACTGCTCTTTGTGAACTAATGTTATTAGTGCAGTCCCCCAGGGTTCAATGTTGGCCCATTGTTGTTTTCTGTATTTATCAATGATGAAGGTATATCAGGCATAATGTCTGTTTGCAGATGATACAAAGGTTGGCAGGGTGGTTAATGACAGTAATCAGGGTAAGTTACTGTAACAAGATTTAAAAAAAAAAAAAAAAAAAATGGCAGATGGGCTGAGAAATGGCAATTGCATTTGTCAATGTTATACTTCATGTACTGCATATTAACATACCAACTGTGTAGTACTACACTCAGGATAGTGCAAAATGAAGACTTGTAGGTAATTATCCAGTCAGATATGAAGTTCTCTGAGAAATGCAGACAGGCTGCCATGACTTCATGGTTTTGTCAATGATATACAGGAACTTTGCTAGCCGGGATAAAGAGGTGATCACATCCTTATCCCATTTTACAAGGCAACAGTTAGGCTGCATCTTGAGTATTGCATACAGGTACAGAGACCTCATGTTTGGAAGGATGTAGATCTACTGGAATGGATGCAGATAAGAGCAGTAAGGTTGGTGAAGGGAACAAAAGGCTGGTGTTTCAAAGAAAGGCTTCATTTCTGCAAATTGTAGTCAGGAGACAAGGCACCGGCGAGATGATCTGATTGAGATTTTAAGACTTTGATTGGATTGAGCAAGCTGAGGTGTGTCTCTGGGGGGTTTTTGGCACCCTTGAGATACTTTTATTAAATGTTATTATAATAAAAATTTTGAATTTCAGCACCCCCAGATGTTGGCACTCCTCTGCCCTGCTTACCAGCCATACTATGTTCTGCCAACCCTGAGCGAGCTCAGTGCTGATGGCATTCTACCTCTTGCTCAGACTGCACATGAGGGGCCATAAATTCAAACTGTCAAAGGATGTTTGACAGTTTGAATAGGTGTGTGGAGGTTTGGCAGGATAGATGTGTGGAGGTTTGGCTAGCAGGTGGTGTTCATTGTTGGAACAAACTTCCGTCTGTTGTTGGTGTGTATTTTGAATTAATTTGAGGAAAAACTAGGCAAATTATTGGAGGGGTGGACAGGTGATGGAGGGTTTTTTTTTTTTTTTTTGCTGATGCTTTTTTATGCTTGTTTTTGTATCATATACTGCTGCTAATAATAATATTCACAAAACCTTTCATAAATTCCTTTGTGTTCTTATGTGTGTAGTCTTCAAATATTTACTGGCTGGTAATAAGCCAGTGCTCTAAAGTTTAGGTCAGATTACTGCAGTTAATTTTTTTTTTTTTTTTTTACATTGATTTCTCCACCAAGTTTAGTTCATATATGCTATTTTATGCACATTGAATTTAACATATGACCTTAAAAAAAAAAAAAAAAAAAACATGATTTTAATTTTACGATTGCTAGAATTTCTTTTGTTAATGATTTATATAATAGGTACTATCCCTCCCCCCATCATTAAGTATTAAGAGAAACTAGTTGAATTAAATTTTATATCTAAAACTGAATGTAGTAAAAGACTGAATTTTTGTTTTTAGGGCATTTCTAATTATCATCACATAATCTCTAAAGCAAGTGATCCTATTCCAGTAATACCACAAGTGCCTTTAACTTTTCCTTCCCCCCCTGTTTCAACAGTTTCTGCTGTTCCAGGCTATGTTAATACTGTAACTGCTCAGTTAACTAGTCCAAGTGCTGTTTCATATGCAAGTAGTACTTCATCAGTTGGTAGTCAAGCAAAGTCATGGAATCCTTATCCTTTGGCATCTATTAGTGGAACGGTCCCATTGGTATTATCTAATACATCTTTACCTCCAGTGTGTACAAATGTCCAGGGTATAAACAGACAATCAGTTATTATAGCTGCACCACCACCACCAGTCATCCGTCCATATCCAGAAATAGGCAATTCTGCACATCAATTCTTACATCTTGGAGGTGGTGTTACACTTCCTAGTGATCCACACAAGGTAAGATCATCACAAGCTCAATTTTCTGCTTCTGGTAGGGAAAGAGCAGCTCAAGATTGCTCTGTGATGATGAGGCCAGTATCGGGTAATAAGGCACCCCAAACTGTTGTACAGCCACTTCCAAACCAAAGAAATGTAACTGGACAAGAATTATTTACAGACTCAAGGGGTATGTTGAATATTCAAAGACCAAACAGTGGACCCCAGAATAGAAGTGTCGTGCAGTATACAGTTTTATCTCCATCAAATAGCAACTTATTTTCTCCTGTGTTTACTCAACCAGCTGATCCTCAGTCAACATCCCCAGTCAGTCCTGTGTTATTATCATCTGTTGACCAGTCCATCTATTTGAACCAACTTCAGAACCCTGTGAAATTACAGCAGACTCAGGGAATCCAGCAGAGTGGAACATTAACATTTAATAAACCATATTCAGAAACAACTTACTTTCCTGTATTTAGGGAAAGGGAATCTAATTCCCAAATGGCCTTGAATTACCCTTGTCATCCCCAGCTTCTGGAATGTGTAAGTATGTTATGTATTTCGTAATATGTAAACAAAAAAAAAGGCAAAGCATTCTTAGAGGTTAAATCATTTTCTTAGTGTATGTTTTGCATTCCCAGACTTTTTTTTTTTTTTTTAAGAATTCTAAAACCTATTTCATTTTTCTTGTTATATTATCTTCATGTTCTTAAACTAAAGCCTGGAAAAATGTCCAGTGCCGTTACTGGCAAGGATGGGAAATTGTACTCCCAGGTAACCCAAGCTCCAACTTTATATTCTTCAGTAATATACTGTTCACTTTCCTAAAACTATCATTTTTCCATACTCAGTGCTATTAGTGTAATACAGGGGCAGGAATATTTATTTCTATCCTAATTATCAGCTAAACTGCTATACTATTTCTTATAAACACTATAATATAAATAGGTTTTATATACATTTATATGCATTTCTGCCATTAGCCTTTGTCTACCCTCAACAATTGTTTTTGTTCGTTTTAGTTTCATTGTTCACTTATGCTTAACTATTTTCTGGTCGTCTGTCATGTCAACCTTAAATTACATGCCAGCAATCTATATTTCCTCCCTTATAGCTTTAATTTTACATACTATATTTTGATGTAATTCTATTTTGCTATGGCATGTACTTTAAGTTAGAAACAGAGGACACTATATTGTCATCTTGTTGGGCAATTCTGGTGGTTGACATTTAAATGACACCAAGATTGTGTTATATATGACAATATAATAATGTATGTCTGGTATAATAATATTGACTTATTTCTTTATATACATATTAAATTTTTTTTCCCTGCCTTTTACTCTTTTCTGACTTCTTATCTCTACAACTTTAATTTACTTTTATTTTATTTATTTATTTATTTATTATAGTTGTTAGGTCCTTCTGGCTAATGTTACTCTTGTCTGTAATTATTTCCTTTTTCATACTCCTCCCATTAATCTTTACTATATAATACTGCATATATTTTTAATCCATATACAAAAATAAGTGAATTTATTTTTTTTTTACCAGTGGTTAGTTTTCTGATTTTTATTGCTTTTTCAATGTACTGAAAATGTATTTTCAATACTTTAGTATCGAAAATAAAATCATTAAAAAAAAATAAATAAAATCGTAAACCTTATAAATAAAATGATTCAACGACACTCTGCACAAATTATTTTTACTTTTGTAGTATACATGTATTTCATCAATTTTATTTATTATTGATTTTAAAATCTATTTAAGTAAAATAAAGCAGAAATTACTATCTCTACATATAAGAAATAGTAATTTAGAAATGCAACAGAATTTATTTGAACAAATAATGGTTCTTTTGAAATAGTTTTCAGTGATATTCAATAGACCTGTTTCATTATGGCAAAATAATTTGCGTGAGCCCTGGGAAGTTCATTCAAACAAGAATTTACTGTATTTGTATTCTTCAAGGTGTGCATTAATGTTAAGAACCATCTAGCAAATAAAAAAAAAAAAAGTTCTGTAAGATTTTGTCAATCTCTGTTGGTTATGTTCTTCACAGAAACCCATTAACATTAGTAGATGCATAAAAAAATGGTAAAGGTAAACTGCAGTCAATCCATTGCAGGATGGAAGCCTCCTCAGTGATTCATGCTGAGGGAAAAGGACCATAATCTGCCGTGCTGGTCCAGTGCGGGTTTGCAGACTGACCATATTTAGTAGTCAGTCTTGAACCCCGATCTACTACGCATGTGCTACTGCATTCCTGCTCCTGACCACTCTGCTATGGAGTCAACTTAGCATTAACAGAGGCACTTAATACAAGAAAGCAAGCTTATATAGCATCAGCCACAAAAAAAGGAAAAAAACACTATTTCACCCAACATTTCACTCTAAACGTTTGTGCAGTTTTTCCTTGAATTTATTTAAACTATCAACTTCCACAATGACAGATGGAAGTTTGTTCCAGCCATCTGCTGACTAAAGGCAAATTTCTGCACATCTATTCTACAACTGTCCTTCCTCAGTTTGAATTTATGCCCCCCTTGGGTGCATAATCTGAGCAAGAGGAAGTATCCCATTAGCATTGAGATTGCTCAAACCATTCAAGCCCTTATACACCTCAATTAGATCACCTTGCAGGTGCCTAGTTTCCAGACTCTAGACTCTACAATTTTCAAAACAAGCCTATCTTGGTAACAGCAACCTTTGTTGCACTTACTAATCTTGTTGCCCTTCTCTGTACTCATTCTAGTAGCTCAACAGCTTTCTTAAAGTGAGGTGTCCAGACCTGTATGCAGTACTCATGGTGTGGCCTGACCATTGCCTTATACAAAGGAATCACCTCCTTATCCCTGCTAGCAAAATTCCTCTATATCATTGACAAGGCCCCATGAGCTACTCTTGCCGCCTGTTTGCACTGCTCAGAAAACTTCAAATCTGACTGCACAATTACCAACTCTTTTTTTTTTTTTTTTTTTTTTTTTTTTATTCACCAGTACCCTCAATGTAGCACTACACAGTTGGTACATTTTTCTGGGGATACTGCTACCCATATGTAGTACTTTGCATTTGTCGATGTTAAACTTCAGTTGCCATCTCTCTGCCCAACTTTTTCAGATCCTGTTGCTGTAACATACTGTCATTGCCAACCTTCATATTGCTGCAAACTTGCACCTTAAGCCTGATATACCATCAATATCATTGATAAATATAGAAAACAACACAATTTGCCCAACACCAAACCCAGGGAGACTCCACTAATAACATTAGTCCACAAAGAGCAGTGTCCATCGTTTACCACTGTCTTCTCTCATATCTAACTGTCTTCTCTGATGTCTAACCAGCCATCCCTTTATTCATAGCAGCAACTTGCCCTTAATGCCATACTGCTCCAATTTGTAGTGTAGTCTTTCATGCGCAACAGTACCAAAAGCTTTCCTGAAATCCAAGTATAATATCAAAATTATTTTTTTGCATCCAGTTCTTTTGTGACCATATCATAGTATCCAATCAAATTGGTTAGACAGGACTTCCCCCTTTAATTGTATTGAATCTTGAATTGATCCTGATCTTGAATTGTATTGATGTGGAAGATGATATAAAGTCAGGAGGTGAGTTAACAGTGCAAGTCAAGCTGAGCATCTTCAGAATTATCTGGATGGCTTCATGGATGGTCAGAGCAAGAACAGTTGCATTTTAACATTGCTTAACTCTAAGGTTTGCATGGGGAAATGAAGGTGTAAATAAGGAGAGACTTTGGTGTTTTGATGGAATGAGTCATGGTTAGCATTGTGTGTAAACAGTCAGTCAGGAACTTATCAATTATTTACCTTTACATCTATGAAGGAGGAGGTTATCATTTCCTTATCTAAATTAATGGGCAGATTTTATTTGAAATTCTTTTGGAGGCAAATTTAAGGAAAGACATTGAGTTACATTTAAGGATCCAAATGGCTTGTCTGGTGAGAATAGCAAAGGGGTGGCCATAACTGAGGTCTACAAAGATGTGGACTCCAGAGCTTGTAAAAATGGTATCTCAGGGGGAATATGATTGAGATGTAAAAATTGGGGAGAGGGGACATAAATATAAAAATTTCATCTGGAGAGCACCAATATACTGTATCTTATTAAGTTTGGTCAGTGTGTTGTTAATCTCTGGAATAAATTATCTTTGTGAGAGAAGCTGCCGCCTCATTTTATTAAAGGGAGGAGGTAGGTTTGATAATTGAAGTTGATAATCTGGTAAAATTGAAGGTGAAACTACACTAGTACTTTCTGGCAGTCAGAAGAGTATAATAATAAGAATATAGATTATTTAGACAAAACTGTGTGTGTCGTGCGTGTTGATGTAAAAGCTTAGTTTCCTTGCACTTGGGGCTTAATACCATTATTTAAAATATTGCTGTAATGTTTATTATCCATCATGCTGACATAGCTTAACAGAACATCCCCTCCCCACCACCTCCCTTATATTTAACACAATAACTTGCTCTACCAGTAATTTTGAGCTAGCATGTAAACAGTGCAACATGGACCTTGGAAAACCTATATTTTTAAGGGTACTAATCACCTTATATCAGTGTGGAATTAAACAGTTATTTCAGGAAAGATGTCTAACTGTTGGAATCCTACAACATATTATTATATGGTTTTAGATGTTGTGCAGTAAAATGTCTTTTTCTAATATATTTCTTGAAGCAACACTATCCAAGCAAAACTTTCTGAATTTAGAACAAATGTGAACTGTTTTATTTTCACATCTTGTTGTGTGGCACATAAATATTTTTCTTGTTTGCAATCTTTAATACTGCAGTAGAAAATCTAGACAAGACTGCAGTAATAGTTAAGACACAGCATGGGTTTGTTAAAGGGATGTCTTGTCCAACCAATTTGATTGGATTCTATGATGTGGTCACAAAGGAACTGAATGCCAAAAATAATTTTGATATCATATACTTGGATTTCAGGAAAGCTTTTGATACTGTTGCACATGGAAGACTGCTGTAGAAATTGGAGAGGTATGGCATTAAGGGTAAGTTGCTACAATGGATAAAGGGATGGTTGAGTGGGAGATGACAGAGTGGTAATCAACAAACACTACTCTTCGTGGACAAATGTTATTAGTGGAGTTCCCCAGGGTTTGGTGTTGGGCCCATTGTTGTTTTGTATATTTATCAATGATATTGATGTAGGTATATTAGGTTTAATGCCCAAGTTTGCAGATGATACAAAGGTTGGCAGGGTTGTTGAAGACAGTATGCTACACCAACTGGATCTAGATAAATAAGTTAGGCAAATGGGCTGAGAAGTGGCAATTGAAGTTTAATCTTGACAAATACAAATTACTGCATATGAGTAGCAATAACCGAAGAGAAACCTACCAACTGTGTGGTACTACACTCAGGGAAGTGGAAAGTGAAAAATACCTGGGGTAATTGTGCAGTCAAATATGAAGTTTGCTGAACAGTGCAGACAGGCTGCCAGGGTAGGTCATGGAGTCTTGTCAATGATGTATAGGAATTTTGCTGACAGGGATTGATTATCCTGTTATATAAGGCAGTGGTCAGGCCACACCTAGAGTACTGTGTACAGGTCTGGATGCCTCATTTTAGGAAGGATGTAGAGTTGCTAGAACAAGTACAAAGAAGGGCAACAAGATTTTTGAGGGGAACAAAGGGGTGCTCTTACCAAGAAAGTCTTAAGTTCTGCAAATTGCAGTGCCTGGAGAGTAGGCATGTGCAAGGTGATCTGATTGAGGTGTATAAGGCCTTGAATGGGTTGAGCAGGCTGAATGCTGTTGGGATTCTTCCTCTTGCTAATGCTACACACACGATGGGGTCACAAATTGAAATTCAAGGACTGTTGCGGAATAGATGTGTGGAAGTTTGCATTTAGCCAGAAGGTGGTTGATTGCCGGAACAACTTCCATCTGTTCGTAGTAGTAATGGCAAATGATGCAAGAAAGCAAGCTTATATAGCATCAGCCAAGACGCACACACTCTTCACCCATCCGTACCCTCCATGGGTTTGTCTAGTTCTCCCTTGAATTTATTCAGCCCATCCACTTCCACAACAATGTTCCAACAGTCAACCTCCTGCTGGCTGAAGACAAACTTCAGGACATTATCTTGCAACCATCCTTCCCTCCATCACTGTTTCCATCACTTCAATAGATTCGGAATCAGTTTTTTCCAAAATCCATTGTAACGATTTTCTGATGGAATGAGTTTTAAAGGTAGATATAATACCTTGATCTAATAGCTGAATTAAAGAAGTTGTATTAGGTGGTAGGAGGCCCTTGAGGCTGTCACAGACATTCTCTCAGATATGCCAGACAAGCTGTTCTTGCTACCTGTGAGTCTAAAACGCTGATGGAACTGATATTCGGGTGACACTCAAGTCAAAGTGGACCCAATTTCGGCGAAGTCCGGACGGTCTATGACAGCCAAATCCTCTGCTTGCACCTTCACGATGGTGGGACTGTTAGTAATCCTGGGTATAACCTTCATGCACAAGTACATGGTGGGTGACCACCCAGGTGTGAAACAACGTAAGCAGGGTCGAGGTGTGGCGCCCACACCACATGGAGGAACGCCGCCCCTCTATGTTACCAGGCAGTACTAGGTGGTAGATGACTCATCAACCGGTGAAATACCACCACTTTGCGTATTGGAGGCTTGAAGTGGTGGAACCCATGTTTAGTCTCTAGAGCTAAGTTCCGGCTAACCCTTCCCTATCTCTTCCATCATGCAGTATGATTGATTTTTGAGGTTATGATGAATGTCGTGGCGAGATCCAATATTCCTTACATTTCGAGGGTACAGCTCTAAAACGGTGTTCGCAGGCCGGCCACTAGTTAGTACACCGGACTGAACCTATTGGTAACTCTCTAGGAAGCTTCCGGATCAGCTAGTGTATAATCTTGCTACCTCTACTCTGCCAGATAGTGACTGGAGGGAGTCCGAGTAGTGTGTATGCGGGGAGCATTGTCGAGGCCACGTTATGTCAAGGATCTGGGTATATTCTTACCACATGTACGCCATATCCAAAAATTTCATTACTTCATACAGCATGTCCCACCCACTTTTTCTTACTATTGAATACACAATGAATTGTCAAAATAATAGAGCAAGCTTATCTGCGAAAAGATCTAAACCTCCCAAGGACTTCCTAATTCATTTCACAAATATACGTGGTCTCAATTCTAATCTCAACGATGTCCATTTCCACTTGCAGTCTTCCAAACCCCATGTACTTTTTCTGACTGAATCTCAGTTATCAGTTGATTCAACTACTGCTCATCTCAGATGTCCAAATTATTTGCTGTATGATTCCTTTCGCCTCAAAGGTGGTACTTGTGCATATGTCTGTTCTGATATTCCCTGTCAGAGACTTGGCAATTTGGAATCTCCTCTCTTTGATCTTCTCTGGCTTAAAATCTCTCTACCTCATTGTGTAAAATTCATCGGTTGTCTCTACCGTTCTCCCAACTCCACTAATCACTTGGAGCTCTTTGACTTCCTCTCTTTGCAACTTGACTTTCTCCAGTCCAACTTTCCTAACAGTGAGGTAATTTTCCTTGGTGATTTTAACGTTCACAACTCCAGCTGGCTTCCGTTTTCTAGTCACACCGACCCAGCAGGTCGGGATGCTGAGGCTTTTGCAATTACTAATGACCTAGCACAGATTGTTCATTTACCTACAAGAATACCGGACAATACTAATCATACAGCCAATACGCTTGATCTTTTTCTCACAAACAACCCTTCTAAGTACAAGGTTGAAGTGGGAGGTCCTTTAGGCACTTCAGATCACAACTTAGTGATTGCCTCTTCTCCAATGGAACCTTTATCTCATGGCTATTCCCAACCTCGTATTGTTTGGCATTACAAGAATGCAAAATGGGATGACCTGCGAGACTTCTTTTCTTCTTTTCCTTGGTCTGATTACTGTTTCAAAACTTCTGATGTCAACGTTTGCTCAGATCGTGTCAGTGAAATTATTCTTGCAGGAATGGAATCCTTTATCCCACACTCCACTTTAAAATCTCGTCCTTTATCTAAACCTTGGTTTTCCAATAAATGTGCTAAGGCTGTCCAAGAGAAGAACGTTGCATATCGTAATTGGCTTGTTTCTAATTCTTCAGTTTCATTTTCTGCCTACACCAAAGCTCGCAACAATTGTAAAGCAGTTATTAATCAGTCCAAACTAGAGTTTGAACAGGCTAAGAGTAGAAAACTTGCTTCTTGCCCTAATGGTAGCCGAGCATTCTGGTCTCTTGCCAAAGCTATTGGCCGCAACTTTTGCCCATCTCTGCTCCCACCTCTGTCCAAACCGGATGGTTCTGTTGTCACTTCAGCCAAGGATAAAGCTGACCTGCTAGCATCCCATTTTTCTTTGAGCTCATGTATTAATGATCTTGGTAAAACACCTCCCACCATTCCTAACACGCTCCATTCAATGCCTCCTGTGGTCTTCCGTCAAAAAGATATCAGAAGGATTTTGATGAATCTTGATGCTAAGAAAGCTCCAGGTCCTGATGGTATTTCTCCACTTGTTCTCAAAACCTGTGCTCCTGAACTTACTCCTATTCTTTGCCGCCTTTTTTCACTTTCTTATTCCAAAGGTGTTTTTCCTTCTGCTTGGAAATTTGCTCATATCCAGCCAGTTCCTAAAAAGGGTGACAAATCCCTCCCATCCAATTATCGTCCCATTGCAATTACTTCTACTCTTTCTAAAGTAATGGAGAAATCAATTAACCGCCAACTCTTAAACTACCTAGAAACTTTCCGTCTGATCAACGATCGCCAGTATGGATTCCGTCAGTGTCGATCCACTGGTGATATTCTGGCTTATGTTACCCATTTATGGACTAATTCAATGGAAAGGTTCGGTGAAACACAAGTAGTTGCTCTTGACATCTCAAAGGCTTTTGATCGTGTTTGGCATAAAGGTCTTCTAAACAAGCTTCCATCTTATGGTTTGCCAACTGTTTTTAGTAATTGGTTATCCAGTTTTCTCTCTGATCGCTCACTGAGGGTGATGGTAGATGGCTCTCTGTCTTCTAACTTCTCCACTAATGCCGGTGTCCCCCAAGGTTCAGTTCTTTCCCCCACTCTTTTCCTCTTGTATATCAATGACCTTCTTCCATTGACTGGAAATCCTATCCATAGTTTTGCCGATGATAGCACATTGCATTCAACTTTCCATTTTGAGAAACCTTGTCCAGCTGAATCAGCTTTAAGTTCTCGAAAATCTGCTGCCAATTCCTTAAATGCCGATCTTCAGGTAATTCTCCAGTGGGGCAAAGACAACTTAGTTGATTTCAACCCTTCTAAAACTCAATCTTGTCTTATATCTCGCAAAAAGGATTCTTCTGCTCCTATGCTTATCTTTAGTGACACTCCGATTTCTAGGCAAAATGATATATCTCTTTTGGGGCTTACCCTGACTTCTAATCTCTCTTGGCACAAGCACATTACAAATATTGCTTCCTCTGCATCTAAAAAACTTGGTTTTCTCTTTCGCTCTCGGTGTTACTTTTCTCCCAAACAGCTGCTCACTCTGTATAAATCGCAAATCCGCCCTGCCATGGAATATTGTTCCCACATCTGGGGTGGTGCCCCCAAAACCTCTCTCAGGCTTCTTGATTCCATTCAGAAGAGGGCAGTTCGGTTAATTAATGATTCATCTCTAACAGAGTCTCTCCACTCGCTGTCTCATAGACGCACTGTTTCTGCTGCATGCCTCTTCTACAGATACTTCCATGGGCACTGTTCTTCTGAATTGGCTTCTATAATTCCCGCTCTCTCTTTCAAAACAGTCCGAACACGTGCCGCCACCAGCCAACATCCATTTACTGTCCAACTTCAAACACACAGAACCAACTTTTCATCTTCCTCATTTATTCATTCAACTGCCGTTTTCTGGAACAACCTTCCTTCATACGTATTTCCTGAAAATTACAATCTACAGAAGTTCAAGTCCAATATCAACAAATATCTTCTTTCGTCTTCTCAACCTCCAACCCAAGCACGGTACTAAGTACTATAGGTTTAATACCTCTCGTGTTTGGGGTTCTCATAAAAAAAAAAAAAAAAAAAAAGGAACATTACTTCAACGTTTGGATGACTTAACCCTTTTGGATGGACTGACGTGTTATCCATCACAGCACAGCACAGCAAGCACAAGTTGCAACAAACACGATACCACAAGTGAGATACGAAGTAATGAATTTCTAAAAATTTATTTTTTTCATATGATTGAATATTTCAAAGAAGGGGAAACACATTTCATCATAATAATGTGAAAACCCACAGAATTCCAGCTATATCGGTACTTATAGCAAATGCAAGAAGATAGTTTACTACCCATTTATAATTAGATTGCACGAACAGAAAAGCCCAATAAAACGGAAAGTGCAAATTGTTTTTATTGTTTTATGGTAGTGACTTCCAGAAATGTGCTTTAGCAAAATATCACGAAGGCAATAACGACTAGCCAGTCAACGGCGGAGATTCACAAAAAAAGAATGGAAATGTTGAAAAATTACATCCAACATAATAGCATGGTTTCCCCAGCACAAAAGCTTAAAAATACTGTTACTGTGTTATGCGAGGTTTCCTGCAATTCTCTAACCATGTTATATAAGTACTGTGTTGTGCGAGGATTGCCGCAATTCTCAAACTGTATTATAGAAGTACTGTGTTATACAGGGGTTGCCTGTATATGATTAAAAGTACTTGGGGTATGCCAAACCCCCATTCTTTTTCCAGACCGAATCTCATTTATCAGTTGGTTCAACCACTGCTCATCTCAGTTGCCCAAATTATTTGCTGTATGATTCCATTTGCCTCAAAGGTGGTACTTGTGCATATGTCTGTTCTGATATTCCCTGTCAGAGACTTGGCAATTTGGAATCTCCTCTCTTTGATCTTCTCTGGCTTAAAATCTCTCTACTTCATTCTGTCAAATTCACCTGTTGTCTCTACCATTCTCACAACTCCGCTAATCACTTGGAACTCTTTGACTTCCTCTCTTTGGAACTTCACTTTCTTCAGTCCAACTTGGTCTTGGCGCATTATAGCCTTAGATGCTAATGGGCCAATAAAATCCAAATCAACAACAACAACATCCAGTCCAACTTTCCTAACAATGAAGTAATTTTCATTGGTGATTTTAATGTTCACAACTCCAGCTGGCTTCCATTTTCTAGTCACACAAACCCAGCTGGTCAAGATGTTGAGGCTTTTGCAATTACTAATGACCTTGCACAGATTGTTCATTTACCTACCAGAATACTGGACAATCCTAACCGTACAGCCAACACGCTTGATCTTTTTCTCACAAACAACCCTTTTAAGTACACAGTTGAAGTGAGTGGTCATTTAGGCACGTCACAACGTGGTGATTGTCTCTTCTCCAATGGAGCCTTTATCTCATGGCTATTCCCAACCTCGTGTTGTTTGGCATTACAAGAATGCAAAGTGGATGACCTGCGAGATTTCTTTTATTTTCATTGGTCGGATTACTGTTTCAAAACTGATGTCAATGTTTGCTCAGATTGTGTCAGTGAAATTATTCTTGTAGGAATTCAATCCTTTATTCCACACACCACCTTAATCTCCTCCTATATCTAAACCTTGGTTTTCCAATAAATGTGCTAAGGCTGTTCAAGAGAAGAATGTTGCATATCGTAATTGGCTTGTTTTCAATTCTTCAGTTTCATTTTCTGCCCATACCAGAGCTCGTAGCAATTGCAAAGCAGTTATTAATCGGTCAAAACTAGATTTTGAACAGGCTAAGAGTAAACTTGCTCCTTGCTCTAATGGTAGCAGAGCATTCTGGTCTCTTGAGAAAGCTATCCGCCGCAATTTTTGCCCATCTGCTCCCACCTCTATCAAAACTAGGTGGTTTTATTGTCACTTCAGCCAAGGATAAAGCTGACCTGCTAGCATCCCATTTTTCTTCCAACTCAAGTGTTAATGATCATGGAAAAACACCTCCCACCCTTCAATGCCTCTTGTGGTCTTCCATAAATAAAAGGATGTCAGAAGGATTTTGAGGAACCTAGATGCTAAGGAAGCTCCAGGTCCTGATGATATTTCTCTACTTATTCTCAAGACCTGCGCTCCTGAACTTTGTCTAGTTGTTTTCTGTATTTTTTCACTTTCTTGTTCCAAAGGTATTTTTCCTTCTGCTTGGAAATTTGCTAATATCCATCCACTTCCTAAAAATGGTGGTAAACCCCTCCCATCCAATTATCATCCCATTGCAATTGCTTCCACTCTCTCTGAAGTAATGGAGAAATCAATTAACTGCCAACTCCTAAACTATCTTCAAACCTTCCCTCTGATCAACGATTGCCAGTATGGATTCTGTAAGTGTTGATTGCTTGTGATATTCTGGCTTATGTCACCCATTTATGGACAAATTCAATGGAAACTTTTGGTGAAACAAGCATCTCTCGACATCTCAAAGGCTTTCAGTTGTGTTTGGCATAAAGGTCTTCTAAACAAGCTTCCGTCTTATGGTTTGCCAACTGTTTTTTGTAATTCGTTATCCAGTTTTTCTCTCACTGCTCACTTGAGGGTGATGCTAGATGGCTCTCTGTCGTCTAACTTCTCCACTAATGCCGGTATCCCACAAGGTTCAGTTCTTTCCCACATTCTTTTCCTCTTGTATATTAATGATCTTCTTCCATTGACAGGAAATCTTATCCATAGTTTTGCTGATGATAGCACATTGCATTCCAATTTGAGAAACCTCAATCAGCTTCAACTTGTCAAATGTCCACTACCAATTCCTTAAATGCCAATCTCCAGATAATGCTCCAGTGGAGCAAAGACAACTTAGTTGATTTCAATCCTTCTAAAACTCAGTCTTGGCTTATATCTTGCAAGGGTTCTTCTGCTCCTCTGCTTATCTTTGGTGTCACTCCGATTTCTAGGCAAGATGATATATCTTGGGAATTACCCTGACTTATCCCTCTTGGCACAAGCACATTACAAATATTGCTTCCTCTGCATCACAAAAACTTGGTTTTCTCTTTTGCTCTCTGCATTACTTTTCTTCTGAACAGCTGTTTACTGTGTACAAATCGCAAATCTGCGATATCATGGAATATTGTCCCCACATCTGGGGCGGTGCCCCCAAAATCTCCCTCAGGCTTCTAGATTCCATTCAGAAGAGGGCAGTTAGGTTAATTAATGACTCATCTCTAACAGAGTTGATCCACTCTATCTCATAGACATTCTGTTTCTGCATGCGTTTTCTACAGATACTTCCATGGGCACTGTTCTTCTGAATTGGCTTCTCTAATTCCTGCTCTCTCTTTTAAAACAGTCAAAGCACATGTTGCCACCAGCCAACATCCATTTACTGGCCAACTTCAAACTCACAGAACCAACTTTTCAGCTTCCTCGTTTATTCATTCAACTGCATTTTCTGGAGCAGCCTTCCTGCATACGTATTTCCTGAAAATTAGTCTACAGCAGTTCATGTAACGTCAAGAAATATCTTCTTTCGTCTTCTCAATCTCCAACCCATGCACGGTACTAAGTACTATAGGTTCTAATACCTCGTGTTTGGGGTTTTCATAAAAAAAAAATGGCGTCTCCTTAGCCAGGTGGGCAGGAGCATCAGTGCGTAGCACACGCTTCTTGATTAAACCGGGTTTGAGCCCGTGACCACAAAATACAGAGGATGCGGAAAGGTCAGGGAATGACCACCGCATATCCCCGGAGCAGTATGGCCTTAGTTGATAATGCTCCTCAAAACCAAATAACAACAACAACATAAAAAAATAATAATAATAAAAATTCAACGAGTTAACCTTGAAAGCTACGAGGCTTTTCATACCGACTAAGAAATACTGTTCAAGGTTTTGGACTACTATGCAAGTTGGAGCAGTATGACATTAAGGGCAAGATACTGCTATGGATAAAGGATTGGTTAAGTGTGAGAAGACAGAGTGGTAATCAATGGACACTGCTCTTCGTGTACTAATGTTATAGTTGTGTACCCCAGGGGTCCGTCTTGGGCCCATTGCTATTTTCTGTATTTATCTATGATGTCGATGAAGGTATATCAGACTTAATTTCCAAGTTGGCACACAATACGAAGGTTGGTAGCGTTGTTAATGACAATAAGGATCTGGAAAAGTTGGCCAGATGTGCAGAGAGGTGGCAACTGAAGTTTAACATTGACAATGCAAAGTGCTGCATATGGAAGCAGTAACCCCAGAGTAGTAATCTACCAACTGTCTGGTACTACTCTGGGTAGTGGGGAATGAAAAAGATCTGGGGTTTAATTGTTCAGTCATATGAAGTTTTGTGAGTAGTCCAAAAAGGCTGCAAGACTAGCTCATGGGGTATTGTCAATGATATATAGGAATTTTGCTAGCAGGGATAAGGAGGTGATTGTTCCCTTGTATAAGGCAATGGTTAGGCTACACCTTGAGTACTGCATACAGGTTTGGAGTTCTCCTTTTAGGAAAGATGTAGAGCTGCTAGAATGAGTACAGAGAAGTGCAACGAGATTAGTGAATGCAACAAAGGGTTCCTGTTACCAAGAAAGGCTTAAGTTCTGCATATTGCATAGTCTGGAGATGAGGTACCAGCGAGGTGATCTGATTGAGGTGTATAAGGCCTTAAATGGTTTGAGCAAGCTCAATGTTGATAGGATTCTTCCTCTTGCTCAAATTCTGCACTTGAGGGGACATAAATTCAAATTGAGGAAAGACAGTTGAAGAATAGATGTGTTGAAATTTGCTTTTAGCTAGTGGCTGGTTGATTGTTGGAACAAACTTCCATTTGTTGTTGTGGAAGTTGACAGCTTAATTAAATTCAAGGCTGAACTAGACAGAATTTGAAGTCAATGAATGGGTGAAACATAATTCACCCATCTTTATTATTTCTATATTATCAAAATATTATATAATATGTAAATATTATATTTCACCTACCTAATATTATACTAAACAATGACAAACTGAAACAGATTTGAAAACTGTGTTTTGTGGTTGTGTAATTGCCACAATTAATGTGAGCAAGAATAAACAGCCACATCACATTTTACACGATTCGTAACTTAAGTTATAATTTGTACCACTAATGTTGATATGGACACTGGGAAGATTTAATGAGAATGAGTCTCTCGGCTCTATGCTATATAACTGTTATGAGTATGAACAACCAGAAACTTAGCTAGGTTTTTGGCACCCTTGGCAAATTCGTGGCTACACGCCTTTTTTCGATAATTGGTAAAATAATAATAAATAATATTAAATACAGTTGGATTTCTGTTGAACGACCTTCTTTATAGCGAATTTTTTTTTATTTCGCCTTGTTAATTACATTTAAAATAGTTTCCTTAGAATGAAGAAAATTTTCCATTTAATGAATTTCATGGTCACAGTAATGAATATCTGAGTGACTCTGACATTTTGGACAGTTAAAAAAAAAAAAAAAAAAAAAAATTAATCTAAGGGACATGTGGATTTTTGTTTTCTAAACAGTCGAACTTGGTTATAATTAGCATCAAGGGACCGACACAATTTCCTAGCTGTAACCAATACTCACTATATCAGAGATGAGTTAAATCTAGCTCCTATTTTTTTTTTTTTTGTCCTCCCCTTTTCCCATTATTATATGGGGTCTAGCATTTTTATTGTTCTGGCATGCAATTTTTACGGCTGGATGCCCTTCCTGACTCCAACCCTCACCCTTTATCCGGGCTGGGAATATGTGGTGGTCATTTCCTGACCTACTGCATCCTCCGTATTTGGTGGGTACGGGCTCGAACCCCGGTCTAATCAAGAAGCGTGTGCTATGCACTACTGCTCCTGTCCACCTGGCTATGGAGGCACCTAAATCTAGCTCCTATATTTTTTTTAATTCTCAATAACTTGGTAAAAAGATGGATTCAAAAAACAAAAAATATTAGAGAGAAAAATAATTAGTATATACCTACATATGATTTGTATTAATATGCTTGTATTTGATTTTTAAATTAATCCAGCCTACCATTGTTACAAAATTGTCATGTCCAAATTGTTTAGCAAATTTTTCCGCTTGAGCCATCAAGACCAGCAGTCTATTGGAAATCCAGCACTTCTTTGTGTAGTGAACCATTGACGTCTGTAACCTCTCACTTTCTAAATTTTTTTTTTTTTTTTTGGTTCTTTTCCAGTGTTAATATGTAAAGATGTTTATTCTTCCACAATGTTGATACTGTTGAAGAGGACAAACAAAACTTGGTACACACTTCAACAGTTGTAATCTTGTTATTTCCATGCTCGTTATAACCAAGTTCGACTATTTTCTGTATTTGATTTCAATTTTAAATTGGTCTTGATTAATTTCATGGTATTTTTCTGATGATAAAATAGCTTTAGTTTCTAAATTCTCACTTGTCATTGAATGGAATGCTTCATCAGTCAAAAAATTAGTTTTCTGCTATCTTTTTTAGAGATTCGGACATTTCATTTAACTGCATTATAACAGAACCAATTATTGATAAACAAGAAATTTTTATTCCATAGAAGTTCTATGATTCATCTTCAGCCTGCACAGCTGGCATTTTTTTTTCCTTTCGCCTTCCTCTTTCCAACTGGTACTATTGTCTTTTTTTTTTTTTTTTTTTTTTTTTTCAAGTTTTCTCAATTTCAGTAAAAGCATTATAAATTTCATTGTTTCTTAGATCTTTAAAATATTCTACAAGTCCTTTAATTAATATGGATGATCAATAAATATCCTGTTTTTTTTTTTTTTTTGCTGTGATATGACTATTTATCCTTTTAAGTATCAAATTCTACAGGCATTAGAAATGCAATTAAACTTGTAACTACTCATTTGATGGTACAATGATTTAGCAAGAGATAGTCACCAAGTAAATAATCATCTTTCATTTCATCTAATATTAAAATAATTTGTTGGAGTTGCCCATATACGGTACTTATGGCATTTACTTTCAAACCCCATCTTGTATCGGTGTCTCTTCCGGCTGATTTTTATGACCGATGATAGTTTTTCCCATCTGCTAGTGTATAAAAAGAAATTGTACAACTGTATGGTTCCGAAAAATGAAACATCTTCATTAATGCTGGCCGCATGCACCACACCTATCAAATTAAGATTGTACACACGCACTTTTTTTGTTGTTGCGTCTTATATTTAATTATATTTCACTCTATAATTTTATCAGTCTATTTTTATATTTTTAAACCGTGATATATTTGACATCTTCAGTCACTCGAGGTTTCGTGGAGGATTTGATGGGATCTGTGATTTTTGGCATGCTGGATCGTTCATGTGCTAAGAGTGATGAACATTCAATTATTTTAAGAAGTTATTATACATTTTTAAGTCTGTCTTGGAGAGTATGGTGCAGAAGTCATCCTATGAAGTATTGAGGTAAACTCTTGCGTATTTTTAAGTTTAACATGCAATATACCAAGCAAGGATTTCTCCTTTTGAAATATGGCTTGGACACCTTTGTACTTTCCCGATGTATTAGTGCCATTATCGTAGCCTTGACCACATATTTTCTGTTGTGTTTATGAAATTGATAAACCTTTCTTCAATTGCACATTTATCATCTGAAAATTTTACATACCGAATAATTTGTTAATTGGTCTGTGTGATTTGGAGTGCTACCAAATATTATACTATAACAGTTTGGATTTCTTTCATTATTTCACTTTGTACTTTTGGTGCTAACAAATTATTAAATTCATTTTGAATTTCTGACAATAAATAATCATTGTGGTGAGATTCCAGAGCAATTTTCATACCACCATGAAATTAGCTTACAAATTTGATCAAGTTTAAAAATATACCGCAATTTTTTTTCCTTCAGTATTGATATTACTAGCATGTCCATGAAATGCCAAATTATTTTCAGCACAGAAATATATATATTTTAATACTATGGTGTCATTTTGAAATTTAACTTCTTAGTGCTGCTTGTCAACATCCTCAATTAGTCCACCTTTTTAATGACCCTTTTCTAATAATTTCCATTTTGTGAACTTATTTGTTTTAACAAATTGTCACAAAATAGAACGTTTGGATTTAGATGTTTGCTGTCCCAAAATTATCTGAGCTGCAAAATGGAACATTATTTCTGCCAGATACAAATAAGAGGCATGGAAAACAACAATATTTTATTTTTGTTTGCATCTTTGTTTTTGCAATAAAATAATAATTTCCTCTTTTTTTTTTTTTTTAATACCTTCATTTTGTATTTCCACAAATGGTTGAAACATTGGCCATTAGTGACAGGATACACTGAAAATATGGTGTACTGTATACAGTACACTACGTTCAGGACTATGTTACACTTTAAGCGATTGTTTTTTGTGGATATTAAAATTCTATCTGGTTGAATCATTAAAATTCTTACATGTTCTGTATTAATATTATTGCTACCATCATTTTCTTCTGCCAACCATTTTTGTTATTCTCCATACTTTAATTCTTTGAAAATAATTTCAACTACAGTAAACCCCCGCTATTCGCGGTCACTGATTTAATATAAAATGAAACCTAAAAAATGTGAATTTTAAAGCGCCATGAATATTTTCCGCCATAAAAAAACATAGGCGTGGCTAAAATCTTTTCCGGTCAAAACAGCACTCGGTGGGTGGGGGGGAGAGGGGTGAAAAAACGCAAGCTTGGATGTTTCTCGCTAATCCTTGTTCAGTGTGTTATGCGCTTGTCATGGAAGGTTTCGTCGTTTGCTTTTAATTTATATGCTTATAAATTGAATAAATTTATCAATTTATAAATTGATATGCTTACAAAAGTGATAAATCTACCGTTTTGCCTGTGAAAACAGACTTTTTTGAGTGTGTTAACGGAAGAAAGTGACTTTATTGTGGACAAGTTCTTTCTAACCCGTACAAAAATATGGCTATGAATAACAAGGGAAATGTGAAAATATCAGAATCTGATGACATTAGTGAATAAAATTGAGTTATTAGACAAAATTTCTAATGGTGAAAGTGTCTCCTCAGTGGCAAAACATTATAAAATCAATGAGTCAACGGTACGATCAATCAAAAAATTGGAAGAAAAAATCTGCTGTAGTGTCCATTAAAGCGCGCTAATTGCTTCAAAAATTTGCTCTGTAACTCGTGATGTTAAATTTTAAAAAATGGAAAAGGCTTTAAACCTGTGGATAGAAGACCGAACTCAAAATAAAATTCTGTTAAGTTCACTCATCATTCGTGAAAAGGCAAAACTCCTTTATCAACACTTTAGCGAAACTGGTGATAGTACTGGCGGGATAAGTTTTTTGGCTAGCAAAGGTGCAGTTTGAAAGATTTGTTTGAAATTTCTATTAAATATTACATTTAATATTAAATTGTTTCTTATTTTCATTTCGATGCCATATGCTTGCAATTCACTATGTACTGTCTATGTACATAGTCATATTATGAAGGTACATATAATACATAGATTGACAAAATTTTAGACTAGTTTTTCTTATATATTTCATACTTTGGAACGGAACCCCTTTATTACTATGGGAGCAATAACTCGGTATTTGCGGCATTTCTCAGGAACGTAACCCCCGCGAATAGCGGGGGTTTACTGTATTTGGGTCTTTTTCTTGGTCTTCCATTTCAGTGGCATCATCATTTGTTTCATCCTCATTCGAATTATGTTCCTTTTCGTTGTCACTTTCAGGTTTGGAGTGGCTTATTGTAAGCCAGTTTTGTTTTGTAAACTAGCAGAATGTGGTGGTTTTTTTTTGTAATTTTCTCTTTATGCAGTACGGATGTCTGCTTTTTTTTTCTTTGGTAGTAAGTCTAAAATTAATTGGGCTTTTGTTGTTTTATTTCAATTATAAATGACAATATTTACAATAACCTGTTTATATAGCGAACAAGAACACTATACGCACATTATTTATAACTTCTAATTTATTCAGTATCGTAGATCGTATGCAATGTGTGAATTGTGAACAGCTGTGTGTTCGAGCATGCTCTGATAGTGGTCGCCTGATTGGTTCCTTCAAAATTATGTTCTGGACGGCAAATAGATCTATGCTGCTATGCAATATGTATTCATATTTAAGGATGCATGCAGGCTTGAATTGCCCTCTGAAAACATGCCATTTGGTGAAAATTAATAGGGGGGGCTATTTCATCAGCTAGCTTTGGGTGTCGAAATAGCTTGGCACAAAACTGATGTGGCCTGTCAGTGGCACTGTTTTGATACCTACTGGTGCCCGTGGCACCTGCCCCAATGCTAAGACAGTTCCCACACTACTGTGAACAACTACACAGAGGAAGGCCAATAGATCAGTTTGCCTTTTAATTCTGGACTTGAACTTCCAAGACATTTAAAGGAAGTTATGGATTGCTCACTCACACTAAGTTTTCTGGATTTATTGGATGAGTGTTTTCTACAGCATGTTGGAAAGGCAACAAGAGAAAGTATCTTTCTCTTGTTGCTTTCCAACTGATTATCAGCAGTGATTCTGCAAGATATCTCTATTGTTAACACTAGGAGGAAAGGATTTTTTTTTCCCTCTAAAAGTGACTACAGTGGTCATAAAGTCTAAATTCCTTTCAGTGGGACCAACTGATGATATTACCAAATTTGCATTTGGTAATATGGTTTAAATGAGAAGCATTCGGGTTGTTATGTTGTTATTATTTTAGGAGCATTAGCAACTAAGGCCATATTGCTCTGGGGATATGCAGTGGTCATTCCCTGACCTTTCCGCATCCTCCGTATTTGGTGGCTCACGGGCTCGAACCCCAGTCTAATCAAGAAGCATGTGCTATGCATTGCTGCTCCTGCCCACCTGGCTATGGAGGTGCCAAGCATTCAGGAAAGTAATCAGAAGCCACTAAGCTTTTTATACTAAGATATTATTCAAGATCTAAATGGATACCAGATGAACTGATAAGACTGCTGGCAGGAGAAGCATGGAATCCAGCATCAAGTACAAATGAATCTGTAATAAGGTCACTAAAGGGACTAGGCTAGTTACCACTATAAGAAAAGGTTCAACAATATCAGCCCACCAAATGTGAATGACATAAGTATCGATAATCCTGTTTAGATTGCTTACAGCCTAAAATATTTTGCATTTGCATTCACATGTGAAGAAATTTTTAGGGATGGTAATAGTAGAAGTTCACTACTGGGAGCTAAATGATTTTATGACTGAGAAGAAAGCGGAAGAGAAATTTCTGAAGCTATAGATAAATACAAGTACCTGGTGCTTGTGGGCATTCACATATATTTAAAAACAGCAAAAAGAAGTGAACAAACCCTTAGCCATAATTATCAGATCATCCTTGAATGTGTGCAGTTCCTATAGATTGGAGGCGTACAAATATCTCCCATTCATAAAGAAGGAGCAATGTGAGCAATTATACACCTATAAGCGCAACTACTGTTCCAAGGAAAATAGTGGAGTCAGTAGTTAAAGTATTGCAGATCATCTTAACAGAAATGGAATTATATGGAAATCACAGCATGATTTATTAATGGGGGGGGGGAATCCTCTGACTGGTCTGATTAGCTACTGTTATACAGTAACAAAGGAACTGGATATGAATAATTTTATATCATGTAGTAATAGTATTTGCCATATAGTGCAACGAAGCCACAGGCTTTTTCTGCACTGGTAAAAAAAAAAAAAAAAAAAAAGTTAAGAAAATGCAAATTATATGCTTCCTGCTCACACAGTAATAGTAGTAGAGCATGTGCTGCAAGGAAGCAAGTGTTATAAGCTTATGTAGCATCAGCCAAAGAAAAAAAAATTTGCACATACATTCCCTCTAAAAGATAGCATTAGTAAAGGCACATGATGCAAGAAAGCAAGCTTATATAGCATCAGCCAAAAAAAACCCTTCTCATTTCACCCATCCATTTGTTCCAAATGTTTGTCTAGTTCTGCTTGAATCTATTTAAGCTATCAACTTCTACAACGGCAGATGGAAGTTTGTTCCAATAATCAACCACCCGCTGGCTAAAGGCAAACTTCAGCACATCTATCCTACAATTGTCTTTCCTCAATTTGAATTTATGCTCTCTGAGGCGATTATTCTGAGCAAGAGGAAGAATCCCTTGAATGGTTTGAGCATGCTCAAACCATTCAAGGCTTTATACACCTCAATCAGATCACCTCGCAGGTGCCTAGTCTCCAGCCACTGTAATTTGCAAAACTTAAGCCTTTCTTCTTAAGAGCAACCCTTTTTTTCCATTCACTAATCTTGTTGCTCTTCTCTTACTAGTTTCAGCAGCTCTACAGCCTTCTTAAAATGAGGCCTCCAGACCTGTATACAGTACTCGAGGTGTGGCTTGACCATTGCCTTATACAAGGAGATAATCACCTCCTTATCTCTGCTAGAAAAATTGCTGTATATCATTGACAAGACACCATGAGCTACTCTTGCAGACCATCTGTACTGCTCAATAAACTTCATATCTAACTGCACAATAAATCCCATCTAAACTATCCAGTTGGCCTTTGAATTTATTCAAACTGTCAGCCTCAATTACCTGTGAGGGTAACTTATTCCAGTAATCAATACATCTCTGGTTAAAAGAAAACTTCCTACAATCTAATCTAAAACTCAACCCTTGTAATTTGAATTTATGGCCCCTAGTTCTGGAATTCTTTATAACAGTGATAATTCCACCATTCATTTTACTGATCCCTCTCAGAGCCTTATAAACCTCAATCAGGTCACCTGTGAGGTGCCTAGTTGTGAAACAGACCCACATAATAGGAATCTTTCTTCTTATGGTTGTCCTTCTGCCGAGCTCACTATTCCAGTTGCCCATCTTTGCACCCTTTCACGAAGCTCAATGTCTTCTTTCAGATAAGGTATGCATACTTTAATGCAGTATTCCAAATGTGGTTTTACAATTGCCTTATACAGTGGGCTTATGACTTCCTTATATCTACAGGATAATATTCTATAAATCATTGATAGTACACCATGGGCTTTCCTGGCTGCTTACACTACTTACACTGTTCAGAAAACTTCACATCTGCCTATATTGTAACTCCCAGATCCTTTTCCTCCTCCTCCTCTGTTTTTAATTCAACCCCACCAAGTGTATAATTTATTTGTGGGTTGCTGTTCCACAAGTGTAGGTAGGACCTTTCATTTAACAACATTAAAATAGCTACCACTTCTCTGACCATCTTTGAAGTTGGTTCAAGTAACCTTGAATGAGCACTGCTTGGCACTGATTGATCATTAATGACTCTGCCAATCTTTGCATCATAATCATCTGCAAATTTTGATATCATGCCATATATCCCTTCGTCGATAATTTATGAAAATGAGAAAACACTGGTCCAAGAACTGATCCTTGAGGGAACCCACTCCTGATGTTACACCAATCTGAAAATATCCATTAATCGCAACTTTCTGCCCTGCATCCACTCAGCAATCCATCTTTAGAATCTTACTAGTAATCCCTACCTGTTCAAGCTTATACACTGACCTCTCATGAGAGACTGAGTTAAATGCTTTGCTAAAATCCAAATAAACTGTGTGAAAATTGTTCCCTAAATCCAGCTCGTGAGTAACTGTGTCAGAATAGCCTAAGTTAGTTAAGCATGATTTATCCTTAACAAAGCCATATTGTGTGTCCCGAATTCCATATCTATTTAAATGTCCCCGGATTGCACTATTAATCATTGGCTCTGATTTTTTCCTACCACTGAAGTCAGACTAACTGGTCTATAGTTACCAACTTCACTCTTAGAACCACACTTAATATTGATAGTGCCTTGGCACTTCTCCAATCCAAAGGAATCTCCCCCGAAGGCCAAAGATGCCCTCATAATTAACCTCAATGGTTCAATACACTTCCTCGTGCTCTCCGAGGTATATTCCATCAAGGTATACTGCAGGGTACATTCCATCAACTCTGAGAGTCTTATTTGCCTTTATGCTCAAAAGTTTTTCCAATAAACAATCTTCTATAATTACAACATAATTTCACATGGCTCACTTGCCCAGCCTCATCTCAGCATGAAGGGTCTTTTTTCAGTAAAGACCAATGCAAAATACCTATTTAATTCATCTGCAACATCGACTGGGTTATCTAAGACTTTCCCACATCCAATGCATAAGGGTTTGATCTGATTAGCTTTCTTCTTTATTGTATAGTCAGTCCTCGTATAACACGTGTTTACACGAATTCGATCATACACGATTTATAAATAGGGGAACGATATCTTATATAACACGAACCAAATTCGCTTATGCACGATTCGCCTTTGTGTTTACAAGAAATGGCAGTCGAACGTGGAATCATCCCAACCGAACGCAATACGTTAGGAATGAAGAGAAGATTCTGAAAATGTATTTGTTTTTTATATCAGTGAAGGGGAAACACATTTCACCATAATAACGTAAAAAAACCAACACAATTCCGACTATCGGTATAATCGCAAATGCAATTAAATCGAGTTTACTACCAGTTTATAACAGATTCCACTAGCAGAAACGAAACTGGAAATTGTTTTTATTGTTTTATGGTAGTAACCCCCAGAAATGTGCTTTAGTAAAATGTGGGGTGTTAATAGTGTATCTCGGCCTTTATGGTGTTGTTTATTCAGTTGCTATACGCGCACAGCTTTGTTTATGTGTATCAAGCGTGCCTCCTCGTTTTGTAATTGCGCTTTATTCCCTAAAAATTAGTAAAATACTTAAAAGGTGTGAAAAGGAAGCGTCCTGGTGAAGACACTGCAGATTCAGAGAGAAAAGAAAAGCAACATCGATAAACAGAGGCAGACTGGGTCAAAAATTCTTACCCGGGAAAATTTATAGTGGCCTCATACTATGGTTTATGGCCAAAATCACATCAGCCTCTGGCCCACCGGCGTTACCCCGGTAAGGTTTATGGCCAGTCGCCTCTGTCGATAGAGAAAAAATATGAAATTGTGACATGCTTTGAGGGAAATGAAAGACCATGTGATATTGCACGTGCTACAGACCTAAATGAGGCAACGCCGAGAATTAGAAAGAGTGCAGAGAAAATAAAAACAACTTCCATAGCAGGAACAACTCAAAGTGTAATTAAAATCCATTAGATTAAGACACAAAGAATTGGAAGAGATGGAATGGCTGTCATCTGTTTGGATAGAAAATCAAACAAAAAACAAGTTTGCTTATGACAGAAGCAAAGGCATTAGCAATATTTTATTACGTAATAGTCGTAATAAAATGCGTAAGTATTTTATTACGATTATTTATTGTGTTTGGTAATGTTTTGGTTACAAATGTGTGTTCAATCTTGGGTGGTCGGCACCTAACCCTATTTTTCCCCATAGGGCCTGTTTATATTGCACGATTTTGCATTGCACGAGGGTTTCTAGGAACGCAACTATCGTGCTATACGAGGACTGACTGTATTCACATACAGAAAACCTTGTCCACTATTCTTTGCTCTCTTAGCCAATGCTTTCTCATATGGAGCCTTGGCCTCCGACTTATTTGTGGTACTATTACATATTAATTTTTACCTGTTGTAGGCTTCAATACTTTTCGTCGCTCAGTAGCTGTCCCATGCTATCTCTTTATGCTCTATTTGACCAGCAAGCTCAGTCATCCATTTTGGTATCCTCCTCCAGTAATATTTTCTTTAAGGTATCTGTGTGTTCATGGCTTCTGTGATTTTTGCTTTAAAAGTATTCCATAATTCGAATGTATTCACATCCTTTGGGAATCTGCCTCACTCACTGATGCTGCTATATAGCGTGTTAAACTGTCAAAGTTCCCCCCCCCTTCTGAAGTTAAAACCTCTGCCTTTACCTTTAACTACTGTAACAACTCTCTTCATCTTCCAGTTGGTGATTACATGATCACTTCCTGTACTTTAAGCCCTGTGATGTCATCTGATTCATTAGTAATGAAAAGATAAAGAATATTCTCGCCCCTAGTACTTTCTCTAACGTGTTGGTACAAATAATCTAGTTTATTCAAAAAAGGTTTTCCCCATAGTTAGTTTCCCACCCACTTATTTCAATTAGTCTGGGGCAGATTAAATTAGAGACGTAGGGACTAGATGCACTGCTCAGAAAACATCTGACACGATGTTTTCTGAGCAGTGCAAATAGGCTGCTATAACAGCTCATGCGGTTCTCTCAGTGATGTACAGGAAGTATGCCAACAGGGAACAGGAGGTGATTATTCTATTGTGCAAGGTTAGGCTACCCTTGAGTACTGTGTACACATCTGAAAGACTTTTTAAGAAAGATATGTATCTCTTAGAATGGGTGCAGAAAAGGGCAACCAGGTGTGTGTGTGTGCATGTGCACACACGCACAGGGATACTTTTACCACAA